>NC_056004.1:55317121-55924381 GCF_018446385.1 Zingiber officinale | reverse complement strand
GAATGCATGTCAAACATTGAGTGTAATTTATACACTATTTGAAGCCTAAGATTGTGGGGTACCGGCTATTTAAAATTGACTAAGTTTTAAAATCATAAGCATGTATGAGGTGGTTGCTTGAATATTTACCTCGTTATGCGTTGGCCAGATATGATGGTGAGGATGTAATTCTGAAATTTTTGCGCATATGGGAGTACATAGATGGATGTTGCAAGGAAGTGTTTTCTACATGATTTGAGAACTAGATTAGTTTATTCTCCACTTCGGTCCCGGCATATCAATTTGATGTATTAATAGGAGGTGATGCAAATCTTGATTCAAATTTTAGATCTTTGAACTCAGTTTGAACTTTCTTGAGTTTTACCTTGATCTAGATTCCTCCCATTTTCTCGTTTGTCGGACTCTTGAACAGAGGGTAGAGGCTTTGGAGAGAGAACTTGATGTTGCAATTACGGCTGCAGCTCGTGCACGTACAGAAAAGACACAAGCTGAAACAGCCCAGCGCGCAGTTGAGTCGCATGCTCAAGAGCTCACAAGAGAACTTGAGAACACTACAAGTATGAATTTATAGTTTGGGATTCCAGATGATTATTTGCACAGGCTGTGGCACCATTGTATGGCAGCCTAAAACAGACATGTCCACCAACTAATAGATGTCCATCAGTTTAAAGTGATTGAGCCATTCTCTTTATCTAGTCCATCATTCTTTTGTCACTCTATGTTTATCTAGTCAACATTCTTTTATACGTTTGCATCTCTGACCATCCAAAATGCTAGTGTACAATTTTAGTTCTTGGTTTAAAATTGAAAATTTTGAATGTAAATGGCAAAGGCAAAGATTTCAGGCTTAGGATCAATAATAGGACCATCTTGAAATTGTAAGCACAAAACAAGTTACATAAGAAAACAAGTTACACCACATAGAGTTACATCACAATGTCAAGTAACATCACAACACAAGTTACATCAACCACATCCACATCATCACAATCCAAGTACATACAATTATCATATAGCAACTCTAAATTTCCTATTCAATGAATATATTTCATCACTCAACTGCATAGTTGCATAATTGTTGTTTCCATCATCCAAAACATCATTATAATCAACTTCACCCTTGTAACTAGCACATTTCTTCAATTCACTAATCTCCAACTTTAATTTTTTGTTATTCCACTTCAACTCATTAATAATTGTCTTACTTCTCTGTGATGGTTCTGGATCATGCCATAAGAAAAAGCCACATCTTCTTTCTTAAATTTAAAAACAACTTAATCATCACACAATAATTTAAAAACTCACAATATCGTGTTAAGATAGTGAAAACTTACTCTATATTTTGGACATGAAAAAAATCACCTTCCTGGATTTGATTTGGTCCATGATGTCTGAAGAATAGCTCGTAATCCACAATAACATAATATGTGGGGAGCTTCACATTGCTCGTCATTCATACGCCGTCGAGTGGAAGATGATGATGATGAAGAACCAGCTGCCATGAATTTTCTCTAATTATACCTGAACAACACCAATATGCGAAAAGACATAAAATCGTATAAAACCTACTCCATAGACCATAAAGTTATAAATGCTGGAGATATTCAACCTAATTTGATCAAATTAGGTCCCAAGAAACACTTACAAACAAATCTACATATTATACATATTAGTTCTCTCACAATTCAAGAACATCGAACAAATTTCACATGTAACAGATTTACATAGTATTATGCCAAACATAATAAAAATAAAATATAGAGTTTATCAATTGCATTAAACTAAAATCAATTGCATAGAGCATTCTCAAAAATATTTATCATATGTAACATAAACAAATTTGCAACACAAATTATGCCAACTACATATAGAATTTTAAACTACAATGAAACTTGCATCTCTCTATGCCAGCAATTGTTCCAAGGACTTGTGATGGAAACTACATATAGAGTTTTAATTTTCCATATGAGAAACTTTGCATGAAATCAATTTGCAAACAACAATTTAAGTTTCCCTACAATTAATATAAGTTTTTGTTTAACAACACAAATATCACAAAAGCAAAATAACAGAAACAACACAAATGTAAAACAATCTACCGCAAGAAGCAGGACAGATTTTTAACAAAGTCATAGGTATGTTTAACAAAAATACACAGAAATGTTTAAAATCCCAAACGATTTTGCTTCGGTAAGGTTGATGTATCAAATATTGATTAAAATTATAAAACTATAGCGGATACTTGAACAAATTATATCAAGTTTGGAGAATTTTAGGGCAACCTGAGAGGATGTTGCGGTGGGGAGGAGAGTCACGAGTTGCAGCGAGAGAGCTCGGAACGGAGGAGCTCGGCGCGGAGGGAGGCATCGCGAGAGAGGGAGGCGTCGTGTCGCGGTGAAGGAGCTGCTCGTCGCGAGAGAGGGAGTCGTCGCGGCGAAGGTGGTGCTCGTCGCGAGAGAGGGAGGCACCGCGGCGAAGGAGGTGGTGCTCGTCACGAGAGAGGGAGGCACCGCGGCGAAGGAGGTGGTGCTCGTCACGAGAGAGGGGGCGGCGAGAGTGAGGGAGGAGCTTCAGCGGAGAAGGGACAGCAACGGGAAACCCTAGATCGCGGGAGGAGAGGAATGAGTTTTCTCTTTGCGACTTTAACACAGTTTTAACCCAACTTATTTGACGTAGGCGTCCAGGTCAGCGACGCCGCACCGTTCCGCACCAAGGATTCCACAGGAGAGCATTATATATATATATATATATATATATATATATATATATATATATATATATATATATATATATATATATATATATATATATATATATATATATTCTTTTGTAGGTTTGCAAAAATGGCAATTGGTTAATCAAGAATGTTAAATGCACCTAAAAACCATTTTATGCATTTACATGCAATTTGAGTAATTCATCATGTTTGTCGTGTTGGACTGGAAATATGTTGTATAGTACTCATCACTTTTCTCGCTTTCATGTCATTCGTATCTGTCATATTAGAAAATCTATATATATATATATATATATATATATTTTCTTTTGCAGGTTTGCAAAATTTGTTTAAGTCAATTGGTTAATCAAGAATGTTAAATGCACCTAAAAACCATTTTATACATTTACATGCAATTTGAGTAATTCATCATGTTTGTCGTGTTGGACTGGAAATATGTTGTATAGTACTCGTCACTTTTCTCGCTTTCGTGTCATTCGTATCTGTCATATTAGAGTTATTATCTATCATAATAAAATACAACGGAATAATAAAAGTGATACGATGCATAATGATAGGGTCTAAAAGTTAGGGATGTGACAATCAAAAGTCAAGGGGATGTGACAGTCAAAAATCAAGAGGACATGGTAATCAGAAGTCAAGGGGACGTGACAGTCAATATACGAAGTGAGACCACCCTAGGTCATCCGACGCATGAAGCCAGGGCGGGTCTACCGGTCAGGAAATCAAGTCTGCGGCAAGACGCATGATCAGGGCGAAGCCCGACTTGGCTTTACCGGTCGGGTTTTCTCAAGCTAGCCCGCGTAAACAGACTTGACATTCCCGGTCGGGTCTGAATCATAAAAGCTGGAAGGAAGGGACTCCGATCGTACCCCTCCATCCATCCAGTCCGTTTGTCAGCACTTAGCAGATCGACGCGGGCTGCCTCGATCACACCCGGGCAGGATAGTAGGTGCTACGCGATAATAGGTCAGGGAATCGTAACCAACTGTCAGAGAATATTTGCTGCATGTTAAGGAATATTTCGGCAGTTGGGGTCATTTGCAAGTAGAACCTTCCTCTAACCTATAGGAGAAGGCCACGTGTCCCCCACCATTCAACAAGTCTTGACACCCGACACCCTCTAACAGGGGTGAGTCGCCAGAAGGTACGCACTTTCATAAAAAAGGGGTGTCCTCTCCCTTACGTAGGTACGCTCACTCGCACACTTGTCTACTTTTCTTCTTCCTTCGTACACTGTTCTTCTTATTAGCTAGAGCCCTAGAGCCAATCATTTGATGATTATATTATGGACTTGTTGTATCATATTCTTTATAAATAAAAGGCATTTATTTTGGTTATTATACTTACTTGTATTGGTGCCAAATAAACTAAGTGTAATAGCGTCCTTGAGTAGAAGGTTCTCACCTATATCAATCGGTTAGTTGAACCGATAGTGAGATGATATAGGGAACACTACTCTTAATCATTTCTAGTCGAGTATTAACATTCAGGGACAATGTTAATGCAATAACACTAGCATGTAGTGTAGGACCGTTAGATTCGATAGAGGGGGGGGTGAATATCGATTCGAAAAAGACGAGTATAAACGCAGCAGAAAAAGATAAAGTAGACACAAATATTTTTACTTCGTTCGGAGCCTGTGACGACTCCTACTCGAAGGCCCGTGGTCCTTGACCACTTTCGTTGGGCAATCACTAGCAAGTCGAAATATGATTACAGAAAAAGTACAGGAGATGCTAGTAATAATAAAGCAATACCGACAAAGAGAAAATTAAGCAAAAACCGGAAGAGCACTTTTGTCGGAGCGTTGTTGACGTCGCACTTGAACGTCGAGCAGCAAGATCGTGAAGAGTTCTCGATCAAGTTAATTCGAAGCTCATGCAGGGCTTCTTTTATATCTGTTCGGCGCTGGATCCCTTCCGGCGCACGGAATGTGACGTAATTGCTCAAATCAAGATGCTCCACGTGGCGGCGAGTTGTGCGGATAAATTTCGCCTTAGGCGCGGTTCTCCGGCGCCGGACCTCAGCGCCGGACCACCTTGTTCGAAAGACTCCTTTTCACCGCAAAACAAGGTTAGTCCGAGGCAAATATATATCTTGTTAAACAAATGGTTACAGTTAAAGTTCAACAGATAGATAAAGAGTATGACTTAGATTCCGTCTTTCCGAGACCGGAATCTAGTCACGATCTCGACTTAGACATCCGAAATGGATCTAAGCCGGATCGACGCCTAATGTCCCCTTCCCGGGAACGCGTCCTCACAGTCACTCCCCTCCAGTGACTTACCTCACTTACCTGCCAGACGTCCGGTCAGCCCGTCGACCCGTCTGGACTTCTCGCCAAGCGTCCGGTCAGCCCGTCGACCCGCTTGGACTTCTCGCCAGCTATCCGGTCAGCCCGTCGACCTAGCTGGACTTCTTGCCAAGCGTCCGGTCAGCCCGTCGACCCGCTTGGACTTCTCGCCAGCTATCCGGTCAGCCCGTCGACCTAGCTGGACTTTTCCTGCACACTTGATCAAAGTGTCAGACAACAACACAACTAACTTAACCTATTTGTCATTCATCATTCATCAAAACCTGGGTTAGACCGTTAGTGCTACCCGCACCAACAATCTTCCCCTTTTTGATGGAATGACAACCTGGTTAAGTTAGTGAAAGCGTATGTACGAAACAACATGCATTTGTGTGGTTTTAAAGTTAGTTTGTGTTTTCAAATTGGTTTAGCTAACTTAACCACCTAACCCTCCTCCCCCTTTGGCATTCATCAAAAAAAACAAGGGAAACAATCATAGTGTAGAGTTACTGAAAACAATAACACTTAATGTTAAAAAATAACTGAGTTTGGTTCAGAATTCAAGGAAAAAAGTACAATTTTTAAATCCAAGAAAAGATCAAGTTGACTTGGGGGAGTATAAAGTTTTGAAAACTTGTATAAAGCAGTAGCTTTTAGCTTTTAGAAAAATTGCTAAGTTTTAATTTGCAAACATAAGTGTATAAGGTCTAAATTTCAAGATTAAATATTCAAAACAAGTTTCAACTTTGAAACGCTTTTCAAACATAAGTTTTCAAAACCAAAATTCCAAAACTAAGTTTGAAAAAATCTATTTTTCAAAACTAATTGAAATTTATTTTTCAACACTAAGTTTGTAAAAGATTCAATTTTCAAAATCAAGGAAAATGAGTTTGAGAAGCTTAGTTTGTAAACTATTTTTTTTTTGTAAAATTTAACCTTCAAATCAAAATGTCAAAATTAAGTAAAATCAAATTTTAAGAACTAGATTCAGGACAATTTTCAAAGTAAAGTTAAATTAAATTTAAATCTTTACTTTTAGTTTTAAAAGTAAGATCATATTTTTAGAATGTTTTTGTAAAATTTGTTTTTCAAAATCAAATTTTCAAAGTTTAAAAGTATTAGATTCAAAACCTTTCAAATTTTTGTAAGAAATTTCACAATTTTAAACAAGTTGTTTTTAAACTTTAATTTTTAAAATTAAGTTTAAAATTCAATTTGGAAAACTAAAGTAGTTTTATTTCTCCCCCTGAATTTGATACTTAACTTTAACCAGCTGTCTAACCAATTAGGTACTAACTAACTATCAAAAGATAGTAGCTTTCACTTGGTTAGTCAGATTAAGTTAATTATAATCAGTCAGTGCTTGACTTGACTGATGAACTTTAATCTGATTAATATCTGAATTGTATTTAACGTCCAGACTTATGCTGATGCACTGAAATAAGCATCTTAAGTCCAGACAGTTGGCCTATGCATCTCACCCCTTTCTATGTTTATCAAACACAAGCAAGGTAAACCTAAGGTGTTGGTGAGATGCTCAAAAACTAGTCCTATGGGTACATGCTTTCTAAGGATGTAAAACTAGTCTAAGGCCAAAATTTTTTTCGAAAGTCTAAAAATGGAAAGTTTGAAAACAAACAAGTTTAGCCTATAAGTTGGTGAAATCAATTTTGAAAGTATTTTTGAAAGATCCTAGTCTATTAAGATAGAACATATTCAGTGTAAGGTTGAAATGCTACTAGATAAATCCACAATATTTTACAAGTAGTGTAGCTACAGAAGTAGGTCATCACTAAAGCTACTGAGATGATGAAGGGGGTGGTCCAGATCCCAAGGATCGAAGAAGTGCCATCAGCTCAGTGTGTCTGGTGTCCCCGGCAGCTCGTAACTCGGCAACCTCTCGCCGTATGTCCCGATGAAAATCCGAGTTCTCCTGCTGGAGACTCGCCATAGCTCTCTCTAGTCCGGTCATACGGTCGGCTAGAGTGCGGGGACCGTGTCGTGGTGCTCGAGCTGGGGGTGGTGGTGGAGCCGATGCGGCTTCCTCCGGAAATAGTGCGAGCATGAACTCGTCCACCTGTGCGTCTGGATCGAGCTGGTGCTGTGCCCCCCTCCGCCAAGACATAGTCCCGTCATTTCTATCTATCTGGATGCCGGCTAGGGAAAAGTTCTGAGAGGATATAACATCGAACTCGGTCATATGGGCAACGTCTCCTCTAGTGACATCAATGTGCAACGAGAACATATAGGCTGTCAGAATGTGACCAAATGGCATATGGACTCGACTGTCAGTCACGAATCCGGCTGAGTAGATGATGGTGGAGAAGATATGTAGGCTGATGTCAATTTCTAACATATAAATCAGGGCATAAAGTAAGAACGAATGGAATGGGCGCATCACAGCGATGTCCCGAGTAGTCAGTGGTAAAATGCAAAGAACTACAACCCTATAAAGAGCGTAGTCCTGGACTCGAAGTTCTACTGACCTAAACTGTGTCACAGTGGGATCTCTCTCTCCCTCAAAAAAATACGAATATATCGTATCGAGAGTAATATGTGAGTAGGGATCTTCGAACGGTAGATCCCTCGGAGGATAGCACAAAAAGGAGCAAGTAGATGGACGCAACTCTAAAAACTCTCGGATAGTCGTAGGGGAAAATACGATATCAGTGCCTGCTGCCCTAGTGGTATAGGTGAAATCGTCTACTTTTACTAGGTTATTGCAAAATTCGGCACACAGACTTATGTTTATTGGACTGGTACATTCGACAAGGTTCCTTAAATTATAGTGGCCTATAACCTCTAAAGCAGAGGGACATGACCTTAGGAAGAACGATCTATCTATGCAGGTAGTCCTAATGGCCTTATAAATGGTGGACTCAAATTTAACCCTAAGTTCGTCTGTGGGAAACCTAGGGTCTGTACTAGCATTGGAGGGTCCAGCACCAGTATTTGTTCGTTTCCTACTGTATATAAATAAAAGAATATTCAAAAAAAATTGAGAAGACCAAAAATACAATTTTATAGAGGGGAAGAATTTTTTACCGAGGAGCCATCGAAAAATATAGATTTGACGACCTCGGTTGAATCGCAACAGCGTCTTCACCGCAAGAAAATTTTGATTTAGAGTACTTTCGCACTGAGGTTCAAAGTGAACCTTGGCAAAAGTGAGAATGAGTGGGGCAGAGGTTGGGGGCGCCTGCTGCCCCTTATTTATAGGGGACTCCGGGCGCCCGGATCCCTTCCGGGCGCCCGGGGTTGAATTTAAGTTTTAAAATTAAAATTTTGAAGTTAAATTTTTTTAAGTTTAAAATTAAATTTTGAAATTAATTTAAGTTTTAAAAATTAAAATGTTGAAATTAACTTAAGTTTTAACAATTAAAATTTTGAAGTTAATTTTTTAAGTTTAAAATTAAATTTTGAAATTAATTTAAGTTTTAAAATTAAAATATTGAAATTAATTTAAGTTTTAAAAATTAAAATTTTGAAGTTAATTTTTTAAGTTTAAAATTAAATTTTAAAATTAATTTTTTAAGTTTTAAAATTAAATTTTGAAATTAATTTAAGTTTTAAAATTAAAATTTTGAAGTTAAATTTTTTTAAGTTTAAAATTAAATTTTGAAATTAATTTAAGTTTTAAAAATTAAAATTTTGAAGTTAATTTTTTAAGTTTAAAATTAAATTTTAAAATTAATTTTTTAAGTTTTAAAATTAAATTTTGAAATTAATTTAAGTTTTAAAATTAAAATTTTGAAATTAATTAAAAAAATTTGAAAATAATTTTTTTTAAGTTTAAAATTAAAATTTTAAAATTAATTTTTAAGTTTAAAATTGAATTTTGAAATTAATTTAAGTTTTAAAATTAAAATTTTGAAGTTAAATTTTTTTTAGTTTAAAATTAAATTTTGAAATTAATTTAAGTTTTAAAAATTAAAATTTTGAAGTTAATTTTTTTAAGTTTAAAATTAAATTTTAAAATTAATTTAAGTTTTAAAATTAAAATTTTGAAATTTTTTTTTTTTTAAGTTTAAAACTAAATTTTGAAATTAATTTAAGTTTTAAAAATTAAAATTTTGAAGTTAATTTTTTAAGTTTAAAATTAAATTTTAAAATTAATTTTTTAAGTTTAAAATTAAATTTTGAGATTAATTTAAGTTTTAAAATTAAAATTTTGAAATTAATTAAAAAAATTTGAAAATAATTTTTTTTAAGTTTAAAATTAAAATTTTAAAATTAATTTTTAAGCCTTATTCATCTCACCCGATCTATATTATCAATCAGGGAATCCTATGGTTTTGTGAAATGAAATTGGTTTGATTACAGAGTTTTGGTTTAACTAGTGTTAGATTCAGACTTAGCTTTGGTTTCCACAAATAGGCATTCTTCGGATAAACTTCTAAGCTTGGTGAGTCACAAGGACATCATTAGAAGTAACCAACCTTTCGAGGTTTTCCGAATAGTCCTATCCACGGAACTTAGTACTAAATCTTGGTCTAACTGGTTAGGATTCATTTAAGGGTAGCTTCGGTCAGTTCCACTTGGCCAAATGCACCAGATCGAAACCATATCTTTCTAGACATGCGATGCCCAAGTTTCTCTAACGTACTATCATCCAAAAATTTCACCAATACCATGTTTCAAGTTAAACTTGGTCTCTTTTTAACTAATCCTAATTACCCTGCCGGGTTGGTAAATTTTGGGTTACCCTATCGGGTAAGTTAGTTTTGGAGGTGTCAGCTATTCTGGAGCCTCCCCCTGAATTATTGGCCATTAATTTAAGTTTTGATTTTAGGCTTGTGTCGATTCTTTTTATAGTTATAGTTAACTTGGTGATAATTCTGTTTAGATTTTGAATTTGATTTAGGTTTGTATTTTGGATTTTAGTTTGGTTTATTTAATTTTATATAATGTATTTTTTCTTTAGGTATATAATATTGATTAAGTCCTACTTGCGTGGTCAGACACGCTTTCGGAACCCAAGCTAGATTGGTTGACTTGTATTGGGTTATTAATGATTTGAAGGTTTTATTTGAATTCGACTTATATCCTAGTCCGGTTTTATTATAACATGCTTTTTGATTATTTAGGATTAAATCTAAATTTTTTGATCTTGTTGTAAATTTTTCTAACATCTCTTTTAAGTTGTTAATTTCGTTTTTTAATGATAAATTCTCCTCTTCAAGTGTTAGATCTTGAGTTGGATTTGAATTCTTTAATTGTTCCTTGAGGTTTTGATTTTCCTCAAGAAGTGATTTGTTTTCATTTTCTAATTTAGTTAATTTACTATTTAGACAGGAAATAATTCTAAAAAATTTTTTGTTTAAATTAAAGTATACCTCATTCGGGCCTTCGGAAACGAGTACGGACTCGTGGCTTGTTTCGGGTTCAGACCCGTCGTCATCTTCCGACTCGTTATCTGTTTCGGCTTCGCGGGCCATCAGTGCGAGGTGGCTTTGATGTTTCTGCTCTTCTTCCTCCGATTCGTCCGAGGAGTCGTCCCACGTTGCTTTGAGTGCCTTCTTTTTGGTTGGCTTTGGTTTGTCAAACTTTAGTTTTGGACATTCGTTCTTGTAATGTCCCTTTTTGTTGCAGCCGTAGCAAGTCACGTTCTTTTGTTCTGAGGGAGAGCTGATCTTTTGAAGATCCTTTTTGCTGAAGCTCCTCTTTTTCCTGGTGAACATTTTTCTTACCAAGTTCACCAGGTGTTCTTCGTCTTCGGAGTCTTCTTCAAGTTCAAGCTTGCCTTTCTTTTCTTTGGAGGAACCTGCAAATAGTGCTATACCTTTCTCGGCTCCGGCATTAGTTTGTTCGTGTAATTCTAATTCACAAAATAGCTCGCGTCTAATTTTAAGTTAGAAAGATTCTTAGAAATTTTGTAGGCATCCACTATTGATGCCCACAAACTATTACGTGGAAAAGCGTTTAAAGCGTACCTTATTAGGTCTCTGTTCTCCATTTGGTGGCCTATTGCATGAAGCCGTTGAGGATGTCCTTGATCCTCGCGTGTAGTTGATTCGCTGTTTCTCCTTCCTGCATTTTTATATTAAAGATTTTGTTTAGAAGCAGGTCTCGTTTTGTTACCTTAGCGTCGCTCGTTCCCTCGTGCAGTTCGATCAGCTTGTCCCATAGCTCTTTAGCGTTTTTGTGTGGACCGACTCTGTTCAGTTCTTCTCTTGTCAATCCACACTGTAAAGTGTTGATCGCTTTATTTTCTGTTGATGCTTTTTTCTTGAGATCTGCTGTCCAGTCTTCAGGATCCACTAGATTCTCGGCGTTGTCCACTGGAATTTTGTAAGGTTTCGTAATACTCATCCACTGGTCGAAGTCTATTTTGAGGTAGACCTCCATGCGCTTCTTCTAGTAAGGGAAGTCGTCCCCGTTGAAGAGTGGAGGTCGCACTGTGCTGAATCCTTATTGTTGGGACATTCTGTGCACAGGTAAATAACCAAAAAATATCCCAAGACTTGGTCTTGGATTAGTAGTGCGGGAAGAAAAAGATAGAAAAAGAAATCTAAATTCGTGTTGAACTAATTTAAATTGATTAGTGAAATATTAAGTTAACGAAACACTAGTTTTTAAAATTAATTATTTAAAAAAAAATTATTCACCCCCTGTCTGATTGGTGGTTGCACCAAATCAGAGCGGTACCTGCTCTGATACCACTTGTAGGACCGTTAGATTGGATAGAGGGGGGGTGAATATCGATTCGAAAAAGACGAGTATAAACGCAGCGGAAAAAGATAAAGTAGACACAAATATTTTTACTTCGTTCGGAGCCTGTGACGACTCCTACTCAAAGGCCCGTGGTCCTTGACCACTTTCGTTGGGCAATCACTAGCAAGTCGAAATATGATTACAGAAAAAGTACAGGAGATGCTAGTAATAATAAGGCAATACCGACAAAGAGAAAATTAAGCAAAAACCGGAAGAGCACTTTTGTCGGAGCGTTGTTGACGTCGCACTTGAACGTCGAGCAACAAGATCAGCAGAAGAGTTCTCAGTCAAAGTTAATTCTGAAGCTCCTGTCTGGGGCTTCTTTTATATGCTGTTCCGGGCGCCTGGATCCCTTCCGGGCGCCTGGAATGTGACGTAACTGCTCAAATCAAGATGCTCCACGGGCGGCCGGATCTCCGGGCGCCCGGACCACCTTGTTCCAGAAAGACTCCTTTTTCCTGCAAAACAAGGTTAGTCCGAGGCAAATATATATCCTGTTAAACAAATGGTTAGCACAGTTAAAGTTCAACAGATAGATAAAGAGAGTATGACTTAGATTCCGTCTTTCCGAGACCGGAATCTAGTCACGATCTCGACTTAGACATCCGAAATGGATCTAAGCCGGATCGACGCCTAATGTCCCCTTCCCGGGAACGCGTCCTCACAGTCACTCCCCTCCAGTAACTTACCTCACTTACCTGCCAGACGTCCGGTCAGCCCGTCGACCCGTCTGGACTTCTCGCCAAGCGTCCGGTCAGCCAGTCGACCCGCTTGGACTTCTCGCCAGCTATCCGGTCAGCCCGTCGACCTAGCTGGACTTCTTGCCAAGTGTCCGGTCAGCCCGTCGACCCGCTTGGACTTCTCGCCAGCTATCCGGTCAGCCCGTCGACCTAGCTGGACTTTTCCTGCACACTTGATCAAAGTGTCAGACAACAACACAACTAACTTAACCTATTTGTCATTCATCAAAACCTGGGTTAGACTGTTAGTGCTACCCGCACCAACATGTAGGTCAACTTGATGACTTGATCTCACAAGTCATGGATATAGAGATATCAAGTTGACACATGGGTATACATTAGAGAATGTATACTGAATGACCCGCCATGAGAAAGTATCATGGATCGTTATATGAGTGTCATATACTTTCTCATGTGGCTATTAGTATGACTACTAGTCCTTAGACCTGAAGTCACCATTGTTCCCTACATAAGGAGTTATGTACTTTGGTTTCGTCAAACGTCACCTGTAACTGGGTGGACTATAAAGGCGATTACTGGGTATGTAACAAATTATGCGGAGGGATGTGAGTGATGTAGATGAGATCTATCCCTCCTATATGATGGGAGAGACATCGGTATTCTTGATAGAGTGAGACCACGAAGTGCATGGCCATGCCCAAATGAGTCAATATGACATATTGAGCTCATTTGATTTAGTGAGTCTACTTGGAGTTCAGGATTTAGATTGATCAGAGGATGACACGGTATATGTCTCACATTGATCAATCTAGATGTCTAGGATAGAAGGACACTTGTTATATTTTGTGAGGAGTCACAATTAGTAGTCACAAGGTGATGTTGGATCTCAACATTCTTGTAACTTGGGTAGTAATGATGTGTTGCTAGATACCGCTCATTACTTATGCTCCTAAATGGGTTTAGGGCATTGCCAACGTTACAAGAACCTATAGGGTCACACACTAAGGACAATTAGATGGAGATTAGGTTCATATGATGAACCAAGAGGATTAGATTCATTTGATGAATCAAATTGGATTAAGAGTAATCCTAATTGGGCTAATTGAGTTGGACTCAAGTTGATTCATGTGTTCAATGAGTCTAATTTAGATTATGACTCATTGAATCAATTTAATTAAATGAATTAGATTCATTATATTAAATTAGCTTGAATTAAATGGTTGGATTAGATCAACCATGAGAGAGATTAAGTCAAGTTTGACTTGACTTGAGAGGAAGAGGAAAAGTCAAGTTTGACTTGACTTTTTGCCACATCATTAGTGAGTTGGCAAGATGTGGACCAATGATAATGCTCTATATCATCATGGTTACTTAAGTGAGATGCCACCTCATGGAGGTTACAATTCTTCACTTTAATGGCTCCACATTAATTGCACTTACTGTGGAAATGGAGGTTACACCTTTTTGAAAGTGGTCGGCCACTATTGTGAGGGGATGGAATGAATTTTTCATTCAAGACACATTCACTTCATTCTCTTCCTCATGCTCTCCCTCTCCCTCTCCTCCTCTACCATTACCGAGGCCCTTTGGAGTGCTAGCACACTCTAAGGCTCTCTCTCCATTGAGTTGTTTGTGTGGATGCATATAGAGAGTTGTCTACGTTGACAACTTCGAGATCCAGCACCATTTGGACGAGCGAGAACGCGAAGGGCTTCGCTTCAAAGGTATAACCTTTTTCCCTTGTAGATCTAAGTGTAGATCTAGGTAAACTCGTACTCGTAGTTTTTCGAAAAATTTTATTCTTCGCACGGATCCGTTGGCTAGAGAGATTCGGGGTTTCCGCGACGCGAAAAGTGATTTTCGCGGCCCGAAAATCCCAACACTTCTGGGGGAAAAGTACCTGACTTAAGCATCGGAGGGCCTACTCCAAGAACTTTTTCCCTCGTTCTTGGTCTCTAACGTTTCGTGTGCTTGTCTGAGCGTGCGCAGAGTTCTAGTACCGCCGGCCCAAACCCAGTAGTTCTTCAGGGCCACGTGGGGGGTATGTTCGTAGGAGCCCACACGACTGCAGCATCACAGTCTCTCCTCCATCAACACTAGAGACACCTCATCCGGCCTTCATCTGACTCAGATTCCGGACGGGATCAATTTGGCACCGTCTGTGGAAACTTTCTCCACCTGTTATGGAGCGTGAAGATGCAGGACACTGGAAAAATCAACGTAACCATGACGGTAGGAGAATACTGTTCGTTGCTACTCGGAATACTATCCTAGTTCCCCTGTACAAAAATTTATACAAGCATAGAACTATCCTAGCTACCCATGTGCTCTACTAAAGTTAAATTTGGATTACAAACGATGCTTAACATTATTAATCCAAATTTCCTTTTAGAAGTTAAACTTGGATTGGGAACGAAACTTAATATTCTTATTCCAAGTTCAACCGATGTGATCTTTCTAAGTTAAACCATATTACAGAAGTTATTAAATATCTATTTCAAAAATCAGCTTCCAGGTTAAACATGACGAGGCACTAGGCCTTCTTGGGTATGGGATCATCCACCACTTCCTAGACAAAGCCTCACAAAGAAATCGGATATTTAATTTCTTACAGTAAACTAGGTTTAACTATAGAGACTTCAATAGAAACACATTATCAAAACATGAAATCGAAAAATAAAATCGATAACAAAAATGATAACTTAAAACCGATAACCTCTTGTGTTTGGTTTTTCAAAATTTATACAAAAGATGAACTAGTTATGATGTGGAAACTAATAACTAGTTATACCTTTTATAGCTTATAGACCTCTTGATCTTCTATTGTATTCCCCTCCTTCTCTTGGATGTCGTGTGGTCGACGATCTTCCAAGATGAAATCCACTCAAGCTTCCTCCAAGGCTTCCAAGATCCGGCCACCAAATAACCTCCAAGGGATGCTAGACAAGAGAGATTCCTTCTCTTCTTTTTCTCCTTCAAGCAACCGGCCACCAAGAGATCTCCCATGATTGATGCTGCCGACCTCCAAGAAAGAAAACAAAAGGAGAGAAGAGAAAGAACAAGGGTCGACCACCAAGGAAGAATAGAGAGGAATAGAAGAATTAGAATATTTTATAATTTCTTAAATAAATATTTTATAATTTTATGCATTAGAATTTTTTAAAGTGAATTTACCTCATCTAGGCCTTAAATAGATACGGATTCATGGCTTCTTTCAGACTCAGAATCAGACTCATGTTTTTCTCTTGCCATATGTGCCTTGTAGCTCATTTTCTTCGGTTCCTCTAGATCTGACTCCTTCGATGAAGATTAGTCCCAAGTAGCCTTTAGTGTTGTCATCAAATTCCTTCTATTGAACTTCTTTTTAGTAAACATCGAATCTAACTTGCTCTCAGGTTCTTGTTTCAGTTTTAACTTGGACTTAGCCTCCTTGATCTTATTTTGTCCTACATACAAAGCTATATCCTTCTCGGTCTAGCTAGTGCTAGTTTGCTCATGTAAATCTAATTAGAAAAATAATTCATCTAATTTATAATGGAAAATCCTTTGAAACTTTATAGGTATCTATCATCGATGCCGACAGTGTGTTTTGAGTGAAGGAGTTTAGTGTGTACCTTATCATGTCTTCATTTTCTAGATGGTGGTCAATGAGGTGAAGTCTGTTGATGATGTCTTTTATTCTTGCGTGTAGTTGAGTCATTGTTTCTCCATGTAACATTTAAATATTAAACAACTTATTTAAAAGAAGATCTCTCTTTGTTACCTTAAAGTCATTGGTTCCTTCAAACAGCTTGACTAGTGGATCCCATAGTTCTTTGTCATTTTTGAATGGCCCAACTTAGTTGAGCTCTTCCTTTGTTGCACACTGCTGGGTGTTCAATGCTTTATAGTCAATTTGAGCCTTCTTCTTCATCTCTAGATCCTATTTTTCTGGATCTAGTGGTTCTGCATTATTACTTGGTGGTATGTAGCACTTTTTGATGTTGAACCACATGTCGATGTTAGATTTCAAGAAGCATTCCATCCTCCTTTTCTAGTAGTTAAAGTATTCTCCATTGAAGTGGGGTGAAAGAACATTGCTATGGCCTTCTTAGTGAGAGTTTGTCATTCTTGTATAATAGAAAAATTAACCATGATTTCCAAGACTTCATCTTGGGATTAGTATTGCAAGAAAAGAATTAATCGAGAAACGAATCAACGAAAAACCAAAAAAAAAGTGTAAGAAAAATTTTGCTCAAGAATTATTGTAAAGAAAATATTAAAGAAAATGTTAGAAAGATTGTTAAGTCTTTTCAGAGCAGCCTTGCTCTGATACTAATTGTTGGAGCATAAAAAATTTAGAAAGGGGGAGGGTGAATCTCAACGCTTTAAAAAACTTTTCTTTTCTTTAGTTAAAGCTCGAGTATATAGTAGAAATAAAATAAAGAAGAAGACAAAGGATAAGTCTTTTTTACTTGGTTTGGAGCCTCTAACAACTCATACTCCAAGGCCGACAATCATCGATCGCTTTCGTTAGGCAATCCACTATAATTGAATCGTACAAAATGATATGATGATAGTAAAAATTCTACTATCTTCATATAATAATTGCAAGTATATAAAAAGGTTACCAACAACAATAGATTGAAGAGTCGGCACAGTTGTTGGATAGCTTCTCATAGCAGAGATGTTGAAACTTACATGGACAGTCATGGAAATAGCAGAATAAATTGGATATCAGAGTTGTTGATGGCTCGGTGCTCGAGGACTTCTTTTATAGGCAGCGTTCAATCGACTAAAAAATTGTTCAGTCGACTGATCCTTCTATCAGCCAACTGAACCTCGCACCTTCCTTCTTTGCATTGATCTAAATTGGCTAATCCTATAAATTTCACTATTTGGTTGACTGAACAAGCTTATCAGTTGGACAACCCCCCGAATTACCATTCCAGCGAAGATTTGATCTGATCACTTGTAATTGCCATATTGGGTTCGATCGACTGATCACCATTATCGATCGACCGATCCGCCTGTTTACCAAGTTCATAAGTTCTGTCATTTCTAGTTGATAGGTTGACCAATCATATGATTCGGTCGACCGATTTGCCTATTTACCAAGTTCATGAGTTCTACCATTTCTGCTTAATTGGTTGATCAATCCTATGGTTCAATCAACCGAACCTTGGTCAACCTGGAATTTAATTTTATCTGCAAAATAGAGTTGGCACAAATATAATAATAGTACTCCTACAAAATAGAGTTAGGCGGATTTATTAATATATGAACAAGACAATAAAGACTGTCCTAATCTCAACTTAGAAATCTCCGTCGATTTCTTCAGTTGGATCAATGCCTAAGGTTTGCCCCTTCTGGGATACGAACTCACTACACTACCTCCAGTAACTTACCTCAACTCACTTGCCAAATATCAAATCCTCCAGACCTATTTAGACTTAACGCTCAGCATCGGATCAGCTGATAGGGCTTCCACTTGACTCGATATCGGGTCCTCCAGACCTACTAAGTCCACCTACTAGATGTTAGGTTCACTTGACCCATCTGGACTTCATACCTAATTCTATGATCTACTAAGTCTTTCCTTGTCTAATATCGGGTCCAGCTGACCTACTAAGACTTTCTGAGTTAAGCATCCTATACATTGGATCAATTCATTAGATAACAATAAGACTTAACTTGAACTTATGATAACATCAAAACATAGGTTCAATTATGGTGCTCCCTGCACCAACAACGTAAACTCTCAAATCAAGTAAATGGATTGTGTTAGCATTATGTTGTGTTGATTCTTATGTGTCAAAGTCTTTCTACTGCAAAATCTCTCATTCGACTCTAAGGAGATATTCAGCCCCCTCTATCTCGCATCGGTTCTAACAAGTGGTATTAGAGTTTGGTCAACTTGGAGGACTCGCATCCTAAGGAGAAAAAGTTCAATTGCAAAAATTGCAATGCAAGAGGGCTGCAATACTACTTGTCCACCTTTCTTCGATAGAAGCAATTTCCAATACTGGAGAAACCACATCAAATACTACTTGATAATGGACATTGACATGTGGTTCATGGTGGCTAAGGGCTTCACACCTCCTAAGCGAATGACAAAAAAAAAATCCTAGAATCTGGAAGATGGACGACTGAATAAAGGAAAAAAGGCACAGTCCAATGCGAAGGAACGACCACTCTTTAATGAAGACTTGCCATGGATCAACTGAACAAATTTGATCTATTTAGAAGTGCCAAAGAGATGCAGGATAAGCTCATCAAACTGAATGAAGGCACAAAAGACTCTAGGATTGTCAAGAGGGACCTCCTTATAAATCAAATGTAGAATTTTACTTTGAAGAAGGGAGAGACGATAAGTCAACTTCATAGGAGGTTCAAGAACTCATGCAATCAGCCTCCAAGGTTTTGATTTTTACAAGAAACATGAGTTGGTCAAGGTTGACCGAATTGGTGAGAGAATCCAAGCAAGTTAAGGTTAATTAGATGCTTGGAAGTGAGTAAGTGAGACGTCCAAGTACGTCAATATTAACCAAATACTTGGCAGTTAAGTAAAAAAGTATAATCATGTCAAGGTTGATCAAGTGACTAATAAAGGAAAAGTCTAAACAGGTTAAGAGAGATCAGATGCTTGGCAAGGGTAAAGTCCAATTAAGTCAAAGTTGATCGGATGTTTGATAAAGGGAAAGCCCTAGCAGGTTAGAGAATGGAATATTAGGCAAAGCTAAAACTCAAGCAAGTCAGGGGTGATCTGATGCTTGGTAATGGAAAAAAAACGTAGGGGAGTGAACTCTAGTGAGAAGACTCAGAAAATTAAACTTTGAGCAAAGGGAAAAATTATAGGGGAGTAAACCTTAGGTAGTACAAGAAGTCTTGAAAGAGTAAACTCCTAGCAAGAACCAAGTAAGTCTAGTAGGTTAGGTAGACTAATGGATTAGGTTTATTTTTTCATTTGTATATTTGTCTTTCATGAAACTTGAGTTGGAAGCAAGACTTGAGAGTAGATGGATGCAATCGGGCAACGTCCAGTGTGAACTGAAGTTGACTCAGGTCGAACAGGACCCAAACTGGTCAGGTTGATCAGACAATCAGTCTAGTCGACCAGATGGGTTTGATTCGCCAAACTTCAGTTTTGGCGACTAGGTTTAGTTCAAGCGACCAAAAAAGTTCTTGTCGACTAAAAACTTGATAATGAGATCACGAGGCTTAATTTAGATCGCTAGGAGCTCGGTCTTTGGATTAGGTTTGACCAAGATTCGATTGACTAAACAGAGTTGTTAGGTCGACCGAAAAAACTTATAAAAAGAACTTTAAGCTTAGTCTTCAGAGTCAACAATTCTTAATTAATCCTCCTACTTTGTGCTCGAAAAGCACCCAAAGACTCTCTGCATAATATTCAAGAGGCTCCAGGATGGTTATCACGTGCATTTAGGATCTCCAAAGATGATCGATTCTTTTAATGCTTTATTTACTTTAGTATTTGTGATTATTTTACTTATGCTTGTATTTAATTGAAGTTTGTAGGAGGTTTCTCCTTCTCTGAAAAGTTTAATAGTTGATGGTATTTCCATACATAGATCTTAGATGTAGCAATCCTAGGGGTTGTGAACCCCTATAATGCACCCATATGGTTCTACAACTAGGACCATAAGTGAATTTTGATCAAGACTCACTAACGACCAATGAGATCTCAACCACAACTAACTAAGGTATGTAGAGGATGAGACTGAAATGAAAGAAATCATGGATGATAAGACTCAAGCAGAAATGCATGTTTATCACTGACTTCCATAAATAATTCATTGATGGTAAGAATACGTTTGGAATAGGGAGAAGAGGAGAGATAAACTAGGGTTGACCCTAGATTTTGAAGGGCCTGGTGTAAAAAAAACTCCTTTGTATTTAAATAAAAAATAATAAAATCGATGGTATAAAAATAATTTTATTAACGGAACACAAACTAAATTTATGTTTAGAGATTTTAAGATTTAGGGATATAGAAATAAAGAAAGATGGGTAAAAGAGAAAGAAAAGATCTACTCAACTATTCCATGCCTATTTTTTTATTAGGCACTTTTATAAAAAAAAATCATAATATTTTAGATTTATATTTAGATCTATTTAATTAATTCAAATTTTTAAAGACATTTACTTTAAATATATATATATATAAAAAGTGGTTCATCTTTTTAATTCAATTTTTTTCAATGAATTAGCACTCACTTAACAAATTATTTTAAAATTACCAAAAAAAGGTAAAATTTAAAAATCTCACCTTTGGAGAAGAAGGTGAGCCTGAATGTTGATCTTGCGACATTGTATAAAATGATTTTGGAAGACGAAAACAACAATCGAAGGAAGAAGATCGTAGATTTGTCGAAAGTTAATTAAGGTTTCAATTTTCACGAACGTATGTCATGATTTCAAAAAATAATTGATAATTGAGTGAGAGATAAAAAGGGCGTTTGATTTCATTTCCATTTTTTTTAAATAAATGTTTTTTTTAGAAAATAATTTTTAAACCTTCTCTATTTTTCTATAAAATAATATCTCCATTTTTTAGAAAATAAATATAAAAATTATCAACTAAATAATATTTTTTTCCTTTTTTTCAAAAAATAAAAAAAAATAACTAAACTAAATGCCTATAAAACCTTTTCCATATTTCAAACGTGGCTTGGATGCTCCCGCTAGTTCATACTTTATGTGTGGCCTACCTCAGAGGTGATTATGAAAATATCATGCGTGAATTGATAAATAGAAAAATATGTAGATTGATTTGAATAAAAAAAAAAGTTAGAAGTGTAATTCAATAAAACATCATACAATGAAAATTGAATATTTGTTTATCCATTGTATTTTAACATGGTTGTCTAGTGTCAATGTAAGAGTCTCGAATAAAACGAACGATGAAGCTCAAGTAATTAACCTTTCCACGATTGTTCTATTATGTCATAATCTTCATTAAGTGAATTTTTCTTTGTCCTAAATATAAGAATGTATAGAAGAAGAAAAATATACTAAGATTCAACTTGATTTATGATATTAGAGTTTTATTCATCTCCTTTTTCTTAGTAGAAACTTGGGCTATAAGAACTTGTTTAGGAATTAGAGGTTCAAAGTCTTTTTTCCATTCATAGAATTGTAGTATTTAATTGGTGCACAATCACCTATTTTTCCATTTACAAGTTTGATAATTTTATATTGATATAATTATATAGCATTTTAATTACATAAGTATTTTAATTTTTTAAATTTATTCCTTTTGTTAATTTTTTATGATATTCTTACAAACCAAACATACCACCATCCTACACTTGTAATTGTGCATTGTATGCTCCTCAGCTCGATCAAATGCCAAATTTGTACTTAGTCAACCACTGTCTGCACATGTCAACAACTGGCAATGCATTTGCAACTGATGCCTGATGGGCAACATATTCGACATCAGCAATACTTCCACTTCTTGATGCTATCTGGAAGGCACTCTTTAGGCGACCACAAACAACGCAGGCCAACACTTTCCTGTGGCTGCTAATTAGCATGTCTATGAGACGATCCGGCCGCTCTCTGTGCTTGTTAGCATATACATTAATGGCAGTGCCAAGAACCTGATCCCAATCGTCATCATCTATGGTACCCTTTATGTTCTTGAAAAGCTCTGTTAGCTGACCACCTTTCTTTCTCTCGGCAAGAGATGCTGCCACACCAGCATAAATGTCAACGGCAGGGAGTTCAAATTCATAAATAACCCGAAAACCCAAGTCAAAATGCTTTTCGGCAAGGGCCTCAGCTACATGGCATCTTCTCTTGAAGGTTTCAGGTTCACTTGGATTTCCAAAAAGGGAGTGCTTCCACTGGGGACCATCTGAATCATTGAGGGACTTTACTACATCTATCTGGATAGATACACTGGCTGAGAATTTTACAACCCCCTCAACACTCAATTTTTCCGAGGCACTTTTTCCCCGAATAGACTTGGACACTAATCTGGTGGTCTCACTTGCTGCTCTATGTCGAGCTGATAATCCTTCATCGAAATGAATCTTTGCATGCTCCAAATGCTTTATTGCCTCTTCCTGTGAAAAAGAGTTGATGTACAATTGAATACAGCATAGACCAGCAGCAACATGGTCACCCTTGACAACCAGAAACTTGTAGAGACAATTAAAATGCCGATGTGTTTCACAATAGCTGCATATTCTAGTGAGTGCAGCAGACATGTACTGGCTCGATGTCACATCTTCTGGCGATGCAGATGATCTTTCTAAGACAATATTATGTAAAACATCCATAGCTCCATAATCAATGCACAATTCACATAAATCATCAATGGTTCCATAGTCAGTTGCCAAAGGATCAGCTCTTTGAGGAGATGAGGCAGGAGATGGTGCTGCATATTGTGAAGATTGAGAAAGAGGTGAAGAATTTGGTGGAAAGAACAGCAGACAAGCATCTAAGTAGCGACCATGCTTGAACATGAATGCTAGAGTTTCTTGACGAGCATATTCTTGTAGATAGTAAATGCACTCAGCATACCTAATGTTGTCGAGGTTACTGCAAGGCCCATCTTCAAAATTGGCAGGGAAAAACGATAGGCGGCCATTAGACAATTCTTGAGAACGGGGAAATGTCGATGGCATGTGTAAAATATTGAGATATGAATCTGCAGAAAGAGAATCATCCAAGATTGTTGATGCACTTTTTGCCAAGTGTTCATACATAGACCGACTAGATGGAACATCAACTGGAGGACCTCCTTCTACAGTATTGATGATCCCAAGGATAACAGAAGAAGGATCACCCTTATGCAGTTGAATAGCTTGCTTGAACTTCACACGAGCTTGAGAATAGTGTTCCATCCTAATCAAGGCATGACCCCAAGCATTCCATACAGGCAAAGCATCAATCTTACATTTTCTACACGTATATACAGCCATGCTGTATCTTTCATTTAGGATTAATCTATCACGGAGGCAGGCTGAAGATTCTTTATCAGCAATATCATCAATAGAAGCAACTATTCCAGATCCAAGAAGGCTCTGAAGAACTTCTGCACGCCCTAACCAGGTATGTGCTTGTGCAAGAAGTTCAGAAAGTTCATCGGGGTACTGGCTACCACTACTTGAGCTGCTAGTTTCTGTAGATGAATCATCTACGTCCCTGTATTTATCATAGTTATTTGGATATTCACTTGATCCAGCAAGTTTTTTCAACGAGCTTTTTGCATAACCTAAGGCCTGCGCATAAGTTTCTGTTGCATGATATGCTTTACTTATAGTTTCCATAGAAGCATTCAAAGGCAGATTTTGGACGCTCAAAATATCTTTCATCTGAGCAACACACAATTGCAGGGCCCCTCTGGCAGAGGTCATATCATCAGAGCACAGAGAAAGCAATGCTTTAAAAAGTGTAATATCAGGAGAAGTTTCATATCTATGAGAGGTGCGAACAGCATTATCCTTATTTTGATCACCTGTGAGAACCCATTCTTCAGCAATGGAAACAAATGGAAGCCTTTCTAGGCCATCAGCCGAGAATGATGTGGGCCGCTCCTCTTCAATACCAGGGATTCCTTCCCCAGCAACTGTGTCAGAATGCATAAACCCTGAAATCTTTCTTTTACGATGAACATCTTTTTGAGGAACCTTGGGAGAGGAATCCCAAGTGGTCCATGAAAAAGCTCGGCGAGCCTCTCTTTGCCAATTACCAATATTGCTTGCAATGTTTGGCCTTGATGGTGTGCCAATCTTAACTTTATGCTTCAATCTAGACCCAGAAATGGAGATACGAGGTTCCCTAGGAGCAGCACTAACATTAATAGTGATTGCTTTAGCAGCATATCTAAGTATTAGATTGTCATCCCTCAATGAAGGAAATTCTTTTAGTATAAGTGAAGCTGACTGTAGCTGTTTCATCATCAACAGAACTTCCAGAATCAGATGGGGATGTTCATGCAAAGATGAACATCGTTGCTGGGTTGGCAATGGCAGTAAGGACAAAACACGAAGACCTAGTGCCCACAAGTTAAGTTTGGCAACTTCAACATCTGAAAGATTTCCAACTCTTCGCTTTAGAAAAAAGTGCACAAGAAGTTGTTTAGAGCGTAAGTCAGGTAAAAGCTGCATAGCTTCAATAGCAACAGGTAGGGCATCATCTGACTCATGCAAGGACGACAGAAACCGTGAAGCCTGTGCTGGCCCCCCACCACTAAGGGGGTCTGTAGTTAATAGCTTTACTAATTGCCGGCCTTGCAATTCTCTACGCAACTCAATTGGCAGAGATGCACTTTCAGCGACTTCCAAAGCAGCAGAAACAGCCCCTTTACCAGCTAACCTTAATGCTAATCCTTCAGGATCTTCCTTACAATCAACCTCTACTTGTTGCCATCTGGTATAATGATCATCAGCACTTAAGATGTGATGGTATCTCTGCAAAGATTGTCTCATATGCAGTACCTCACTCCGAATGGGTTGATGTTGAGGCAAGTGGCAAATGCACATAGTGAGAACATCAATTGCAGGATCTAGATCCCACCGATGTACGTAATTTAATGCAAGCCTTGCTGCAAGTAGTTTGTCCTTGAGCCGCAAGCAATACTGCCAACTGGTGCTACCAAAATTTGGCATCACATAGCCGTGAGGCTGTGGGAGAACTAGATTACTTGCTTCCTCTTGTTCAATCAATAACTGGAGTAAATAGTCAGATGCTCCATCACGTAAACATCGATCAGATAGTGCAAGAGCATCCAGCAGTTTCCCTTCATCAATCAATCTTTCAACAGCTTTTCCATAAGGCCCTTCATTCTCCCAGTCAAATGAAACATAGCTTGCAGGATCAACTCCAAAATCATCAAGCATTGCAGAACGGTGTGCACATTTAGCAATTGTATTATGGGTAGTGAACTCAGAAAAAGATGGACTATTGTGCCCACCAATGACCATGTCTTCTACTTCTGATTCAGTGTCACTCTCAGGCTCACAAACTCGTTTCCTTGAAGCTTTGCCATTAGGTATAGCTGCAACATTGTTGTCACTTTTAGATGTTATTGTTGTTGTTGAGATTTTATGAAGGTTTGATTGCTGCTGTATCCAGCGTTTGAGTGTCGGAAACCTCTCTGACTGATCAAGAGCAAACTCATAGAATAACCTCTCAGTATCAGGTCCTTGTAAAAATTGGCCTTTGGAATGTATGGAAGAATCAGATGATTCATTTCTGCTAGATAATATGGTACTACCAAATACACATGCCAGAACTGCCCTTACTGGTGAGAGCTTCGCAAGATGCTTTACTAAACTCAACTGGAGGGGATAGAGAGGTTTTCCATGTTTTTCTAGTGAACCAGAAGTGCTAGCTTTGAGGGAGGAGATCTTTCTACCCATACTCATTCCAGAAAGAGTAGGCAGGATAGGAATGCAAGCCCAGCCATGACCAGAACGTGGAGGAAAAACTGGCGGCACACAAGCCAATATAACCTCGTGCACAAAATCCACACCCATAATATCAGCTATCTTTCCAGCAGCATCAGTGCTCCCACGATCAAAGACAAGACGAGTAAGAAGATCTTTGTGCGACTCATATACGAGTGAAAAAAAATTGAAATCATGAGTTGTGTCAACTCCATCAACTATGTCACCAATTGTAGCAATATAGATTATAAAGGATGAAAGATAAGTAGATGGCTTGGAGGTTACAGGACCAAAAAGCCTTTTTCCGGTGTCTTTCAATTCATAAGTAAACTCAGAAATACTTTCAGTGCTTGATGGATTCAATGAGGATGATTTTGGAGCTCTCAAGCCAAGTCCAACAATTGTACCCTTGTTAGAGTGAGACATTTTGATGGAATTTGAACCTTCTTCATTATTATAGTTATTCTCTGTTTCTTCGACAGCAAGAGCTTTTGAAAGATTATGGAGCTTACCACTTAAGAATTGCCTCTTTCCTTGATGAGCATCGTCAATCATCTGATGTAAGATAACAATAGCTCTTTGCCTTTGTCCTTTCTTGCTAGGCTCATTAACAGGAAATATCATTCTCTCTTCAGAAAGTATTTCTTGGAGGGTCAAAGACTTCTCTTGCTCCAACAGATCATACAGATGCTGAAGGATGTGCCTTGTTACTGATATAGTGGCAACTTCTTGTATCTGCTCCCAATAAGAAGGACCTAGCTTTGGCGAGCTTCCAGGAAAGATCTCAGCTAGCACACTCATAGCCTGGTCAAGAAGTAACTTGCACATATCTACAGACTTTGCAGAAGTTGCTGAAACATCAATGCAAACAAGAATCGCAGCTAAAGAACCTAGCTGGCTTTGTAATGACGAAATGTCCAATTTCTGTAGTGCATTTGCTCTTCCCTCT
This sequence comes from Zingiber officinale, assembly GCF_018446385.1. Classification (NCBI taxonomy): domain Eukaryota; kingdom Viridiplantae; phylum Streptophyta; class Magnoliopsida; order Zingiberales; family Zingiberaceae; genus Zingiber; species Zingiber officinale. The sequence goes on along the minus strand of NC_056004.1, from coordinate 55,897,581 downwards.
GCAACATGAGATACTGCATTCTCAATTGATGCTCTTCTAAAAGCAGCAGCAACCCATTCTGAGAGTTCAAGAACAGCTTTATCTTCAGGAGGCAGGGAGAATCGTCGCACAGCCTCTTCCCCTATATCATATTTTGCCCTTTGCATGCAAAGATTTAATAATTTGGAAGGAGCAGCACGAAAAATAACTAATGCCTCTTTCCAAGTCCATTGGCATTCAGATAAGGGTTGAAGACGATCCAAAATAGTTAAACGCCATTCCCAATCTTCAATAAACTTAGAAGATTTAGCAGTCCTCCATTCCAGAACTTGTTTTGCTGCAATTTCCACAGAACTGTCCAACATATTTCCTACTTCATTGATTGTTGAAGGCAGATTTCGCCGCAATATGTCTAGTAGTAATCCCATAAAAGAGATTATGTTTTTATTTTCTCCATCAAAGGATGATTTCTTGACACTATTTTGCGGAAGTTCAGAATAACTTTCAACCAAGGTAGCATCTGTGATGTTGATGGACATTTCATCCAAATAGAGCAGAGATATTACAATGCTAACCATAAAGATTCTGCGAGAAACGTTTCTTATGGCCTCCATGTGTGTTTGAATATTCTTCAAGTAAGACATAGCTACATGAAGTTGGGAGTTCATATCATTGTTGATGCACCTCTCCATGGTTCCAAGAGCAAAAACAGCTGATTCAAGGACATATAACATGTGCACAAGCTCAATGTCCTGCATCCTTTTCCATACTGCAGATGTTGAAGCTATGGGCTGCATATTAAGAATCTCAAATGCTTCCTGAAACTTTATCCCAGCGACAGCATCAAATAAAACCTTCATGGGTGATTGAACAGCTAATCTTTCAAGTATCATGTTCTCAACAAAAGGGTCTAAAACCTTATTCTCGTGTTCATCTGTAATCTTATCTTTTTGAGAAAAGAGCAGTGAATTTTTTGAGTTCCAAGACAAACCGGAGTTGACACATGCAACAAAGCGTGCAATATCCATGTGAAAACACAACACATCACAAAGATATTCCACACACAGTATCTCATCAGATTGCTTCTTGTAAAGAGAGAATTGTTCCAGCCTTAGCACCTGAGATTTACTTGTCCAAAGCAATTGCATTAGCCTTCTGCGTAGTGTTGTCTTACCTGAAAGTAAATCCCAACCTAGGACAGCTACAAGTGGCTGAAGAAGAGGGAACAATGATAAAACATGACTAGCAACTTCAAGTTGCTCCCTCTTGATTGCAGATAAAGCTGTGTCCATAATGCATTCAAGAATATGTTTTCCAGATATTCGTGCATAATGGTATAGGTCTCTCATGCAACATTTCATTGCTTCACTGGAAAAATCCTTGCCATCCAAGGCATCAATATTTTCCCTAGGTAATGTTTCCAGATACTTCGCAATGGGGAGAGGGATCACATTGGCATCAGAAATTTTGTTAAATTCAATTTCCACAGAAACCATTTCATCTTGAATCGCCTGAATAATCTGCACTAGGCGAATGCACTTGGTTGAAATGGCTGCGGTGTACATCACAAACATTCTATCCCTTGAATCAAGCCAGGATTTCTCATAATAAGCACTTTGTAAAAAGGCTTTCTTGACAAGAGATTGCAAAGCTAACTTGTATTGCTCTTCCTCTACGCCATATTCTAGATGAAGAAATTGAAGATTTGAAAACGCTCCCTCCAAATCATCAGCCATGGTACACTTCGTCAACGAATCTAAGTGTGCCATCTGAACACTCTGACGCACGTTGGAAAGAACGTTCAAGTCATCTGAAGTGCCTGCTGGTAGTAAAATCTCAAGCTGGCGATGAATGTTTGAGCATATAGCATCAAAAAGCTTCGGATAATCAAGAAAAAACTTCCATAAACCTTTCAACCTGCCTTTGGTAATTAAAGAAACTGGACGAAGGGTGTCGGATACGTACCCTATCCCACTCCACAATAACCTTAATCCGGTATTGAGGATATCGTTTAGCAACTGCGCAGCACTCTCTGATGCGTCCGATGTTTCCGCATTCTTGCCTAGGTCAGCGTTGGAGGCTTTGGAGCAGGCGTGCTGAATCAAGAGAAGGAACTCCACGTTCAGCCGGAAAACCTCGGGGTCGACGCCTCCGATCGAAGCCGCTGAGTTGCGGAACGCGGACAGCTCGAGCAATGAGAGCCAAGCGAGATGCGACGGGGAGGGACAGGATTCCGACCAGAGGACTCCTTCGACGCGGCCTCCTTCGGAAATGATGGCGCAGAGGATTTGGAGCGCGAGCTCCGGATTGCGCTTCCGGAGGCTGAGCAGCGACGCTCTGAGTGCTTCGAACTGGCCGAGGGCGAGGTGGTTTCCGACGACCCGGGTGAGCATGGCGATCTCATGCTCCGCGTCGGGATCCATGGAAGGCAAAAGCGAGGAGGAAGAGGTAGGTCAGACTGGAGAAAGAAGCGGAGGGAGGAATGACGCAGGGATCGGGAATTAGGGATTGCCCAACTTGATTACATTTCATTTTAATATTAAACTAATAAATTATTAATCCTAAAAGATATTTCATTTTTTTAACTTTAAATAACATATTAGAAATTTATTCAATCTATTTTTAAATGAATAAAAAACCAAATTTATTCGAATCAATTTTTTTTTACAGCAACTTATCAAATGGCGCCTAAATATCAAACAGTGCTACTACTTTTCAAGTGTACTTTCGATTCTATTCTGGTGACCATTTTTTTTTTCTCTCTACTATTTATCTCTTTCTTATCTTTTCTCTCTCCTTTACATAAAACTTTCTATTTATTTTATTTATTATTTTTTTTTTTTACATACATGCATAAGGATAACATTTTATAACGTTAATTGATTTTTTATAACATTTTAATATATTTAGAAAAGTTGAAATAAACAATTGATAGTATATGTAAATTTCGTGTAACTCTAAAAATCCATAGAAATTGAAATAGATACAATCTAAGATCTCTAAATTCATTAGTAGATTTTGATCGAAACTCACTAATGGACCTAGAGAACTCCAATTGTACATATTTCAGTTCTTATGGATTTATAGAGTTGCTAAAAGTTCAAATATACTATCCATTATTTATTTTGACTTCTCATAAGTTAAAATATAATAAGAAATAATAGCTAAAATTTTTCACGTTGGGATTGATATGGCCCAACATGGGTTTGATATGGAATAATATGAGCCTCACGTTGGGCTTGATATGATTCTATATCAGGCTCAACGTAAAGAATTTTGATGATTCTTCATTAATTATATTTTTAACACCTTTGAGAAATCGAAATAAACAATGGATAGTATATTTGAACTTCTTGCAATCTCAGAAATTCATAGGAACTAAAATGGGTGTAATCTGAGATCATCCATCAATTAATTTCAGTCAAAATCTACTAATTGACTCTAAAAAAAACTCAGATTGTATATATTTCATATCTTATGAATTTTTGGGGTTATAAGGAGTTCAAATATGTTATCTATTATTTATTTCGATTTCTCAGATGTATTAAAATATAATAAGAAAGACTCAGCAAAAATCTCTATGTTGGGTCTGATATTGAACCATATCAGGTTGAACATGGATCCTGATATGAAATCATATCCGACCCACGAATCAATTTCCATTCAAGAAAATGAAAAATATGTCATGAAAAAGTCATTAACTGTGTTGTATTCAATCTTTATTTAATAACTTAGAGAAGCTTCCATTGCATAAGTCTGCTTCATGGTGATATTTTTACTTGTCTAAATCTCAAACAACGCAGTACTTAAGTCCAGTGTATTTATAAAACATATTGATGTTGAAGTTGAAACATTCACACACAAGTGTATTGGTGCTTGATTGGAGCTCTACATACAATTAAATCAGGGGTATTTTAGTTATAATGTTGATTAAAGGTGTCAGGTTTGAGTATCCCTTATGCAGGCTCTTATCAATTAAGTAGTATCGTTTACCCAAAAATTTCTTCGGAAATTTCTGATAAGGAGTCGTTTTGGCGGTGGTGTCGGTCACTATAAAAAGTTTACTCATACAGTTTTGTCCACTCGGATGTGTCTAGTGGCTAGCGCATGAGGTGTTGCCACCATGAGGTCTGGGGTTTGAATCTCGACAAAGTCGAGGTAAATGCCTCCCTTATGTGTTAGTCACTATTTCAAAGGTTAGTAGTCGTCCGTGATTTACCTCCTCCGTGTTGACCCTAGGACGAATTAACGAAGACGTTAGGGACAAACGTATTCATCTTTTTACCACTTGATTGGAGCTCTACACTGACAAACAAAAGAGAGTAAATTAATTAAATGGGGTGCAGTTTTAATTAATGAAAACTAAATTAAATGAAATTACTAATTATATTTAAATACATTAAGCATTAATACATTTATTAATTGGAATGAAAACTATTAATAGCTATTAATTATTATAATTTTATTTGTCAACAATAATTTTTAATAAAATATTTTTATCGAGGCAAAACTATTGGTTTAACTCGTTAACACTTTTAATTAAATAAAAAATGAAATGATCATAAATCAAAATCTGTACTAAATTATTAATGATATTTTCTAAAAACAAAATATTAATAATATTTCAGAAAATAAACATTATTTTTAAAAATAGTAAAATTTGGTCCAATATAGTTGAGTTGACAATGAATTAAAGAATTATATCCAAAAAATTATTTAAAAATAGAGTTTGACTTTTTTTCCATTGATTTAATAATAGAATAATAATTCTATTATACCAAAGTAAATATTTGAAGAGAAATTTTAACGCAACGGTAAAATTATTATTTTGTGATCAAAATGTCACGAGTTTGAATTCTGGAAATAGTCTCTTGTAAAAAAGTATGATAAGACTGCGTACAATGGATCCTTCTCCAAAACCTTACATAGTGAGAACTTCATGAATCGAACTGCTTTTTTTTACCAAAGCCAAATATTTATGAGGATCAAGAATTGTTGCTAAAGATCCCCAAACTAGTTGTTTATATCCCCAAAACTAATTGTTTATGAAAAAAAAATTTTAAAAACAACAACTATGAATTTATCTACACAATGAACAAGGAGTGGATGAATCAACAATAACTCCAAATTTAATTCACCATTAACAATATTGGAATTTGTTTACAAAATCTCATAATATTGTATAATTAAGCTAGAATCATTTTCTAGCTTGAAATGACAAAATATATATATTTCCTAACCTTATTCTTTGCAAAAGGGTAGAAAATTAAAGAAGAGGAAGAAGAAACGATTATAGAGCTTCGTGCTATTAATTTCTAACTGGATCAAACTAAGAATTCAATCAAAGTTCTTCTGCAACCCTCCATCACTTGCCTCGTCCCTGCACCAATTTGAAAGCAAAATTTAACATAAAGCATTGCGAAGGAAATTAAAGTCGAATTTGACGCAGTTGATTTTTTTTTTAGAATTGATGGAACTCACAATTGACTTCTTGCAGTGAAGATTGGCATTATCCAAGTTCAATTTTTTGTAGCCAACCTCCTACATCATGAAGAAGGCAAGTGGCTGATGGTCCACCAGTGTTATACCATTGTCATGAAGACTAAACTTTACTTTTGACAGTATCAATAATTTATCTGTGATCATAAATACATGATAGCACTAGAAAATTCATTCAAGTTTATAGTGCCGACTTCATACTTTCACAGAATAACTGATTATGATTGAACTAAGATATCATGTTTCATTAAGTTGTTGGGCCTGATATGGAATCCATATCAGGCCCAACATTGAGATTTTTACTAATTCTTCTTTATTACATTTTAATTTATTTGGAGAAGCCGAAATGAACAATGGATAACATATTTGAACTCCTTGCAACCCCAAAAATTCATAGGAACTCAAAATCATCTCATGGTCCAGTGATTTTTAGCAAATCCTCACTAACTGAACCCAGAGTTCTCATTACATCCAAAAGGTGGAAAGTGTTGGTGCGATTAGCACTGACAGTCTAATTCAGGTTTTGATGAATGACAAAGTAGGTTAAGTTAGTTTCATTATGATCTAACGCTTTGACCAAGTGTGTAGGAGAAGCCCTGCTAGGTCGACGGACCGACCGGATAGCTATACGAAGTCCAGACAGGTCGATGGGCTAACCGGATGTCTGGCACGAAGCCCAGCTAGGTCGACAGACCGATTGGATAGCTGGCACAAAGTCCAAACAGGCCAAAGGCTGACCGGACGTCTGGCATGAAGTCCAGACGAGTCGAAGGGTTGACCGAATTTCTGGCGCGAAGTACAGACGGGTCAAAGAGCTGACCAGACGTCTGGCAGGTAAGTTAAGGTAAGTCACTAGAGGGGAGTGACTGTGAGGACACGTTCTCGGGAAGGGAACTTAGGCACCGATTCAACTTAGAACCATTTCGGAACTCTAAGTTGAGATCTTGACTAGATTCCGGTCTCGGTGGGACGGGATCTAATTAATACTCTGTTTGATTATTATAACTATGCTAACACTTTGTTTTGCAGAGTAATATAATTTGCATTATGCTTCGAACTAATGTTTCTTGTAGGGAGTTGAAGCTGTTGGAAAATGGGGTCCGAGCGCCCGGAATGGATCCGGGCGCCCGTGTTGGCGCTACTCGGAATTTCGTTCTATTTCTCCTGTACAAAAATTTGTACAAGCACAGAACTTTTCCTAGCAACCCATGTGTTTTTCAGAAGTTAAACTTGGATTGCAAACGAAACTTAACATTATTAATCCAAGTTCAACCCATGTGTTCATCAGAAGTTAAACCATATTACAAAAGTTGATTAAATATCTATTTCAAGGATTGATTTCCAGGTCGTTGATGAGACACTCGGCCTTCTTGGGTATCAGATCATCCACCACTTCCTAGTCAAAGTCTTTCAAAGAAATTGAATATTTAAACTTCTTACAGTAAACCCTAGGTTAAACTACAAAGACCTCAATCAAAGCACAAGATCGCTAGCCTCTTGTGTTGGTACTTCAGGATCCATACAAAGGAAAAATAAACTAGTACACATCGGAAATAATTAACTAGTTATACCTTTCTTTGTAGCTTAAAGACCTCTTGATCTTCTGCTGTATTCCTCTCCTTCTCTTGGATGTCTTGTGGGTGACGATCTACCAAGACGCAAAGGCCACTCAAGTCCTTCTTTCTTCCAAAACTTTTGGCCACCAAGGGATCAAAGCTAGGAACACCACCTCTTGTTCTTTTTTCTTCCTTGCAACCCGCCGGCCACAAGATGGTTGAAGCATATTGATGTCGTCAGCCTTATGTGAGAAAGCAAGGGGAGAATAAGAATATGAGGGGGTCGGCCACAAGGAGAATAGAAGAGGAATAGAAATTGTGTAGATGATTAATTCCTCTAAGACACCATCTATCATCTTTTATAATCCTTGGTAATGACTAAAAAGGAAAGATTTTAACAACAATTAAAATCTCTCTTTTAAATTTCCTATTGTGGAGGGCTACAAAAGGAAAGTTTTAAAATTAAAAATCTCTCTTTTAAACATTGTAGATGACTACAAAAAGGAAAGATTTTTAAAATTAAAATCTCTCTTTTAAATCATGGTTACAAAAAGGAAAGTTTTAACAAAAATAAAATCTCTCTTTTAAACCATTGTAGATGGCTACAAAAGGAAAGATTTTTTAAATTTAAAACTCTCTTTTAAAACCATGTGGATGACTTTAAAAAAAGAAAGTTTTTAAAATTTAAAATCTCTCTTTTAAAACATTATAGATGGCTATAAAAAGAAAGTTTTAAAAAATTAAAAACCCACTTTTAACCCCATCTTGGTCGGCCCCTTGCTTTGGCACCAAGCAAGTTGGGTGGATGCGAGGCTTTATATATAGAGACTACAACAGGGACCTAGAGGAGGAATTAGTTTTGGCCTCCTAATGAACACTCAACTTAAGTTCATCAATAATAACTCATACCACTAAAGAGTTATTATTAAACTACCACACCAATCTCATATTACATTATGAGCTCCTTCTTATCATAAGTATGTTAATCTTCCTGTGTTTAAGATATCGAATGCCCATTAATTAAATGAGTTACTGACAACTCACTTAATTAACATCTAGCTCCAAGAGTAGTACCACTCAACTTCATTGTCATGTCAGAACTAAGTCCACCTGTAGGGTTTACATGACAATCTTTATGAGCTCCTCAAGGGGACATCATCATCCTAATAAATAGGACACAGTTTCCTTTTATAATCAACAACATACCATATAAATAATATTATTTATCAACTTATCGGGCCTATTGATTTAACGAATAAATCTCACCTTTTGATAAATTAAAGAAATAAATACTAAGTACATGTGCTTGTTATTATATCGGGATTAAGAGTACGCACATCCATAATAACAAAGGTTCTATTCTTTTATGCAGTCAGTATAAAAGGAACAACCTCAAATGTGTTGGTTGCTACTCGAAATATCGTTCTAGTTCTCCTGTACAAAAATTTGTACAAGCATAGAACTATCCTAGCTACCCATGTCCTCTACTGAAGTTAAATTTGGATTGCAAACGATGCTTAACATTATTAATCCAAATTGTCCTTCAGAAGTTAAACTTGGATTGGAAACGATACTTAACATTTTTACTCCAAGTTTGACTGATGTGATCTTCCTAAGTTAAACCATATTACAGAAGTTAATTAAATATCTATTTCAAAGATCAGCTTCCAGGTTAAACATGGCGAGGCACTAGGCCTTCTTGGGTATGTGATCATCCACCACTTCCTAGACAAAGTCTTTCTAAGAATTCAGATATTTAACTTCTTACAATAAACTAGGTTTAACTACAGAGACCTCAATAGAAGCACAATATTGAAACATGAAATCGAAAAATAAAATCGATAACAAAATGATAACATAAAACTGATAGCCTCTCGTGTTTGGTTTTTCAAGATCTATACAAAGAAGATAAACTAGTTATGATGCGGAAACAAATAACTAGTTATACCTTTCTTAGTAACTTATAGACCTCTTGATCTTTTGTTGTATTCCCCTCCTCCTCTTGGACGTCGTGTGGGAGACAATCTACCAAGATAAAATCCACCCAAGCTTCTTCCTTTGCTTCCAAGTTTCGGCCACCAACTAACCTCCAAGGGATGCTACACAAGAGAGCTTCCTTGTAAAATACCAAAAATGGGTGAATCACCATAAGGGAATTTTTCGGAATTTTTGGAAATTTTCTGGAAATTTTTCGGAGCTCATATGAGGAGTTTTTGGGGATAAATATTAGACCCCGGAAAAGCCTGTTTGGGCTACCCCAGTTAAGCGAGGAAATGTTTGGTTTTCTTATTATTTCTTTTTTCTTTTTCTTTTGTTTTTATTTTCTTTTATTCCTCGCGCATGCCCTAACCGCTCCTCGCCATTTCTTTTCTCAACTGGCATCGAGCTTCCTCTTCCTTCTACTTTCCTCTTCTTCGATCGCGCCACTCTCCTCTGCCAACAGCCGCCCCTTGCGGAGCGATCCCGACGCCACCGCCTAGCGCCGAGTAGCAGTGTCGTTGACCTTTCCCTGGGCCCTAGTGCCGCTGTTGTCGCCCACAGCCGACGCCGCTCTGATCTCCGATGCCTATGATCGCCGGATGCCACTCCTCCTCAGCCCTAGCGCCGGTCTTCTACACCCGTGCCCTGGATATTTTCACTGATCTTGCGCTGACAGATGACCGCCTCCTCTGTGCCAGCCACCCGAGCCCTCGCCTCCGTCTGATTTCCCTTCTCCCCGAGTCATCGCTGTGTAGGTGGATCTCCGTTCTTTCCTTTGTCGGCAAGGACGCGCTGTGCCCTAGCACTGTCACCGGCCACCAGCTTCGATCCAGCGCCGACTCTCCTCACTGTGCCCTAGAGCCTCATCCGTGTGCTATTCTGATTCAAGGAGGAGGGTCGGCATAGACACCATCTTCATCAGGAGATTGTAGATCGGGATTTATGGGCTCTTGTGATGAAATTGATTGGCTGATCACGGTGGTACCTGTCACTAATTTCTCACAGCAACAATCGGATTTCATCAGAGAGGAAGCTACGAGTTGAAATTTGGGCCACCGTTTATTGGCAGCGGCTTCTTCCAGCAGCGACCATCCTCTGTTGTGAGTCAACAGAGAAGTCTTCGAATTGGGTAAGTTTTGTGTTAAGTTATGTTAGCAAGAAATGTTCATGTAGGTATATATATATATTGAATTAGGTTTTAATTGGATTATATGGAGAGTTGTTCATGTATAGATTGATTTAGGGATAGTTAACTGGGATTAACTATTTAATTAGGGTTCCTAGAGAAAATAATTTAGTTTAGCTATTTTGTTTACAATAAAAACTTAGCTAAACTAGATGATTTATCACAGGACTTTGACGCGAGACGAGCATCTCGACGTTGGATTTGGACAGGATTGGACCTTCTTATTGGAGGCGGGTACCTTGACTTATCTTTGATAATGTCATGTTGATATGTTTAGTAGGTTATAATCTTTAGTAATAATTATTCTCGTCTTTGCTTCGGTATGTCACTACATGATACCTATTGCATGCTTGTTTTACTTACCTGTTTGTATTCATATCTTCTTGATTATATATGTCCATAGAGGTAGTGACATACCATGCCTTACGATACCCCAGACTAGGTATTTATCATATCTGACCTGTGTACCTTAGATCTTCGGATTTGACCCATCGATGCTAGGGTACACATTATATATATGTATGGATAGGTTCTGGATATTTTCTATGCTTAGTGTCATGCACCATCTCGCATGATTGCATGCTGTGCAATAGTCGGCTCCATTATTGTTGAGCACATCGCTAGTTACATAGATCTGCACACACCACCACTCATGGGTTAGTGGTATGTCAGACAGGTGTGTGGCAGTTTTGCTGTTAGGCTCCGCTGGTCCGGTGACTCAGTGTGGTAGCCGACAGACAGTTCTACTCTGTTAGGCTCCGCTAGTTTAGAGACGCAGCGTGGTAGCCGGCAGATAGTTTGCTTTGTTTGGCTCCGTTGGTCCGCTCATGGGTAGTGGACAAAGCGTGGTAGCCGGCAGGGATCCCTCTTCTGGACTTGCTCAGGGAGATGAGAGCATTGAGCTCTCCCACTTATGATTTGGGATAGGAGGATAGGTGTAACGACCCAATTTTTCCTATTTTGAGTTCTAAATGTCCTTAAAAATATTTGGAAATGCTTTTAAAATATTCTAGAGATTTTTAGGAATTTTTAGAGTATTTTTATGCAATTTTTGGAATTCGTTTGGTATTTTTACCAAGAGGAAGAAGTTAAAAAAAAATAAATGTGTTAAAGCCGGGTTTCGAACACACAACCTCGGACCTGAACCAAATTCGGTCAGCCAACCGGTCCGCGACCTTTTTGTGAACAAATAGGAACTTAATTGATCTTAAGTCAGAATTAACCTTAAGCCATAAAAGGAAACGAAAATACCAAAATAAGGGGCTGAGGCAAGATTCGAACTAGCGATCTTCGACTCAGCCAAGCCTTTATCTGCCCAGGCTGACCAAGTGAGCAAGCAATTGTTTCTTGAAGGAAACCGAAACCAGTAGTAGTTAAGCGATATTTTTGGAACCGAAAATAACCCTAGTATAAGAAAAGAAATTTAGGTTTTTATTTTCGGAAAATCTAAATTTCCTCTCAAAATCTTCTTCTCTCTCTCGCGAACGGCGACGGCGACGGCGGCGGCGACTCCACTGTTCGGGCGGAGAGGGCGACGGAGCTAGGCCTTTTTCCGGCCGGTCTTCACTCCACCGTGACCCTCTCGTCGTGGGGAGCTCGCGGACGCAAAGAAACCGCCGGGATCTTCATCTCTCCGCAAACCCTAGAAGCTGCCGTCGGTTGTAAGTTCAAGAAAAGCCTAAGGTGAGTTGCTTCTCACCTGCAGTAGGAGTAGTTCCGAGCTTCGATTTGTTTTCCTTGCTTTCGGATTTGTTTGAAGTTTCCTTGTGTTTACTGCCGTGTACTTCAAAGAGGGGAAACTAATGGTATGAATTAGGCATGTTTGTTCTTTTTGATATAGGGCAACTGATCTGGAACAAGGGAAGAGCTGTGGTTTCGGGTTGCTTGTAGTGGTTGCTGCCATGACCATTAAATCCGAATTTGTTAGGTTGATTATGGTATCATCTTATTGTTGAGTAATTTGGATTTAGGTTTGTGCCATGTAATGGGTGTGGATAACTCTAATTTGGGAGTTCTGTTGGATTTTTAATGGCTTGGTTTCCTTGCTTTAGTTTTGTACAACATTAGGATGAATATAAAGGTAAAAGAAGTAAGTGTTTCTTGTTTTCTGTTGCTGTTGCTGGACATCAGATCTGTTTTAGAAGGGAATCACGATTCCTGCTGGGTTTCAGGAATTTGGAAGGATAGTAAGGTTGTTAAGAGTTTAATAGGAGTCTTTCTTTTAATCGCTAGAGAAATTATAGGTTTCACTTGCTATTGGTATTGCTGGATTTAATTTAGTTGCCTTTCCTATTAGCAAGTGCAGAACCAGCAGTTTTCCTGGCCAAAACAGGGCACGAACAGCTATATATAAAGTGTATTTTGTGACATGATTAGTAAGATTAGATGTGCTTTCTTTTCCTTTGTTTTACAGCATGTATAGGAAGCTCAAAGTTGCATTCTTTTGCTCTATTTTACAGCATGTTTAGAAAATCCAAGTTAGCTTTCTTTTGCTCTATTTTATAGCATGATTAGTAAGTTCAAAGTTGCTTTCTTTTGCTCTATTTTATAGCATGATTAGTAAGTTCAAAGTTGTTTTCATTTGCTATTTTAAGAAGCATGAACAACCATGTATTCCAGTGGAAAAATAAGAATCCTATTAAATACTTTTAGGAGTATTAACAAGTAAAAGAAAGAAAAAGAAAAGAAAGAGAAAGGCCAAGGCCTTAAGTAAATTCCAAAGTCCAGACTTTAGGGATTTTTGCACACAAGGTGTCTATTAAAATGCCAAGGCATTTAAAGAAGAAGTAATTAAGATTATAAGTATTTTACTTTTAAAGGGCATGTACCGGACACAAGGTCCAAGGGATGGGCTCCAAGATGCCCCTAGGCACAAGGCCTAGAAGTTCCTTAGTAGTTTCAGGATTAGCTACCTCGACTCTTATTAAGGATGCGCGCAAAAAGTTGGTACAATGCCGGGCCCAAAAGAAGTTGATTATTATTTTCAAGTATTAAAGTATAAATTTTAAACAAGTGAAATAAAAGAATAAATTTAGAGTAAATGAAGTAAGTTTCACTTTGTTTTAAAGATCAGCAAGTTTAGTTTTCTTTTATGCTAGCAGCTTTTACATGTTTAGTTTCTTACATGTTATTTATTTGCTAGTTGATGAGCATGTTTAGCTTTATATGTTAGCATTTCAGTTAGTTGCTTTCTTTATTAGTTTATGAGCATGATTAGCTACACATGTTTAGTATATCAGTTAGTATGCTGTCTTTGCTATTTATGAGCATGAGTAGCTTTACATGTTAGCATTCAGTTTTAGCATATTTTTATTTGTATACATGCATATCGAGTTTTTGTGAGTAGATAGCGCTCACTAAGCTTTATGCTTATAGACTGCATTTCCTCCTACTGCAGATAAAGGAAAAGCTAAGGTATGAAAGGAAGGCGACAAGGTGGTGGTGATGAAGGTGTGTGATGGATGGACTATGGAGAGATCAAGAGTTTGCTATGGAGTGTTAAAACTTACCTGATTAGAGTTTCCTTTTCTTTTCTCCTTAATGCTTTGATGAAGTTGAGATTGTAATTGAGTCTATTCCGCACTTTGTTATGTTTTATTGTTGGAGTATTATCTGTTTACTATTGCTAGAGTAGTTTCATTCTTCTTATTGAGTTATATACTGCGTGGTTGAGTGATTATATGTTCCAGCCGCCTGTGGCTGAGTATACACTGTTTGTATTGTTGATTTGGTCACCGGTACAGGGGAGATTCTGCCGAAATTTTTCGGTAGGGTTTTCCTAGAGATTTTTAATAAACCGGTTAAGTAGAGTTAGTAGATAAGTAACGGTCACTCTTAGAGAGTAGTAGTAATAGTAAGAAGGGTGGTCGTTACAATAGGTGTACTCCGACAGCATCTCATCCACTCGGTCACTCATCAGGAGCAGTGACGACAGAGTGCACGGTTGTCACAACCCTACCCACTCGATCTCACCATCGTGTGTGAGATGACTGACTGCGTCAGAGGTGACCAGGACATGTCATTAGCATCATACGCATTGATGCATTTATTGCTTGTGTTTGCTGCATTTTATTTGCTGCATTTTGGTGGATGCATTTGTTTGACATGCATACAGGATTTATGATACTCTCGGTCTGACGACCTGACTATTCTGATAGGAGGCCCTGGTGAGTACAATACTCTTCAGCCCTTTTTTATTGTGCATTTCCAGCTTTTGTCTAGGAGACTGTACTCCATAGTTATTACTATTTGTTATAGTTTACTATACATGTCAACTAGGTATCTGCTGAGTTGTTGAAATCACCCCCGTGGACACTATCTTTTTCAGGTACCAAGTTGTTTATAGAGTTGCTTGGAGTATCCTGCCTACCGGTCCCCACGTCAGATCAGAAGACCTGTCTCCGCTTTTGTTTATTTTTATTTTTGGTATATGAAATTTGTGTATTTAGCTTTGTGTTCCAGTTTTGTTTCTAGAGTGTTGTTTTGTTGTGTGGTGTAAGCATAGCCAGCTAGCAGTTTTCGTTTTTAGTTTGTATGTGTTGTCCATTGTATTTCCGCTGTGTTTGGTTTTGGTACAGCCGAGTAGGCTGTTAGATTTGCATATAAACTGCGTGGTTGTGTGTATATTCCAGCCGCCTGTGGTTGAGGTATATTGTGTTTGTAGAAATAGTTCAGATTGTCACCCGTACAGGGGAGGTGCTGCCGAAATTTCCTCTAGTAGGGACTCCTCTGGGGCGTGACAATTTATTAGTATCAGAGCAGGTTTACGATTCTTATTTCCTGTGTGTTCGGATTTTGTGATTTGGTTTTCTTGATGTGACTTTTCGAGTTTTAGGACCTGGCAGCGGTTGGACATCTCCAAGTTATAGGAGGTATGTTGGTATATGTTATCCTACCTTTTTGTTAGTATATGCACTGTTGACTATTATAGTTATGACATGTATTAGCACTTTGTATTTAGTACCTGTCTGGTTGTTGTAGCACATATTACATGTGATGGGTTAACCACTGAGCATGGTCGACCCTAATAGAGATTTAGGACTACAGTGTCTGGTGATTTTTCATATCATACCACCAGTAGTTTTAGCTTATGTTACTACTAGTTGGTTAGGAGATGGAGGCACATAACAACCTCTGCTATTATTAGCTAGGTAGTGGATAGTACCTACATATTCATGTTGACTTAGCCAGTAGAATACCATTTTATCTTAGTTAATTTCATCAGAAGATAATTAATTTACTCTTGTTAGATCGGCCAGTAGAAGTCTGATTTACACTTGTTGATTTGGGTAGTCGTGGATCGATATACCTTAGTTGCTTATGGAGGATTAATGTATTCTTGATTAGTTAGTAGATGACCGATTTAGTTTTGTTGGTCCGATCAGTAGGGGATTGTTATACTCTATTTTTAGAGGTTCGAATCTTTGGATTATTTGTACTTAGTTAGGTATCTAGAGCACATTTGAGTACATGTCTTATACTGACGTGGAAAAGATTGAATCAGCCGTATACCATTGTCGTCTTGGTGAGTCTATAGAGGATCGATGTATCCTATTCCATGTGGACTTTAATTTTAGACTGTATATACCTAGTTGGATAACATAGAAGGTAGCATAGGGAATGTCAGGTTGATTGTGTTAAATATGCTGATTATTCATATCTATGGTATGTGTACATATGTTTGATGTATTATGGGAGATATCTTGTTGATTATATTTGTTCTGTATGTACACTCGTGTCTATTATGATTTGTTGGAAGTATTACGTTGATTATACTCTTGGCATAGGTGTATATATGTTAGGTGAGTGTTGTTTGAGATATATTGATGATTATACCTACGTTGATATATGCACACGAGTTCGGTATGCATTGTTGGAGGTATCACGCTGATTTATACCTGTGTTATGAGTGTGTTGGGTGTGCACTAATTGGAGGATTATGTCGATCATACCTATGTTATGTATACACGTGTGCCAGGTGTATTGTTGGTGGCATCAGGATGATTCTACCTATGTTGAATGTAGGATATTGAGTGTCTACATTATGTCATTTGTTGTATTACCCTGTCAACTAATTCTCCTATTGGTGGGTGACCCACTAGGATGTTGATAGAGTTGACGATGGATTTGATTTGCTTACTAGATTGTTATACCCCTGGCTGCCCATAGTGATATGTGGTAGAGTGATCTCGTGCAGTCTCTAGTTGGATAGTTAGATGTCTGAGTCACTTATGGGATGTTTGTGGTGGAGCGTTGCTCCCACATATTATGGATTGTTTGTGGTGGAGCGTTGCTCCCACATATTTTGGATTGTTGTGGTGGAGCGTTGCTCCCACATATTATGGATTGTTTGTGGTGGAGCATTACTCCCACATATTTTATATTGTTTGTGGTGGAGCGTTGCTCCCACATATTTTAGATTGCGGTGGTGAAGCGCTGCTCCCATATAGGTTGCCTTGTTGGTGGTAGAGCGTTGCTCCCATATATGTAGTATTTCTTGTGACGGAGTGTTGCTCTCACATTAAATGATCTATTTTTGGTGATTTGTAGTTAGTGATCAGATTTTCATCTTGGTAGATCATCGCCCACACGACGTCCAAGAGGAGAAGAGGAATACAACAGAAGATCAAGAGATCTATAAGCTACTAAAAAAGGTATAACTAGTTATTTGTTTTCGCATCATAACTAGTTCATCTTTTTTGTACAGATCTTGAAAAACCAAACACAAGAAGCTCGATTTTATTTTTCGATTTCATGTTTCGATATTGTGCTTCTATTGAGGTCTCTGTAGTTAAACCTAGTTTACTGTAAGAAGTTAAATATCCAATTTCTTAGAAAGGCTTTGTCTAGGAAGTGGTCGATGATCCCTGTAGGACCGTTAGATTCGATAGAGGGGGGGTGAATATCGATTCGAAAACTTAGAGTATAAACGCAGCGGAAAAGTAAAATAGACACAAATGTTTTTTACTTCGTTCGGAGCCTATGACGACTCCTACTCGAAGGCCCGTGGTCCTTGACCACTTTCGTTGGGCAATCACTAACAAGTCGAAATATGATTACAGAATGAATACAGGAAATGCTAGTGAAAATAATACAATACCGACAAGGAAATTAAATAAAAACCGAAGGAGCACTTTGTCGGAGCGTTGTTGGCGTCGCACTGAACGTCGAGCAGCAAGACCAGCAGTAGAAGGGTTCTCAGATTGATTGATCTGAAGCTCCTGTCTGGGGCTTCTTTTATATGTGTTCCAGGCGCCTAGATTCCTTCCGGGCACCTGGAATGTGACGTAGCTGCACAAACCATGATGCTCCACGTGGCGACGACTCGGCTGGATAGAATTCGCCTTCCGGGCGCCCGGATCCCCTCCGGGCGCCCGGACCACCTTGTTTCAGAAAACTCCCTTTTCCTGCAAAACAAAGTTAGTCCGAGGCAAATATGTATCCTGTAAAACAGATTGTTAGCACAGTTAAAGTTCAACAGATGGATAAAAAAGAGTATGACTTAGATTCCGTCTTTCCGAGACCGGAATCTAGTCACGATCTCGACTTAGACATCCGAAATGGACCTAAGCCGGATCGACGCCTAATGTCCCCTTCCCGGGAACGCGTCCTCACAGTCACTCCCCTCCAGTGACTTACCTCACTTACCTGCCAGACGTCCGGTCAGCCCGTCGACCCGTCTGGACTTCTCGCCAAGCGTCCGGTCAGCCCGTCGACCCGCTTGGACTTCTCGCCAGCTATCCGGTCAGCCCGTCGACCTAGCTGGACTTCTTGCCGTCGACCCGCTTGGACTTCTTGCCAGCTATCCGGTCAGCCCGTCGACCTAGCTGGACTTCTTGCCAGACATCCGGTCAGCCCGTCGACCTGTCTGGACTTCTCCTGCACACTCGATCAAAGTGTCAGACAACAACACAACTAACTTAACCTATTTGTCATTCATCAAAACCTGGGTTAAATCGTTAGTGCTAACCGCACCAACAATCTCCCCCTTTTTGATGGAATGACAACCTGGTTAAGTTAGTGTTAACATATGCAAGAAACAACATGCATTTATGTGGTTTTTAAAGTTAGTTTGTATTTTCAAGTTGGTTTAGTTAACTTAACCACCTAACCCTCCCCCTTTGGCATTCATCAAAAATAAGCAGGTTGAAAATTTAAAATTTGGTCTTGAAATTTAGAACTCCCCCAGATTATCTTAACATTTTTTTACTAAAGTCTATGATTATTTACCCCTGCTTATTTTTTATGAATACCAAAGGGGGAGGGTTAGGTGGTTAAGTTAGCTAAACCAACTTGAAAATACAAACTAACTTTAAAAACCCTTTAAATGCTTGTTTTTTTTCTTGCATATGTTTTCACTAACTTAACCAGGTTGTCATTCCATCAAAAAGGGGGAGATTGTTGGTGCGGTTAGCACTAACGATTTAACCCAGGTTTTGATGGAATGACAACCTGGTTAAGTTAGTGTTAACATATGCAAGAAACAACATGCATTTATGTGGTTTTTAAAGTTAGTTTGTATTTTCAAGTTGGTTTAGCTAACTTAACCACCTAACCCTCCCCCTTTGGCATTCATCAAAAATAAGCAGGGGTAAATAATCATAGACTTTAGTAAAAAAATGTTAAGATAATCTGGGGGAGTTCTAAATTTCAAGACCAAATTTTAAATTTTCAAGTTTCAATTTTGAAATGCTTTTCAAATAAGTTTTCAAAAATTCCAAGACTGAGTTTGAAAAATTTATTTTTCAAAACTGATTGAAAAACACTAGAAAAGTTTAGTTTTCTAGAATACTAGAAAAGTACTAGTTTCAAAACCATGGTTTAAAATACTAGAAAAGTTCAGTTTTCAAGAACTAAGTAAAAAGGATAAAAAGTTTGTGATTTAAAACAAACAATTGTGAGTTGATTTAAGAAATTTTTTCACAATTTTAAACAGGTTGATTTTGAAAATTGATTTTTAAACTTTGATTTTCAAAATTAAGTTTAAAATTTGATTTGAAAAACTGAATTAGTTTTATTTCTCCCCCTGAACCTGACATAAAATTTTGAAAATATTTGCTAAATATATTCAAAGTAGAAAAAAAATCGAGGTAGAATTTTATAGAGAGATTTTAAAGAGAAGATTAAAAAATAACACTTAAGGAGATAATTAAAAACCTCCCCCTGAATTTGATACTCCTTTAATTTATTAATCCTCCTTATTTATTACTCCCCCTTAATATAAAATTTTACAACCGTAACATATTTTTGTACCTAAGTGTTTTAGGCGATTGTATAATTATCTTTATAAAATTGTTCATTTAAATTTGACTAAACGTAATTAACGTTAGATTCAGTTGAAATGAGTTAACCTTTAGTGTAATGTTAAGTAAGATAAGTTGTTATTAATTCAATAATTAATCAATATTAATAATTTATTGATTAAATTTTGCTTGATTCAATAATTTAATATAATCTAAATTTTGTATTAATTGATGAAGGTGTTAGTCATAATTTAACTTTTCATTTACTTCCTTTTAAGTTGGATTAACTTAGTTTAAAGTTGGTAGTAATTTGAAGTTAAACTCGTTATTAAACAAGGTTAAGGAAGGTTCAATTTAAGTCAAACTTTAATTATGTTTTAATAAAAATAATTAATATTTTAAAGGTTGATAAAAAAATGAGTTAGAGTAATTTTAATATTTTTACTAAGGTTAAACCTAGGTTCTAATCAAATCAAGCTTAGTTCTCAAATAAAGTGTTAAGTTCTACTTATTAATTACATAATTAAGTTTAAAGTTAAAGTTAACGGAATTTAAGCTTTTAAGTTAGGTGTCTAAGTTTTAAATGAATTTAAAAGAATTATAATTATTATTATTTTTAAGGGATTTCTAACAAGATTTTAAAATGATTTTTATAATTATTTAATTAATATACGTTCAATTCAGTTTTGATTTTAGATTAAGATTAATATCAGTGATTAATTTAGGTTTAAGTTTTAAGTTTAAGTTAAATTTTTAAGTTTTAATTTAAGTTTTAATTTTCAGTTAGGTTAAATTAAGCTGAAAAGTAATGTTTAAATTAAGTTTTAATTTGAGATCTAATTTTCAGTTAAGTTAAATTAAAAAATAATTTTAAGGTTAAAATGATGTTTAAGATTAAAAATGAGTTTAAAGTCAAAATAATAATTTTTAAAGTGAAAATAGTCTATATAAATAATTAATTATTATTACTATTTTTTTTTAAGTTAAAAGAATTTTATTATAATGAAAAAATAAGAAGAATTTTTCAAAATGATACATAATTTTTAAAATAGTTTTTAAATGATTTTTAAAATAGTTTTTAAATGTTTTTTTTTTAAGTTTTTAAAATAATTTTTGAAATAATTTTTAAGTTAAAATAATTTTTATGTTAAAATAACAATAATTTTTAACAGGTTTTAAAAGAATTTTTTAAAGTTTTTAAAATGATTTTTAAAAGAGTTTTTAAAATGTTTTAAAATAATTTTTTAAAGAATTTTTTTTAAAGTTTTTAAAATGATTTTTAAAATAATTTTTAAAAATGTTTTAAAATAGTTTTTAAAATAATTTTTTAAAGTTTTTAAAATGATTTTTAAAAGAGTTTTTAAAATAATTTTTAAAATGTTTTAAAAGAATTTTTAAAAGAATTTTTTTAAAGTTTTTAAAATGATTTTTAAAAGAGTTTTTAAAATGTTTTAAAAGAATTTTTAAAAGAATTTTTTTAAAGTTTTTAAAATGATTTTTAAAAGAGTTTTTAAATTAATTTTTAAAATGTTTTAAAAGAATTTTTAAAAGAATTTTTTAAAGTTTTTAAAATGATTTTTAAAAGAGTTTTTAAAATAATTTTTAAAATGTTTTAAAATAATTTTAAAAAATTTTTTTTAAAGTTTTTAAAATGATTTTTAAAAGAGTTTTTAAAATAATTTTTAAAATGTTTTAAAATAATTTTTAAAAGAATTTTTTAATGTTTTTAAAATGATTTTTAAAAGGGTTTTTAAAATAATTTTTAAAAGAATTTTTTAAAGTTTTTAAAATGATTTTTAAAAGAGTTTTTAAAATAATTTTTAAAAGAATTTTTTAAAGTTTTTAAAATGATTTTTAAAAGGGTTTTTTAAAATAATTTTTAAAATAATTTTTAAAATAATTTTTTAAAATAATTTTTAAAATGTTTTAAAATAATTTTTTAAAGTTAATTTAATTTTTAAAATAATTTTTAAAGTTAATTTTAAATTTTTTTTAAAATTAATTTAGTTTTAATTCGAAATTTAATTTTTAATTAATTCGAAATTTAATTTGAAATTCAATATTTAATTTTAATTAATTTTAATTTAATTTGAAATTTGAAATTTAATTTTAATTTAATTTGAAATTTGAAATTTAATTTTAATTTGAAATTCAATTTAAAATTTGAAATTTAATTTTAATTAATTTTAATTTAATTTGAAAATTAATTTGATCTTTATTCATCTCACCCGATCTAGATTATCAATCAGGGAATCCTATAATTTTGTGAGATGAATTAGATTTAATTACAGAGTTTGGTTTAACTTATGTTAGATTCAGGTTTAGCTTTGGTCTCAACAAATAGACATTCTTTGGATAAACTTCTAAGCTTGGTGAGTTACCTGGACATCATTAGAAGTAACCAACCTTTCGAGATTTTTCGAATAGTCCTATCCACGGAGCTTAGTATTAAACCTTGGTCTAACTAGTTAGGATCCATTTAATGATAGCTTAGGTCGGTTCCACTTGGCCAAATGCACCAGATTGAAGCCATATCTTTCTAGACATGCGATGCACAAGCTTCCCCAACGTACTATCATCAAAAAACTTCACCAGTACCATGATTCAAGTTAAACTTGAACCCTCTTTAACTAGTCCTAATTACCCTGTCGGGTAGGTTGGTTGGGGTTACCCTTTTCGGGTAGGTTGGTTAAGGTTACCCTGTCAGGTAGGTTAGTTTTGGAGGTGCCAGCTATTCTGGAACCTCCCCCTGAATTATTGACCATTAATTTAGTTTTTAGTTCTGGGTTTATTATAAGTTTTGGTTAAAATCTAATGTTTAATTTGTAATTTAGATTCAAGTTTTAAATTTTGAATTAATTAAATTAGTCAAATTATCTTTCTTTAAGAGAATGTATTTAATATTTAAATTTTCTTTCAATTTCACTTTTATTAGGTTAATTGAATTATCTTTCTTTAATAGCTTATTTTTAAAGTTTAAGTTTTTATTCATTTTTAACTTTGAATTAATTAAATTGTTTGAATTATGTTTCCTTAAAGGTTTATCTTTTAACCTTTTATTAATTGTTAATTTTGAATTTTTTGGATTATCTTTATTTAATATGTTATTTTTAACATTTAATTTTAATTTTGTTAAATTTAGTTTTGATTTTATCAAAGTGTTTGATTTTATTCTTATATTTTCTTTATTTTTTAAGTTGATATAATTAGTGGAATTTATTAGATTATTCTTATCGTTAAAATTTAATTTTTTTATTAATTAAATTATCTTGGGTTTGGATAGGATTTTCTAGATTAATATTGTCTAGATTATTAAATAATTTATTAATTTTATCTAGATCAATATTGACCTTGTCATCTCTATCATTTGAGTTTTCAGATTTGTTTCGGTTTAAGTTTGAATTTTTTAAATTAATTGGATTTATTTTATCAGATAATATCCTAGGGGTATTTTTGTAATTATTGTCAACTACATTATTTTCACATATATTTTCAGAAATAACCAGATCAATGCTCATATTTTTTAAACTACTATTAGTAGGGGTATTTTGGTAAATATCACTAACCTTGAGCACAACCCCTAATTCAGTAGGCTTTTCGATTGGATCTAACCCGAGTTCGGATTCAATTTTTACTTGATCCTCGAGCTCCATCGGCTCCTCGTGAAGTTTGATCAATTGGGTCCAAAGCTCATGTGCATCTTTGTACTTTTCTAGTCTGCATAAAACATTATTAGGTAAAACATTACAAATGATTTTACTTACATTTGTGTCTAGTTCTGAGTTCTGAGAAGGTTTTCTCAATATCAGCCAATAATCAAAGTTTACGCTTCCTAAGAAGCATTCCATTAATCGCTTCCAATAGTTGAAATCTTGATCGTATGGTGGTGGTTCGTGGGGGTTCCGTCCTTCTTGAAGAGTCATTATTCTTGCACACAGAGAAACAGAAAAAAAAAATCCCAAGACTTGGTCTTGGATTAGCAGTGCTGGAAAAAATAATATTTCACTATTTTCGGAAAAAAATAAAATATTATTAAAATATTAATAAAATATTTGAAAAAAATATTATTTCAAAATTTTGAAAATGTAACATTTTTTAAATACTAAACAATGGTGAAAAGATGGCGATGTATTTTTCAAAAACCGTTTTGGAGGGGAAAAAACGAAAGGCGTAAGGTTTTATTTAAAAGACAAACGATATCTAATTTTTCTATAAAAAAGTCCCCCCTTTGCCTGATTGGTGGTTGCACCAAATCAGAGCGGTACCTGCTCTGATACTACTTGTAGGACCGTTAGATTCGATAGAGGGGGGGGGGTGAATATCGATTCGAAAACTTAGAGTATAAACGCAGCGGAAAAGTAAAATAGACACAAATGTTTTTTACTTCATTCTAAGCCTATGACGACTCCTACTCGAAGGCTCGTGGTCCTTGACCACTTTCGTTGGGCAATCACGAACAAGTCGAAATATGATTACAGAATGAATACAGGAAATGCTAGTGAAAATAACGCAATACCGACAAGGAAATTAAATAAAAACCGAAGGAGCACTTTGTCGGAGCGTTGTTGGCGTCGCACTGAACGTCGAGCAGCAAGACCAGCAGTAGAAGAGTTCTCAGATTGATTGATCTGAAGCTCCTGTCTGGGGCTTCTTTTATATGGTGTTCCAGGCGCCTGGATCCCTTCCGGGTGCCTGAAATGTGACGTAGCTGCACAAACCATGATGCTCCACGTGGCGACGACTCGGCTGGATAGAATTCGCCTTCCGGGCGCCCGGATCCCCTCCGGGCGCCCGGACCACCTTGTTTCAGAAAACTCCCTTTTCCTGCAAAACAAAGTTAGTCCGAGGCAAATATGTATCCTGTAAAACAGATTGTTAGCACAGTTAAAGTTCAACAGATGGATAAAAAAGAGTATGACTTAGATTCCGTCTTTCCGAGACCGGAATCTAGTCACGATCTCGACTTAGACATCCGAAATGGACCTAAGCCGGATCGACGCCTAATGTCCCCTTCCCGGGAACGCGTCCTCACAGTCA
The DNA here is from genome assembly GCF_018446385.1 of Zingiber officinale. Classification (NCBI taxonomy): domain Eukaryota; kingdom Viridiplantae; phylum Streptophyta; class Magnoliopsida; order Zingiberales; family Zingiberaceae; genus Zingiber; species Zingiber officinale. The sequence continues at coordinate 55,873,102 of NC_056004.1, read as the reverse complement.
CTCCCCTCCAGTGACTTACCTCACTTACCTGCCAGACGTCCGGTCAGCCCGTCGACCCGTCTGGACTTCTCGCCAAGCGTCCGGTCAGCCCGTCGACCCGCTTGGACTTCTCGCCAGCTATCCGGTCAGCCCGTCGACCTAGCTGGACTTATCCAAGCGTCCGGTCAGCCCGTCGACCCGCTTGGACTTCTTGTCAGCTATCCGGTCAGCCCGTCGACCTAGCTGGACTTCTTGCCAGACATCCGGTCAGCCCGTCGACCTGTCTGGACTTCTCCGGTCAACACGACGTCTAAGAGGAGGAGAGGAATACTACAGAAGATCAAGAGGTCTATATCTACTAAGAAAGGTATAACAAGTTATTTGTTTCCGCATCATAACTAGTTCATCTTCTTTGTATAGATCTTGAAAAATCAAACACAAGAGGCTATCGGTTTTAGGTTATCGTTTTGTTATCAATTTTATTTTTCAATTTCATGTTTCGATATTGTGTTTCTATTGAGGTCTCTGTAGTTAAACGTAGTTTACTATAAGAAGTTAAATATCCGATTTCTTAGAAAGGCTTTGTCTAGGAAGTGGTGGATGATCTCATACCCAAGAAGGCCTAGTGCCTCACCATGTTTAACCTGGAAGCTGATCTTTGAAATAGATATTTAATTAACTTCTGTAATATGATTTAACTTAGGAAGATCACATCGGTTAAACTTGGAGTAAAAATGTTAAGTATCATTTCCAATCCAAGTTTAACTTCTGAAGGATAATTTGGATTAATAATGTTAAGCATCGTTTGCAATCCAAATTTAACTTCAGTAGAGCACATGAGTAGCTAGGATAGTTCTATGCTTGTACAAATTTTGTATAGGGGAACTAGAACGGTATTCCGTGTAGCAACCAACAGAGTCCTAGGACATGAATATTCGTGTTTATACCCATTAATTTATAGAATTCAATAAACTTGTGGTTTTCAAATTCTCCCCCATGGTCACTTATAATTCTTTTTATCTGAGTGTCTTTTTCATTTTCTATTAATTTACAAAAAAATTTAAAGATTTCGAAGGTTTCATCTTTAGTTTTTAGGAATTTTACCCAAGTAAATCTTGAGTAGTCATCGATTATTACTAAACAATATTAGTTTTTGCTTAGTGACTTGGCTCCGTGTGAATCAAACAAGTCTAGCTAGGTGAAGGAGCTCAAGTATCGAAGTTGTTTATTCAAGTTGGTTAGCTTATGGTTTGACTTGGTTTATTTATCCTGTTGACAAGCATGACAAATTGAATTTTTAGTAAATTTTAATTTGGGCAAACCTCTAACTAACCCATCTTGACTCATTTTTGAAATGAGTTTAGTGTGAGTGTGACCTAGTCTTCTGTGCCACAACTCAGTTTCCTCTTGTTGTGTCAATAGCACTCTAGTGAGGATGTTAGTAGGTCTATTGTATAAATATTCTTTTTCCTAATTCCCCTAATTGTGGTTTCAGGATTTTTAATATTCTTAATTATACACTTAGTTTTTGAAAATATGACTAAATATCCTGAGTCACATAACTGGCTAATACTAAGTAAATTAAAATTGAATTGTTCAACCAATAAGACTTTTCGAATGTAAAAATCAGAATTTAATTGTATATTACCTATTCCGATTACCTTAAGGGTTCCATCGTTGCCGAATGCAATAGACCCTAGGTTCTTGAGTTTTAGCTTAGTGAATTTCAATTTATCTCCAGTCATGTGTCTGGAGCATCTACTATCTAGCATCCATTGATCCAAATCTTTATGTTCCTACACAAAGTATTTGATTTGGTCAATTTAATGGATTCAGAAGATAGCTTGATTGAAATCAACTCCTTAATGTTCCATCTCACCCAGTCAAGATGATCAAACACGGTATTCGTATGGGTGATTGTGAGATGGTTTGTTAGATTTTGTTTAATTTAATTAAGTTGATTAATTAATCGAGTAGATTGAGTGAATTAAACAATTAATTAGGTTAATTAAATATTTACGTTAATTAATTATATTAAGTTAATTTGATTAAATTAGTCAATTAAGTTAATTTGATTAAGTTAGTTAATTTTAAATAAGTTGAAAATTAAGTTGAGTTTAATTTATTTGATAAGTTAATTAAATAGTTAAGTTAATTAATTACATTAAATGAATTAAATAGTTAAGTTAAATAATTACATTAAGTGAATTAAATAGATTAAATTGAATTAAAATTTAAATTAGATTTAATTAAATTCAACTAAGTTCAACCTAGATTCATCCCACTTGATTCTAAGTTATCAATCAGGGAACCTTATGTATTTTTGTGAGATGGTGATTTTTAATTTAGATTTTATCTAAGGATTAATTTACATTTGAGTTATACTTAGGTTTTCCAAGTAGTCAATTAAGTACATATTTCAAAGATTGGCTCTCAGGCTGTGGCGAGGCACTAGGCCTTCTTGGGTATGAGATCATCCACCACTTCTAGATAGAACCTTTCAAAGAAATTATATATTTAATTTTTTTTTGAAATCCCTAGGTTTAACTAATCAAGTGTAAATTATGCCTAGGTCCTTAATCTATCCTAATCTAAGCATGCATAAAATAAAGCAAAAAATAACAGTCATCAAGCAATTTTATTTATTTATTAAGATAGTTTTTCTACTGGCTCCCCCTGATCATAGCCTTGATATGGTCTATTAAGGTAATAGACTTGATCCTTGGGGGTCCAATATTTACCAAGTCCTACTTGATTGACCAAGTTGGACTTAGGTACTATGCTTGGACTATCTTTCTATTTGGTCTGTTAACAAGTGACAAATATGAACAGTATTTTCTTTTTGTTCTAAATCCTATTCTGGATCGATTGTATACGGTCTTCTGTTTCCCAAGAATCAAGTCAAGATTCTTGGATCCAAGTGTAAACTATTCCAATGTAATCTTCAAATCCTTGACTTGAGTTTTCAGGCTAGAATTCTCTTCCTCAAGCTTTTGGACTTGAGTTGAGGTTCCAGTCTGAATTGGCTCAGTCAAGGATTCGGAGATGGTCACTTCTTTAAGGGTTGTTACCTCCTTTAGAAGTGACTTGATCCGGATGTTAGATTTAGCTAACTTATGCATTAGATAATTAATTAAATTATATAACCATGAAGTACTTACAGAGGGGTTAGACCCTTCAGAAATTGATATGGATCTGTGGCTTCTCTCAGACTTAGCTTCCGATTCGCCCTCACTTCCGGATTCGTTGACTCAGTCCTGAGCCATCATTGCAAGGAAACTCGTCTATTCGAGTTCTTCATCGTCAGACTCTTCTGAAGAAGACTCATCCCATGTTTTCTTCAGAGCTTTCTTCTTTCTCTGCTTCTTCGCATCCTTATGATTCGAACAATTTGCTTTGATATGCCCCTTTTGGTTGCAGCCGTAGCAGGTTACTTCGAATTTCATCTTTGACCTTAGTTGGGCCTCCTTGGACTGGATCACCTTCTTGATGTCCTTCTTGTTGAAGCCCTTCTTCTTTTTGTAGAGTCTTCTCACCAAGTTGACGAGTTCGGTCGTGAGTTCATCATTGTCATCTTCTGAATCCAGTTCTTCTTTTGTCTCCGGTTTGATTTTACGTCTTGCTTTTGGTTCGCTTATACCTGCAATCAAAGCTATATCCTTCTTGGTCGATCGAGCGTTAACTTGTTCATGCAATTCAAATTCAGCAAATAGTTCATCTAGTTTAATTATAGATAAATCCTTAGATACCTTGTAAGCATCTACCATCGATGCCCACAAGGTATTCCTTGGAAAGGCATTTAAGGCGTACCTTAGGATGTCACGATTCTCCACTTTCTTTCCTATTGCATGGAGTCCATTGAGCAGATCTTGTATTCGGGCATGGAGCTGGCCAGCCATCTCACCTTCCTGCATTTTAATATTATACAATTTATTAAGTAGTAAGTCACGCTTGCTTACCTTTGAATCAGACGTGCCCTCATGCAACTCGGTCAGCTTTTTCCATAGTTCTTTAGCACCCGAGAATGGGTCGACGCGGTTCAACTCCTCCTTGTTAGGCCACACTGAAGTGTATAGGTTGCTTTGGCATTTGCTTCTACCTTCTTGATTATGCTTGCATCCCAGTTCACGCACGATACCGGTTTTCCAGAGTCGTTGAGTGGAAGTTCAAGTCCGATTTTGATGATCATCTAGACCTCAAAATTAGTTTGAAGGTACGACTCCATCCGACCCTTCCAGTAACCAAAGTCATCTCCGGTGAAGAGCGGTGGGCGGGCAGTGCTATAACCTTCTTGAAGTGCCATAAAATCTTGCACACAAAGAAAAACAAAAAGAACTTGTCCCAGGACTTCATCCTAGATTAGTAGCGCGGGAAACAAGAAAACTAATACGTGATCTCGAGTGGTGTTGCACCAACTTCGAGAAAAAAAATCGATTACGAAAAAAATTGGATCGGAAGATGGCAAGAATACCGATTCCGATCGACTCCGAAAAATTGAAAATTACCACGAAAAATATGCTTGACTGGTGGTTGCACCAAATCGAAGCGACCCCGCTCTGATACCAATTGTTGGATCGAAACGCGCTAGAGGGGAGGGGGGGTGAATAGAGCTCGTGGCTTTCACTTTTTGTATTCGAAACGATCGAGTAAAATGCAGCAGAAATTTAAATAAAACACAGAAGGACACCAAGATTTACTTGGTTCGGAGCCTAGTGCGACTCCTACTCCAAGACTCACGCTCGTTGAGCGTTTACTTTGGGCAACAACTATAATCACGAAATAATACAAGAGATTATTACAAATTAGATGCACAAAAACTTATATGGACAATAAGAATTCGAAATTCGCAGCTCCGGTCGTCGGGGTTGTGTTATAGCTTAGCTGGAATGTCTCGTTAGCAACAAAACGTTGTATGATCGCTTGAGAGTTGATTGATTAGGTTGCTAGTCGAGACTGTCTTATAAAGGTTGTTGAGGGTGCCTTCAACCTCCTTGAGGGTGCCTCAAATCCCCAAGTCAACTGCGCGTTGATAAGGATAACTTCTTCGCCGCTTATCCTCTTGAAGGTGCCTCCATACACCTTGAGGGTGCCTTCAAGGCTGTCCGAGGCGCCTCAACACTTGTTGAGGGCGCCTCCGGCTCCTCTGTGCACGCTCCTTCTGCCTTGCACCTGAGGCGCCTCCAAGCTTGATGGAGGGTGCCTCGGGCATTGTTCATCCGAGGCAACACTTATTTTTTCATCTTTGCAAGATACGTTAGTCCATAAAACAACAACATATCTTGCAAAACAAAGTTAGAACATAAAAATACCATAAATATAAATGTTTGACAGTCAATGGGCTGTCTGGTTCTGACTTCGAATTTCCGACCGAAAATCCTAAGTCGAACCGACGCCTATTGTTCCCTCAGCGGGGAACGCGCCCTCACTTACTCCACACAAGAGAGCATACCTGTTGCCAGATCAGTCCTCCAGATTGATTGGACTTTCTGTCTAGGGTTACCACCCCCTAGGACCTAGGGTTACTACCCCCTAGGGTTTTCCGCCACCTAGAGTTACCTCCCCCTAGGACCTAAGGTTACCACCCCTTAGGATTTTCTACCACCTAGGGTTACCTCCCCCTAGGACCGAAGGTTGTCGCCCCTTAGAATTTTCCATCACCTAGGGTTACCACCCCCTAGGACCTAAGGTTGCCGCCCCTTAGATTTTCCACCTGCCTAACCGCAGTTAGGACTTTCCTGCAAACTCATTCACACATATCAGATAACAAAACACCTTAACTTTAAATCCTTTGTCATTATCAAAACTTGGGTTCGATCGTCGGATGCTTCCCACACCAATAGGAGATGCCTACGCCGCCGCCGCTAATGAGCTGAGAATAGAAGAGAGGAGATAAGGCATTAGGGCACCGTAGCGATCAGGAATCTTAGGGATTTTGGCAACGAAAATAAATTCATCGCCAAGTTCATCTCAAATTAGGGACAAATTTCAAAATTCGTTCTAAATTAGGGACCAATTCCAAAATTCATCCCATTTTTTTTTAAGTTATACTTTTAAAAAATGGAAGATGACCCTAGAGAGCTCGGAATGATAGGAAACAAGTTTCTATGGGTTCGTATCATTCTCTTGATCTTACTAGTGGGCTAAAACATAATTTTTAACCAATACGTCGACATTTATAAATTTTTTACCCCGAGCGACTAATAAATATTAAATTCTTGTTCCAAAAATTTATAAACGTCGGTGTATTGGTTAAAAATTATGTTTGAGCGTATTAATAAGATCAGGAGAATGAGAGGAATCCATAGAAACTTATTTCGTGTCATTCTGAACTCTCTAGGGTCATCTTCCTTTTTTTAAAAGTATAACTTTAAAAAAAAATTAGGGCGAATTTTGGAATTCATCCCTAATTTGCTACGGACCTAGAAGTTCATCCCAAATTTGCGACGAATTTCCAAGTTTGTCGCAAAATTTAAAATTTTCAAAATCAAAATAAATGCTTTCAGAATGCGGAAGATGCACCTAGAGAGCTCTGAATCACATGAAACAAGTTCCTATGACTTTGCATTGATCTCCTAATCATAATGATGACCTCAAATATTTTTTCTACAAAATATATTTTGATAACTTATTTTTGGATATCAAAATCACTTTACCATTTTCAAACTCTAACTCTTTTTCCTTAAGTCATACGATTTATAAACTCCTTCTAATTATTATTATGCTTAAAAGATTTTATTAGGTATTTGAGGTCATCATTATGATCAAGAGATCGATATGAATCTATAGAAACTTGTTTCATATGATTCGGAGCTCTCTAGGTCTATCTTCCACATTTTGGACGCATTTATTTTGATTTTTGGAAATTTTAAATTTTGCGATGAACTTGGAAATTCGTCCCAAATTTGGGACAAACTTCTAGGTTTGTCATAAATGAGGAACGAATTCCAAAGACTTTTAAAAAATGGAAGATGACCCTAGAGATTTCGGAATGACACGAAGCAAGTTCCTATAAGTTCGTCTCATTCTCCTAATCTTATAATGCTCTCAAACATAATTTTTAACCAATACACTAATGTTTATAAATTTTTTACCCCGAACAACAAATAAATATTAAATTCTTATTCCAAAAATTTATAAACATCGGTGTATTGGTTAAAAATTATGTTTGAGTGCATTAGTAATATCAGGAGAAAGAGACGAACACATAGAAAATTATGTTTGAGCTCTCTAGGGTCATCTTTCATTTTTTAAAAGTATAACTTAAAAAAAAATTGGGACAAATTTTGGAATTCATCCCTAATTTGCGACGAGCCTATAAGTTCGTCCCAAATTTGGGACGAATTTCCAAGTTCGTCGTAAAATTTAATTTTTTAAAAAATCAAAATAAATAACTCCAAAATGAGGAAGATGGACCTAAAGAGCTCTGAATCACATGAAACAAGTTTCTATGGCTTTGCATCGATCTCTTGATCATAATGATGACCTCAAACATTTTTTCTACAAAATATATTTTGGTGAGTGATTTTTGGATATCAAAATCACTTTACAATTTTCAAACTCTAGCTCCTTTTCACTAAGTCATATGATTTATAAACTCCATCTAATTATTATTATGATTAAAAAATTTTATTAGGTATTTGAGGTCATCATTATGATCAGAAGATCAATACGAATCCATAGAAACTTGTTTCATGTGTTTCAGAGCTCTCTAGATCCATCTTCTGCATTTTGGACGCATTTATTTTGATTTTTCAAAAATTAAAATTTTGCGACGAACTTGGAAATTCATCCCAAAATTGGGACGAACTTCCAGGTTCGTCGCAAATTAGGGACGAATTCTAAAATTCATCCCTAATTTTTTTTAAGTTATACTTTTAAAAAATGGAAGATGACCCTAGAGAATGCGGAATGACATGAAATAAGTTTCTATGAGTTCTCTCATTCTCCTAATCTTACTAATGCGCTCAAACATAATTTTTAACCAATACACCGATGTTTATAAATTTTTTATCCTGAACGACTAATAAATATTAAATTCTTATTCCAAAAATTTATAAACATCAGTGTATTGGTTAAAAATTATGTTTAAGTGCATTAGTAAGATCAAAAGAATGAGACGAACTTATAGAAACTTGTTTCGTGTCATTCCGAGCTTTCTAGGGTCATCTTCCATTTTTTAAAAGTATAACTTAAAAAAAAATTGGGACGAATTTTGGAATCTGTCCCTTATTTGCGACAAACCTGGAAGTTCATCCCAAATTTGGGATGAATTTCCAAGTTCGTCGCAAAATTTATATTTTTGAAAAATCAAAATAAATGAGTTCAAAATGCAGAAGATGGACCTAGAGAACTCCGAATCACATGAAACAAGTTCCTATGGATTCGTATCAATCTCCTAATCATAATGATAACGTCAAACATTTTTTCTACAAAATATATTTTGGTGAGTGATTTTTGGATATCAAAATCACTTTACCATTTTCAAACTCTAGCTCTTTTTCCCCTAGTCATACGATTTATAAACTCCATCTAATTATTATTATGATTAAAAAAATTTATTAGGTATTTGAGGTCATCATTATGATCAGGAGATCGATACGAATCCATAAAAACTTGTTTCATGTTATTCGGAGCTCTTTAGATTCATCTTTCGTATTTTGGATGCATTTATTTTGATTTTTCAAAAATTTAAATTTTGCGACGAACTTATAAATTCGTCCCAAATTTGGGACAAACTTCCAGGTTTGTCACAAATTAGGGACGAATTCCAAAATTCATCCCAAATTTTTTTGAAGTTATACTTTTAAAAAATTGAAATGACCCTAGAGAGCTCGGAATGACATGAAATAAGTTTCTATGGGTTCGTCTCATTCTCCTAATCTTAATAATATGCTCAAATATAATTTTTAACCAATACACTGACGTTTATAAATTTTTTACCCCGAATGACTAATAAATATTAAATTCTTGTTCTAAAAATTTATAAACGTCGGTGTATTGGTTGAACATTATGGTTGATCGCATTAGTAAGATCAGGAGAATGAGACGAACCCATAGAAACTTATTTCGTTTCATTCTGAGCTCTCTAGGATCATCTTCCATTTTTTAAAATATAACTTAAAAAAAAATTTGGATGAATTTTGGAATTCATCCCTAATTTGCGATGAACATGGAAATTTGTCCCAAATTTAGGATGAATTTCCAAGTTAATCGCAAAATTTATTTTTTTTTCAAAAATCAAAATAAATGCTTCCAAAATACGGATGATGGACCTAAAGATCTCCTAATCACATGAAATGAGTTCCTATGGCTTCGTATCGATCTCTTGATCATAATGACGACCTCTAACATTTTTTCTACAAAATATATTTTGGTGAGTGATTTTTGGATATCAAAATCACTTTACTATTTTCAAACTCTAGCTCTTTTTACCTAAATCATAAGATTTATAAACTCCATCTAATTATTATTATGATTAAAAAATTATATTAGGTATTTGAGGTTCAGTAGATCGATGCAAATTCATATGAACTTGTTTTATGTGATTCGAAGCTCTTTAGGTCCATCTTCCGTATTTTGGACGCATTTATTTTGATTTTTGAAAATTCTAAATTTTGTGATGAACTTGGAAATTCATCCCAAATTTGGGAGGAACTTCCAGGTTCATCGCAAATTAGGAACGAAATCCACAATTCATTCCAATTTTTTTTAAGTTATACTTTTAAAAATGGAACATGACCTTAGAGAGCTCGGAATGACACGAAACAAGTTTCTATGGGTTTGTCTTATTCTCCTAATTTTACTAATGTGCTCAAACATAATTTTTAACCAATACACCGACGTTTATATATTTTTTACATTGAACAACTAATAAATATTCAATTCTTGTTCCCAAAATTTTTAAACGTCGGTGTATTGGTTAAAAATTATGTTTGAGTGCATTAGTAAGATCAGGAGAATGAGATGAACCCATAGAAACTTGTTTCGTGTCATTCCGAGCTCTCTAGGGCCATCTTCCATTTTTTAAAATTATAACTTAAAAATAATTTTGGGACAAATTTTGAAATTCATCCCTAATTTGTGACGAACTTAGAAGTTCGTCCCAAATTTGGGGCAAATTTCCAAGTTCGTGACAACATTTAAATTTTTTAAAAATCAATATAAATGCTTCCAAAATATGGAAGATGGACCTAGAGAGATCCGAATCATATGAAACAAGTTCCTATGGCTTCGTATCGATCTCCTGATCATAATAATGACCTCAAATATTTTTTCTACTAAATATATTTTGGTGAGTGATTTTTGGATATCAAAATCACTTTACCATTTTCAAACTCTAGCTCTTTTCCCTAAATCATACGATTTATAAACTCCATCTAATTATTATTATGATTAAAAAATTTTATTAGGTATCATATGAATTTAGCGACGAACATATATTCGTTGCTAATTAGCGATGTATGTCACATATTTTATAAAATTTCCAACGAAGTTTATATTTCGACACTGATTGGGAACAAATTCTGCGACAAAAATATATTTATTGCTAATTTGTGAAAAATATTTTTTTGTTGCTATTTTCGTTGCTAATATGCCACGAATTATGTTTTTGTTGCAAAATCCATCACAAATTTGCAATGAATAATATTCGTCCCAAATGTTCGTCCCTAAATTGCAATTTTTTTGTAGTGTGGAGCCCAAATTTGAATCTATCTCAGAAGCCGACGAAGAAGAATAACTAGTGAACATGGTCAGAAAAATATTCACTAGAAAGAAGAACAACTTCACAAAGAAGGATTTACAAAAGGTGATCAAATCAACATCCAATGACGCGACGGTGAAGATCACATGCTACGAGTGTAACAAGAAAGGATACTACAAGCACGAGTATCCAAAAATAAAAAAGGGCAAACCCAAGACAAGCTGAAGAAAGAAGGCACTCAAAGTGACTTGGAACGAGTCATCATCAGAAGAGTCGGACAACAATGAATCAAAGCATCACAACTACCTCACGCTGATGGCATTCGGACCGAAATAAGAAAGCAAGGTGGATCAAGACGATGAGTTCAAATACGAGTCAAGTCATGAATTTGTATTCGTTTCCAATGATTTTGACGAGGTACAATCTAGTTTAACTGTAAAATTCTTTAAAATTATTGTATATCTTAATAAATAATTAATTAAATATGAAAAATAAAATGACACACTCCTTAAGGAAAATCAACACATTAAGGAACAACTTAATTCTCAAACCAAAAATACTAACCCAACTCAAGTCGAAAGTCTTGAGGAAGAAACATCTAAATTGAAACTGAAGTAATCAATCTAAAAGAATTGTTAGAAAAATTCACAACAAGATCCAAGTATCTCAACATGATACTTGGATCACAACGAGCTGTGTATAACAAATTCAGACTTAGATATAAGTCCAGCTCAACAAATAAAATATTTATATCACTTATAAGCCAAAACAAAAAAACAAAACTTGGGTTCCAAAATCTTATCTAACCAAGCAAGTAGGACTCAATTAATTTTATGTATCTAAAATTAAAATATACTACCTAAAAATAAATCAAAATGAAGCAAATAACTCAACCTTAATCTCAAAAATTAAACCTTCTAAACTAAATACACACCTAAAAATAAAATAAAATTAAAAACTAAGCTTAAATCAAGTAAATACGAAATTAATCTAAACACCAACTATAATCAAGTTTATTATAATTATAAAATAAAACGACACAAACCTAAAACCTAAATCCAAAGCTCAATAATTTAGGAGGAGGCTTTAAATTAGTTGGCACATCCAAAACAATAACTTACTCGACATTAGAACTAGTTTAATTAGGGACAAAAGTTTAACTTAACAAATAGTACTAGAGAAGTTTTGGATGATACTAGGTTATAAAAGCTCTATATATGCATGTCTAGGAGCTTTACCCTAGTACAGTTGACTTAGTAGAATTAACTGAAGCTACCCCTTACTAATCGTAGTTGGTTAGACCAAAGTTTTGTACTAAGTTCAGTGGGCAAGACTATTTAAAAATTTTCAAAGGCATAGTTACTCTAATGATATCTAGATGACTCACCACAACTTAGACATTTATCCAAAGAATATTCGTTTCTTAAACCCAAATATAAACTTGAATCTAACACAAGTTAAATCAAACCTTGAAATTTAAACTTAACTCATCTCACAAAATTATAAGATTCTCTAAATGAAAATATAGATCGGGTGAGATGAATATGGATAAATTAAAATAAAATAAAATAAAATTAAAATAACAAAATAAAAATAAATTAAATTAAAATTAAAATTAAGATAAGTTAAATTAAACTATAAATTAATATTAAGATAAATTAAATTATATTAAAAATAAATTAAAATTAAAATTAAACTTAAATTTAAATTAAGATAAATTAAATCAAATTAAAACTAAAATTATATTAAATTAAAATTAAGATAAAATAAATTAAACTAAATTAAATTAAATTTATAATAAATTAAATTTATAATAAATTAAATTTATAATAAATTAAATTTATAATAAATTTAATTTAAATTAAAATATAGTTAAACATAAAGTTAGTTAACGTATTACTTTAAATTTTTTATTAAACAAAAAAATTAAAAATTGTAATAAAAATTATTTTAAAAAAATATTTTAAAAAATATTTTAAAATATAACTGTAATGGAATCCTAAACTTAAAGTTTACTTAATTAAATTAATTAATTTAAACTTAAGTCTTAACTAAACAAATAATTAAATCAACTACAAATTAATTAAATTAAACTTAAAACTAAATTAAATAATTAATAAGTAAACAATTAATATTAATTTAATTAAACTCTAAATGTTAATCCACAGCTTTAAAATTAAGTTAACTAAATATTAATCTAACTTAACTTAAACTTAACTTTCTAACCTTAATTGATAATTTAGGATAACCTTAATTGAAAACACAATTTAATTAATACCTTAATTCAACCTAATTTAAACTTTATACTGACCTAATTCAAATTAGTCAAATTACCAATCAATTAATTTAATATTATCAATCCAAACATACATGTAATTCAAACTCAAAAAAACTTAAAACTTGCCTTTAACTTAATAAAACATTAGGAACTAAGAAGAAAACTGAGAATGTTAAACTAGGTCTCTTATTATAAAATATTTTTTTAAATGATTTACAAATTATAAGAAATGTTTTTACTTATGTTTTTTAAAAAAATTTCATTTCTATAGTGTTAAAAATTTTTTTGACCTTAGTACAGATCAAACCCATAGAAAACATGATCCTATAGATCTAGGGAATGAGTATCTTATAAACACACTAGGTCTACTTTGATTGTGTATTCAAAACATAGGATAACTTGAGATGCGTAGGCATTTTGCTTGGACTTTAGATGTTTATACTAGTGCATTAAAATAAATATGAGATATAAATATAATAGTATATTGATCAAGTTACGTCGTTCGTTTTAATAAATTTCTAACTAAATATTAGTACTTGATCAAATTAAATCTATACTATTTTTTTCACTTTGAAAATATCTTTAAAATATTGTGAAAGAAATTTTCAAAAATACTTTAAAAAGTTTTATAAAATTCTTATAAAATTTATCTATACAAAATGTTTTTAAAAATTTTAATTTTCAGACATTAGAAAATCATTTAAAAATGTTTTATTTTTAAAAATTTCTTTTAAAATTTCCTTAATTATTTTAAAAATTCCTTTATGTAAAATATTTTGAAATTATTGTATAAATTATTTTAACAAATTTGCTTTGAAAGTCATTTTTTATTTTTTTAAAAAATTATTTGGAAATACTTTACCAAAGTTAGCTTTTTGCAAAATTTAAATTTAAAACTTTTGAAATTTTTTTATAAATTTTGAAAAGTTGCTTTCAAATTTTAAAAAAATTTTATTTACTCCTCCCTATAATAAACCTGAGTTTTTTTTAATAAAAACTTTACCTTTGTAAAATTCATTTACTTAAAAATATTACTTACAAAAATTCTTTTAAAATGATAGCATTTTCTATTTGCAATGGTTGTTTTCAGAAAACTTATTTTCAAAATTTAAGAACATAAAATCATTATTTAAAAACTTATTTACAAAACTTAGTTTACAAAATTTATTCATTTGCTGACACTTTGATTAAGTTCAAAAATTTTCAAATCTTAGTCAAACAATTTGTTGAAATATTTACAATTTTTTTTAAACTTTTATGAAAAATTAGAAATTTGTGTTAATGCGTTGCATTATTTTTTGATGCATGCTAAATGGAGAGGATAGTGGGTTAGGTTAGAAAAATCAATTCAAACCAACTACTTTGCATTACATGTTTAATGCTTATTTATATATTTTTTTTTAACTTTAACCTAAATTGTCATTATATAAAAAAATAAAATTATTGGTATAGGTTACACTGATAATCAGGTTTTGATGTATGAAAAATAGGTTAAAATTAGATGTGTTGTTTGTCTAACCTCTTTACCAAGTGTGCAGGACTTGATGGATTTAGAGGGTCGGAACACCAAACTGGAATTCAACTAGGTTGATAGCTAACATAAAGTACAGATTGGTTGAGATATAGCAGAAGGATTTCTAGCTAGGTTGATAGCTGACACGAAGTCCAGAACAATTGAGATCTACAAGAGGAAGTCCAGATTGGTTGAAATCTGATAGGAAGTCCCGGTGGGTCAAGGGGCCTTAAGTCTATAATTGGTAAATAGAGGTAACCAACTAGAGAAGAAATCTAATGAGGACGCATTCCTGATTGAGGGAACAGTAGATGTCAGTCCAACTTTGGTCCATTTGAGAAATCTAAGCTGAGACCATAACTAATCCTGATCTCGGAAAGATAGGATCTAATTAATACTACTATCTTATTGTGTTAACTTTATTGTACAGGATAAACATATTATGATTGTCTGGGCTAATACTTTTTTTCAGGAAAGATAAAGGTGAAAAAGAGTGGCCCAAGCACCCGAAAGGGATCCGAGCACCTACACTCCGAGCGCTTGGAGTTGGTCTGAATGCTTGGACCAGTTTCACCCGAACGGGTGCTTGGCCAGACATTCGGGTGGTCCGAGCTCCCAGAGGTGCTCTAGGCGCCTGGACTATTAAAGTTTATCCAGAAGTTGAGTTTGAGCGCAATTACTAGCCGCCCCACGTTAACGGTCCAGGCACCCGGAGGGAGGCCAGGTGTCCGGAGGTGGATAAGTTTTGGGGATAAAATTTTGATGAAAGCTCACCACGTCAGCCAAATTTACATAACCTCCTACAAATTTACAAATTTACATCAACCAACAGCAACCTTCATCAAAATTAAATTAGATTTATAATCTACTAATCCACCACGGTTCAGCATCAACCAAAAGCATCTAAATTTGCATCAACCTTCATCCTGTCAACACGAGAGGCAACAACAACCTTAAGTCCTCTTCTTTTGTACTATCATCGAGTACATCAAACCAATAGCTTAATCAATTTAGTTATGGTTAAAAAAATTGAAGAAACAATTGATAAAGGGAAGCCTATTGTCACTTAAATTCATGAGTTCAAGAGCTCCAAGAAATCTAATTCCAGCCTCTGGCTTCGCATACTACAATGTTGAACCCTTCACCCTGGCAACACCTCCAAGAAAATTGGTCTCGCCTAAACCATTCGATAAATACAAAAAAATTGTGGGAACAAGGAAATTAGATCAATTTTATGTTAATACCAACAAATTTGCTCTGAGAGAGATCAATAGGGAAAAGGAGAAGTCTACCCATCCCCATGAAGGGAATACAGCCATTGGTGGTGACGGAGATGCTCGCTAACTTCCTGCACATGAAGCGATCGCTCTTCGTTTGGCGAGTCAATGGCTACCTCGCGCACTGGTGAGGTAGCGACTGCCTCACGAGCGGCCTTTTTTCACTACCTCACTGGCTACCTCTCGAGCAACTGGCGCTAGTTGACTCCTTGTCGCCTACCCCTTCGTCGGCGGCTTGTCGGCGATAAAAAAAAGATCGCAGAGAGGAAAGAAGAGACGTTTCGGGAAGGTTAAAGATTAGGTTAATAAAAAAAAAATGAAAAGATAGCGGCGAGTAAATTTTGAGCACATTAAAAAAAATCTTTTAACAATGCACACAAAAAATTCTTTTTAACAGTGCGCGAAAAATAATTCATATAACAGCACGCTTTTACGCTGGTTAAAAGTTTATTTTTGTCGACGTATTTTTAACGACGCGCAAAAACGTGCTATTAATAATTAATTTTAACAGCATACAATATTTTACATGTTATTAAAAATATATTTAATAGTCTATTATGTTTACACACTGTTATTTATAAAATTATAATATTATTCGTAGTATATTTAATTGAATATATCATAAAAATTATTATTAATAGCACACTCAAACGTGTGCCGTTAATGACTATTATGAAAACTCATATTTATTATAGTAGATGGGATATCTAAATCCCACCTCCATACAATCGAGAAAATTTCAAATATTAGAGGGAAATGGTTAGAGACTTAGTTTCAAATAGATTAGAACCATTAGACCACGTTAAAAATTCCTTTCGAAGCTCCAATAGACAAGAAGGGGAAACACCTCTAGCCATAGTATAGGACCAAGGAGAAAAGGCTACGATCGAAGGTAGACAAGAAAATAAATAGAATTATATTGAATTTATTATCTTCTAATATTGTGTAGCATATAGATGAGTACAAGTGTGCTCATGAGCTATGGAATTAAGTGATTGCTCTTCATAAAGATCCTACACAAGCACGAGAAGTGAAGGACCCAAAGAGAAGGGTTCATTGGTCCAAAATGAGGGGAAGGACCAATATGATGTGGAGACATGTTCAACATCCAATGAGGAGGAAGAAGTAGAATCGGCCACATCTTCGGAGGGGAAAGAAGTGGAAGCGCCCACGTCTTCGAAGGAGGAAGAAGAACCCAAGACGGGTGAAGAAGAAGTCTTGGAAATTCAACCCTCAACCTCATCTACCAGAAGAGCGGGAAGAATCACATCAAGTACTTTGAGTGTGGAAAAATAGGATACTATAAGAGTAGACGTCCTTCACTCAAGTAGGTAAAGGAGGTAAATCCTAAACCCACTAAAGTTCATTTAGAATCTAATGTAGATTGAAGGAAGGGTGGTGCCAAGAAGAAGAAGAAGTGACACATCATTTACTTCACGTGTGGTGAAAGGGGACATTACCACACAAAGTATCCAAGGAAGGGAGCACTCATGAAGATGGAGTGATTGAAGAAATGGAGAATGAAGTCATGTGGATGCTCATGTCAAGGAGGAGCTCCAATGGTAGGTAGGAAGGTAAGCCCTAACTTGATCTTTAATTCTAATATTAATTCAAGTTTTAGGGGCATTCATGCTAGAGATAACAATGTAGATTATTTTCCCATGCATAATTTTAAATTTAAGTATAATGATAGGAATAGGGTTAACATGGTTAATAACCCAAGGAAATCATATGCAAATGTTAGACCTAACAAAAACCAAACTACCATGCCTAAGGAGAGGAATGTAGTGAAGGATTTATGCATTAATCCCAAGAAAGGGAGACACATGCCTAGAAAGGTAGGTAGGTCTAGAATTGTCCATGGTGGACAAGTTGATTCTAGGGTTAGAAACCTAATATTAAAAATCAGGCTTTAAGGGAAACACTTGATAGGGTAGAAAAAGTCTTAGATAAATTTATTGTTAGATCTAAAGGACTTGATAAGATGTTGGGTATTCAAAGACCCAATGGTGATAGATCTGGTTGGGATACCAGTTGATATGGGTTATGATAAGTTGGCCTGTCGAATAAAGAAAGAGAAAAGATAGGAGAGGAATATAGACGGATGAATGTATAATTAATAAGATAATGAGTGACCAAATAAAAGGCTTTCTCGCATGCTCGGTCAGACAAAGCCCAACAGAACGTAAAGGCACTTAGCCTTATAGAAGCTCTTAGTATATTACCAGCCGAGGAAAGGCCGAACGAGCACCAAAGTACCTACACACGTTTAGTCAGGCAAAGCCCGACCAAGCGTAGAGGTACTTAACCTTATAGAAGCTCTAAGTATATTATCGGTCGAGGGAAGGCAGAGTGAGCACCAATGTGCTTACACGCGCTCGGATAGGCAATGCCCGATCGAGCGTAAAGACACTTAGTCTTATAGAAGCTCTTAGTATATCACCGGTCGAGGGAAGGCTGAGTGAGCACCAATGTGCCTACACGCGTTCGGTCAAGCAAAGTCCTACAGAGCATAAAGGTACTTAGCCTTATAGAAGTTCGTGGTATATTACCGGCCGAGATAAGGCCGAGCGAGTGTCAGTATTCACTTGACCGGATAAAGTCAGACCGAGCGTAAGGAAACTTAGCCTTATATATAGTGTTTAGTATATTACTGACCGAGTGAAGGCCGAGCGAGCACCGATATGTTTACACGCGCTCGGATAGGCAATGCTCGACCAAGCGTAAAAGCATTAAGCCTTATACATCTTGTAGTATATTACCAATCGAGTGAAGGCCAAACGAGTGCCAATATGTGTATATGCGCTCGGTCGGATAAAGTCTGACCGAGCGTAAGGGCACTTAACCTTATATATATAGTTTTCAGTATATTACCAACCGAGTGAAGGCCGATCGAGCATCGATATGCTTACACGCGCTCGGACAGGCAATGCCCGACCGAGCGTAAAGGCATTTAGCCTTATGGAAGCTTTTAGTACATCACCGGCCAATTGCAAGCCTAGCAAACACCAGTGTTGTATATGTGCTCGGCCGGACAGAACCCAACCGAGCATAAGGCCACTCAGCCTTATAAAGCTCATAAACATTCTCAGCCGAAATATGCTTAGCAAAAGGTATTCTCAATATATACACGGCTGGCTTGAATGATCGGTTGAGACATGCTTAACAGAAGTATATAAGTATGACAACTTGATAAATTTAGCGAAAAATATTTTCTTGAAGCTTCTTCAATTATAATGACGTGTTCATATGCATATCTCATCATAAATATGAGTCACAAACGACAAAAGAGGTACATCTGGGGTAAAAAAAGATTTCTTAAAAAGATTATTGCATGAAGCTTAGGAGATGACTTCATCTCCTAACAAACTCTAACAAATCTGGGACCACTTCATGACTATGGAGGTTACATGAGGTAGTATAAAAATGGGGATCCTCTCCGTTAGCAAGATAAGCAAGTTCTAGCATCTAAACTCTATTTCAAACTACTTCAGTTACTGTTCTTCTTCTTTTTCTTCCACCTTTAAGAGAGAAACTAACTTAAGTATTGGAGGGCCTAGCCAGGGATTCCCATCTAGATCTTAAGTTACTAACGTTTTGTTGGTTTGTCTCACTGTGCACAGGATCGTGCAGGGGTTTTTTTCCAAATCTTCAGGAATGATTACTACCCTGTCTCGCTTCATCTCTCGGTCAGCTGATCGGAGTCTTCCCTTCTTTAAAATGCTTTGATAAGCAACTAAATTTCAATAGGATGAGGACTGTAGCAAGGCTTTGAGGAGTCGAAAGAATATTTGTTTACTCTTCTTGTATTAGCTAAACCAGTGGTAGGAGAGACCTTGTGGATGTATTTGTCAGCCAATGAACATGTTGTTGGTTCTATATTAGTGAAGCAGGAAGAAAAAGAATAATTACTTGTGTATTTTTTGAGGCATTTATTAAAAGGAGCAAAGCGCCGATATACGACACTCGAGAAGTTGGCTTATGGATTGGTTTTAGCGGCTCGAAGATTGCGTCCTTATTTTCTATCACACCCGATTTTAGTATTAACTAATAGCACTTTGGGTTAGGTACTCATTAATCCAGAGACATCCGGAAGGTTGATCAAGTGGATGATCGAGTTTAGTGAATATGATATACAGTATCAACCTTGGACAACCATCAAGGCTCAAGCTCTGGCGGACTTCATAACAGAAATACCAAGTCCAGACACATAGGAAACCTGGATCATCCATGTGGATGGATCTTCTACTCGACAAGGTAGTGGAGTAGGGATTCTGCTTATATCTCCTAGAGAAGATCGAATACAGCTATCTATTAGATGGAATTATAGAGCTACCAACAATGAAGCCAAATATGAAACATTAATAGCATGCTTGCAAGCTGCTAAGCATGTGAGAGCTGTTGGTGTGGTAATTCATTCTGATTCTCAATTGGCAGCACATCAATTAATAGGTAACTTTGAAATTAGTAATGAACGGCTCAAGTTATATACAGAAGCATTCGACAAATTAAAGGCTGAATTTCATGAAGTAAGTATAAAGAAAATCCCCCGAGTAGACAATCAAGCAGCAAATGAATTAGCTAAACTAGCTTTGGCCATTATACCTTGGGATTTAGATAGACCG
Source organism: Zingiber officinale (assembly GCF_018446385.1). Taxonomy (NCBI): domain Eukaryota; kingdom Viridiplantae; phylum Streptophyta; class Magnoliopsida; order Zingiberales; family Zingiberaceae; genus Zingiber; species Zingiber officinale. The sequence goes on along the minus strand of NC_056004.1, from coordinate 55,852,728 downwards.
GTAGAACAAACATTGTTAGTATCTTGTATTGAGTAACATGCCAATCTAGAAATTCAGAGTGATTGGAGAACACCTATTATTCTATTTTTACAGCAAGGAATTCTACCCATTGATACGGAACAAGCTAGGGTATTCAAAAAGAGGGCATGCCAGTATACTATGATTGGAGATCACCTATATAAAAGGGCATTCTCTAGTCCTTTACTCAAATGTGTTGGATCAGATGGCATATAGTATATTTTACAAGAAATGCATCAAGACTCTTGTGGTAGCCATATGGGAGGTCGATCTCTTGTAAGAAAAATATTATTAGCCAGATATTTTTGACCTACTTTAGAAGCAAATGCTGCTCAACTTGTGAGAACATGTTTATCTTGTCAAAAATATCAAAATAGTTCTCATCATCCCACTAAATTATTAAAGAACTCTATAGTATCTTGTCTTTTTAATCAATGGGGCATAGATATAGTTGGACCTTTTCCTCTTGCACCTACTCAAAGGAGATTCTTATTAGTAGCTGTCGATTATTTTTCTAAATGGGTAGAAGCAGAACCCCTGGCCAGAATTACTGAACATGTAGTTATCAAATTTCTATGACAACATATTATTTATAGATTTGGAATTCCACACGAAATAGTTTTTGATAATGGAAGGTAATTTCAGGGCAAGAAAATTAAAAAAAATGGTGTTCTGATTATGACATCACACAAGCTTTTACCTCTGTGGTGTATCCATAGAGTAATGGACAAGCTGAAGTGACCAACAGAGAAATTATCAGAGTACTCAAAACTAAATTAGATCATGTTGGTGGTAGCTGGGTAGATGAATTACCCAGTGTGTTGTGGGCATATCATACCACTCCTAGAGAAGCCGCAGGAATCACTCCTTTTTATCTGGTCTATAGGGGGTGAAGTAGTGATTCCTATTGAAATCGGAGTGGAATCTGACTGAAGGAGGCTTTATGATGACAGCAATGTAGATCAACGTTTCATGGAACTTGACTTAATAGAGGATTCCAAGATTTTTTCAGGTGGGTGATCTCGTATGGAAATGCATCAAGCCTGTGGGAGATGTTAACAAGCTGGAACCCTAATGGGGAGGACCTTATAAAATAATAAAAAAACTTGTATCAGGCTCTTATTAACTCTAAGATGCAGAAGGGAGAAAACCTGAACAGCCTTAGAGTGCTAATCATTTGCAATAATGTAGAACTTAACAAATATGCCTGTAAGTCATTCATGTATTTTTTTCAAACATTGTTGATATGAGTAACAGAAAAAGTACAAGCAATATTATTTGGAGAGGTCATATACTCACTCCTCTTTAAACTTCCATCTAGTCGATCGGGGACCTTATAGGGTGACCAGACAGACTCCTTTAAGGGGAACCAAAGACTTTAAACCTCTATCTAATCGATCGGGGACCTTAAAGGGTGACCAGATAGGCTCCTTTAAGGGGAACTAGAGACTTTAAACCTCCATCTAGTCGATCGGGGACCTTAAAGGGTAACCGAACAGACTCCTTTAAGGGGAACCGGAGACTTTAAACCATCATATAGTCGATCGGGGACCTTAAAGGGTGACCGGACATGCTCCTTTAAGGGGAACCGAAGACTTTAAACCATCATATAGTCGATCGGGGACCTTAAGCAGTGACTAGATAGAATTTCTTAAGGGGAACAGGAGACTTTAAACATCCATCTAGTCGATCAGGGACCTTAAAGGGTGACCAGATATGCTCCTTTAAGGGGAATCGGAGACTTTCAACCTCCATCTAGTCGATCGGGGATCTTAAAGGATGACCGGACATGCTCCTTTAAGGGGAACCAGAGACTTTAAATTTCTATCTAGTCGATCGGGGACCTTAAAGAGTGATCAGATAGGCTCCTTTAAGGGGGACCAGAGACTTTAAACCATCATATAGTCGATCGGGGACCTTAAAGGGTAACTAGACATGCTCCTTTAAGGGGAACCAGAGACTTTAAACCATCATATAGTCGATCAAGGACCTTAAGGAGTGACCGGAAAGGCTTCCTTAAGGAAAACTGGAGACTTTAAACCTCCATCTAGTCGATCAAAGACCTTAAGGAGTGATTGAACAGACTTCCTTAAGGGGAACCGGAGATTTTAAACCATCATACAGTCGATCGGGGACCTTAAGGAGTGATTGGACAGACTTCCTTAAGGAGAATCAGAGAATTTAAACCATCATACAGTTGATCAAGGACCTTAAGGAGTGACCAGACAGACTTCCTTAAGGGGAACCGAATACTTTAAACCATCATATAGTCGATCGGGGACCTTAAGGAGTGATCAGACAGGCTTCCTTAAGGGGAACCAGAGACTTTAAACCATCATACAGTTGATTGGGGACCTTAAGAAGTGACCAGACAAGTTTTCTTAAGGGGAACTGGAGACTTTAAACTCTCAGCAAGTTAATCAAAACATATAAATTATAAGTATTATCTTCATCTCACTTCGTTCAGTGATGTAAGGCCAATTAGTTTGTCACGTATAAGTTATCTCGTCTAGGAATATACGCCCGACCGGTCTACTAGATGGGTCAAGGATTTTTTATATATGAGCAAGACATTCAACCCATCATAAAAATACGAAGATCATTAGGAAAAATTCATTCAACATGATATATCACTTAGGAGATAATTATGAGGTCTACTTCTTTTGATTATAATAGGATGTTTCCACAAGATATATGTAGCGAATATATTGAAGGAGTTAATTTATATGAATACTTGGGTGGTTCTGAAGACAGGGGAGCTCCACAAGGAAAGACAGGTAATTGTAAATTTTCATTAACATGTGATAAATAATAAGTAGTATATAGTAGTGATGAAATGACAAGAAAATATAGATACAAGATTCCAAGTTCATTCAAATCTACTTAGAAAGTCTTTGGGAAGCTCCTGGTTAAGTCGTTGGTGATCTACGAACAAGGGAGGAGGTTCTCTTGATAGGTAAACCCCCTTCTCTTAACTGTTGAATTACTCCTTCAACAGAATGGGTAAGGGTTCCTACGATGCGCCAAGCATATTCTTTACCAAACCCAAGAGAATCCAAATAGGATCTGTGCTTGCTCTGCCAGTGCCCTTCCTCATTTACCTTATATGTCTGAAATTTAGATTATAGGCTATCCTTCTCCCCCTGTAATGTAGTTTTTTCTGCCTTAGCATCCTCTAGTTCTTTCAAAAGTGAACTTATTTGCAAGTCTTGGGCTTGTAATCTTTCCTGTCGCTGAAACAAGGCAAAATCTTTAGAAGCTAATTCTGGGGCTAGCTCAGGAGACCTCGAGTTATATGATGATTGTAGCTGGTCTAAAAGAGTAGCTTTATGCGCAACATCTGAGAGAGCTTTATCTTTAAAGGCCCTTTCAACATTAAGCTGAGAATTAAGCCCTTGTAATTATAGTTCTAAGCTTTTCTTTTCTTCTTCTCGTGATTGTAGCAACTGGCGACAATCTTCTTTTTCTAGGTTAGAATTGAGTTCAGTCTGTGAATTCACTTTGTCTCATAGTTGAATGAGTTCATTGTTAGGGAGGTTGGAAGTGTTAGAGTGTATACTAAAAGCCTAGCTTTTATATAAACATTTATTTAGAAATAAAGAATCACAGTGGTCAATATCTATGTTTATTTGTTAAATGTAATTTGTTCAATTAATTTATATAGTAGACAACATGGTGTGTGGTGTCACACACAGAAGATCATGTTGTCGGTTCTTTATAAATTATAAACAGTTGCTCGCGACTAAGATGGAAAGGAACAAACCGTTGAAGTAGTCGTAGTGTAATTAAATATTAGTTTATCTTAACTAATAAATTACACTAATACACTCCAAGTGTATTGAGTATGACCATTTTAGGTAAGTTCTTTTTGTACTGATTTTATAAAAAACTAGACCATAGTTATTATGGAAGTGTGTGCTCTTAATCCTAATATAATAATAAACACATATATTTAGTATTTATTTCTTTGACATATCAATGGATGAGATTTAACTCGATAAGTCAATAAGCCCGATAAGTTGGGAAATGATATTACTTATAGTATGTGTTGTTGATTATAGAAGGAATCTGTATCCTAATAATCTAGGTTGAGAATGTCCCCAAGAGGAGCTCATAAGGATTGTCATGTTAAACCCTGTAGGTGGACTTAGTCCGACATAACAATGAAGTTGAGTGGTACTACTCTTGGAGCAAGATATTAATTAAGCAAGTTGTCAGTAAGTTACTTAGTTAGTGGACATTCGTAATCTTAAACACAGGGAGACTAACCCACTCATGATAAGAAGGAGCCCATAATGTAATTTGGGATTGGTGCGGTAGTGCGATAATAACTCTCTAGTGGAATGAGTTATTATCGATGAACTTGAGTTGTGTGTTCAGGGCGAACTTGAGTTATTATCGATGAACTTGAATTGTAGAAAGTGCCTCGTCATAATGGGAGGGTTGTTAGGCAACCTAAAAGATTCATGCTTTGGGAGAGTCTTTGGACTTAATCCCTGGTGGACATGAACCTGATCCCCGGACATATGACGAAGCACTCCAAGATAAAGATGTAGTATCTTTGCAAAGAGCAATAAATACAAAATTAGAATATATGTATTCTAATAGAGTCTGGGAGCTTATAAAATCACCAAATGGTGTAAAAGCCATTGGGTGAAAATAAGTCTACAATAGGAAAAGAGGGATAGACAGCAAGATGGAAACTTTCAAAGCAAGGCTTGTTGAAAAAAGAAACTTTTTCACCGGTAGCCATGCTTAAGTCTATCCGGATTCTTTTATCTATTTAGCAAGTGGATGTCAAGACAACTTTCCTTAATGAAAGTCTTGAAGAAAACATCCATATATAGCAACCAGAAGGGTTCATTGCAAAGAGCAAAGAGCATCTTGTGTGTAAGCTTAATCAGTCTATGGACTGAAGTAATGCTTCAAGGTCTTGGATCATCCGGTTTAATAAAGTAATCCAGACCTATGGATTTATTTAATAACCGAATGAGTCTTGTGTATACAAGAAGTGTGATGGAAATATGGTGGTATTTCTTGTACTATACGTAGATAACATTTTTGGTAGTTGGAAACAATATTAAAGTGTTGTCAAAAGTAAGGGTATGGTTGTCCAAACAATTCGATATGAAGGACTTGGGAGAATGCATATATTCTTGGGATCAAAGTAATAAGGGATCGCAAGAAAAGAATATTTTACTTATCCCAAGCTTCATATATCGAAAAAATCCTTGCTCGTTTTAAGCATGCAAAACTCCAAGAAAGGTTTCTTACCTTTTCAGCATGGAGTAGCTTTATCTAAAGAGATGTCTCCGAAGACATCAAAGGAGATAGAGGAAATGAAGGCAGTTCCTTATGCTTCGGCTGTCGGAAGCCTAATGTATGCTATCATGAGATCAGAAATCTATTTTGCCGAGGGCATAGTTAGCAGATATCAAAGTAACCCTGGATAAGGACATTGGACTGCGGTAAAACATATATTGAAGTACCTTAAAGGCACTACAGATTATATGCTAGCTTACAAGGCAGATAATTTGGTCCCTATGGGTTGCACGGATTTTGACTTCCAATCGGATAGGGACAATAGTAAGTCAACCTCGGGGTTTTGTGTTTACTTTAGGAGGTGAAGTCATAACTATGGAAGAGTGATAAGCAAAGGTATTTTTTCAGACTCCACCATAGAAGCTGAGTAAGTGGCAGCCTCTGAGGCAGTCATAGAAGCTGTATGGCTCAGATACTTCATGATGGACTTAGACATGTTTTCTGGTTTGCCCAAAAATTATTACAATTTATTGTAATAATAGTGGTGTAGTAGCAAACTCGAAGAAACCATAAGTCCATAAGGCAAATAAACACAATGGAGCGCAAGTACCACCCAATACGAGAAATTGTATAAACGAGGAGAAGTTGTTTCCGCCTAGATTGCATTAGGTGATGACCTGTAGATCCTTTCACTAAGGTCCTTAAGGCAAGAGCTTTTGATGGGCATGTTGAAGGGTTGAGAATCAGATGTATGGCAGCATTTATGGCAGCATAGTCTTTTAGTATAAGTGGGAGATTGTTAGAGTGTATACTAAAATCCTAGCTTTTGTATAAACATATTTCTTATTTAGAAATAAAGATTCACAGTGGTCAATATCTACATTTATTTGTTAAATGTAATTTATTCAATTAATTTATATAGTAGACAACATGGTGTGTGGTGTCACACACAGAAGATCATGTTGTCGGTTCTTTATAAATTATAAACAGTTGCTCGCGACTAAGATGGAAAGGAACAAACCATTAAAGTAGTCATAGTGTAATTAAGTATTAGTTTATCTTAACTAATAAATTACACTGATACACTCCAAGTGTATTGAGTAGGACCATTTTAGGTAAGTTCTTTTTTGTACTGATTTTATAAAAGAACTAGATCTTAGTTATTATAGAAGTGTGTGCTCTTAATCCTAATATAATAACAAACACATATATTTAGTATTTATTTCTTTGACTTATCAATGCGATAAGTCAATAAGCCCGATAGGTTGGGAAATGATATTACTTATAGTGTGTGTTGTTGATTATAGAAGGAATCTGTGTCCTAGTAATCTAGGTTGAGAATGTCCCCAAGAGGAGCTCATAAGGATTGTCATGTTAAACTCTGCAGGTGGACTTAGTCCGACATAACAATGAAGTTGAGTGGTACTACTCTTGGAGCAAGATATTAATTAAGTAAGTTGTCAGTAATTTACTTAATTAGTGGACATTCATAATATTAAACACAGGGAGACTAACACACTCATGATAAGAAGGAGCCCATAATGTAATTTGAGATTGGTGCGGTAGTACGATAATAACTCTCTAGTGGAATGAGTTATTATCGATGAACTTGAGTTGTGTGTTCAGGGTGAACACGGGATACTCAAGCTCATCGAAAGGCCAAAACCAATTTCTCCTCTAGGTCCCTATCGTAGCCTCATTAAAGCCTCAAGTCCATCTAAAGAAAGGCCCATCTTGGTGTCCAAGAAGGGGGCCGGTCCATTGCTTGGTGACCAAGCAATGGCTGGCCATCATATCCTCTTAAGGGGGCCGACCCCTTGCTTGATGCCCAAGCAAGAGGGGGCCGACCACAATAATTCAAACAAGGAGGGATGTTTTTAAATTTTTAAAATCTTCTCTTTGTAGAAAACTACAAGTTTTAAAAGAGAGATTTTAAATTTAAAAACTTTCCTTATTTGAATTAGGCCACATGTTTTAAAAGAAAGTTTAAAAGTTTTAAAACTTTCTTTTTTTAACCATCCTCATGGTTTAGAAAAAAAAAGGAAGAGAAATTTTAAAATTTAAATTTTCTATCACCATGTTAAAAAAGGAAATTTTATAAGAGAAGTTTTAAATTTTAAAACATGGTTTTAATTTTTAAAACTTTCCTTTTTTAACTCCTACTTTAGGAAATTGAAAGAGAGCTTGTAAAATTTTATAAGAGGATTTCTTCTTGTAAAATTTTATAAAAAAAATATATATTTCCTTCCTTATAGGGGCCGGCCACCCTTGCTTGGTGCCCCAAGAAAGGGGCCGACCAATAGGATTAAATCATCATCCAATCTAATCTATGATTGGTGATTGATTCAATCAAGAGGAAAGAAAAGGAAAAATTAAAAGGGAAAAGAAAAAACATGAGGAAGATTTTTATTTTTTTGTAAAAAGTTTTTCCTTATTTGCCTTGGGCAAGTATTATAAAAGAAGAAGGAGGTGAGGCTTCATGGGTTAATGAATTCTTTTTCTCTCTTCTCTCTAGTCTCCTCCTTAGGGCTAACCCCTAGCTCTTTATCATGCTAGGGCCGACCACATATTGCTTGTGGTTTCTTTAAATGACCGGATACAAGAAGGAGGAGAAGGAGAAGAAGAAGAAGAAGAAGAAGGAGGAGGAGGCATCTAATTCTAGTCTTTTGCTTGTGCTCTCTCATGATGGCGGGATCTCTCCCCTTCCCTTTCCCTTGCTCTCTTTGATTCCTAAATTGGTAGTGGTGGCCGGATTTTAGTGGAAGAAGAAGAAAGCTCTTTGGGTGGTGTTTATCTTGGAGGATCATCGGCGACACGACGTCCAAGGCGAGGCGAGGAATACGGCAGAAGATCTCGAGGTCATTAACATACAAAGAGAAGGTATAACTAGTAATTTTCTTCCGCATCATACTAGTTATTTTTCTTTGTATGAATTCCAAATACAAGAGGCATTAGATCTAGTATTTCGAATTAGTTTTTCGAATTAGTGTTTTCTTTGTTTTCAAATTTGTGATTCGATTGTTCTTTTTGGTTAACCTAGAGTTATTTAAGGAAATTAAATATTAGCTTTCCTTAAAAGGCTTTGTCTAGGCGGTGGTGGTTACTCCCATATCCAAGAAGGACATGTGCCTCGCCATGCAGTCCTGGAAGCTAATTGTGGAAATTAATATTTATTGGAATTAATAACATAGGTGAATTTGAATCAATAGTGTTAAGTTCCGCTTGCGATTCAAATCTAAACCATTAAAAATAGATAAGTTAAATTTGGAATCAATGATGTTAAGTTCCGTCTGCGATTCCTAATTTAACTTCTAAAGAACACAATAGGTTATTTAAGGAAAGGTTCGACACTTGTATAAAATTTTTGTACAGTGGAACCGGTACGTTTTCCTAAGACTAACCAACAGGAAGTAGCTTGTAATTCCTCCACTCTGTCTTTTAAAGTTTGATTAGTCCTTTCTAAATCTGCAACTAGCTTACCCAAATGTAGGTTCGAAGCATAGAGCTGAATGGAATAGCATCATGGTTACATTTTGTAGTTACAAGCTAAGGAAGTTTGGTTAGAAACTTATCGCAGTAGCTTGGTGACTATGATCATCAGCACGTTCAATTATGGTGCTTCTTTTCATATGTGCCTGTGACTGTAACCAGGATTCACCTAATGACCCCTTCAACTGAAGTAGCCATATGAGGCAGGGGTAGAAGTCTGACTAAGCTGGGATGGTAGCCCATGAGATTGTTTGAAGAGGACGGAGGAACTGGTGGAAGCTATAAATGGTGAAGAAGAAGAAGGAGGAAGTCCAGAAGCCTGGGAGATGGATTAGGAGATGAAAGGCTAGCTAATGAAGAATCTTGTTCCCTAGGTGCTCTAATGGGTCCAGAGGTAACTAATCTCTTGCAAGGAGTTCTTTTGGCATGAGGCTTGGTGGAAGAAGAAGGTAGAGCCTGAAGAAGGAGCAATGGAGCCACAAGAATAGTTGGTGCTTCCTCAAGTGAAGGAATAGCTAGAGGAATAGCAAGAGACATAAGAATGAGAAGTCCTAGCCTCATCATATTCAGAGCAGAATTAGAATGAGTATGTGTGGGAGGAGCGGATTCCTTACCTTTAGTGTAGGAGATTTCAGAAGGAGTAATACGAATTTGTTCTAAAGTAGCTATGGTGAAAGCAAGTGGACATGGGGAGGAGGCACGAGGTTTTCTACACTTCACAACGAAGGGATCCTCTTGATTTGATGAGCTTGATGATTTTTGGGGTTGCTCAAATAGAGATAGTAAACCAAGAGAGGAGGAAGGGTGATTGTGACGATGATCTCTTAATAAGTCTTCCCCTATTCTAGTCAAGACTGCTCTTGTTTGTCGAGTATTCTTGTACATGAAAGCAGGGAGGATAGCATCAGCTAGAAAAAGAGAGAAATTCATGTTAAAAACAATATGAAAATGATAAAAAAACATACATAAGGAGAATAATATTACCAAAGGAAACATATAAGGTTGTGTCGGCTGGGCTGAGACCAAAGGCAAACAATAAGCCTTTGGCGATTAAGGCAAGCAGGTTGAACTTTGATCCTTTTAATTTTCCCATGGAAGAGCGAAGAGCGGGATCTCCAGAAATATCGCCTAATTGGGGAATGGGAGAAAAGTTTCGATGCCAGGTTATCAGATATGGTGGGGGAGAAGGAAGATACATAAAAAAGAAGTTGGCCCGCCATTCTCTTTGAGGTGAAATTCTATGGAATAGAGTGGTTTTAGGGTGTGATTGAAACTTAAAAACGCTATCTTCCACTTGATGAGGAATGAAAAAATGGTGGAATAGTCATAGAATAAAGGAAAGTCAAGTAAACGAGAGACGACAACAAAATCAACCATAATAGAGAACGATTGGGGGATGAGTTGATTCAGGGGAAGGTCTAAATGCCTACTAACACCAACAAAAAAGGGATGAATAGGAAACCTGAAATCACATAGGACCTGTTCCCAGAAGATGGCCACATTCTCTGGAGGAGAAAGATAGGGACGATCCTTGGAAGGAGGGGTGGCTAGATATGGAGGAAAGACATAGTTCCATTGAAGCTCATAGGCCTCTTGTATTGTAAATCTGGAAGAGCATTGAGTATACCACTCCTCGGGGGTCAACATTAAAGGATTAGTAGGAACAAGGAGAACAGCTAGTGGAAGGCAAAAAATAAGAAATAAGTACACCGGAGGAAGAAGACGAAGTGTTATGGATTTTTCTCTTTAAAAGCCTTAGCAAGGTGGTGTTTTAAGGGGGAACATTATATTAAGGTAAGGAGAAAAGTGGGGTAAAAAAGGAAACGTTGGATGGATTGATAAGGCACTAGACATAATGAGATAGGTATAGTTCAGACGTCATGGACACATGTGTCACTAATAGGAAAATAGTATTGATAACTGATACAGAAAATTATGTTCCTAAGATATTAAAGTCATTACCAAGGTTAAACTTAAAAGTTCCAAGATCCCAAGAAAAACTAAATATTTATATAAAATAAGAGTTATATACTCCTCGTATTATAAACTCAGTCAGTCATTTTTAACTGATCAAATTTTAAGACTAGCCTAGAATATATATATGTATATAAACTCGGTCAGTCATTACTGGTCGATCGAGTCTAAAGGTTAATTAAAGATATATATATCTAAGCTTGACCAGCCATCAAAGGCTGGTCGAATATTAAGTTCAAGTGAAATTAAACACAGAAGTGAGCTTGCATGACTGGTAAAGGTTTGACAAAAATTGTTATAAAAAAATAATGTGTAGATTAAGATAACGATTGTAACGCCTCGTCCCGGGCCGGCACTACCCGGACCGAACCAGAAACGCCACCAGACTTGCCCATCATGTTGACGACTAGCTCCACAGACCACCGGAGGTCCTTTCAGCGTGCTTTGTCCTCACTCGCATACACCCTGGAAAACTTCCCAAGAAGTCACCCATCCTTAGATTTCTCCAAACCAAGCACGCTTAACTTTGGAGTTCTTAAGTTTGCACTTCCGAAAAAGAAGGTGCACCTTGGTGATATGGATAGTACCATCTAATCTTTTAAGCCATACTTAACTAGAATCTCAGAACCGGGGTATTACAATCACCCCCAATTAAAGACACAACGTCCTCGTTGTGTAACCACGAATCACACCACAGACAAATCCCAAAATCTCCCTCGCTAGGTGGTGCCCTGGGTGCTCCTGCCACAGGCGCACTCACGGTCACAAGGTCGCTCTGATACCATCTAAATTTGTCACGCCCCGGGGAAGTCCTTGTCCAAAGAAATTTCAGCAGCACCTCCCCTATACGGGTGACAATCTGAAACATTTCTACAGACACAATATACATCAGCCACAGGCGGTTGGAACATACACACGACCACGCAATTTATATGCAGCCTACTCGGTTGATATCACAAAAAAACAACCACACAGTTATATGTAAATCTAACAGCCCACTCAGCTGTACGAAAACCAATCACAGCGGAAATCCAATAGACAACACATACAACTATAAACGAAGACTGCTAGCCGACTAGACTTACACCACACAACATCACAACACTCCAGAAACAAAACCGGAACACAAAGCCAAATACACACATATCATATACCAAGATAAAAATAAATAAAAAAATACGGAGACTAGTCTTCTAATGTGACGTGGGGACCGACAGGTAGGATACTCCAAGCGACTCCATAAACAACCTGGTACCTAAAAAAAATAGTGTCCACGGGGGTGAGTTCAACAACTCAGCAGATACCAGTTGACATATATAGTAAGCTATAACAGACAGTAATAACCATGGAGTACAGTCTCCTGAACAAAAGTTGGAATGCACAATAGAGAAGGGCTGAAGAGAACTGTACTCACTAGGGTCTCCTATCAGAATAGTCAGGTCATCAAACTGAGAGTATCATAAATCTTGTATGCATGTCAAACATATGCATCCATATAAATGCAGCAAGTAAATGTAGCAAACGCAAGCAATAAATGCTTCATGCATATGATGCCAATGTCATGGTCACCCCTGACTCCAGTCAGCCATCTCACACACAATGGTGAGACCGAGTGGGTAGGGTTGTGACAACCGTGCACTCTGCCATCACTGCTCCTGATGAGTGACTGAGTGGACGGGATGTTGTCGGAGTACACCTATCCTCCTACCCCAAATCATAAATGGGGGAGCTCAATGCTCTCATCTCCCGGTACACGATGACGGGGAGGAATCTCTGCCGGCTATCACGCTGTGTCACACTACCCATGAGCGGACCAACGGAGCCAAACAAAGTCCAACCGCCTGCCTGCTACCACGCTGCTACACTAAACTAGCGTAGCCAAATAGAGCAGAACTGTCTGCCGGCTACCACGCTGAGTCACCAGACCAATGGAGCCAAACAGCAGAACTGTCACACACCTGTCTGATATACCATTAACCCATGAGTGGTGGTGTGTGCGGATACATGTAACTGGCGATGTGCTCGACAATAATGGAGCAGACTATCGCGCAGCATGCAATCATGCGAGATGATGCATAACACTAAGCATGGAAATAACCTGATCAGCATAACAATATCCATATATATAAAATATGTACCGTAGTATCGATGGTCAAATTTGAAGACCTAAGGTATACAGGTCAGGTAGGGTATAAAAACCTAGGTCCTGAGCATAATGAGGCATGGTATGTCACTACCATATGAGCATATATATAATCATGTGGGTACTAACATAAAATGCATAACAGGTGAGCAAACAAACATGTAACAGGTATCCTGTAGTGACATATCGAAACAAGAACGAACATAATTATTACTAAAGGCTATAACCTACTAAATATATCAACATGACATTATCAAAAATAAGTCAAGGTACCCACCTCCAATAGCAGGTCCAATCCAATCAAATCCAACGTCGAGATGCTCGTCTCGAATCAGAGTCCTGTAATACATAATATCCAGATTTAGCTAATTTCATATAAATAAATTAGCTAAATCAAATCCTCGAGAAGCTATCATAAATCCAGATCCAATTACAAATCCTAATTGGATCATCTAACTCCTCAATCGACTTAAACTAATCCATTCGAATTTGGACTTGCAATAAGCATAACCAATCATAGCAACTACCCCAATTTAGCCCTAATTCAACATATATATCAAATTCCTACCACTTACCTTGAGGTTTGGCATAAATTCAATAGCTCTCGGCCCTATGACTCCCTGTCCATAAGCTCCAAGAGCACACACAAACCTATCCCTCCAAGAAACAATCCAAAACTCCAATCATACAGCAAAATATTTGCTGAAACCCTAATCCTCAGTACAATAACTCACCTCAACAGATGGATTGCTGTTGATCCATAATTGAAGAGCTGCAACTGTAAGCTGCTGGAAACTCATGGCTGAAACCACAACAAATCCTTCTACATGCTTGCTGGTCGGAATCAAACCACAACCCCTGATCAGCTAAGAAAGAAGAACCAGAAATTAACAACACCATCTGTTAACCACTAAGTTCCAATACAAATTGCTCTCCTTACCTCCTCTACAACCACCGATGATGATCCAAGATCCGACGATGCTGAATTCCAGTTAACAGTGTGGAATCAAGCAACTCCTCTACAATTTTGTAACCAAACGTTGAATACTCCCGACAACAGCAGCATAACATCGGGCAGAGTGACGCTGAGAACAAAGGGGAGAAGCAAACTCACACTCGGCAGTGGCACGCAAAGGAAGAACTAGGGCTCGGCCGAATCGACGGTGGTGCTGGGTCGATGTCAGTGCGCAGAAGAGAAGAGAAGAAGGGTCGACTTTAGGGCACAGGGGAGGCGATCTATGGAGGGTCGGCGCTGCTCCGTGCAGCGCCGATCTAGGGCAGAGGCATCGTGAGGGAGGAGGAAGAGGGATCGACGGGGCTAGGGCAGAGGAAGCCGCGACACTAGGGCACACAAGGAAGACCGGTGACACTTCCGTGCGGCGTCGTCACTGTGCAGTGGCGCTTGGCGTCATGGCGGCAGTGAAGAGGTGGCGTCGCCGGCGAGGAGAGGGAGGCAGCGGCGGTTTGCGGCGCCGGTTAGGGCACGCGTGAGGGGAGAAGAAGGAAAGTCGCAAGGAAGTTAGGGCAAATAGGCGTTGGGTGCGCGGGAGAGAAAGAAACGACGAGTAAGGAAGAAGGAAAATAAGGAAATAAATAAAACTAAACATTTCCTCGTTAAAATAGGGTAGCCCAAACAAGCTTTCTGGGACCCTGTTTTTATCCCCGTAAATTCGTCCATACAAGCTCCGAAAAATTCCCAGAAAATTTTCAAAAATTTCAAAAAATTCCCTTATCATTATTCGCCATTTTTTTCTCGATATTTTACAACAATAATCTGCTTGTAGGAAGATTAATAAATGATAACCCTAAAAATGATGAAACAAATCCAAGCGAATGTTAAAACCTAAATGAATGGCAATTCTGATTACAAATAGTAATTCAACCCTTCAGTAATGAGCTTAAATCAATTAAAATCAACATAACTTCATCTAAGTACGCAAATTTTTGGGTACTCAATGAATAAGGGCAGAAACATATTGTGTAAATAGTTAGAACATCATAAGAGAAAGTTAATAATTGTTCTGCATCACAGAAACATATTGAAAATTAGATCTTAAATCAGAGCAACTTGGGGAACAAATTAGAGGGCATGATATCCAACAATCTTCGACGATTAAGAAAATTAGCTGGAGGGTCAAAAGTTAAATGTCCTTTTTCTTTTAATTGCTTTATAGCTCCTTCATCCCCATGAGTGAAAGCCTTGGCGATCGAAGCAGCAATAGGGGCATAGAATTCAGGAGACTCTAAAAGTATTCTTTTCCTCTTTTCAAACCGATCATCTTCACCCGCTTGATAATTCGCCAGAGTATCTTGAGAAGCTTTCAATTTAGACTCTTTGGAGGAAATATTTGCCTGAGCTATGGTTAGGGATGAACATAGAGAGTCTAGCTCAGAGTCTTTAGATTATAAATCAGAGACTTTGGTAGCCAATTCTGAAGCATGAGCATCCTACAACGCTTGCAGCTAAGATGACAATTGAGCATTTTTGGCAGTATACTTATCCAGTTTGGATGCCAATTCAGCATGAAGGTTGGTCTCTGATTTAACTTGAGACTCAAAGTTCTTTGTAGAGGCTTTCCATTGACTCAAATTTTTAGATTCTGCATCAAGAAATTTGCGAGTCTCTTGTAGCTGACTCGATAACTCAGCTAATTCTCTAGAAGCATGAGAAGAAGACGCTCCAGGGGTTTGTTGCCTCAGTGTGTCATTTTCTCGAGCTAAATCATATAATTAGCGGGCTACACTCATATTAATGACCCATCACTGTACAAAGAAAAGTTAGTAGTAGAGTGCATTAATGAAAAAACAAAGGGACGAGGGGCATGTTACCTTAGTTTCCTCGAAAGAAAACTTATCGACCAGATCAACAAAGGTAATCTTTTTAAGCTGTCGGCAAGCCTCTGCCCAAACTATGGTTAAAGAACCTCCCAATAATATTGGAAGGGTGGAAGAAGATGTGGAAGAGGATGATAGAGAACTGTGAAGTGAAGGAGGAGAGAAGAGGAGAATAGGGGGACCCTGAGTTTCTTGGTTAGGAAAAGGAATTTGTTCTGGAAAGGTCATCATAAATTCAGGATCCAAACTAGCACTTTGAATGGGGGAATCTTCTGGTGGTTGAATAGGTTGGGAAGCGAGCATAGGGTATAAGGAAGACAAGGTAGGTTCTGGAGAAGTTGGTTGAATATCCTCTGTAGGTATATCCTCAGGAACAGAGATAGCCCATTTCTTGGGGAGAGCCGCAAAGGTTAACCTCCGCCTAGGGCACTTTCTTGTAGGAGTAGTTTCTGGTGCCTGCTCTTGTAGCTCCAAAGGGGTGTCCCTTGGTAATGGAGGTAAACTTGTAGACGTCTCCCCAGGAATGGTTTGAGAACTAGAAGCAAGCGTAGGTTGGGTAGAGGGTTCAGACAAAGGAGTATCAGAAGCTTGAGTTGATGCGACATTAAGCTCTGCATTGAACTCCTGTTCCTTGGCTAGTAATGCCTCCTTTTCTAGGTGGATTTCCTTGTTAACCAGAGCTTTGAATATAGCATCCACTATAACAAATAAAATAGTATTTTAGTTACTAAAAGAGTGATGGCTGAAGTGTCAAGACTTACTAAAGGAACATTGCAATCTTTTTTGAACAGGGCTCAGGCCAAAAAGATATAGAAGATCATTACGTAGATATTTATGGATGTAAAAGTAGTGACCAAGTAATCTATTGTAATAATCAGAGAAAGTTGGTTGTTGATGAAGTTCTTTTACATCAGGAAGAGGAGGGAAGGAAGATTGCCAGGAGGTAGACCATGTAACAGGTCTAGGAAATTTTATGAAGAAGAAGCATAATTTCCAACCCTTGTTAGAGGAGGGAATGTATATGAAGAACACCATCTTAGGATGGGACTAGAAAAGGAATACTCCTAGCTCTAATTTTTTAGGATAGGAAAACATGAAGAAGTTTTGAGGAGTAGGGGAGATACTGAAAAGGTGAAATAGCATGTATAACCCACATAGATATCGAAAAGCATTTAGAGCAAATTGTTGTAAAGGGATAACGAAATACTAGCTTATCTCTGACAAGAAGGAAGGGATACGGAAGTGTAAGCCTGTCGCTAAATGATCTTTGAAGAAGGTAACATAGTTATCAGGAGGAAGATGGGGATGAGCATCAGGTTGTGGGACCTTGATGCGATATTCTTTAGGGATTTTATATTGAGAGCGAATAGAAATTTGATCATCGGTACTAAAGGAGGAATGAGTCAGAGCGTACCAAGGAACCAGTAACTCCTCAACCATGGTGAAAAACAGAAACACTTAAGGGATAGGTAACTTATTAGGTCCTTAAGGATGGAAGATAATAGAAGAAGGTCAGAGAAGATGAAGAAGCGCAGAATGTTGAAGAAGGTAAAAAAAAAAGAAGCGCCAGAAAATGAGTTGAGGAAAACGAAAAGTAAAGAAATGAAAAAGATTTAGGGTTTAAGAGGGTATAAGGATCTCCGTCAAAATGAAACGGCTTGAGATGGGAGGAGCGTTGATTTGCCAAGAGGCATGTGATAGAACGTCTATAAAGAAGCATGTTAAAGGTTGATTCAAGAAATAGGAAAAAGCACGACTGAGCGTAAAGGTACTTAGCCTTATAGAAGCTCGTGGTATATTACCGGCCGAGTGAAGGCCGAGCGAGTGTCAGTATGCACTCGGCTGGATAAAGTCTGACCGAGCGTAAGGGTACTTAGCTTTATATATAGTTTTTAGTATATTACCGATCGAGTGAAGGTTGAGCGAGTACCGATATGCTTACACACGCTCGGACAGGCAATGTCAAACCAAGCATAAAAACATTAAGCCTTATATAGCTTGTAGTGTATTACCGATCGAGTGAAGGCCAAACAAGTGCCAATATGTGTATCTTAGCCTTATATATAGTTTTCAGTATATTACTGATCGAGTAAAGGCTGAGCTAGCACTGATATACTTACACACACTCGGATAGGCAATGCCTGACCAAGCGTAAAGGCATTTAGCTTTATGGAAGCTTTTAGTATATCACCGGTCGATTGAAAGCCTAGCAAGTACCAGTGTGTGTATATGTGCTCGGTCGGGCAGAACCCGACCGAGCGTAAGTGCACTCAACCTTATAAAGCTCATAAACATTCTCGGTCGAAAAATTCTTAGCAAAAGGTATTCTCAATATATACACGACCGTCTGGAACGATCGATCGAGACATGCTTAACAGAAGTATAAAATACGACAGCCTAATAAATTTGGTGGGAAATATTTTCTATAAGCTTCTTCAGTTATAATGGCGTGTTTATATGCATATCTCATCATAAATATGAGTCATAAACGATAAAAGAGGTACATCTGTGCTACCAAAAAGATTCCTTAAAAAGATTATTGTACGAAGCTTAGGAGATGACTTTATCTCCTAACAAACTCTAACAAACCGAGGACCACTTTATGATTATGGAGGTTACATGACGTAGTATAAAAAGGGGGATCCTCTCCATTGGCAAGGTAAGCAAGTTCTAGCATCTAAACTCTATTTCAAAGTAATTCGCTTACTGTTCTTCTTCTTCTTCCACCCTTGAGAGAGAAACTGACTTAAGTGTCGGAGGGCCTAGCTAGGGATTTCTACCCCTGTCTTAGGTCACTAACGCTTTGTTGGTTTGTCTCACTGTGCGCAGGATCATGGAGGGGTTTTTCCAGATCTTTAGAAGGTCATTTTCATCAAAGATCATCGTTTTCCAGAGTGATGTGTGTAGATTATATACACTTTTATGCATACTTTGACACACATTTACTTGTACTCCATGCATAAAATGTATGCTTATTGCACCCTACTTTATTATAATGTCATACTTCCATTATATTTTATTCTGAGATCTACTCTTTGCATATTTTGATTTACAGGACACATATTGCAGTGAAAATGGAGTAAAAACGCACACGGGAGCATCTCCGGAAGAAATCAAGATTGGGCCATGTAGGTCACATCCTGATGTAAATTATGCCATGGCTGTGTGACCCACACGGTCGTGCCAATCTCCCCGTGTCTAGGCAACACACGACCGTGCCAACAATCCAGAGGCAAAGCAAGGCAAGGTCATGCCCAATGGCACGGTCGTGTCATTTCTCCAGAGGCCATACATGCCCAGGTTATGTTAGCCACACAACCGTGCAATATTTTCCAGAGAGCAAGTATAGCCAGGCCGTGTGACCTACACGGTCGTGTGAATCTCCCTGTGCCAACATTCCAAAGGTGAAGAAGGCTATGGCCATGTGACACACACGACCGTATAAGGCCAATAGTGAAGAAGAAGGTCACGACCGTGTGAGCCACATGGTCGTGTGACTCAACCCGAGAGGAAGTTGGGTATGGCTGTGTGGATCCATACGGCCGTGTCACCGGCCGTGTGGTGCCCATGCCCTGTTCTATAAAAGGAGCTTTTCTCTAATTTTCACTCATCTTTGGCTTGGGGATCACCCCCATTCTTGGGAGGAGGGTTCTCCCCCTTGGGCGAACCCTAGAAACAACATCTTCGCTGATCCGTCCACCTCCGGAGCAAGAAAACGCCTCTAAGGATGCCACGCTTCAAGGATAAGCACTCTCCTCTCTCTACTTCTTTGTATTGGGTTGTAGTTTGCTTCATTCTTCATCTTTCGTTGTATTTCCTTTGCTATGGAGTAGATCTCTAGATCTAGGATGTAGGAAGTAGCTATGATGTGATTATGAATGTATGAACTGTTAGAGTGTATACTAAAAGTCTAGCTTTTTGTATAAACATATAAGAATTACATTGGTCAAATGACTACATTTATGCTAAGTGTAGTTGTCTATTTAATTTATATTGTAGATAACATGGTGTGAGGAGACATATAGAAGATCATGTTATCAGATCCTTATAAATTATAAACAGTTGCTCACAACTAAGATAGAATGAGACAAACCATTGGAGTGGTTTAGTGTAATTAGGTATTAGTTTATCTTGACTAATAAATTACACTAGTATACTATGAGTGTATTGAGCAGGACCAATTGAGGTAGTATCTTTTTATACTGACTATATAAAAGAGCAATACCTCTGTTATTATGAAAGTGTGTACTCTTAATCATGATATAATAACAAGCACATATACTTAGTATTTATTTCTTTGATTTATCAAAGGGTGTGATTTAGCTTGTTAAATCAATAGGCTCGATAAGTTGGAAATGATATTATTTATATGGTGTGTTGTTGATTATAGAATGAAACTGTGTCCTAGTAATCTAGGTTGATGATGTCCCCTTGAGGAGCTCATAAGGATTATCATGTAAACCTTGCAGGTCGACTTAGTCCGACATGACGATAAGGTTGAGTGGTACTACTCTTAGAGCTAGATATTAATTAAGTGAGTTGTCAATAACTCATTTAATTAGTGGACATTCAATATCTTAAACACAGGGAGACTAACACACTCATGATAAGAAGGAACCCATATATTAATATGGGATTGATGTGGTAGTGCAGTAATAACTCTTTAGTGGAATGAGATATTATTAATGAACTTGAGTTGGGTGTTCAGGGCAAACACGGGAAGCTCAAGCTCATCGGGAGACCAAAACCAATTCCTCCTCTCGGTCCTTATTGTAGCATCTTATTTATAAAGTCTTATATCCACCCAAACCCAACTTCTTACCCACCTTAAGGTGGCAGGTCAAGCCAAGCTTGGAGCCCAAGCTAGGGCCGGCCAAACCAAGGTTAGATGGGTTCAAGTTGCGGCCGGCCTTAGCTTGGAGCCCAAGCAAGGGTGGCCGACCACATTGAATTCAAAAGGAAATTTTATTTTGTAAATTTTTTCCTTTTATAGAGATCCATTAAAAGAATTTAAAAGGATAATTTTAATATAAAACTTTCCTTTTTTAGATCGGTCATAAAAGGAAATAAAAGGAAGTTTTTATTTTGTTGAAAACTTTCCTTTTATGTTGGTTTTAAAAGAGAGTTTTAAATTTTTAAAATCTTTTCTTTTATAGCTTTCTACAAAGGAATAAAAGAGATATTTGAAATCTTTCCTTATTTGTAGTTATCTATAATGTTAAAGAAAGATTTTAATTTTTTGATAAAACTTTCCTTTCTTGAAACCATGTTTTATTTTAAATCTTATCTTTTATAGATATCCATAAAAGGATTTAAAAGAGAGAGATTTTAATTTATAAAACATTCCTTTTAGAACTATCCACAAAAGGGATTTTTAAAAGAGAGATTTTAATTTTTGTTTAAAATCTTTCCTTGCTTGGAGAACAAACATGTGGCCGGCCATGGCAAGAAGAAATGGAAGTTTTAATTTTTTTGTTTTAAAACTTTCCTTTTTAGTCATTGGCAAGGAATATAAGCAAGTTTTAATTATGTTTAAAACTTTCCTTATTTGCCAAGACCAAGGAATATAAAAGAGAGGGTAGAGGTGTCTCACCTCACAACAATACATCTTCTATTCCTCTCCTCTCTTCCTTGGTGGTGGTCGACCCTTACTCTTTCTCTCTTCTCCTTTGTTTTCCCTCTTGGTGGCCGGTGGCATATTGGTGTGGAGATCCATTGATGGCTGGTTGCTTGAAGGAGAAGAAGAAGAGAAGGAGGTTCTCTTGTCTAGCATCCCTTGGAGGAAAGTTGGTGGCTGAACTTCATCATCTCTTAGAGAAAGTTGGTGGCCGAAACTTGAAAGGAAGAAGAAGGCTTGGGTGGATTCTCATCTTGGTAGATCGTCGCCCACACGACATCCGAGATAAGAAGAGGAATACAATAGAAGATCAAGAAGTCTATAAGTTACAAGAGGTATAAATAGTTATAAGTTTCTGCATCATAACTAGTGCATCCTTTTGTATAGATCTTGTAAAACCAAACACAAGAGGTTATCGATTTTAATTATTATTTTTGTTATCGATTTCATGTTTCGATAATGTGTTTCTATTGAGGTCTCTATTGTTAAACCTTGTTTACTGTGAGAAGTTTAAATATCTGATTTCTTTGAAAGACTTTATCTAGGCAGTGGTGCATGATCCCATACCCAAGAAGGCCTAGTGTCTCGCCACGTTTGACCTGGAAGCCGATCCTTGAAATTGATATTTGATCAACTTCTGTAATATGCTTTAACTTAGGAAGATCACATCGGTTGAACTTGAAGTAAGAATGTTAAGTTTCATTCCCAATTCAAGTTTAACATCTAAAGGGAAAATTTGGATTAATAATGTTAAGCATCGTTTGCAATCCAAATTTAACTTTAGTAGAACACATGGGTAGCTAGGATAGTTCTATGCTTGTACAAATTTTTTGTACAGGGGAACTAGGATAGTATTCCGAGTAGCAACCAACATGAACTATGTATTTGGATATTTTCCTATGCAATGAAGTGTTTATATCATCATCTATGTGTGTTGTGCCTTGTATGCATTTGATGAAATGTGTGTGAGGTAAATCCATGTAGATGTAGGATTAGATCACCATGTAGAGGAAGAGTCTTTGAATGTAAGATCATGGGACCTCGTGACAGAAAGTATCCCTTACTTTCTATGGCAGTTCCTTGAAACGAGAATTGACTCTTTATTAGGAAAACTAATTAGAGTTTAAAGGGTGCTCCCAAATTAATGTTAGGAAGTGACTTGTGTAATCTAGGAATGTGGATCGTGGGCCCTTGTGTGAGAAGGATGTTTTCTATAATCAGACTTCCTAAATTACCTCTTCTAATTAATTGCATTAATTTACCGTTAGGAAGTGACTTGTATAATCTAGGAAAGTGGACCATGAGCCCTAGTGACAGAAGGATGTTCCCTATAATTGGACCTCCTAAATTACCTCTTCTACTTAATGACGGTAGAACTTGGGTAAACTCTTCGGTACAATCTTCTCGGGATAGTACCGGACTTTAGTTAGAACTCCTACACGAGTGTAAGCATGAAGTTAGGTAGATAAACAATACATAGAAACATTAACTAGCATTATAGTGAAACCAAAACCCTAGTATCTATCCATCCCTAAATTCAACTCTCCCTCTTTCTCTACTCTTTACATTCTCTCTTTTCTTCACTCTCTCTTCTCCAATTAACCTTCGATTGTCTAGATAATTCATCATGTGAAGTTAACTAGTGCTTAATCAACAGTTTCTGTGGGATCGATAATCTTTTATATTACTGATGACATAACCGTGTACTTGCAGTAACGTAACATGGAGCCAGTGCACTGCTTCACAGATTTCAGATAGGATCACCAGTATTCATCAAACAAGGGTAAGGGGATGTTACCCATGGAGAACATTGGTGGGTATTCCATAATAGAGGTCTCTAAGGCCAAAAGAAGGTCACATGCAATGATTGCAAGTAAAAATGGCAAAGGGGAATGCTCTAAAGCTAAGTGAGAGTCATATGCTAGGGTGACATATGATTATAGCAAGGAGAGGTCAAGAAATGGCATGGGAAAGTCATTTAAGGACAAGGAAATATCAACCAAACACAAGGGAAAGTCCAACAAAGGTCAATGGTTGACCAATCATCATCCAAGGTGCACCGTTGTGGCCTCATATTTTTAGATTAGTCACCTAGGGACGTGGTTGAGATTAAGAGCTCTGGGGGGGGGGGCTCAAAGAGTCAAGTTAAAACCCATGGTCAATGGATCTCAAGTGGACCTTGCTTGGGATTCTAGATGGGTCATGGAATGTGCTAAAGGGATTAGAGATGGACTTGAGTCTCTAATCTAGTTGGTTGGCACATTTGGGATAAGTTTCATGCATGAAGATATGAAATGAGATTCATATTGTATGAACATTAGTTTTAAATATATAAATGTTATATAAATTAATTCTAAGGATGTATTATGGTTTAGTATGGGTAGATATATCAAGAGAAAGCCAAAACTAGGACTTTAGGTTAAGGTTCAATTGAACCATTTAGATAGTTTTAGATTTTATGTCAATCTTGAGATCCATGATAGATATATTTTAAAATATATTTTTCCTAAGTAGACAAGGGTAAAATAGACCTCTATATAAAATTTGAAAATTTTTTAGATCTATGAAATTTCTGGTGCATTTCTAAAATTGGATTCAGAATGTAGTTTAAGCTGAAATAGTGTATCAGTCGACTGATATAGTTACCAGTCGACTAGTAACACTCTTCATCAAATACAGAATGGTTCTGTTTGAATCGATGAGGGAAGTCAACTGGGGTCTAGTTTAGTTAACTGATACAGTATGAAACTATTTTTCAGCAATAGGAAATGATCAAAAGGATGGCATACATGTATGTAATCTTATGGAGGATTAATACATGATAATTGTAGTCATTGGAGGTTAAAGAGTCCAATAATTAGGATATTGTTGGAGCTCTTTTTAATGTATGGAAAAGAGGGAGAAGTTTAGTTTTAAGTGGGAAACCTAAAATACCTTTACAAGAAATCCTAACTCAAGGAAGAGCTTAGGTGAAGAGGAGCCTAGGATTAAGTTCCATGATATATGCATGAGTAGATTTTATATTTATTTGCATGTTATTGCATTATATATTTTTGTAACTTAATGGGTTGTCAAACATCAAAAAGGGAGAGATTTTGCAGCAATCGGTGTGACCCAAGTTTTAATGTTCAAGCAGAGGTTTAAGTTAGTTTATTTGTTATATTTGATATGCATTGTGAGTATGCAGGATGTAGGTATAACAAAAAAAAGTCCAAATGGAATCTTGGGATAGGCAAAGTCCAAGGGTGAGTCTTAGCGGTGTAAGTTCAAGTATGTAGTCTTGGCAACGTAATCCAAGTGTGATCTTGGCAAAGGTTAAAGTCCAAGTGTGACTTGGCAAGGATGAAGTCCTGGAGGTAATGCACCTCCTAGCAATGGAAGACCCGACAATAAGGATAAAGCCAAAGGAAGCTCTTGAAGGTAAAGCGTGAAGGATGGGGAAGCATCTGAGGGACGTAAAGCTGATGAGGAGGCTAGAAGGCAAGGTCAAGTTGTACGGGCGAGGACGAGTGCTGAGTGATTATACTCAGGGTAAAACCCTTGATTTAGAGTTTACTAGTCGATTGGTGACTTTACCAGTCGACTTTTGGGAGCGAATAAAATGTTTCTACTTTCTCAACCAAAGTGGATCAGTTGACTGGTCCTGACATTAGTCGACTGGTATCAAGCCATTAGGGTGTAACAGTCAATTTTCCACAAAGGCTAGTCAACTAGTGACTTTACCAGTTGACTAGTAACGGTAAAATAGCTTGTATATTTTTTCCCCAAGCTCTATATAATAGAGCTTGAGATGGCTGGCTTGGGTAACGAAATTAAAGGTGGTTAACCCCTACTAGAGTCTCCTAACTCTTATGATCCAAGTGTGCATGATCGAGTTTATGGCAAGGTTTCTCCATCAATAAGGAGTCATTCATTTGCCGAAGTTTATCGGGGACTAATCCACCGAGAGATTGAGGGATCGTCCACCTTATAGACATGCCATGGAGTAGGAGTCCTAATCTCTGAACCACGTTAAATCAACGTGTTAGGTTTGCTTTCTTGTTTTAGTTTAGCTTTTGTATTTGTATTTTTGTTGTGTAATAATGAGTGTAGAAAGCAAACGAATGATTTGGAGTGAACTGTCTATTCACCACCCTCTAGTCAAGTATCAAGGTCCCAAAATTAGGCACCTCTATCCCTTTGAGGTGGTGCCTCGATTGCTGACATGATGAGCACTGAGTGTAGCTCCTCCTGGTCTACTCTATCTCATCCTAGGTGCCTTAATCCCTTTGAGGCTCCTGGATCTAATGTGCGCTGACCGACTAGAAGCTACCACCTCATCCTACTCTATGCGCCAAGGTGATAGAGACGCTTGAATACCTTTCAGGTGCATGTATCGACTTGAGGAGCCTAGATCCTTCTAGGTGCTTGGATAAGCACTTCCAGGCTAAAGAGTCTTCTACATCACAAAATTAGCACAAAAAAATATAATATAAAATAATATTATTTGGCAGTCTAGAACTATCTGGACTTGACTTTTAGATTTACCTAAAATCCTAGGTCAGACCGAGACCTATTGTTCCCTCAACGAGGAACGCATCCTCACCTACTCTTCTAAGGGGAGTTTACCTTTTGCCAAATACTTATTTGGACTTTTGCTCAACATCTCATCTTGACCTCAGGGACTTCCACTAGACATCCAATCCTCGACTCATCTAGACATCCACCTAGTGTTTGTGACCCCCAAGATTTCTGCCTGATGTCCTTGATCTACCAAGTCTTTTGCCCAGTCCACTTGACCGGGACTTCTTTATCTAACCACAACTAGGACTTGCCTATACACTCAGGTAAGCTCATTAGAAAACAACATAGTTTAATTTTAAACCCTTTGTCATTATCAAAATTAGGTTTGATTAGCTGGTACTTCTAACATCAACAATTTTTCTCTTTTTGATTTATGACAACTTGCATTAAAGTTAAGTAAATCGTTGTACTAAAAAATTTAACACAAAAAGAAAACTCTTAAAAAATAGGAAGTTTGAGTTTTTCAAGTGTTTAAAACTTATAAAGTTTCAAAGTAAGGATTTTTCAACTTAGCTCCCCCTTAATTTAACATTCTCCCTCTGGAGATTTTGAAAGCTTGCATATTTTAAAATTCATTATTAACTTTTAACCCTTTTTTTTCCCTCTTTGACATATATCAAAATAATTTTAGGAAGAAAGAATATGTTTGTATAAAAAAAGGAAAATTAAATTTAGTAGTATTTTGGAAAATTCAGTTTTGAATTTGAAAAAAAAATTAAACACATTTTGATTTAATACTTGAAGTAATAAATATAATTAATAATAGTAATTAAGTATTAATCCTACAGTCTAAGCATGATGACTTATAAAACTAAAAAAGATTTTTTTTTTAAAAAGAATATTTTAAAAGTAATTCATCTATTTTCCTTAACCATATGTATAGCTTTTAGCTACTAACTAACTACTAGAAGATAGTAGTTTTTCACTTAGTCAAGTTAAAAAAGATATCTAGTTATGTTTAATAAAAAGGATTACTTAACTTGATCAATATTATTTAGTATTTTTCACCTAAATTTTATGTTGATACATTGATATAAGTATCTAAAAATCTAGGCAAGACACTAATTAAGCATCTCATACTATTCTAAGTGTTTTCAATACACAAGAAAGGTAACCCTAGTGTGTTTGTGAGATGTTGGCTACCTAATACTATAGGATTATACTTTCTTGGGAAAAAACCTAAGCTAAATCCAATTTTTGAAACCACTAGTAAAAAATGAGAGTTTTTGAAAGAATGTAGCCTAGAATTTAAAAAAGATGAAAGTAACTTGAACTTTTGAAAGATATAAGTTTTGAAAATGATAGGATAAGGTTTTTGAAAACCAAATTGAATTTTGAAAGCATTTATGTTCTATTCTATTGAGTACATGCCTAATTATCTTTTGAGTGTGCTAAACTTATATTAGGTAAGGGTTTAGTAAAAATATATGCTAGGCTAACGTTAGACTCAACATAGTTATGAACAATATCACCCCTAGCTAAATGATACCTTACAAAGTGATGTTTGCTTCTAGATGATTAGTTCTAGAATGTTGTATTGGATTTTTTGTTAGGTTGTATTGAGTTTAATTGAGGTTTAATTTGATTAAGTAAGATTATGTTAACTTATTAAGTAAGATTAAGTTAATTTAATTAGTTAAAGTTTGAGTTTGAGTTTGATTAATTAATTTAAGTTTGAGTTTGATTAATGAGAGTTTGAGTTTGATTAATTTAAGTTTGAGTTTGATTAATTGGAGTTTGAGTTTGATTAATTAATTTAAGTTTGAGTCTGATTAATTTAAGTTTGAGTTTGATTAATTTAAGTTTAAGTTTGAATTTGATTAAAGTTTGAGTTTGATTAAAGTTTGACTTAATTTAGATTAAGTTTTACTAATCCTCAATTTAACCTAAATTCATCTCATCTCTTTCTAAATTTTCAATCAGGAAACCTTAGATGTTTTGTGAGATAATTATTTTATATTTGTTAATTTAATTTGAAATCTAAGGATTGATTAACAATCGAGTTAGATTCAGGTCTAATCGTCAATAAGTTAAATACATATTTCAAAAATTAACTTTCAGATTGTAGCAAGACACAAAGACCTCTTGGGTATCAGAACAATGACTACTTTTAGACAAAGCCTTTTTAAAAAATTGTATATTTAACTTTCTTATTGAAAAACCTTGGTCTAACTAGTCTATAATATGGAGAGATAGTTTCAGTTAGTTCTACTTAGCTAAGTATACCAAATAGGGTACGTCTTACCCTACTTGACTCCTAGACCAAACTTTCTTAACGTACTATCATCTCGCCCCATCCTGGTACTAGGTTGAGCAAGTCTCAAATAAGCCTGAATCCTTATCTAGCCATTCTAAATAAAGTAGATAATAAACTAAGCATGTATATGAAAATAGTAAATCAATCAATCATGCAAATCAAGAAAATACAGTCTTTCTATTGGCTTCCTTTAGGTCATAACTTTGATAAGGTTTATCTAGGTAATGAATTTGACCCTTAAGGACTTGGTTTCTTTTTCTATTTACATTTGAAAAATATGATTTGAAATGAGACTTAGCCTTATATCCTAGTCCGGACCTATTGTATACAACCTTTTGTTTTCCAAGAATCATGTCTTGAGTTTTGATACCCATAGTGAACCATTCCAATGTCTTCTTAGTTCTTTAACTTAATTTTTCAATGTGGAATTTTCTTCTTTAAGTTGTTGGACTTGAGTTAAAGTTCCACTTTGAACTTTGTCAATCAAGGAACTTAGGTTGGTCACTTCCTTAAGGGTTACTACCTCTTTTTGGGTGACTTGACCTGGACATTAGATTTGGCTAACTTTTACATCAAATAATTAATTAAATTATATAAACATTATACTGTAGGAGAGTGTACCTCATTATTTGGATCATCTAGAACGAATATGGATCTGTGGCTTCTCTAAAACTTGGCTTCAAACTTGGATCCTATTTTGAACTCAAACTCAATTTTGACCACTTATTCCGATGCTGGTAACACAAGGAAGCTTAGTTGAGCTTATTCTTCTTCTTCTAAGTCTTCTGATGAGGATTCATACCATGTTGCCTTCAGAGCCTTCTTTATCTTTTGATTCTTTTCCACTGTTATGTTTGGACACGCCAACTTGAAGTGTTCCTTTTTGTTACAGTTGTAACATATCACTTCTGACTTGACTTTTTGAGTTTGATTTGGTTATGACTAACACCCTTTGGATTTTGTTTAGATCACCTTCTTAATCTCACATTTAGTGAATCTTTCTTCTTTTTGTATAATTTCCAAACTAGGTTAACCAGTTCGGCGGTGATCTCATCATCGTCTTTGAATTTTGGTTTGGGTTGGTACTTGAGCTTCGGCTTCTTGTTTGTGAGTTTTCCTACAAGCAACGCAATACCTCTATAGGTTGGAGTAGCATTAGTTTGTTCATGAAGTTTAAATTTAGAAAATAATTCATCTAATTTAATAATTAAAAGATTCTAAGTAGCGTTAGTTTGTTCATGAAGTTCAAATTTAGAAAAAAAAATTCATCTAATTTAATAATTAAAAGATTCTTAGATATTTTATAAGCATATACTATAGATGCCCACAAAATATTCCTTGGAAAAGCATTTAAGGCATTTCTTATAATGTTGTGATTCTCCATTTTCTAACTGATCATGTGAAGACTGTTGAGGAGATCTTGAATTTGAGTGTAGAGCTGGTTTGCTGATTCTCCTTCCTGTATTTTTTTATTATATAATTTATTTAAAATTAAATCTCTTTTACTTACTTTTGTATTGGAGGTACCTTCATGTAGCTCGATCAGCTTCTCCCAAAGGTCCTTGGTGCCGTTGAAAGGACTGACCCGGTTCAATTCATCTTAGGTTAGGCTGCATTAGAGAGTCTGCGTTGCCTTGGTATCAGCCTCAATATTTTTCTTTGTTTGTGCATCCCACTTATCGTAGGGGATGATTACTCCATCTTCAATGGGAAATATGAATCTAGTTTGGATTATGATCTATATTTTCACTTGAGTCTTCAAGTGGCACTCTATTCAGCCCTTCTAGTAGCCAAAGTCCTCACCAGAGAAAAGAGACGGATGAGCGGTGTTTATCCTTCTTAATGGGACATTTCGAATAAATCTCGTAAAAAAAGTGAAAAGAAAAATATACCAAAACTTGGTCTTAGATTAGTAGTGTGGGAAGAAGAGGAAAGAAAAATAATTACTCGAGTGGTGTTGTACCAATTTCAAGTATCGAAAAATTCTCAAACAAAAAAATATTAGAAGGGGTGATTTCACTGATTCTGATTAATTACAAAAATAAAAAAATAGAAAAATATGCTCAAAAAGGTGGTTGCACTAATTAAGAGCGTCACTTTAATACCAGTTGAAGGATTGAAAAGTGCGCTAGAGGGGGGGGGTGAATAACACTTGTGGTTTTTCACATTTTTCATAAAACTTAGAGAGAGAATAACGCAGTAGAATTAAAAACAACGAAGGAAAACAATGTTAATAGTTTTCTTTTACTTGGTTCAGAGCCTATGACGACTTCTACACCAAGGCCCGTGATCATTGATCGCTTTCATTAGGCAATTCACTATCGAAATGATCAAGTACAAAACTTTGAATGTGAAAATATAATTTTTGCATAAATAAATTATACCAACATTTAGAAAATTCAGAGTAAGGCTTAGTTTTCTGAGAGTGTTGCAGCGTAGTAGTTGAAGTTTGGAGCAGCACAGAGCTTGTTTGATCATTCGAAGTTGTTTAGAATTAGTGCGAGTTGTTATTTCAGCTATTGCTCGAGTTCTCTTTATAAAGGACGATCTAGACGCATCTATGCCTTTGAGGCACCTCAATCAAAACTGATCTAATCCGAGCTCATCGTAGGTTATCCGCTTCTAGATGCCTCCATCCCTTTAAGGTGCCTCTGTTGCTGATGTTGGATTGAAAAGAACGCTAGAGGGGGGGGGGGGTGAATAGCGATCGTTGAAAAATCAAGAATTAAATCGAGTACGCGACGGAAGAGAAAATTAAGAACAACGCTAACACACTAAGTTTTACTTGATTCGGGGCCTTCGTCGATTCCTACTCTAAGGCCTGCACATGAGAGTGCTTTCTTTGGGTAATCTACTAATAGTTCACAAAAGAGTTACAAAATAAGTACAAGAACTAGAAAGTTACTAACAACAAAAAAAATAAAAACTGAGTCGTAGGTTGTCGGAGAAGCTTCATAGCGTCGCAGGAGCGTCTTTGGAACAACACGCAAGAAAGTAGTTGCAGAGAGAAGTTGTTTTCTTTCTCCTGGTGGAAGGATGCTTATATAGGCAGTTTTGGGCACTTGGATCCCTTCCGGGCACCTGGACCATGACGTCATCCATCCAATCAACGTTCTCCACGTTGGCGACAAGATCAATTTTGGACATTCCGAGTGCCTGGATCACTTTTGGGCGCCCGGACCATTCTGGGCACCCGGATCCCTTCTGAGTGCCCAGACTAACTTTTCCAGCAGTCTTTATTTCCTGTAAAATGAAGTTAGTCCGAGAAAATAAAACTTATATTACCTTGCAAAATAAGTGTTAGCACAATTTTAGTCAAGAGTAGTAATTAGATTCTATCTTTTCGAGATCAGAATCTTGTCAGGATCTCAACTTAGATTTTCTAAATGGATCTAAGTTGGATCGACGCCTACTGTTCCCTCAAATGAGGAATGCGTCCTCACCAAGTCACTCTCCTCTAGTGACTTACCTTAACTTACCACTTTGCCAGACATCAGTCCATCGACCTATCTCGACTTCATGTCAGCCATCCGGTCGACCCGTTGACCAAGTTAGACTTCATGCTAGATATGTGGTCAATCCGTCGACCTATCTGGACTTCATATCAACTATCTGGTCGGCCCGTCAACCTAGTTGGATTTCTTGCCAGATATCCGATCAGCCCATCGACTTATCTAGACTTCTCCTGCACACTTAGTTAAATCATTAGATCACATTAAACCTAACTTAACTTACTTTATCATTCATCAAAACCTATGTTAGTCCGTTAGTGCAACCTGTACCAACAATCTCTCCCTTTTTGATGCAATGACAACTTGGGTTAAGTTAGGAAAAAATAATATACAAAAATAAATGACATGGTTTTTAAGTTAGTCTTGTTTTGATGTTATGCTTGGTATTTTTCTAACTTAATCCACCTAACCCTCCCCCTTTGACATTCATCAAAAACTAGGAATAGATAATACATGGAAAAAAAATTTGCTAAGTAAAGTAACCAAAAACCTTTGCCAATAGAATTTTTAAGATCACTCGGGGGAGTTAAAAAATAGCTTATAAAATAAGTTAATTAATTTGAAAAGAATCTTTAAAGACATCTTGTAAAGTGATTTTTAATAGTAAAAACATTATGTCAGGATTTCTAAAAATAAGGTGATTTTGAAATTGTTTTTCAAATCTACAAAGTTTTCAAAAAATAAGATTTCCAAAAAAGATAAAATTTTGATAATTCTAAGTTTTTTTTGTAAAAATAAATTTAAAATTAGAAAATTAGAAATGGTATTCAAAATTTACTAATTTTTCATAAGGTTTTGAAAAGAAAGGTTTTTGCAAAAATAACTTTAAGGTTAGAAAATTCAAAATTATTTTTCAAAATAAAAACAAGAAATATTTTTAAAATAGCTAGGTTTAAGATAACTTTTGAAAATTAAAAAAATAATATTTCAAAAACTTAAATAGTGGTTAAACTAATTTACAAAGCTATCATTTAAAAACATTAAGGGTGATAAAATTGAAGTGTTTACAAACTTTACAGTTTTAAAAATGCTAGTAAAAAAAATTGAAGCAATTTTTAAAATAATTTTTAAGTTATTTATCCTCCCCCTGAACCTGACATTATTTCAAAATAAACAACTCAAAAATGTCCTTAACTATCTAACCATTAGTTACTTACTAACTATTAGAAGATAACAGTTTTAACTTGGTTAGTCAGGTTAAGTTAATTTATCCAGTTAGTGTTTGACTAAGCTGAAAAACTTAACTTGATTACTGTTTATTTGGTATTTAACGCCTAGACTTGTATTGATGCACTGATATAAGCATCTTAAGTCCAGACAATCTGTCTATGCATCTCACCCCTTTCTAAGTTTAGCAATACACAAACAAGGTAGTCCTAGTGTGTTGGTGAGATGCTCAAGTCCTAGATCTATAGGAGCATCCTTTCTAAGGGTTTGATCTAGACTAAGGCTAAAAATAATTTTGAAAATTCTAAAAATAAGGGAAGTTTTGAGAAAAATAAATAAAGAATTTTACCCTAGAATTAAAAAAAAATAATTTTTGAAAGCAATTTTGAAATTAAGAGTCCTAGTCTATTAAGCACATTCCTAATTGTCGACGCAAGTTACTAAATTCACTTTCAGGGAGGGGTTTAGTGAATATGTCAGCTAGGTTTGATTTGGACGTAATGTATTTGAGTTCAATGTCACCTTTAGTGACATGCTCCCTGATAAAGTGATGTCTAATTTTGATGTGTTTAGTTCTTGAATGATGTACATGATTTTTAGTTAAATTAATTAAACTGACATTATCAATTAGTACTTTTATATTTGTAAAGTTAAAATTGAAGTCTTTTAAAGTGTGAATCATCCATAATAATTGGGCAACACATTATCCTATAGCTATATATTCTACCTCAGTAATAGATAAGGCAACACAGTGTTGTTTCCTACTAAACCAGCTGACAAATGATGGGCCAAGTAGCTGACACTCACCACTTGTACTTTTACAGTCTAGTTTACAACCAACATAGTCTAAATTAGAGTAGCCTATGAGTCCAAAATTGGGTGTTCTAGGATACCAGATTCCTACATTTGATGTTCCTTTGAGATATCTAAATATTCTTTTGACGTTAGTCAAATGTGATTCTTTAGCATAGGTTTGGTATCTAGCACACATACTAACTATAAAAAAAATATCAGGTCGACTTACAGTTAAGTATAGAGGCCTACCTATGACACTCCTATAGTATTTTAGGTCAATTGGTTTTCCATTTGGGTCATCATCTAAGGTTGTATTAGTTTCCATAGGTGTCTTTATTTCTTTAATGTTTTCCATTCCAAATTTTTTAAGTAATTCCTTAATATATTTTTGTTGATAAATGTAATTATCCTCATTTGTCTGTTTAATTTGTAACCCTAAAAAGTAAGTTAGTTTACCTACTAACCTCATTTTAAATTCTTATTTCATTAAGGTTATAAATTCTTGTAAAAATTCTGAATTGCTTGAACCAAAAATTATATCATCTATATATACTTGAGCTATAAAAATATCTTTGTTGATATTTTGACAAATAGAGTTGGGTCAATTTTTCCTTGGTTGAATCCTTTGAAAATTAGGTAAGAGGTTAATCTTTCATACCATGCCCTAGGTGCTTGTTTAAGACCATATAAGGCTTTCTTAAGTTTAAATACATGGTCAGGATGGTCTAAACTCTCAAACCCAAGTGACTGACCTACATAAACTTTCTCTTTTATTAGCCCATTTTAAAAGGTAGATCTTACATCTATTTGATAAAGTTTAAATTCTTTATGGGTTGTATACCTAAGTAGCATTCTAATGGACTCTAGTCTAGCTAGTAGGGCATATATTTCATCATAGTCAAGTCCCTCTACTTGACTAAACCCTTTAGCAACTAGTCTGGCCTGATTTCTAATAATCTCTCCATTTTCACTTAATTTATTTTTGAATACCAATTTTGTTCCTATTATCTTTTTATTTTTAGGTGGTGGTACTAAGTCCCAGACTTCGTTTCTCTCAAATTTGGCTAACTCTTCTTGCATAGATATGATCAAGTCTGGGTCAAGTAAAGATTCAGCTATTGTTTTGGGTTCAATTTTTGAGATTAGGGATATCTGACTTAAGTTTCTGAAGGATGACCTAGCCTAAACTCTTAGGTCTGGGTCACCAATTATTTGGTCAATTGGATGATTTGGGTTGACTCTTATGATTCTAGTAGGTTCATTCATTTGAGGTTGATCTTCTTCTTCTTGCATTAGATTTTCACTGGCTCCCCTTGACTAGTGTTACTTTGAACAAAATTAATTGGCTGGATCTGGGTTTGTTCTAAGTTTTCGTTGGACTCTTCAAATTTTACATTTGAGGTTTCTTCAATTCTTAGTATAATTTTATTATATATTCTATAACCTCTACTATTTGATGAGTATCCTACAAAGATCTCATTTTCTATTTTTGATGCAAATTTTCCTAAGTGTTCCCTTGTATTTAGTATGTAGGCTGGATATCCAAATATTTTAAAGTATTTAATATTAGGTTGATTGTTATAATATATTTCAAATAATGTTTTATTATAAGTTTTATTTATTGTGGTTTGGTTTTGTACATAGCAGGCTATGCTAACAACTTCCACCCAAAAGTATTTTGGTAGGTTATATTCATTTAGTATTGTCCTAGATGCTTCAAGAAGGGTCCTATTCTTTCTTTCCACTATTCCATTTTGTTGAGGTATTTTAGGACATGAATATTCATGATGATAACCGTTTTCATGGTAAAATTGGTTAAAGTTATGATTTTTAAATTCACCTCCATTGTCACTTCTAATTCTTTTAATTTTTAGGTCCTTTTCATTTTCAACTTGTTTGCAAAAATTAGTAAAGATTTCAAATGTTTCATCTTTATTTTTTAAGAATTTTACCCAGGTGAATTTAGAGTAGTCATCTATTATTACTAGGCAATATAGGCTTCCATTTATTGATTTGACCTTATGAGAATCAAATAGGTCTAAGTGCAATAGTTCTAGTATTGAATCTATTTGAAGTTGATTAATTGATTTGTGAGTAAACTTTGTTTGTTTTCCTTGTTGCCAAGCATTATAGATTATTAAGTCTAAGTTAGGTAATTTTGGTAAGCCTCTAACTAATCCATTTAATTTACTTAGATTTCTAAAGTTTGTGTGTGACATTCTTCTATGCCATAACCAAGTTTCTTCTTTTTGTGTTAAGTAACACTTAAGTGAAGAAGAGATTAGGTTAATTGCATAGATATTGTCATTTCTAAACCCTTTTAGGCTTATAGTAGGGTTATCTAAGTGCTTAATTAAACATTCAGAGGAAAGATACCTAACCTTATATCCAAAATCACACAATTGACTTATACTAAGAAGGTTGTATTTGAGTTTTTCAATAAGTAATACTTTCTTAATAATGAAATCAATTTTGAGTTCAATATTACCTATCCCAATTACCTTGAGTTTGTCGTTGTTTGCAAAGGCAACTGTTCCTAAGCTTTTGTAGGTTAATTGAGTGAATTTGGTGTGATCCCTAGTCATGTGTTTGGAGGAATCACTGTCTAATATCCACTTAGTTTCCTACAACAGGTAGGAGTTAAGATTCGTTTATTTTAAGTTAATTTTAATTTCAAGTTAAATTTAAGTTAATTTATGTTTAAGTCAATTTAATTTTTAATTTTAAGTTTTATTTAGTTTTAATTTTTAATTTTAAGTTTAGTTTAATTTTTAATTTTCAATTTAGTTTAATTTTTAATTTCAAGTTTAATTTAATTTTTAATTTTTAATTTAGTTTAATTTTTAATTTTAAGTTTAGTTTAATTTTTAATTTTAATTTTAATTTTAAGTTTAGTTTAATTTTTAATTTCTTAGTCATCTCACCCGATCTATGTTTTCAATCAGGGAATCCTATAATTTTGTGAGATGAGTTAAGTTCAATTTTAGGGTTTTGGTTTAACCTTGTGTGAGATTCATGTTTAGCTTTGGGTTCAACAAAAAGACATTTTTTGGATAAAATTCTGGGCTATGGTGAGTCACCTGGACATCATTAGAGTAACCATGCCTTCGAGGTTTTCTAAATAGTCTCATCCACTGAACTTAGTATAGAATCTTGGTCTAACTAGTTAGAATTCATAAGGGGTAGATTCAGTTAGGCTCCATTAAGCCAAATGCACCAGATTGAAGTCATATCTTCCTGAACATGCATAGACAGAGCTTCCCTAACCTACTATCATCTAAAACTTCACCAGTACCGTAGGTCAAGTTAAACTTTTGTCCCTTTTTACTCTAATCCTAATTACCCTGCCGGGTAGGTTATTTTTCGAGGTGTCAACTAGTTTAGAGTCTCCCCCTGGATTATTGATCTGGATTTCTTAAGTTTTGGGTTTGGGTTTATGTCGGTTACTTTGTAATTATAATAGACTTGATGATAGTTTGGGTTTGAGTTAGTTTTGTAATTCTTTCTATGATTTGTCTTTTGTTTAGTTGATTTAGTTTTATGTTTTGAACTTTGATTTGGGTTATTGGATTTTACATAATATATTTTATTTTTGGGTATATAGTATTGCTTAATTCTTATTTGCATGGTTAGACATGCTTTTGGAACCCAAGCTTTAGTTTGTGTTTTATTTTGAGTTACGAGTGATATGAATAATTTATTTGTTGAACTAGACTTATATTCAAGCCCAGATTTATTATATACAACTTTTTGATTTTTAAGGATTAGATCCAAGTTTTTAGATATAGTTATAAAATTTTCTAACAACCCTTTAAGTTTGTTAATTCCAATTTTTAATGTTGAGTTTTCCTCCTCAAGTTTTAAAACTTGATTTGGATTAGAATTTTCGATCTATTCCTTAAGGTGTTGATTTTCCTCAAGGAGCATTTTATTTTGATTTTGATTTTCAGTTAATTTTTTATTTAAGTATGCAATGATTTTGAAAAAAAATTTCTTCTTAAATTAAGGTATACCTCATTGGAACCTTCAGAAACGAGTATGGTGTAACAATCCAAATTTCCTCATTTCGAGTCTTGATAGTATTTAAAAATATTTAGAAATGCTATAGAAATATTCTAGAGATTTTTAGAAATTTTTAGAGTATTTTTAGGCAATTTTTGGAGATTGTTTGGTATTTTTACTAAACGAAAGAAGTTTCGACAAAAATAATGTCCAAGCCGAGATTCGAACCGGGGACCTCTGGCTGAACCAAGTCTTAAGCGAATCCAGCTAACCAAGTGCCCAAGCAGGTGGTGCTGATAAGAAGGGAAGCGAAAAAATATTTATATGGTAGTAGATAACAGAAATACCCAAGTTATAAAGAGAGGAACTTAGGGCTTGATTTCTCCCGTGACCTAATTTCTTATCTCTCTTTCTCTCGTGGCGCGTCGGCCTTCCTCTTCTCGGGCGAAACCGTAGCAGGAGGCTAGGGCTTCTCCGACGGCGTGCCAAAGGGGATTTTTCCGCGAGCTCTTCTTGGATCCGAGATCCTCTCGTCAAGAGGAAACCGTGAGCACGAGGAAGGGTCAAAGCTTGCAATTTCCGCAAACCCTAGAAGTTTCCTTTCCGATTGTAAGTCCAAGAACACCTCGGTAAGTGCTTCCTCACCTGCGGTAAGGGTAGTTCCGAGATTGTTTTCTTCCCTTTCCTTGCTGTTGCAAAGGTTATGGTAGCCATGGAGCCCTAGTTTTCAATTTTATAGCTTGGTATTTCGGCTTAAATCTTGTTGTGTGACTCAAGCATGAGATTTTAGGCCTTTATGTGCAATTCGGATCTTTCTTTTATGTTGTGAAAGGACACGAGTAGTTTTCCTTGAGTTTTTGGATTGTGCTGTTAAGATTGGGAATTTATGCTTGCTGTCGAGAACCCCAAAGAAAGGAAGAGGATGTTTGGTATATGTTAAGTATGCGGTTTGTTTCCTGCAGGCTTGTATTGGAAATTCGGATTTGATGAAGGATGTTTTTATGTATAGTTTCAGAATGTTGGACTATATTGATGGTGAGGATTTCAATTGATGTTGTTCTGTCATTGAATTGCCATGAATCTGGTGTAGTATTCGGTTTAATTTAGTTTTACAAGTTGTAACATAGTCCTGGCATTCTGAATAAACAAGTTTAGTTACTGGTTTTATTGAACTCAAGTTATAGTCCTTATACATGGGGTTCTGGATTCTCTATATGTGGTGTAGTATTCACTATATGGTTTTCCAGTATATGGTCAAATGTTTCTTATAGTTTTCTTGCCGTGGAACAGAACAGGAGGATTAGTGGTGGTTTAGGTTTGCTTTTGACTTCCTTGCTGCCATGAATATCATATCAGATTAAAATGTTATTTAAAGATTTCATAATTAAGATTTTAGTTAGCTGTTGTGACCATGTATCTATGGTTTCACTGATTTTTGGGCATGCATAACTTGAGGACTTGAATCTTTCTTTATATGTTTCACCCTGAGCTTTAATTGCCTCTGCACAAGTTAGCATTAAGGTTATCTGGTTCCTGCATTTATCATTACGCTTAATAGTATAGTTTTTGGTTCAATACATTGCTGCACATACTTGGTCACCGGTATAAAAAGTGTTTATCCAAGATTGTGGTTCAATTGTAGGAACTTCGATCATGCCCAGCTTAGTGTATCTACGCAGAAATCTAGTATCAAGATTTTTAGGTTTATGTATCAGTTTAGGATAAAGTTGATTCCGCATATCCTTAGCTATAGAAAACATATGGTACCATGTGTAGTGTGCAGATTAATTGTTGGGTTTCTGTGGCTTATTTAGGCCCTTGTATTATCAATTATTTAACATGCTATAGACCCTTTTTGTTGTTAGTTCCTTAACATGCAGTTTGGATTTCTTAGTTGTGTAGTTTAGTGTAAAATACCGAAAAAATGGCGAATAATGATAAGGGAATTTTCCGAAATTTTTAGAAATTTTCTGGGAATTTTTCGGAGACCGTATGGACAAGTTTACGGGGATAAAAACGGGGTCAGGGAAAGCCTGTTTAGGCTACCCATTTAACTGAGGAAATGTTTTATTTTCCTTTTTAATTCCTTTTCCTTTTCTTTTATTTCTTTTTCCCGTTTTTTTTTTCCGATCCTCGCCGAACCTGCGCCGCACCCTTGCGGTTGTCTTCTCCCAAGCCAACTCCGATCGCCTCTTTCTTTCTTTCTTTCCGAGACACCGCCGGCCACAGGAGTCTACCGCCGGCCTCTCCTTCTCTTCCTCTCCATAGCGCCGGTCGCCGGCAAGTATCCCGTGCCCTAGCTTGCTACTGCCGGTTCTTTCTTCACCCATCTCATCTACCTTCTTCTGTTGAATCGCTCGTGGAGAGGAAGGCCGAGCCTTTGCTGATCACCGGCTACAGGAACCCAGAGACGATCGCCTTCCCTCTTGCTACTGCCTCCACATCTTCTCCCACACTGTGGTCGCGCCTCCCGTGCCCTAGCTCCGAACCTTGCCTCCTCCTCAGAGTAGAAGTGGTTCGGCAGTGTGACAGCAAGGTAAGATGATTAGGTTGTTGTTGCATTCGTGATCTCCATTTTGATATCACCTTATATTGAGCCGTAGGGGAAGATTTCAACAGGAATGGTATACTGTGGGGGAGTTTATGGTTTCGGTAGCAAACTCTACAGCATTTTCTTGTTCCAGCAACAAAAGCACGACTGTATATTGAGGTAAGGGTTTTGGTGTATGGATTGAGTTGGCACGCTCTTGATACATGTTGTTTTAGGTATGAATTGATACATATATAATTGGATTTGGATTTAGGTTAATTTCTCGGGGATATGATTTAGCTAATTAATTTATACGTAATTAGCTAAATCCGTATATCATGTTGTTACAGGACTGTGATTCGAGATTGGGCGTCTCGACATCGGATTGGTTCGATTCGATCTACATTGGAGGCGGGTACCTCTTGACTTATCTTTTATGATATCGTCATTTGGATATGCATAGTACTTTATAGCTGCAAACAATGAACATGTTTGTCTTTGGTATGTCACTGTTTGATATCCATAGCATGTTAGGTTTGTCGCTTGTTATGTATCCGTGCTTATATCTCGTGATCTGTTACCATGAGTATCTTATTGCCATGAGTACTGTATTACCATGAGTACCTTAGTTCCTAGAATAAGTGACATACCATGTTTTACTGAGGTTAGGACTAGGTTATGGACTTTTGGTTTCAGTCATGTGTATCGAGACTGTCTGATACTTAGGTTTTATGCCATGACTGGCTTGTGTACCTCTATTTGTATATCATATATGATTCGTGTACCTAGACCTTGATTCTTGATATGTGCATATTGTTGGTACATATGTTATGGAAGGAGATATGTTTAGGATCTAGGTTGCTATACCATAGAGGACCTGTATGCCCTAGATCCGTGGATTGACCTACTGATACTGTGGTACCCATATTATGTATATATGGATTTTTCTATACTGATCAGGATATTCCATACTTATTATGTTCAGGACATAGGTTTTTTTTTTTATATTTTATCTGACCTGTGTACTCTAGATTTTTGGTATGTGACCATCGCTTTTACAGTACCCATTTTGTATATATGGATATGGTTATGTTGATCAGTTTTTGTTATGCATAGTGACATGCATCATGATTGCATGCTGTGCGATTGTCGGCTCCACTATGGTTGAGCCCATCGCCAGTTACATATACTGCACACACCCCCACTCATGGTTTAGTGGTATATCAGGCAGGTGTGTGGCGGTTCTGCTGTTTGGCTCCGTTGGTCATATGCCCCAGCGTGGTAGCCGGCAGTCAGTTTCGCTCGGCATTTAGTGTAGCAGCGTAGTAGCCGGCAGACGGTGGACTCTGTTTGGCTCCGTTGGTCAGGTGACTCAGCGTGGTAGCCGGCAGAGATACCTCCTCGTCATCGTGTACCGGGAGTTGAGAGCATTGAGCTCCCCCATTTATGATTTGGGGTCACAGGACAGGAGTACTCCGACAGCATCCCGTCCACTCGGTCACTCATCAGGAGCATTGACGACAGAGTGCACGGTTGTCATAGCCCTACCCACTTGGTCTCGCCATTTGTGTGTGAGAGGACTGACTGGCGTCAGGGGTGACCAGGACGCATCATTAGCATCATATGCATTGATGTATTTATATTCTTGTGATTGTGTTTGCTGCATTTATTTGCTGCATTTGGTTGGATGCATATGTTTGACATGCATACAGGATTTAGGGCACTTTCGGTTTGACGACCCTTTTGTCTGGATAGGAGTTCCTGGTGAGTACAACTTCCTCAGTTACCTTTCAGTTTTGCATATTCCCTATATATATGATTAGGAAGTTGTATTCCATGTTTGTTGCTGTTAGATATATCTTACTACTCATGTCCATTGGTATTCGCTGAGTTGTTGAACTCACCCCCGTTGACACTATCTTTTTCAGGTACCAGGTTATTTATGGTGTCGCTTGGAGCATCCTGTCTGTTGGTCCCCACGTCGCATCAGAAGACTTATCGGTTTCACGTATGTTTTGTTTGTTTTATGTATCAGTTTGTTTAGCTCTGTACTCTGGTTTTATTTTTGGAGTGTTGATGTTGTTATGTGGTATTTTGTATTTGTTATTGGTTGTGTAAGCCTAGCCGGCTAGCAGTTTTTGTGCTTTGGTTAGTATTGGGTTTCTGTCATTTTCGTTGTGTTGGTTTTGTTCCAGCCGTGTGGGCTGAAGATATATATATAACTGCGTGGTTGTGTGTATATTCCAGCCGCCTGTGGCTGATATATATTATGTCTGTAGAAATGCTTCAGATTATCACCGGTACAGGGGAGGTGCTGCCGAAATTTCTTCGGACAGAGACTCCTCTGGGGCGTGACATTTAGTATTTCAGTTTAGATCTAGCAGATTTTTATAGAGCTTAAAATGTAGATTTCTTTATAATAGATTTCTTTAGAGCTTATAGTGCAGTTTTCTTTAGAGTTTATAGTGCAGATTTCTTTAGAGCTTGTAGTAAGCAGATTTGAATAAGTTTATAGTGCAGAATTTTGATTAAGCTTGTATGCAGAATTTTGATTAAGTTTGTAGGCAGATTTGATTAAGTTTGTGTGCAAATTTGATTAAGCTTGTATGTAGAATTGATTAAGCTTGTATGCAGATTTAGTTTTAGTGCAGTTTCAATAGGCATTTCAGTACAGTTTTATTAAGTATTTCCATGCAATTCTGTTAAGCATTTCAGTGCAGAGTTAATAAGTATTTTAGTGCAGTTTTGTATGAGACATCTTTTTAATAGAGGTATTAACAAGTATAAGAAAGATAAAGAAAAGAAAGAAAAAGGCCAAGGCCTTAAGTAGATCCCAAGTCAAGACTTTAGGGATTTTGGCACACAAGGTGTTTGTTAAAATGTCAAGACATTTAAAGAAGAAGTAAATAAGATATTTTACTTTGAAGAGGCTAGTACCCGACTTCAGAGGTTGTCGTTAAACAAATCCAGGTGACCAATTCCGAGGTCTTGACCCTGGTAAGACCGAGGTCTTTACCCTCGTAGAACTGGTGGCTCGCTACCCCAGTCTCTATTAGGGAGTGCGCTTTGGTACTACGCCTAGGCCCAAGAGAAGTTGATTATTATTTTGAAGTATTAAAGTATAAGTTTTTAAACAAGTGAAATAAGATTCAGAAAGTGTTTAAAATTCAGCAAGTGTAGTTCTTTATGCTAGCATGATTGTTTAGATTTACTTTACATGTTTAGCATTCCAGTATGCATTGTTCTTTTGCTATTAGATGAGCATGTGCAGCATTTTCTTTAGAGCTTTCAATTCTTGGATTTCAGTATATTTACATGCATATTCGAGTTTTTGTGAGATAGATAGCGCTTACTAAGCAATTTTGCTTATAAATTGCATTTCCTCTTACTGCAGATATGTAACGACCCAATTTTCCCTATTTCAAGTTCTAAAAGTCCATAAAAATATTTGGAAATACTTTTAAAATATTCTAGAGATTTTTAGGAATTTTTAGAGTATTTTTACGTAATTTTTAGAGGTCGTTTAGTAGGGTTACAAAAAGAAAGAAGTTTTAAAAAAAAATGTTGAAGGTGAGATTCGAACCCATGATCTCGGGTCGGACTGACCCAAGCAAAATCGGCCCAACCAGCTGAGCTACACGATTTTTGTTAACCTTATATGGAGCGAAATATATCTATGCAGTAGCTGGAACGTTTGAAATAAATTGAAGAAAAAGGGGCGCGACTGAGAATCGAAGCACATACCTCTGGCTTCGAGCAAAGCCCAATGGACCAACTGGGCTAGCGATCGTTGCTAATTAAATAGGCAGCGGCAAATATATAAGCTATAGTTGGAACCAAAAATAACTCAAGTTATAAAGAGAGGACTTAAGTTATTTCCCGTGACCTAATTCCTTCTCACCTCTTCTCCTCTCACGCACGCGCGGCGCGGCGAGGCGATTTTCTGCTCTCGGCGGAAGAAAGGGCGACGGAGCTAGGTTTCCTCCTTCCGGCGCCGGCGAAGCTGTTTTCCGGCCAACCTCATCCGTGGTGGTCGTCCCGACAGAGAGGAGCACGCGTGAGCATAAGAGGAAGCCGAGGACTTCATCTTTCCGAAGCCCTAGTGTTCGTCCCGATTGGTTGTAAGTCCAAGTAAATCACGGTGAGTTGCTTCTCACCTGCAGTAGGAGTAGCTCCGAGTTTTCGATTTTCGTTTCCTTGCTCATGGATTCTATTGTGCCGAATAGATGGTCCTAGGGTTGTCATGCATCCCTTCCTTTAGTTGTTGCTAGGTATTTTGCCATGCAAATTTAGGTTTCGGTTTGTTCCCTTGCTTCCCTGTTTTCGGATCATACCGTACAGGTTGCCACCTCATGTTTGCTGTCGTGAGGTTGAAGAAAGAAGAAAAGGATTAGTTTAGGTTAAGCATGAAGAATAGTTACAAAACTTAGGTTTCCAGTAGTAGTTCTACCCTATTAGCAGCACGTTGGAGATTTTGGGTTGCTTTACGATAAGAGTTAAGCTGTGAAGGTGTCATTTAGGTTTATTTTAAATTTTACAGCAAGATGAACTTGATCTTATGCAAAGAAAAAGGGGCACGAGTAACTTCCACTGGGTTGCTGTGCAATTTCGGCTACTGAGCTGGCTATAAGAAGGCTCAGATTTATTAAATCGGATCAAGTCAATATTTGTTGAACCACACGTACAACAGAACCGTGAAAAGGATCTGCTGAACTCGAAATAGAGTAGTAGTAGTAGTAATTG
This sequence comes from Zingiber officinale, assembly GCF_018446385.1. Lineage (NCBI taxonomy): Eukaryota > Viridiplantae > Streptophyta > Magnoliopsida > Zingiberales > Zingiberaceae > Zingiber > Zingiber officinale. The sequence goes on along the minus strand of NC_056004.1, from coordinate 55,807,821 downwards.
TACATGTGGTTTTATTTCTTTGAAATCTGTTATTTCTGTGCTATTTACCAGAAATGCAATTATAACAGAATAATTGACTTCATTTGCTACTGCACCAAGCTTTACATAGGTTTAAACTTTAGCAGATTATAGTCTTGTTGTGCCATGCATTTGACATGTACAACCTTAGTTTTGGGAGTATTCAGTAGAGCATGTGCTACTAGTTTTTCCCATGAAATTTTAGAACATCCACTTTATTTTTTTACAGATTTCATTAAGCAGTATAGTGCAGATTTGTTAAGCTTAGGATGTAGATTTGCTTAAAGTATGATTAGTAAGCTTAAAGTTACTTTCTTTTGCTCTTATCACAGCATGTTTAGAAAGTCCAAAGTTACTTTCTTTTGCCCTATTTTACAGCATGTACCGAAAGCTCAAGGTTGCATTCTTTTGCTCTATTTTACAGCATGTTTAGAAAGTCCAAGTTGCTTTCTTTTGCTCTATTTTATAGCATGATTAGTAAGTTCAAAGTTACTTTCTTTTACTCTATTTTATAGCATGATTAGTAAGCTCAAAGTTGTTTTCATTTGCTATTTTAATATGCATGAACAGCCATGTATTCTAGTGGAAAAATGAGAATCCTATTAAATACTTTTAGAAGTATTAGCAAGTAAAAGAAAGAAAAAGAAAAGAAAGAGAAAGGCCAAGACCTTAAATAGATCCCAAAGTCAAGATTTTAGGGATTTTTGGCACACAAGGTGTCTATTAAAATGCCAAGGCATTTAAAGAATAAGTAATTAAGATAAAAAAAGTATTTTACTTTTAAAGGGCATGTACCGGACACAAGGTCCAAGGGATGGGCTCCAAGTTGCCCCTAGGCACAAGGCCTAGAAGTATCTTAGTAGTTTCGGGATTAGCTACCTCGATTCTTATTAAGAATGCGCGCAAAGTGGTACAATGCCGGGCCCAAGAAGAAGTTGATTACTATTTTGAAGTATTAAAGTATAAGTTTTAAAACAAATGAAACAAGCTTCAAATATGTTTAGAATCAGAAAGTTTAGTTTCTTGTTATTTGAAGCATGCAGTAGTAGTTTTATTTGTTTCTTGCTATTAGCTTATTCAGCATGTTTAGCTTTACATGTTTAGTAGTTTTACATGTTTAGTAGCTTTACATGTTTAGTAGTTTTACATGTTTAGCTTTACATGTTTAGTAGTTTTACATGTTTAGTAGTTTTACATGTTTAGTAGCTTTACATGTTTAGTATGCTTCTTTTATAGTTTCATTCTTATGAGCATGATTAACTATACATGTTTAGTATTTCAGTTAGCATGATTCCTTTGCTATGTATGAGCATGAGTAGCTTTACATGTTAGCATTTAGTTTTAGCATGTTTTTATTTATATACATGCATATCGAGTTTTTGTGAGTAGATAGCGCTCACTAAGCTTTATGCTTATAGACTACACTTCCTCCTACTGCAGATAAAGGAAAGGAAAAGATTTAGCAAGGAAGGCGATAAGGTGGTGGTGATGAAGGTGTGTGATGATTGGACTATGGAGAGATCCAGAATGAGCTGACAAATTGCCAAGACTTTTCTGTTTAGTTATTTTACTTCTCTTTTAATGCTATGATGAAGTTGAGATTGTAATTGAGTCTATTCCGCACTTGTAGCTTGGTATGTCTTATCGTTGGAGTTCTATTCGTTTACTATTCCTAGAATAGTTTCCTTTTAGTTATTGTGACATTATTACTGCGTGGTTGTGAAGTATTTATACCAGCCGCATGTGGCTGATGGTTTATTATTTGTTTGTATTGCTGATTTGGTCACCGGTACAGGGGAGATTCTGTCGAAATTTTTCGATAGGGATTTCTCGTAGTTAAATAGCGTACCGGTTAAGTAGAGTTAGTAGTTAAGTAACGGTCGCCCTTAGAGAGTAGTAGTAGTAGTGAGAAGGGTGGTCTTTACAAGATACAGGAAAGGAAAAGCTATAGTCAAGGAAGGCGACAAGGAGGTGCGGATGGATATGTGATGCCTGGACTATAGAAGCCTTGGGACTTAGTTTAAGAATTTATTTAGATTAATTCTTTATTTAGGTTGATAAGAAAATTTTGGAGTTGGAAGTTGTATTTCATTATGTTTCCGCTATTCATTACTTGCATGATCTGATTTTATTAAATTGCGTGGTGATGTTATTTCTTTTTTGTATGTATGCTCCATATAGTCACCGGTACAGAGGAGATGTTGCCGAAATTTTTCAGTAGGAACTTCTCTAGGGGCGTGACAAAGTTGAGTATTGCTAATATTTGCATAAGTAACATTAGTAAGTAGAGTTAATAGTTAAGTAACGGTCACCTTAGAGAGTAGTAAGGAAGGTGGGTCGTTACATATGGACTCGTGGCTCAATTCGGGTTTGGACCCATCTTTCGATTCGCCTTCCGATTCTGATTCGTAGGCCATCAGCGCGAGGTAACTTCGGTGCTTCTGTTCTTCGACGTCCGATTCATCCAAAGATAATTCATCCCACGTCACCTTGAGTGCTTTCTTCTTGGTTTTTTCGTTCTTCAGCTTTGGGCACTCGTTCTTAAAGTGCCCACTCATTCTTGTAGTGCCCCTTCTTGTTGCATCTAAAGCAGGTCACGTTTTTGTTGTTAGGATCGGTGGTGGAGTTGATCTTCTGCAGGTCATTTATGCTAAAGTTCTTCTTTCTCCTGGTGAACATTTTTATTACCAAGTTCACCAGGTATTCTTCGTCTTCTGGGTCTTGGTCCGACTCACCTTCAGATTTAGGTTTGGTTCTTGACTTGTCTTTGGAGGAACTTGCAAAAGGGTAATTCCTTTCTCGACCTATTTTGAGTTAGTCTATTCATGGAGTTTGAGTTCACAAAATAGTTCATCTAACTTTAATTTGGAAAGATTCTTCGAAATCTTGTAAGCATCCACGATGGATACCCACAGTGCATTTTGAGGAAACACGTTAAGGGCATACCTTATCAGGTCACAGTTCTCCATCTGGTGGTCGATGTTGTGAAGCCCGTTGAAGATGTCCTTTATCCTCGCGTGGAGTTGACTCGCAGTCTCTCCTTCCTGCATTTTTATATTAAATAGTTTATTTAGATAGAGGTCTATTTTGGTTACCTTCGCGTCGCTGGTTCCCTCGTGTAATTCGATGAGCTTGTCCCACAGTTCCTTTGCATTTACGTGTGGGCCGACGTAGTTTAGTTCTTTTTCGTTAGTCCACACTGGAGGGTGTTGAGAGCCTTGAAATCTATTTGGGCTTTCTTCTTCATCTCTAGATTCCACTATTTCAGGTCCATCGGAATTCCGGCGTTATCGACCGGAGCCTTGTAGCCTCTGGTGATGCTGAATTACTGGTCGAAGTCAATCTTCAGATAGACCTCCATTTGCTTCTTCCAATATGGGAAGTCGTCGCTGTTGAAGAGGGGAGGACGGACAGTGTTGTTGTAACGACCCGCCTTCTACTGACTAGGCTGTGAGGCCGATCGCTACATTATGCTGTGCTAAATTACTATTGCGGAAATCTGGATTGATTAAAATTTTACTAAACTGATTACTGTAAAATTTGAACTTAATATTCTAGGTATACCTAGGAGTTGTACACATGCTAGGGAAGATAATTTATGCCTCTCGGATGTCCTGCTAGCTGTAATCAGGCATTTCAATCGATCCATGAATCGATTGGGCTGTCGGATCGATCCGGTGATCAATCCAGCTTGATACTGGCACGGAGAAAGACTCTGGATCGGTCGATTGACTGATCCATAAGCTGTAACACTTCTGTATGCGGCTGGATCGGTCCACCGACCGATCCAGGAGCACACTGATCGGTCGGTAGACCGATCCAGTGGCTCACTGATCGGTCGGCTGACCGATCAGTGAGCTTCTGTACTCTCTGTTCGCATCTGGATCGGCCGGCTGACCGATCCATAGCAGACGCTAACTCTCTGTTCGCGACTGGATTGGTCAGCTGACCAATCCAGTGGCACAACCCAATTCTGATCGATTTGTAGATCGATCTGGGTTTCTGATTTCGAATCAGAACCCCTGATTTCAGCACTATTTCGTGCCCAACTCATACACATCAAGTCTATAACAGCTAGAAACATTTATAACATGTATTAGCTAACATTTTAAACATGATATCACGCATGATTCACTAATTCATGGCATGCAAATGTACTATGTGTAGAATAATAAGGTTCTAACAGTTAACTAATTTTGCTGAAAGTTCTAATACATAAATAAAGCTTGTTAGATCCCTAAGATCTTTTATTCCAAGTTCCTGCCCACACACATCCTCGTAGCATTGTCCTCCAGCCTTCGCTAGTCCATCTTTCCTTTACCTTTATCTGCAGTATAAGGAAAAGAAAGTATCTATAAGCTTTCGCTTAGTAAGAAACCATCTACCTCACTAAAACATGCATTCGATGCAATATGCTTTTAAAACATGCTGTTTGAAAGTGCATTGATTAGACTGAAACATGGCATGTTATCATACATAGAAATCAAAGCTAGTCATGGCATACTATCATCTAAACATGTGTAATAAAAGCTGAACATGAACACCAAAGCATGGCATACAAAGCTAACCATAACTATCATGTGTAACAACAAGGAAAACTGAGCTGAACATGAATTAAACTAGTCTGGAACTGAATTTAAACTCAACTAACATAACTGATCTTTGTGAGTTTTGAAAAACTATAATATAATAGATTAAAATACATAATCATACTGCTAATGGACCCGACAACTATACATGCTATGCGCGCATCCTCAACTAAACCCGGGGTTACAAATCCCGAATTTAGCAAGGTTTACTAGGTTATCTAAACCTAGGGACCGACTATGGGAGCCCAGCCCAAGGGATATCTAATCCTGTACAGTGCCACTACTGAAAATAAAATACTGAATCATAGCTAATTAATTTACCTTGCTTCTACTAGGTTATCTGAACCTAGAGGCGACTGTGGGTGCCCAGCCATTGGACCGTAGTCCCATATATGCTGTGGCAAGGCTAACTAAACTATTTAAATGCTTCTATTGCATTTACTGAGCTATGAAAATGCCTAAGTTGCATTTTTCTGTGCTAAATAATTTAATCGAACACTTAGTATGCACTAATTCGCATCCTTGTGCCGAAAGTCTACATATTACTAAACTAAAACATGGAATTCACACGGAAGCTACTTATACTGCAGGTGAGGGGTTTCTTACCTCCTATTCGAAGTTTCTTACTATTCTAATCGCTAGTTTTCCCGGAAGAACGATCTCCTTGACGATTCTCCTACTTCTACGTGCTCTTCTCGCGAAGGGGAGCGTCCTCGTCTCGAAGTCGTCACCGGAAAGTGCCCTTGGGCCGAACCTTAGCCTTCCTTGTGGTTGGCACCGAGAGAAGGAGAGGAGAAGGGAAGTCGGCGGTGAGGGTTTGAGGAGAGGAAAAATCATGATCCAAATAACCCTTCACTTAATTATTTCCTATTTATATTAAGTGGTAATTTCCGCCCAAATCTAACATAAATATTATTGATTCCCTTTCCTTTCAGCACGGCCCTGCTGGGTTCACTTGGTTACCATGGTTCACCATAAGTCATAGGACCAATTAGGTCACGGGTTCAATTCCCGTGTAGGCTATTTTACGGTCCTATTTATTTTTGCTACTTCCACTACTCTAAAAATTCCATAAAAATATTCTAAAATTTCAAAAAAATCATAGAATATTTCTAAAATAGTTTTGAGAATTTTCGGGCGTTATAGTTGTACCCCTTGTTTTGTGTCATTGCTCTTGCACACAATAAAGGAAAACATAGATGGCCCCAAGACTTTTGGTCTTGGATTAGTAGCGTGGGATAAAAATAAAAATAAAATATTAAGACTGAATTGGTGTTGCACTAATTCAGATTGGTTTGCTACGAGAAAATGTTTCCAAAGAGGTAATTGTACCAATTTGGATTATGTCAAAAAACATAAAACTAGAAATAAGAAAAAAAAATTTCCACCCCCTTTACCTGATTGGTGGTTGTACCAAATCAGAGTGGTACTTGCTCTGATACCACTTGTTGGATCGAGAAAAATGCTAGAGGGGGGGGGGGGTGAATAGCGATCATTAAAAAATCGAGAATTAAATCAAGTACGCAGCGGAAGAGAAAAATAAGAAAAACGCTAACACACCACATTTTACTTGGTCCGGAGCCTTCATCGACTCCTACTCCAAGGCAATCCACTAATAGTTTGCAAAAGAGTTACAAAATAAGTACAAGAACTATAAATTTACTGACAACAAGGAAAATAAAAGTGAGTTGCAGGTTGTCGGAGAAGCTTCACAACGTCGCAGGAGCGTCTTTAGAGCAGCGCGCAAGAAAGCAGTTATAGAGAGAAGTTGTTTTCTTTCTCCTGGTGGAAGGATGCTTATATAGGCAGTTCCAGGCGCTTGGATCCCTTCCGGGTACCTGGACTGTGACGTCAGCCATCCAATCAACGTGCTCCATGCTAGCGATAGTATCAATTTTGGACATTCTGGGCGCCTGGACCATTTTGGGCGCCCGGATCCCTTCCGAGAGTCCGGATCCCTTCCGGGTGCCTGGACCAACTTTTCCAGTAGCCTTTATTTCCTGCAAAATAAAGTTAGTCTAAGAAAATAAAACTTATATTATCCTGCAAAACAAGTGTTCACACAATTTTAGTCAAGAGTAGTAATTAGATTATGTCTCCTCGAGACCAGAATCTAGTCAGGATCTCAACTTAGATTTCCCAAATGGATTGAAGTTGGATCGACGCCTACTATTCCCTCAAACATGGAACACGTCCTTACTAAGTCACTCTCCTCTAGTAACTTACCTTGACTTACCGCTTTGCCAGACATCCGGTCATCAGCCCATCGACCTGTCTAGACTTCATGCCAGCTATCCGGTTGGCTCGTTGACCAAGCTGGACTTCATGCTATATATCCGGTCAGCCCGTTGACCTATCTGGACTTTGTACCAGCTATCCGATTAGCTCGTCAACCTAGCTGGATTTCTTATCAAATATCCAGTCAACCCGTCGACCTAGCCAGATTTCTTTCCAGATATCCGGTCAACCCGTTGACCTATCTGGACTTCTCCTACACACTTAGTTAAATCATTATATCACATTAAACCTAACTTAACTTACTTTGTCATTCATCAAAATCTGTGTTAGACTGTTAGTGCAACCTGCACCAATAGCTGACGTGGAGAATGCTCAGCGAAGCTCCCCCTTATTGGATCATGAAAGACAAGAGGGGGTGATCGTGCAATCAATTTCTAGGGTTTTGATGTTTGACAATGTACCTAAGTCTGGTCAGTTTGACTAAGGGTTGATCCAAACAGGACTTGATGTTTGAAAGAGAGAAGTCTAGTCAGGAATAGATGACTAACAAGGAAAAGTCCTAACTTAGGCAAGGGTAAGTCCTAGTGAGTGAAGTTAGGTAGTGAAAATCCTAGGGGGAGGTAACCCTAGATGGTGGAAGTCATAGTCAGTGAAGCGAGACAATAAAAATCTTAAGGGGAGATGACCCTAGGTGGTGGAAGTTCTGGTGAGTGAAGCTAGGCAGTGGAAATCCTAGGGGAGATAACCCTAGGTGGTGGAAGTCTTGGTGAATGAAGCTAGATAGTAAAAATCTTAGGGGGAGGTAGCCCTAGATAATGGCAAAGTCTTGGATACATTCCAAGCATGAAGCCTAGTAAATTGGGTAGACTTACAGGAGTGCAGCTTGATCATAAGGGATTGACTCTTAGGTGGTAGATTTGGAGGAGAGACCTCCAAGTAAAGGTAAGCCTAGTAGGTCAGGTAGACTTATAGATATAGGTTAGGTTGCTTGTTTGTGTTTTATATGGTTGTTTTGCAAGAACCTGGAGCTGGAAGCAAAAAAAAGAGAAGACAAACACAAATGGATGAACTAGACTTAACTCGCGTTAAACCAGACCCAAATCGGTTTAATAGACTGAATCAGTGGTTTGGTAGACCGATTGGGTTCGGTCCAAATTGTTGAGTTGTGAAATATTGATATAAAAGATGATGTGGTAAAAAATCTTGTTCATCTTTATGATTTGAATGAGGATAAGGATAAATCAGATGATGTGGATAGAGATAAGTCTTGATCTAAATAAGGCTTAATCTAGATATTGCTTCATCTAGATATGACTTTATCCATACTTCATCCAGATAAGAGTTGATCCAGATAAGGATTCAATCCAATTTTATAAATGGAGATGAAGGCTCTATTCTTTGACTACTCATACTCTGTGCGCTCAAATGGAAAGCTACAATGCGAAGCTCTGCGACCAGGGAAGCTCTAGGACTGGTGCGTTGTGCTCAGGACTTCCAGATCGATGCAGTAAAGCATTTGTTTGTATTTTATTACAAACTATATTTATTTTATTAATCTTTTATGCTTATACTTGATAAACTGTATGAAAGGTTTCTCCACCTCCGAAAAGTTTTTAGAAAGGAGACCACTAGTGGATTCGCGCATGAGTGTATAGGCCTTGGACATTCTAACCTTAGGAGGTTGGAAACCAAGTAAATCCCATGAGTATTCTTTTTCCTGTACTTTATTTTGTATTCCACTGCTATTAATGACTTTGATAAAAAGAATGAACGAAATTGAAAAGAAAGCGACAAGTTGAGATTCACCCCCTCTCTCGACCGCACCAATCCTACAATTAGTAAAAGAGCAGGAGACTCTGATCGGACTAACCGTCGAAGAAGCAAGCAAGCGACAAATTAAGGAGGAGAAGGGTAAAAAGATAATTTTATTTAATATCAATATTTAAATCACATATTATATACTTTAAATGCATGGAGGAAGGACACTATAAAAATAAGTGCTACTCGTAAGAATCGAATGGCACAACCGACGATAAAGGAGGAATTGATGGCCAGAGTTCGGAGGAGCAAGGATCACATCTAATGCTTCGAGTGTCAGGAGTTTGGATATTACAAGAACCGATGCCCAACAAGGAAAATTGTAAAAAAGGTTAGTAATTGTATATTTCATGCATATTCAATTTTTTTACAATCATACTATATTTGAAAATAGATCTAAAATTTTGGATGATGATCATATTTTCAAAAATACCCTCATGCATGATAAATTAGAATATTTCTGTAATAAACTTGAAACACTTTACATGCTAGGTCAGATTTAAAATTTCCAAAAAATTAAAAACAATAATTAAAAAATCTAAAAATTTAATTAATAAATCTAAAAATTTAAATAAAAATTTTAAAAATTTAATTAATAATTCTAAAAATTTAAATAATAATTTAATTAATAATTCTAAAATTTTTGATAATAATTTAATTAATAATTCTAAAAATTTAAATACAAATTCTAAAAATTTAATTAATAATTTTGAAAACTTAATTTATAATTTTGAAAATTTAATTAATAATTTAATTAAAAATTTTGAAATTTTAAATAATATTTAATTAATAATTTTGAAAATTTAAATAATATTTAATTAATAATTCTGAAATTTTAAATAATAATTCTGAAAATTTAAATAATAATTACAAAAATTTAAATAATAATTTAATTAATAAATATAAAAATTTAGATTTAAATAATTTAAAAAATGTAAATAAATAAATTAATAAATATATTAAACATTCATAAATTATTAATAAAATAAATTCAAACTTCAAACTTAAAAAATAAAAATATTTAATCAAGAAAATGACCAAGTTAATCTAGAACTAGATAAGATTACACAAATTTTAATAAAAAATTTAATTTATTTGATCAAGATAATTTAAATTCTAACTTAATTAGCATTTCAACTGAACAAGATAAACTTAATTTGAATAAATCAAATTTAATTAATAGTTTAAAATTAAATATTAAATTAATAATTGATCAATATAATCTTAGAGATACAAATTCAAAAAATATGATAAATTCTAATCTTACAGATTTAAATTTTCAATATTTAACATTAAAGTTCAAAAATATAGAAATTAAATCTATAAATTTTAAGAGTATTAATTCAAATGTAAATGGTAAAAATTTAAATTTAATTAAATATAATAAAGTACCCTTTAATTATGAAAAATAAATAAGTTAAGTCTTAAAACTTCAAAATTAAATATTAAAAAATTAGGAGATAAAAATTCAAATATTGATAATTATAATCTAATTGCAAAAAATTTGAACCTTATCAATTATAATAATGTACCATTTAATTATGAAATAATGAACACTAAATTTAAATTTAAATATAAAAATTAAATAAATATTATCTACTAATTTTTCAAAGTAAACCAAAACTAAAAATAATAATAAGAATAAAATAAATAAAGGTTTGATAAATTCAAATCAAATTATAAACACTAACTTAAATACAATAAATTTGAAATTAAATCTTAAAAATTCAGATATAATTATTAAAAGAAAATATTCAACAATCAAGATAAAACTAATCTAATGGTTTAACTAATTAAGATGAAATTTTATTTAATAATTAAAATAAATCTAAATATAATTTGATTAAATCAGATCTTAATAATATTATAATTCAAAATTAAAACTAAAAATTTAAAAATAAATCTTAAAAAATTAAAAGATAAAAGTTTAAATTTTAATTATAATTTAAATACACAATATGAAATTAACTCACTACAATAAAGCTATAAATTTAAAATTAAAATGAAAATTAATTTTCATAATCCAAAAAAATAAACCAACAAATTTTAATAACTACAAATTAAAAAATTAAATCAAAACCGATTGTGAAACTATTTAATAATTCTTACCCAATGAAGCAATTAAAATAATTAAAATGTATCAAAGTGGGTTGATACATTCGTGGGTTCACACGAAATATATCAAATCGAGAATTTGATGCATCCTTAGAAATCAACTATACATTGCTTGACTTATTTCACACATACATACTTGTCGTGTACATGCATTATTAAATGTTAATTTATATCAATAAATGGCATGCCATTCATACTAGTATTTTATTCATGTTTAATCTAGAATGATGAAGAATTTAGGCTTAATCGACACTTAATTAGCTAGACCAAGGGTTCTCAGAAAGAAAGTTAAATATTTAATTTCTTTAAAAGACTTTTTCTAGAAGTGGTTGTTGCTCTAATACCCAAGAAAGTCTTGTGTTTTTCAACAGTCTAGAAGTTCATTATTGAAATGGATATTGACTAACTAACTATGAAACCTTAGTCTAACTCAAATGTAAATCAATCTTTATATTCAAACTTAAATGTTAAATTAGATAAAACTAACAAAACATCTCACAAAACCCATAAGGATACCCTTATTGATTATGCTGAAATACTTAGAATGAGTGAGATGGTAAGGACTATTTAATTGAAAATATTTTTAAAAAGTTTTCAAAATTCATAGATAATTTTCTAAAAATTATTTTTAAAATAGTGATTTAACATAATAATATTTAATGAATTTTATGCTTGATTGGGTGTATTTATATATAAATTTTGAAAAATCTATATTTGAAAAATATTGATTGTTGACAAGTACATAGAAATCCACATCCCAAGGTCAACACTAGAACCGAGTCCCTTAGAGACAGTTAAGTAGATTTCCTCATGGTTAACAAGGATAACTAGGGTATATCAGATTAAGGGGAGATGCTTTTAAAAATTCAGGAAAATGCTTAAACTAATTTTTAGAGATTTTTTTAAAAATTTAGAATTCTTGTTAAATCTTTGAAAACTCTTTGAAGAATCTGGAAATGTTTTCTTAAAAATATGTTTGGAAATTATTTTAAAAATTTTTAACACACTTGAAAATCTTTTGAAAAATTATTTTAAAATTTTATGCTTTGAAAAATATATTTTAACTGCTCTTTGATTTGGATCAACCCCTAGACTTATAGGTAGTCCTTATGGTTAATAAGGTTTCCTAAGGATATGTCAAGTTAAGGGTGAGTTCTGATTGAAAAATGAGACATATAATTTTTAAAAATTGTTTGAAAAGTTTGAAATATATTTTTGAAAAAGTTTGAAACTCATGCTTCTCAAATATTTTTTTAAATGATTTTGAAAACTTCTGAAATTACTTTCCATAGAAAATTTTAGAAATTTTTTTATAAAATACTTTAGTTGTTCTTTTCATTTGGACCAACATCTAAGACACATAGTGTTGGAACCCCAAGGTTATTTTGGTGTGATCAACAAGTTAAGTTAGGTTCTGGTGTTTCTAACCTTATGTCTATGTGTGCAGGAGCTTAGGAGCACAGGTACTCGAGCGGAAGACGCAGCTAGCGAGAAGGACGTCACGCGGTGCGTTCGAGGGACGAGATGCTGTGGAAGAGTACCCTAGTGGACAAGAAGGAAGCGTGCGGTGGTTCCGAGGGATGAAAGTCGGAGCGAAAAATTGCTCGGGGAGCAAGAGACACAGCTAGAGAGAAGGTCGGCACGGGGTGCGACCGAGGGACGAAGACTGCGGATGAGTACGCTAGTGGATGAGAAGGAAACACGTGGCGATTCCAAGGGATGAGAAGTCGGAGCGGAAGGCTGCTCGAGAAGACCGGAACTTGGGTTCGGGTGAGCCCTTTTCCGGATGGCAAAGATCACCCAAGCGAGCGGATCCGAAGGAGAAGAACCGGACCGAGGCAGGACTAAACCAGAGAAGAGGTCCCGGATGAAAAAGTCAACATCTGTTGACTTTGGGCTCCGGGGTGCCCGGACCAGACTTTTGACCAGGATCGAGATTTGACTCGATCTGATCGTTGGGGGATAAAGTTTATCCCCCCCAGGGCGCCCATAACCCCTTCGGGGCACCCCGACCAAGGCTATAAATATAGTCTTGGTCCAGAAGCTTTAAAATGAACTCCTGTAATTCATTTCCAATGCTTGTGTGCTTTAGTTATAGTTAAGCTTCTGTTTTCTGCGCTTCATTGTTGTATGAGGCTTCTCCGCCTGAAGGAGATTGATAGTGAGTTTTATCTTCCGGATTAATAACCTCCCCGGTTGTAACCAAGTAAATACTGGTGCCTCATCTTTTTAATGTTTGATTTACTTTCTGCTTATTATTTATGCAAGTGTTAGCTTAAAGAGTTCGAGGAAGGGTTGTTTCTTTTTATGTTTACAGGACTATCCAACAACCCCCTCCTAGCCGGCCGCAACGGTCCTACAAATGGTATCAGAGCCGAGGCGCTTCAGGAGGACTAACCGCCTAACGAAGCAACGAAGTGATGGCCGGAGCCTACGACTACCCACCTACATTCGAGGGGGAGTTTGCCATTTGGAAGCAAAAAATGGAGGTATAGCTTAACTCAGACTTTGGTATTTCTTTAATATTAAAATTTGGTTATGAAGAACCGAAGAACACGAACGGAGAAAGAGTCGATCTACACCTTTGGACAAGCAAACAACGTAACGAATCGATGGCAAACGGACGGGCAGAATTTCATCTTCTAACCGTGATACTGTAACAACCCAAATTTCCTCATTAAGAGTTCTAATTGTGGTTAAAAATATTTAGAAATACCTTAGAAATATTTTAGAGATTTTTAGAAATTTTTAGAGTATTTTTATGTAATTTTTGGAGTTCGTTTGATATTTTTATCAAAAGGGAGAAGTTTCAAAAAAATAAATAGGTTCGGCCGAGGTTCAAACCCGCGACCCGATCCAAGCCTTAAGTAGATCCGGCCGACCAAGTGCTCAAGCGGGTATTTCGTGATAAGAAGGGAAGCGAAATAATCTTAAGCCATAACAGAATACCCTAGTTATAAAAAGAGGAACTTAGGGCTTGATTATTTCCCGTGACCTAAACCCCTTTCCTCTCCTTTCTCTCACGCGCGGCGCTTCGGCGTTCCTCTTCTCGGGCGAAGACGCAGCAGGGAGCTGGGGTTTCTCCGGGGACCGGCCAAAGGGGTTCCCACGAGCTCTTCTCGGATCTGAGCTCCTCTCGTCAAGAAGGATCCGTAGGCACGAAGAGAAGGTTGGAATCTCAAGCTCTCCGAAAACCCTAGAAGCCTAATTCGGATTGTAAGACCAAGAAACCAAGGTAAGTTGCTTCTCACCTGCGGTAGGAGTAGTTTCAGATTTTGTTCTCTTTGAATTCGATGATGTGTGATGCTAGGACTATGGGAGAGACTTGGGGCATTATTAAGTTTCCGTGTTTTAGTGGTTAAGAAACATTTGAGATTGTACCTTATATTCATGTCATTTGAGATTATTCTTGTTTTAGATCGCATGTTAAGATGAGTTTTGTTTAGTAAGTAGATATGTTGTGTTTGCATTGAGATATAGTTTCATATGTTTCTGTTATTATGAGTTATATGTGCATGTTCTGAATTTAGAGTATTGTATTGTATTTTAGTCCTGCCGAACAGCATATAATCTGTCGAAATTTTAAGTTTTCTAGAAATTTAAGTACAGTTGGTCATACTAGCTAAGTAATATTCTATAGTAGTTATGTAACGGGCACCTTTAGAGAGTAGTGAGAAGGGTGGTCGTTACAGTTGGTATCAAAGCAGTTCCCATTCTCCAACATCACACACACATCAGCATCAGCCTTGTCGTCTTCAAGTAAGAATGTATTTATACTTTCTTTTATGCTTTTCCTTTAGTGCTTGCAGTATAGAGTGTAACGACCCGCCTTCTACTAACTAAGCTGTGAGGCCGGACCGTCACATTATGCTGTGCTAACTATTCCATGACCATCACTAAGTCTAGGTGTGAAAGCTGTACTAATTAAAATTTTGCTAACTATTATCATTTCTTGATTCTATATGTGCTAAGGGGTGTGATCTAAACCATTCATGACATATATTACATCCCCCAATGGTCAAGGAACTTAACTAAGAGTTTCTTACTGAAATCAGGCCTCCCCAATCGATCCACGGATCGATTGGAATGGCTTGATCGATCCATTGATCGATCCAGGTGGCTACTGTATGCGGAACTCAGGTTGGATTGATCCAGTGATCGATTCAGCACGCTACTGTGCTCAGCTCAATATTCTGGATCGATCGGTTGATCGATCCAGACTGGCCAATCGATCCAGTGATCGATCCCAGGGCTTTCTGTTCGCGACAGAAAGCATCCGGATCGATCGGTTGATCGATCCAGGAGCTTACTGTTCGCGGTACGAACTTCTCAATCGATCGGCTGATCGATTGAGAAGCCTCCAATCGATCGGCCGATCGATTGGGGGTTTCTGATTTCGTACAGAAGTCTGATTTCAGCACTGTTTCGTGCCAAAATATCTTATATCAATTCTAAACTAATAGAGATGCCTCCTAACATCAATTATCTAGCATTTTTAACATGGCATGGTGCATAATCCACTAATTCATGACATTTAAGCAAACTGAACTGCAGAAACTAAAAGTAACAAAGTTCTAATAGTTAAACTTGCTAAATTCCTAAGATCTTCATTCCAAACTCCAGCTCACACACATCTTCATTGTTGCATTGACCTCCAGCCTCCACTAATCCATCTTCCCTTTACCTTTATCTGCAGTATAAGGAAAATAGTATCTGTAAGCTTGAGAGCTTAGTAAGAAACCATCTACCTCACTAAAACATGCATTCGATGCAATATGCTTTTGAAAGAATGCTATTAAAATCATATGCTGAACTTGAGAAACATGGCATACTGAAATCACTACACATGAATACTAAAACATGGCATACAGGTTCATAAGATATGGAAATTAAAACTGATCATAAGACTATCACATGCCTCCATAAGAAAACTAAACAGAGCATGGACTGAACTAAGCTGATGCTAAACTATTGCTAGAGTTATACTACTTTCACATAGCTATTTTGTGAGGTTCTGAAAACTAATTACATAGTAAGTGAAAATACATAATCATGCTGCTGTTTGGGCCTGACAACTGTACTTTGCTGTGCGCGCATCCCTAACTAGACCCGGGTTTGCAAGTCCCGAATTTAGTAGGGTTACTAGGTTAGCTGAACCTAGGGACGACTATGGGAGCCCAACCCAATGGATATCTAATCCAGTACAGTGCCACTGAGAAGGTAAAATACTGAACATAAGCTAATAATACTTGTCTTGCTTTTACTAGGTTGTCTAAACCCAGAACTAGGTTATCTAAACCTAGAGGCGACTGTGGGAGCCCACCCATTGGACGTCTAGTCCATGAAAGCTGTAGCAAGACTATATAAGATATAAAAAGGCTTCTATTGCATTTAGCTAAGCTAGTAAAATGCTTAAGTCGCATTTTAACTGTACTAATAATTTAATCGAACACTTGGTATGCGCTAATTCACATCCTTTGTGACGAAAATCTACCTACTACTAAAATGAAGCATAAAATTCATACGACAGCTACTTATACTGCAGGTGAGGGGTTTCTTACCTCCTGCTCGAAGTTTCTTACGATTCTAATCGCTAGATTTTCGGAGGAGACGATCCTTTCGACGATCTTCTCACGTCTATGCGTTCCTCTCGCGGAGGGGAGCGCCCTCGTGTCGGAGTCATCGCCGGAAGATGCTCCTAGAGCCTTTGGGATGAAACCCTAGCCCTTGGGGGCTTGGTGCGCCAAGAGAGAAAGAGGAGGGAGGGGGCGGCGTGAGGTTAGGGTGAGGAGGAAAGTCCCGAATAAAATCCAATAACTCCTCTTTTAATTTCCTATTTATATTAAGTGGTTAAATTCACCCAACTCCAATATAAATATAATTGTTTCCCTTCCCTTGCAGCACGACCCTGCTGGGTTCACTTGGTTACTAGAGTCCGCTATAAGTCGTAGGACCCAATAGGTCTCGGGTTCAAAACCCGCGTAGGCTATTTTACGACTTCATTTATTTTTGCTACTTCCGCTACTTTAAAAATTCCATAAAAATATCCTAAAATTCCAGAAAAATCATAGAATATTTCTAAAATAATTTTGACAATTTTCGGGCGTTACATAGAGAAATGTTTAGAAGTACCTGCTCATATGTGTTTAAAGTCAAGAATCATGCTTAAGTTAGATATATCTAGAAAGTATAGTGATGATTTCAAGTTTTCCCTCTGCATGACGAGATGTCAAGAAGAGGGTGTCCCCGTACCACTCGTACTGAGAACCGAGCTCAGGAGAATGAGGAGCCCAGAACAACTGAGACCAATCTTTTTGAAGTTGTTGCTCAACTCCAAAGACAAGTAGTAGAGTAGCAATAAGTAATTGTCAATCTGATGGCTAATCAGCAGTCAGTTCCTACCACTCCCCCAACTGTAAACGTGGAGACTCCAGTGGTGACTGAGGTCCCACCAATCGCTCTGGAAGTCGTCACAACATCTAGGAGATAAGAAGCATACCTGATACAGTGGCTGAAGCTGAAGCCAGAAAGTTTCTCAGGCACGACTGAGCCCTGAGATGCTCAGGCTTGGTTCAAGACACTAGAGAGCACTATGGAGCTTCTTGACTGGCCAGAAGTTGAGAAGGTCAAGTGTGACTCTTTCTGCCTATCAGGAAATGCTCGTATGTGGTGGGAGATAATTAAGAGCAAGAGAGCAGCCAACCAGATGAGCTGGGCTGAGGTAGAGTTCTACGAAGAATTCTTCCATCTTCGAGTCACAAATAAACACTATGAAGAATTTATCGAGTTCAGACAAGGTGACCTGCCAGTAGAAGAAGCAGTAAAGAGATTCAACAGACTAGCTCGCCTCTGTTCCGAGCTAGTAAGTACAGGTCAAGTGTGCCTCTTTCTAGCGCCGCTCACTTGGCTACCAGGATTCATAAACTCTACTACTTAGCCTGGAGGTCTAGAGTTCGAATCCTGGGGAAGGCAAAAATCCACTGCCAGGGGTGGAAAGTCCTAGTGAGTAACGGCACGGCCAAAGGGTCGTCGGTCGACGACATTAGAGGTCGCCAAATGGGTCGACGACATAAGGGCCGCAAGTTGGACCGCCACAAGGGCCGCCCAAGAGGCCAAAGGGTCGGGTCGTTACATTGGCAACCTCCACTTGTGATTTTTCTATCTAATTTACATCCGACATAGCCTGAGTTAGAATAACCAACTAACTCAAAACTTGCAATTCTTGGATACCACATTCCTATATTGATTGTTCCTTTTAGATATCTAAAAATTCTTTTTAACATGTGTTAAGTGGAATCCTTTTGCACAAGTTTGGTATCTAGTGCACATACATACAACAAATAATATATCAGGCCTACTTGCAGTTAAGTATAATAAACTACCTATCGTACTTCTATAATACTTTAGATCTATGGTCTTACCATTTCAGTCATTATCTAATAATATGCTTGTTGCCATAGGAGTTTTTAATTCTTTTGCATCTTCCATTCCAAATTTATTAAGTAGTTCTTTTGTATATTTAGTTTGGTGTACGTAGTTTCCTTCTCTAGTTTGTTTTGTTTGTAACCCTAAGAAGAAATTTAATTCCCTTACTAGGCTCATTTAAAATTCATTTTCCATCAAGGTTGTAAATTCTTTTAAAAATTTAGAATTAGTTGACCTAAACAATATATCATCTACATATATTTGGTTTATGAATATGTCTAAGTTAAGAATTTTCATAAATAGTATTGGGTTAATCTGAACTTAAAAAACTAGATAGTCTTTCATACCAAGCTCTAGGAGCTTGTTTTAACCCATATAATACCTTTTTTTTTGCTTTGTAGACATGATTTGAATATTCTAATTTTTCAAAACCAGGAGGTTGATTTACATAAACTTCTTCTTTAATTATCTAGCCCATTTAAAAATGTAGATTTTACATCTATTTGATATAGTTTGAATCCTTTATATAGTGCATAAGCTAGCAATATTCTGATGAATTCAAATCTAGCTACTAGGACATAAGTCTCATCATAATCTAGTCCTTCAACTTGACTAAACCCTTTAGCTACTAAACATGCTTTATTTATGATGATTTCACCTTTGTCATCTAATTTATTTTAAACAAAAAATATTTTGTATCTATTATTGATTTATTTTTAGGTAGAGGTAGTGAGCCCAAACCTTATTTATTTCTAATTCAGCTAACTCTTCTTGCATTACAATCACCTAGTTAGGCTCAGATAATGCTTCATCTATAGCTTTAGGTTCAATTTTGGATATTAAAGTTATTTGACTTAAATTTCTGAATGTTGATCGAGTTTGAACTCTTGATTTAGGGTCACCTATGATTTGTTCTATTGGATGGTTTATATTTTTGCATAGTGTTCTAGGATTAGGTTCTATTTCTTGATTGTTTTGACTTTCTTCTTGTTGTTGAATTAATGTAACTTCATCTTGTTGAGTTGTATTATTCTTGTGTAATGTTGCTATCTTCTCAATATTATGTTGATCTTGATTTGGATGAGAATTTTGATAAAAAATGATGTTGGTTGATTCTTTAATTTTTTGTGTTGTTTTGTTATAAACCCTGTAGGCTCTACTATTTGATGAATATCCTAAAAAAATTCCCTATTGAGTTTTTGATGTAATTTTTCTAAGATATTCCTTAGTATTTAAAATGTGTACATTACACCCAAATATCCTTAAGTATTTATACTTGGTTTCTTATTAAAATAAATTTCATAGGGTGTTTTAATTTATATTTTGTTTATTATAATTCTACTTTGAACATAGCCTATTGTATTAATGGATTCAACCCAAATTGTATTCATTTAACATTGACCTAACTGCTTCTTGTAAACTACTATTCCATTTTGTTGGAGTGTTTTAGGGCATGAAAACTCATGATGATATCTATTTTCTAGATAGAGATTTGTGAAATTATAATTTTTAAATTCTCCGCCATTGTCACTTCTAATTTTCTTAATTTTTATGTGTTTTTCATTTTCTATTTGTCTACAAAAATTGTTAAATATTTCAAAGGTTTCATTTTTATATTTTAAGAATTTTACCCAAGTATACCTAGAATAATCATTGATTATAACTAGGCAATACAACCTTCCATTTATTGATTTTACTCCATGAGAGTCAAATAGGTCTAAGTGTAATAGTTCAAGTATTGTACTAGTTCATCCTTAGTCAATTGATTTGTGTATTGACTTGGTTTATTTCCCTTGTTGGCATGCATTGCAAATTTTGTTATCTATGATTCCTAGTTTAGGTAATCCTTTTACTAATTCAAGTTATTTATTTTTAGTATACTTCTTATATAGATGTGAGCTAATCTCCTATGTCATAACCATGTTTCTTCTTGTTGTGTCGAGTGACATTTAAGTGGAGTCCTAGGTAAATTTATCGAATAGATGTTGCTTTGTTTAAGTCCTTTTAGGGTCATGTTTGAATATTCAAAGTGATTTAATAAGCATACAGATAATAAGAACTTAACTATAAAACCAGCATCACATAGTTGATTAATAGTAAGCAGGTCAAAGTTAAAATTTTTAACAAGTAAAACTTTTTTAATTAATAAATTTGATTCTAACTAAATATCAACTATTCCAATTACCTTAAGTTTTCCATTATTACAAAAGGCAACTGATCTTAGATTTTTAAAATTTATGTTCATGAATTTTTATCTATCTCTAGTCATATTTCTGGAGCATCCACTATCTAGTATCCATTGATCCTAGTCTTTAGGTTCCTCTTGTTGTCATTCTAAAATCGATATGGAGTCGTGGCTCAACTCAGACTCAAACTCAAACTCATACTCATACTCGGATTCTTTGTTCATTACTATAAGAGCAAGGTGACTTGATTATTTTAGTTCTTCCATATCCAACTCCTCCGATGATGATTTGTCCCAAGTGGTCTTGAGTGCTTTCCTTCTTCTTGCAAACTTGGTTTTCTCCTTATTTAGGCTAGGACACTCATGCTTGTAGTGTCCCTTTTTGTTACACCCATAGAAGGTTATTTTCAATTTTGGTATGTGATCCGGTGGTAAGAACAGGGAACCCCGTTCGGTAAGGTCAACGCCACGTGGGAGTCAAAGTGGAAGGAGGCCCGTCCGGAGATGGGAGGTCCGAACGGCCGGAGAGGGCTGGGTCCGACCGGCCGGCCGACCGGTGTCGGGCTGATGGTTAAAGGCGCCCTGTAGGAAGTCAGGGTTCCGGCGCTCAGTGGAAAAGATTGCAGGGACGAGCGGACTGAACGCTCGACCAAAGCCATAAGGTAGCATACTGCTAATGGTCTCCACAAAGCACATGATTAAGAATCTCCCAAGTAGACCACCGTATACATCCGGACGGCTGTCGCGGAAGTTGGCCGGCCGGACGCCAGATCTGGAGTGAAGGGGAAGAGGACAAGGGACATCTTTGTCTGATAGCGAGTATGTTCCGCATGTAAGTCATACTCCAAATCTTATGACAAGAGATTCTGCTGTCCCATCGAGGGCATGCCTAGACTGTAGCAGTATGGGTCAGGTAAGCTCACTAACAAGCCCTTACTGGGGTATGGGCCATGGACACGTGTACATCTCGGTATGTGTACACTCGCTTCTCTGCTACTCTATATAAAGGCCCTCACCCTTCGCCTAAGGTACGTATTCTACGAGTCTCGGAGCCACTTTCTTTCTATTGAGCTTCGCCTGACTTGAGCGTCGGAGGGTCGCCGCCGGGAACCCCTTCCCGGCCCGACTTCTATGCAGGTTCGCCGGAGCTTCGGAGGCCTACGCCATCGACTAGGAGCGCGCCACGTGCCCAGCGTCCTTTGGTTCGGCGATTCGGACAGGATCAATTTGGCGCCGTCTGTGGGAACGCTCCTGCATCCGATCGGAAACAATGGACGAGGCTGTAAGACAACATATGGTGACGTTTTCGAACGAGGAACTCGACGCTCTGATTGAGATAAGGGCCGCCAAGCTGTAGAGCAAAAACAGAAAGCCACAGCCGAGCGGCCGGAGCAGCAAGCAACATCAGCGTCTGGTGGCCGAGCGAAAGCACCACCGGCCACCGTTGCATTTCATCGAGCCTCTTTCCGTACCCCTGAAGCTGCAGCAGCTCAAAAGGACCAGGGATCTTCTTCGGATGAAATGCCTAGACGAGAAGACAGAAAAGGGAAAGCCCCCCGAGCGGACGCATCGTCCGAGCGGATCAATTGCCAATTTTCAGAGGCTATTCTGCGAGATCCCCTGCCAAAGCACTACGTGCCTCCGACGATCGGCGACTATAATGGAACAACCTACCCGGATGATCATCTGGGTAAGTTCGATAACACAGCTACTCTCCATCAATACACAGATGGAGTAAAGTGCCGAGTTTTCCTCACCACTCTCTTGGGATCGGCTCAACGGTGGTTTCGGAGGTTGCCGGACGGATCCATCACAAGCTTCAAGGACTTCCGAACGGCCTTCCTCCACCATTTTGCAAGCAGCCGACGCTACCAGAAAACGAGCGTGAGCCTGTTCGCCATCAAGCAAGAAGCCCGTGAATCGCTCCGAGCTTACATCCAGCGGTTCAACCAAGTGGCGATGGACATTCCAACAGCCACCTCGGAAACCATGATGAATGCCTTCACACAAGGCCTAGTGGATGGGGATTTCTTCCGATCGCTCATCCGAAAGCCGCCCCAAGACTATGATCACATGCTACATCGAGCGAACGAATATATCAACGTGGAAGAGGCACAAGCAGCTAGGAAAAAAGAAACTCCAACCGAGAGGGTTCCTCCAGCCGAGCGGAAACCACACGCCACACAGCCGCCCAGAGGACCAAGGGCCGAAGCAATACGATCCCCCCACGTCAGGTCCCATGTGCAAGAGGTAGCTGCCGTCCGGCCTAAGCCAAGGAAGAAATGGACCCCGATGTTCTGTTCCTTCCACAGGACGGATAAGCACAACACAAGGGATTGTCGAAGTCTTCCCTTCGTGGCTCATCCTGTGCCCCGGAATGCCGGACGACGGTCTCCCTCAGTCGACAGGAGACAGAGAACTCATGAAGCCGATCAGACGAGAGCTGATAAACCACAGCAGCAACAGACTCCCGATCGGCATCGTTCCCCAAGGCCGGAGAATCGCCAAAAGTCACGAGAAAGGTCTCGACCGTCCGCTCGGGAAGAAGAAAATGGAAGCAATACTTCCCAAGGCGAGATCAACATTATTGCTGGCGGGCCGACCGGAGGGGACTCCAACCGAGCAAGAAAAGCGAGCGCCCGGCAGCTCCAGATCCATGCGGTCGGCTGCAGCCAAGAGCGGGCGAGCGGACCCGAAATCAGTTTTGGGCCCGGGGACTTGGAAGGAGTCGAAGTGCCGCATGATGACGCTCTCCTCATCAAAGCGGTAATAGCAAATTATACAATCCACCGCATTTTTATTGACACAGGGAGCTCTGTCAATATCATATTCAAGAAAGCCTTCGATCAACTACAAATTGATTGAACCGAGCTGTTGCCCATGACAACCCCGCTCTACGGGTTTACGGGAAACAAAGTTCTGCCGGTCAGACAGATCCGACTAGCTATCTCTCTAGGAGAAGAGTCGCTCAGGAGGACGCGGACAGCAAATTTCGTGGTGGTGAACTCGCCCTCATCCTACAACGTAATTTTGGGACGACCGGCGCTTAGCGAGTTCCGAGCGGCCGTCTCCACCTTTCACCAGAAGATCAAGTTCCCCGTCGAGGACAAAGTGGGAGAAGTACGGGGAGATCAACTAGCAGCTCGGCGATGTTACGTCGAGATGGTCCGAGCCAAAGCCAGTTCCGCTCGGAAGGCGCCCCGGATCGAGGTAAACACCATAACAGAAAAGCCTCCCACTTTAATTTATGAAGAAAAGGAAGAAGTGCAGATTCATCCCACTCGGTCGGAGGGCACAAACTTTATTACGTCCGATCTGAAGACCAACCAGAAGGAGGAGGTGATCCAATGCCTCCAAAGAAACCATGATGTCTTCGTCTGGTCGACACATGAGCTGCCTGGAATTTCACCAAGTATAGCGCAGCATGAGCTCCACGTCCGACCAGACGCTCGGCCAGTGAAGCAAAGAAAAAGGGATTTCAGCGCTGAGCAGAACACCATCATCTGGGCAGAAGTTGAGAAGCTCTTGGAAGCCGGCCATATACGCGAGGTCCAGTTCCCTAGCTGGTTGGCTAATGTGGTGCTGGTCTCCAAGCCGGGCGGCAAGTGGAGAGTCTGCATAGATTTTCGGGATCTCAACAAAGCTTGCCCGAAAGATTTTTATCCCCTGCCTCGGATCGATCAGTTGGTGGACTCCACGGCCGGCTGCGAGTTGATATGCATGCTCGACGCCTATCAGGGGTATCATCAAGTGTCGCTCGCCCGGCAAGACCAAGAAAAAGTTAGCTTCGTGACGGCCGACGGCACATACTGCTATAATGTGATGCCGTTCGGGTTGAAGAATGTCGGGGCCACCTATCAACGCTTGATGAACAAAGTGTTCAAGGAGCAGATCGGGCGGAATCTGGAAGTGTATGTGGACGACATTCTCATCAAATCCGTCCGAGCGGCCGATCTCTTCAAAGACATGGAGGAAACCTTCCGAACGCTGCGCAAATATGGAGTCAAGCTAAATCCCCAGAAGTGCCTGTTCGGAGCAAAAGGAGGGCGTTTCTTGGGGTACATAGTGACCGAGCGGGGTATTGAAGCAAATCCCAGCAAGACATGCCGCCCCCAGGAAATCTGAGGGAGGTGCAGCGTCTGACCGGTCGGATAACGGCATTGTCCAGATTTATCTCCAAAACCGCCGACCGGAGCCTACCATTCTTCAAAATCCTGCGCAAGGCTACTAAGTTCCAGTGGGATGAAGAATGCGACCGAGTATTCGAAGAATTGAAGACATATCTTAATTCTCTGCCTGTACTTGCCAAGCCGAGCGGGGGTGAGTCACTTTATATTTATCTGTCTTCAACTGAGCATGTTGTAGGCTCATCACTTGTGAGGTCGAGCGGCGATGAGCAGCCGGTGTATTTTCTGAGCCACATTTTAAAAGATGTTGAATCTCGTTACACCGGGCTCGAGAAGTTGGCCTTTGCTCTGGTTCTAGCCGCTCGGTGCCTTCGACCATATTTCTTGGCTCACACCATCATTGTCCGGACGAACAGTCCACTAGGAAGAGTACTGTTGAATCCAGAAGCGTCCGGACGGCTCATCAAATGGACTACAGAATTGAGCGAATTTGATATTCAATACCAACCCCACTCGGCAATCAAGGCACAATCTTTGGCAAATTTTATCACCGAAGTACAAAGGCCAGAGCCAGAAGCCATGTGGAAGATATTTGTGGACGGATCGTCCACTCGGCTCGGAAGCGGAATTGGAATATTGTTGCTCTCCCCTCAAGAAGAAAAGATGCACTTATCCGTCCGGCTGGATTATAAAGCTACCAACAATGAAGCAGAATATGAGGCCCTCATAGCTGGCTTGCAGGCTGCCCGGCATGTGGGAGCCGGTCGGGTAACGCTTCACTCGGATTCGCAGTTGGCTGCTCAGGAGCTCTCTGGTACCTTCGAAATCAATAGTGCTCGGCTCAAGCTATACGCTGAAGCCTTCGAGAAGCTCAAAGCCGATTTTAGAGAAGTTATTGTCCAGAAGATACCCTGAGCAGAAAATCAAACAGCTGATGAGTTAGCCAAACTTGCGAGCTCAATAACGCCGGTCGCCATTCAGCAGCCAATTGAAAAAGTATTGTTGGTGGCGCACGTCGACCGGATGGCAGGCCTCACGTTTCCAAGTGACTGGAGAACACCCCTCGCGGAGTTTTTGCGCTCAGGAGCCACACCGTCCAACCGGAACGAAGCCCAGCTGTTAAGGAGGAGGGCCGGTCGGTTCACACTCATCGGCGATCAGCTTTACAAAAAGGCTTTCTCACGCCCGTTGTTGAAATGCGTGAGCTCGGAGGACTCGGCTTACATCCTCCAAGAAGTACATCAAGGATCGTGCGGAGGACATCCGGGCGGACGAGCACTAGCTAAGAAGATCCTGCTAGCTGGATACTTTTGGCCAACTTTGCAAGCAGACGCCGCTCGGACCGTGTCGACATGCCTTTCATGCCAGAAGTATCATAACTTCAACCACCGACCGACAGAGGAAATGAAGGCATCAACAGTTTCATGTCCGTTCGATCAATGGGGAATGGATATTGTTGGTCCATTTCCGATGGCGACCGGGCAGCGGAAATTTTTGTTAGTGGCGGTTAATTATTTTTCCAAGTGGGTGGAGGCCGAGCCGCTAGCTAAGATCACCGAACAGATGGTCAAAAAATTTATCTGGCAACACATCATCTGTCGGTTCGGCATCCCTCGCCGATTGGTTTCCGACAATGGGCGGCAATTCACAGGGAAGATGCTAGAGGATTGGTGCAAAAGCTACGGCATCGAGCAACACTTTACGTCCGTGGCTTATCCCCAGAGCAACGGTCAAGCCGAAGTAGCCAATCGGGAAATTCTTCTCATTCTGCGTGCTCGGCTCGACCATTTGGGAGGAAGTTGGCCAGATGAAGTGCCGGGCGTCTTATGGGCCATCCGAACGACTCCAAAGGAAGGGACGGGTGTCACGCCTTTCCACCTGGTGTATGGCGGCGAAGCGGTCATTACTGTTGAAGTTGGAGTCGAATCCGCTCGGATCCAAAGCTATGATGAGGGCAACGCCGAGCGGAGGAACATAGAGCTAGACCTGGTCGAAGAAGAAAGAGCCAAGGCGTCCGTCCGACTGATGGCGTATCGGCAACGGATGAAGCAAAATTACAACCGCCGTGTAATCCCCAGATCATTCCAGGTCGGCGATCTTGTCTGGAAGAAAGTCAAGCCGGTCGGCGACGTCGGCAAATTGGAGGCACCGTGGGTGGACCCCTTCAAGGTTATTGAAAAGCTCCGCTCGGGCGCATATTATTTGGAGGATGAAGACGGGCGGCAGTTGGATCAACCGTGGAGTGCAAATCATCTCCAGCCTTATCGAGCGGGGTGAAAGGTGCACGAATGTAAATCATTTTTGTATATGTTAAGTTGCCCATGTCCTTGTAATGCAGGAAGCAAAATTAATGCAAAGGATGGCCAATGGATCCGCCGATCGGCAGCGTCAAAATTAGCCTTGAAGACCGTCGAGCTCCGACGTTAAATATCGAGAGACGAGCCGGCGTCTATAAACGTCCGAGCGGAAGACCGTCGAGCTCCGACGTTAAATATCGAGAGACGAGCCGGCGTCTATAAACGTCCGAGCGGAAGACCGTCGAGCTCCGACGTTAAATATCGAGAGACGAGTCGGCGTCTATAAACCCTCCGAGCGGAAGACCGTCGAGCTCCGACGTTAAATATCGAGAGACGAGCCGGCGTATATAAACCCGCCGGGCGGAAGACCGTCGAGCGCCGGCGTTAAATATCGGGAGACGACGGCGGCTATAAACGCTCCGGCGGAAGACCGCCGAGCTCCGACGCGTTAAATATCGAGACGAGCCGGCGTCTATAAACGCGCCGGGCGGAAGACCATCGAGCTCCGACGTTAAATATCGAGAGACGAGCGGCGTCTATAAACGTCCGGCGAAGACCGTCGAGCTCCGGCGTTAAATATCGAGACGAGCCGGCGTCTATAAACGTCCGAGCGGAAGACCGTCGAGCTCCGACGTTAAATATCGAGAGACGAGCCGGCGTCTATAAACGTCCGAGCGGAAGACCGTCGAGCTCCGACGTTAAATATCGAGAGACGAGTCGGCGTCTATAAACGTCCGAGCGGAAGACCGTCGAGCTCCGACGTTAAATATCGAGAGACGAGCCGGCGTCTATAAACATCCGAGCGGAAGACCGTCAAGCTCCAACGTTAAATATCGAGAGACGAGCCGGTGTCTATAAACGTCCGAGCGGAAGACCGTCGAGCTCCGACGTTAAATATCGAGAGACGAGCCGGCGTCTATAAACGTCCGAGCGGGAGACCGTCGAGCTCCGACGTTAAATATCGAGAGACGAGCCGGCGTCTATAAACGTCCGAGCGGAAGAGGGTAATAAGGACTGTAAGAGTCCAAAGATCTCTGCTATCAAAGCTTCAATATTGTTCGACCGCCTCTACGTTCCGCTCGGCCCTGTACCCAAAGGTACATCGGCATCTAGCGAACGACCTCTGCTATCTCGGCGGAACGTTACCTATTTAGCCGAGCGGAAAGGTTACGCAAAATACTTTGTAAAAATCCCTTTCGAATGCTAGAGGTATGATAAAAGGCGAGCGGACAGCACACAGGCAAACTTCCATTCAAGAAATTATATCAAAGAAACAACAAACAAAAGGAGATTACATTAAGAAAAATAAGGCCAAGCAGCCAAATTACAAAAAGGGGTAGTTTATAACCGAGCGGCTATATTACATTTAAACTTCTACTCTAAATAATCGTAGAGGTCCTTAGGTATGTTGTCAAGAAGCGCCACCTGATCGGCTGCTGGGATGACCGCGGACTCAGGAAGATGCGCCTTCGACTTCAAGTAGGTAGTGGTGGCGGCCATGGCCAGATCAAAAGCGGTATACATCCGCTCACAAACTTTCTCCTAGAATTCGGGCGAGCGGATGTAGCCCTGTCTTAAAGCTACGACTCTACTCGGCTCAGCCTCTTGGTACTCTTTGAAGGCCGATTGAGCTGCAGCAAGAGATTCTTGCAAAGTGGTCAGCTCGTCCTTATGCTTGCTGGCTTCGGCCGAGCGGCTCACTTTCTCTTGGTCGAGCTGCTCCCTCAACTCCTTGACCATCAGTTCCAGGCCCCGAGCCTCAACATTCTTTTTCTCCAGATCGGAGATGGCCGTGTTTTTCCGAGTGGTGGCCAAGGTTATCTTTGTGTCGAGCGACTTGACTTGCCGCTCGAGCTCGGCCAGATGGTGAGCCTGGTCGGTTGTCTTCTTCTGTCTCGGCCGCTAGCAAATCCTGAGCTTTCTTAAGCTCCTCCTGCAGCTCGGAATATAACGGGCCGTGAGAGCCGGACGGACCGCCTGCCGCCTTCAGTTGCCTCAGCTCCTCGTCCACCATAGCCAGGCGGTTGGAGGCGGCTATCTCTTCCACCCATCGCTGATGCAAAAAGGCGAAATTGTTAAAGGCCGAGCGGAAAAATGCAAGTGAAGCTTCAGAAAAAAAAACTTACCCCCGTGGACTCCTGCATGTGGCTGTTGGCTAAGTTCCGGAGGGGGATCATTGCAATGCGCGCCCGAGCGTCGGCCCACATCTTGGGCAGAGGCCCTTTCAAGGTGATGGTGTGCTCGGGCGCGGTTGGCCGGTCGGCTTCTGGAAGCAATTCTTCAGTCTGGAGATGAAGGGTGACCCGTACTGTGCGGCCGTGACCAGGGATCATCCGACCGGGATCAGAAGCCGACACAGAAAACTGCGAATGGATAGTTGAGCGCTTGACTGAGTGACGAGCGGGCGGACGGGTGCTGACCGGAATAGCCTCAATGGGGGCTTCCAGCTCCTCCCATTCAGAAGGCGTCCGTTCGGACGAAATGGTTTCGACCTCCGGCGCTTTGCCTCGAGCGGCGGCAGTTGCCCACTCGGACGGTTGGACCGCTGATGTAGTCGAGCGCAGGGGAGTCTCCACTCGGCGCCTCTTTTGTAGAGGCTGCTCCTCCTCCCGAGCGGAACCTTCCTCGGGTGCGGTTTGTTCCCCAGGGGGGGTGGCTCCGCTGACCACGTTTGGCTGAGAAGCTTGAGCGGCCGACTCAGCCTGAGTCCTGCTCTCCCCCTCATGAGATCCGACCGGCTGGATACCTAGTGCCTCCATCTCCTTTGCTGCCGCGGCCTCGAGCGCCGCCGCCTTCTTTTTCAAGATGCCAGCCATCACTGACTCCATGACGATGTTTGCTGCAAAGGAAAAATGAGGAAATCAGTTAGCAATCAAAGTGAATGCACAAGTAAAATTCTTACCGAAGCCGGTCGGAAGAGGAGTCCGAATGAGACTCAAGCCGAAGATATACATCACTCCCTCGTGAAGAAGTTTATTGATGTCAAGGCGCAGACCGGCTAGCATATTTGCAGCATGAAGGTACTCCGGTCGGGTCTTAAATTTCTTCAGATCGGGAGTGGGGGGCAAGCCGACCTGCCACTTTGTTGGGAAGGTGGCCTGATCGGGCATACGGATGTAGAAAAAATAATCCTTCCAATGTTTATTGGAAGAAGGAAGTTTGTTGAAGAAGACCAAACCGGGCCGAGCCTGGAACATGAAGGTGCCCGGCTCGGCTTGCTTGGGGTAGTAGAAATAAAAGAAGACCTCCGGTCGGAGGGGGATGTTGTGAATCTTGAACAAAACAACAACACCGCAGAGGAGACAGAAGGTATTGGGTACTAAACTACCGAGCGGCACACCGAAAAAATTACAGACATCTATGATGAAAGGATGTACTGGAAAACGAAGACCGGCGGTAAACTGGTCTTGGAAGACACAGAAAGCTCCGCGCGGCGGCCTGTGAGGCCGAGCGGAAGGACCAGCTAAACGAATTTCGAAATCCTCTGGGATTTTGAAATTGTCTGTCAGAATATCAAAATCGCGCTGGTCGAATCGGGACTGCATGGTGATGTACCATGGGCCGAGCGACTGGTCTTCGGGATTTGAAGAGCTAGCCATGGGCCGATCGGAAGGAATCAAAAGGCAAAAAGGTAGGAGAAAAACAACAGCAGACGAAAGGAGGTTTCAAAGATCTAAACTGAGAAAGAAATACGGAGGAAACACCGGAAAGGAGGGAGGAAAGATATAAAACCTTACAGCGGGGAAAGGGATCAAGGAAAAAGGTGTCGGAGAGCGTCGGAGAGCAGAAACAGGATCGCCGGAGCTCCAAAGCACTGGAGGCAGTGGTCGAGATCGCGGAAGCAAATGAGGGAGAGAAGGAAACGAAGGCTTTATAGGGCGGAGGCCGGCCGACCTCCACCGTTGGATCCAGGTCACGGGAATCAAAGCGTGCATCTTGACGTCCATTTCAAATCGCTTCGATCACATCAAAACACCATGTCGCCGCCGCCGTAGGCTGAGGGCAGTGCGCCACGTGGCATTCTACCATTCGGAGCATTTAATGAAAGCATGCTCAACCTTAATGTCGAAGATTGGCGCAGAACACGAGGAGATCCGGTGAATGCCATTATTGATTTGTTCAAGGCCATCTCTCTGGTCGGCCGATCGGAGGATACTAGCACGGAGGAGTCGCCCAGCTAGATTCGCAGTCCAGTCAGTTAGACAATTCGCCTCCTTCGACTAGACTTGAAGGGGAGGCAAGTGATCCGGTGGTAAGAACAGGGAACCCCGTTCGGTAAGGTCAACGCCACGTGGGAGTCAAAGTGGAAGGAGGCCCGTCCGGAGATGGGAGGTCCGAACGGCCGGAGAGGGCTGGGTCCGACCGGCCGGCCGACCGGTGTCGGGCTGATGGTTAAAGGCGCCCTGTAGGAAGTCAGGGTTCCAACGCTCAGTGGAAAAGATTGCAGGGCCGAGCGGACTGAACGCTCGGCCAAAGCCATAAGGTAACATACTGCTAATGGTTTCCACAAAGCACGTGATTAAGAATCTCCCAAGTAGACCACCGTATACATCCGGACGGCTGTCGCGGAAGTTGGCCGGCCGGACGCCAGATCTGGAGTGAAGGGGAAGAGGACAAGGGACATCTTTGTCTGATAGCGAGTATGTTCCGCATGTAAGCCATACTCCAAATCTTATGACAGGAGATTCCGCTGTCCCATCGAGGACATGCCTAGACTGTAGCAGTATGGGTCAGGTAAGCTCACTAACAAGCCCTTACTGGGGTATGGGCCATGGACACGTGTACATCTCGGTATGTGTACACTCGCTTCTCTGCTTCTCTATATAAAGGCCCTCACCCTTCGCCTAAGGTACGTATTCTACGAGTCTCGGAGCCACTTTCTTTCTATTGATCTTCGCCTGACTTGAGCGTCGGAGGGTCGCCGCCGGGAACCCCTTTCCGGCCCGACTTCTGTGCAGGTTCGCCGGAGCTTCGGAGGCCTACGCCATCGACTAGGAGCGCGCCACGTGCCCAGCGTCCTTTGGTTCGGCGATTCGGACAGGATCAGTATGCTTGAAATATTTTGTGCTTTCTTTAGATTTCTTCTATTAAGATTATTTTTAGTAAACATCCTTTTTACCATGTTTACTATTTCTTCTTCATTGTTTCAATCTAAGCTTGACTCGCTCTCAGATTCTTATTTTGGTTTTGACTTGGACTTAGTCTCCTTGATCTTATTTTGTCTTGCATACAAAGCTATATCCTTCTCGATCTGGCTAGTGTTAGTTTGCTCATGTAATTCTAATTCACAAAATAGTTTATCTAATTTTATAATTGAAAGATCCTTTGAAACTTTATAGACATCTACCATCGATGCCCATAATGCATTTTGAGTGAAGAAATTTAGTGTGAACCTTATAATGTCTCAATTTTACAAATGATAGCTGATAAGCCCATTGATGATGTCTTTTATTCTTGTGAGCAGTTGTGTCGCGGTTTCTCCATGTAACATTTTGATATTAAATAATTGATTTAAAAGTAGATCTTACTTTGTTACCTTAGAGTCATCAATTCCTTCATGTAGCTTGACTAGTAGATCCTAGAGTTCTTTTTCATTTTTAAAAGGGCCGACTCGGTTGAGCTCTTCCTTTATTAGACCACAGAGGAGGGTGTCCATTGCTTTATAGTTGATCTGAGCCTTTGTATTCATCTCTAGATTCCATTTTTCTAGATCTAGTGGTTCTCCATTATCGCTTGGTGGTATGTATCCCTTTTTGATGCCAAACCACATGTCGATGTTAGATTTCAAGAAGCATTCCATCCTTCTCTTCCAGTAGCTAAAGTCTTCTCCATTGAAGAGGGGTGGATTAACAGTGTTATAACCTTCTTGGTGAGAGTTTGTCATTCTTGTATAACAAAAAATTTAACAAAGATTTCTAAGACTTTGTCTTGGGATTAATAATGTGGGATAAAGAATAATAATAAAGAAAACAAATTAGAATAATGAAAAGAAAATAGCTTGAGAGATGATTAGGTCTTTTCAGAGTAATATGTCTCTAATACCAATTGTTGGATCATGAAAGACGAGAGGGGAGGGGGGTAAATCTCGTTCGATTAAAATCTTTTCTTTTTTATTAAAGTAAAACAAAATCAGAGTAAAATTTACAGTGGAAATAAAAATAAAATAAAACTAAAGACACGATTATTTTTACTTGGTTTGGAGCCCAGTTGACTCTTACTCTAAGACTTGCGATCCTTGACCACTTTCATTGGACAATACTAATATAGTTCTTCCAAAGAAGCAAGATCGTACAAGTATGATATGATGATAGTAACAATCCTACTATCTTCAAAGAATAAGTGCAAGATAAAAAATAAAGTTACCAATAACAACAATTTAGAGATGTAGTGCAGTTATTGGAGATCTTCTCAAAGCAAAGTTGTCAAAACTTGCACGAATAGTCTCAACAAGAGCAGAGTAGATCAGAGATGAAGAGTTGTATCTAGCTCAAAGCTCGAGAGCTTCTTTTATATGTCTCGTTTTGTTGACTGATAAAAGGTTCTAGCGACTGAACCTATCCATCGACTGATAAGCCTTTCATCGACTTATCCTCTGTTCCTTCCTTGTTTGCTTTGATTTGATCCGTTCAATCACAAAAATCACGTTGCTCCATCAACTGATCACCTTAAATTGTCGACTAACTCTCTTTTTACCTTTTGTGCTCTGATTCAAATCTTGAATTAATTTTGTAAATCTACTGATCCGTTGACTGATCACCTTGATCCATTGATGGAACTGTAATTCCATCTGTACTCTGAATCAAATCTTATTACTCTGGGTTTTCATGGTTTCGTCGACTAAACAACCTTTTCTATCAATGGAATAATCCTTCAAAAATAGATATAAATTTTATCCTGTAAAACATAGTTAGAAAATAAACCTATAAGATAAGATTAGTATAAATATAGTATACATGATAAAGATTGTAAAATACCAAAAAAGATAGATAAAGATATAAATAATTAAAATTTGACTTAATTAAATTATTTTAGTGGATAGTTTATCAGAAATTAAGTCAATATGAATTTATGGAATTTATTAGAATTTTTATGGATTTTAAAGAAACTATTTTATATTTTATGAAGTAAAAGAAATATTATAATCTAATTATAATTATAATCTAATTATAATTATAATTATAATTATGAGGTAAAAGAATTTTTGTGGAATAAAAATTCAAATATTGATAATTATAATCTAATTGCAAAAAATTCAAACCTTATCAATTATAATAATATACCATTTAATTATGAAATAATGAACAATAAATTTAAATTTAAATATAAAAATTAAAGAAATATTATCTACTAATTTTTCAAAGTAAACCAAAATTAAAAATAATAATAATAATAAAATAAATAAAGGTTTGATAAATTCAAATCAAATTATAACACTAACTTAAATACAATAAATTTGAAATTAAATCTTAAAAATTCAGATATAATTATTAAAAAAAATATTCAACAATCAAGATAAAACTAATCTAATGGTTTAACTAATCATGATGAAATTTTAGTTAATAATTAAAATAAATCTAAATATAATTTGATTAAATCAGATCTTAATAATACTATAATTCAAAATTAAAACTAAAATTTTTAAAATAAATCTTAAAAAATTAAAAGATAAAAGTTTAAATTTTAATTATAATTTAAATACACAATATGAAATTAACTCACTACAATAAAGCTATAAATTTAAAATTAAAATGAAAATTAATTTTCATAATCCAAAAAAATAAACCAACAAATTTTAATAACTACAAATTAAAAAATTAAATCAAAACTGATTGTGAAACTATTTAATAATTCTTACCCAATGAAGCAATTAAAATAATTAAAATGTATCAAAGTGGGTTGATACATTCGTGGGTTCACACGAAATATATCAAATCAAGAATTTGATGCATCCTTAGAAATCAACTATACATTGCTTGACTAATTTGACACATGCATACTTTCCATGTACATGAATTATTATTGTAGTAGCTGCCCGTGATTTACCTCCTTCGTGTTGACATTGGGACGGGTTGGCGGGGGCACTGGGGGTGAGCGTATTCACCTTTTACCACAATGTACATGAATTATTAAATGTTAACTTATATCAATAAATGGCATGCCATTCATACTAGTATTTTATTCATGCTTAATCTAGAATGATGAAGAATTTAGGCTTAATAGACACTTAATTAGTTAGACCAAGGGTTCTCGGAAAGAAAGTTAAATATTTAATTTTTTTTAAAAGACTTTTTCTAGAAGTGGTTGTTGCTCTAATACCCAAGAAAGCCTCATGTTTTTCAACAGTCTAGAAGTTCATTATTGAAATGGATATTGACCAACTAATAGACTGCCATGGCTTGGCCTCGTGCCAGTGCACTTCACTTTTCCAGCAGGCACGGTGTTGCAAGTCCGGACGACCACCCTAAGCCGATGGAAGAGGTCATGAAACCGACGCACCGGCCAGCCACTACCGCCCTTGCCGTCATGGATCCTAGCGTCACCAAGCATGATCCTGTGCCCCGTTGCAGCTGACGACCTCCTCAATTGGGATCCCCAATCCTGTACATGGGCACAGTAATTTGCTGCCTACCTGCCATCTGTGCCACTCCCGATCACCGGCACCAGCTCATCGAGAGCCTCTGTCGGAGAGGAAGAGTTTAGGTAATTAATTAAATGATTTCATTAACATAGGTTTATTTTGTGATTTCAGATTAACTAAGGTTAGGTTGAGTCATTTGGGTTAATTCACCAATGAATTGATTAATAATCCTGATTATAGATTTAGTAAATCTAATTAATTATGTTGGTTAAATTCTTGGTTAATTAATTTGTATTTTAATTGAGAAGTTGATTAAATGTTGATTGATTAAGATTGATTAATTAAGAGTATTGGATGTTTAATCAAATTTATTTGATTAATTGAAATGATAAGGTAGATAATTAATTAGCTTGGGTTAAATGGTTGATTAATTGAGATTAATGGAAGGATTAGATGTTTAATAATTAATTGATTAATTGAGGTTACATGATTAAATTATAATTCAATTGATGGAGGGATTAATATATTAACATAGAAATTAAACAATAGGTTGATAACCAGGATTATTGTTTTACTTAGATTGACTTCGTTCCCAACACTTGTAGGATTCAAGCTCAAGGTAGACTTTGGACTTGAAGACAATTTAGACACGCTACATCGAGGCGGATACATCTTGCTTATCTTCTTAATAGCTTTGATTTTAGTGTATGATTGTTTACTGTCATATTTGATGAGGTTACAATTACTCGCCTACCTTAAATCTGTCCTATATTGCTCCTGAATTGATACCTTATTGTTTGTCCTTATATATTGACCTATTGTTGACAGCTATGTAATTATGTTTGTTATTCATGATTGGGTTCATATATATATACATGATATTACCAGACCCTAGTGTAGGACGATCATACCGTAGTATAGGATATTGAGCATCTTGCTAAACTTGTGTTTGTTATTTCATACTATGGTGTATGATATTGAGTATCCTAATAAGCTTATAGCTTTTGTTCGTGAATTTGTATTATAGTATGGTTATATACTTAGGCTCGTGCCTACAGGACACTGATATTATAGGTAGTATAGTTGTATACCGATACGAGGGCATATGTATATTAGTGAGATTATACTGACCTAGACTTGATGGAAATCACTCCCTAGCAAAAGGGTAGTGTATTCCACTAGGCTTTCCCCTCTGAATCAACCCCTAGGATTATTTGATATTGATTCCATTGTTTATTATATCTGTGATGATTCCATGGAATTAGTCGAGATATTAATGCTAGGTGACTAGTAATTTGGGGACGTGATTGTCTATTTTCTACCTATATACTAGTATGATTATATCATAATATAGGATACCGAGTATCCTAGTAGACCCTTACTTGTTATATAGGTTCATGCCTATACATTAGTAGAACTATACTATGGTATAGTATTTTGAGGATCCTACTAGACCCTTGGTTGCTATATCCTATCGACCATTATCTCTCATTCGTGGTTGAGAGAGTTGTCAGCAACCGTTGGTATATCCTATCGACCATTATCTCCCATTCATGGTTGAGAGAGTCGTCAGCGACCATTAGTATATTCTGTCTCCCATGCGTGGGTGAGAGAGTCATTAGTGACCATTGGTATATACCCTGTCTGCCCATGAGACCATCTGTGGTAGGGCGTTCTCCCATAAACAGTGATTAGTTATTTACCCTATCCGCTCACGGGACCATCCATGGTAGAGCGTTCTCCCGCGGACAATGACTAGTCATTTACCCTGTTCGCCCACAGGACCATCCGTAGTAGAGTGTTCTCTCGTAGACAGTGACTAGTCATTTATCCTGACTACTCATGGGACCATCCGTGGTAGAGCGTTCTCCTACCGTCAGTATTTGTTATGTGTTTGCTATATGTCGATCAT
Organism: Zingiber officinale; assembly: GCF_018446385.1. Taxonomy (NCBI): domain Eukaryota; kingdom Viridiplantae; phylum Streptophyta; class Magnoliopsida; order Zingiberales; family Zingiberaceae; genus Zingiber; species Zingiber officinale. Next base: position 55,770,519 of record NC_056004.1, on the reverse strand, counting down.
ATATTTATACATGCCATTTTGGATGTACTGTATGCACTCCCGATTTGTTGGTTATACTTGGTTGAGCAGGTTAGTGAAGTTCTATGTTATTGATTATACTTATGGTTAGTTGGTGATTATGTTGGGACACCTACATTGGTTAGTAAGTATTTTACCTGACACTACTGTTGGGTTTTTTGGGCCGCGAAAACCGTGTTTTCGCGTCGCGAAAACCACGTTTTCGCTTCGCGGAAACCCCGAATCACCCATGCCACTGGATCTCGTGCGAAGGATAGATTTCAAAATTTTACATGTACGAGTTTCTACTTAGATCTACTTCTAGATCTACATGAAGAAAAGGTTATACCTTCGAAGCGAAGCCCTTCGCGTTCCCGCTCGTCCAAACGGTGTCGGATCTCAAAAGTATCAAAATAGATACTCCTCTAGAAGTATCCACACGAACTAATTAGGTGGAGAAGACCTAAACGAAGGTGTGCTAGCACCTTGATAGGTCACGGCAAGAGAGGAGAAGAGGGAGAGGGAGAGCTTGAGAGGAAGAAGGAAAAATGAATGCACACATGAATGAAAAATTCATTCCACACCACACCATAGTGGCCGGCCACATTCAAAAGAATGTAACTCCCATTTTTGCATTAAGTGCAATCAATGTGTAGCCATTAAAGAGAATGGCTTTGTAACTTCCTTGAGGTGGCACCCCATGATGATGTGGAATAACATCATTAGTCCACATCAATGCCAACTCACCAATGAGGTGGCATAAAGTCAAGTCAAACTTGACTTTTATCTTCCTCTCAAGTCAAGTCAAACTTGACCAAATCTCTTCCATGGTTGATCTAATCTAGCCATTTGATTCAAGCCAACTTAATATAATGAATCTAATTCATTAAATTAAGTTGATTTAATGAGTCATAATCTAAATTAGACTCATTGAATACAAGAATCAACTTGAGTCCAACTCAATTAGCCCAATTTGGATTACTCTTAATCCAATTTGATTAATCAAATGAATCTAATCCTCTTGGTTCATCATATGAACCTAATCTCCATCTAATTGTCCTTAGTGTGTGACCCTATAGGTTCTTGTAACGTTGGCAATGCCCCTAAACCCATTTAGGAGCATAAGTAATGAGCGGTATCTAGCAATACATCATTACTACCCAATGTTACAAGAATGTTGAGATCCAACATCACCTTGTGACTACTAATTGTGACTTCTCACAATATATGACAAGTGACCTTCTATCCTAGACATCTAGATTGATCAATGTGAGGCATAGACCGTGTCATCCTCTGATCAATCTAAATCTTGAACTCCAAGTAGACTCACTAAATCAAATGAGCTCAATATCTTATATTGACTCATTTGGGCATGGCCATGCACTTCGTGGTCTCACTCTATCAAGAATATCGATGTCTCTCCCGTCATATAGGAGGGATAGATCCCATCTACATCACTCACATCCCTCCGCATAATTTGTTACATACCCAGTAATCGCCTTTATAGTCCACCCAGTTACGGGTGACGTTTGACGAAACCAAAGTACATAACTCCTTATCTAGGGAACCATGGTGACTTCAGGTCTAAGGACTAGTAGTCATACTAATAGCCACATGAGAAAGTATATGACACTCATATAACAATCCATGATACTTTCTCATGGCGGGTCATTCAGTATACATTCTTTAATGCATACCCATGTGTCAACTTGATATCTCTATATCCATGACTTGTGAGATCAAGTAATCGAGTTGACCTACATGCTAGTCTTATTGCATTAACATTATCCCTGAATGTTAATACTCGACTAGGAATGATTAAGAGTAGTGTTCCCTATATCATCTCACTATCGGTTCAGCTAACCGATTGATATAGGTAAGAACCTTCTACTCAAGGACGTTATTATACTTAGTTTATTTGGCACCAATACAAGTAAGTATAATAATCAAAAATCAAATACCTTTATTTATATAGAATATGATACAACAAGTCTAAAATATAATCATCAAATGATTGGCTCTAGGGCTCTAGCTAACAATCTCCCACTAGCACTAGTGCCAATCAGTGTAGGCTCTAAGCCCCAATGACCTAGTGTGACCATCATGCTTCCTCTGTGCCAAATCCTTGGTCAAGGGATCTACGATGTTAGCCTCTGTAGGTACTCTGCAAATCTTCACATCTCCTCTCTCGATGATCTCTCGAATGAGATGGGCGCGCCGTAGTATGTGTTTGGTCCGCTGGTGTGAGCGAGGTTCCTTCGCCTGTGCTATAGCTCCATTGTTATCACAGTATAGCTCAATGGGGTCAGCAATGCTAGGAACCACCCGAAATTCAGTGATGAACTTGCGAATCCAAACTGTCTTCTTTGCTGCCTCTGATGCAGCAATGTACTCGGCTTCTGTTGTAGAATCAGCTACTGTATCCTGCTTTGAACTCTTCCAGCTGACAGCACCACCATTAATGCAAAATACGAACCCCGACTGCGATCTATAGTCGTCCTGGTCGGTCCGGAAGCTAGCATCATTGTAACCCTTTACAGCTAGCTCATCATTGCCTTCATATATCAAGAAATTTTTTTTAGTCCTTCTTAAGTACTTAAGAATATTCTTGACCGCTATCCAGTGACTTTCACCTGGATTTGACTGGTATATGCTCGTCATGCTCAAAGCATATGAGACATCAGGTCGAGTACATAGCATGGCGTACATGATAGATCCTATGGCTGAGGCATAAGGGATCTGATCCATGCGGTCTCTCTCCTCTCTAGAAGAGGGACCTTGAGTCTTCGAAAGACTCACGCCATGTGACATCGACAGAAATCCCTTCTTGGAGTTCTGCATGGTAAACCGTAGAAGTACCATGTCAATGTATGTACTCTGACTTAGGCCAAGCAATCTCTTAGATCTATCTCTATAGATCTGTATCCCTAGAATGCGGGATGCCTCACCTAAGTCCTTCATTGAGAAGCAACTCCCTAGCCAGGTCTTGACAGACTGAAGCATAGGGATGTCCTTCCCAATGAGTAGTATGTCATCCACATACAATATGAGGAAGACAACTATATCCCCTACAACCTTCTTGTAGACACAAGGCTCATCTTCGTTCTTGATGAAACCAAACTATTTGATTGCATCATCGAATCGAAGATTCCAGCTCCGAGAAGCTTGCTTTAGTCCATAAATGGACCTATGCAGCTTGCATACTCTACTAGTATGCTGTGGATCTACAAAATCCTCAGGTTGTGTCATGTACACATCCTCGAGTAGGTTTCCATTCAGAAACGCGGTTTTGACATCCATCTGCCATATCTCATAGTCATGGTAGGCTGCAATAGCAAGCATGATCCGAATGGACTTAAACATCGCTACTGGAGAAAAGGTTTCATCATAGTCAATACCATGAATCTGCTTGAAACCTTTAGCTACCAAGCGACCCTTATAGATAAGTCCATCCATGTCAGTCTTTCTCTTAAAGACCCACTTACACCCAATGGATTTTACCCCTTCAGGTGGATCAACCAAAGTCCATACTTGGTTGGTGTACATGGATTCCATCTCGGATCTCATGGCTTCTAGCCATTTCTCGGAATCTGGTCTCATCACAGCTTCTTGATAGGTGGTAGGCTCATCCTCTATGAGCACAATGTCATCATGGTCAGACAAGAGAAATGAGTATCTCTCAGGCTGACGACGTACCCTATCAGACCTGTGAAGAGGTATGTCTACTTAAACTGGTTGTTGTTCCTCAACTCCTTATGGAACAACATCATCCATAACACTTTGTGGTTCCAGTTCAATTTCCATCGAGGCATCAATGCTATTGTTCGCATCTTGAACTTCTTCAAGATCGAACGCGCTCCCACTAGTCTTTCTAGAAACAAAGTCCCTTTCTAGAAAGACCCCAGTCTTTGCCATAACTACCTTGTGCTGACTGGGAATGTAGAAGTAATATCCCTTAGTTTCCTTAGGATATCCAATAAAGTAGCACTTGTCAGATTTGTGTCCTAATTTGTCTGAGACTTGACGTCTAACGTAAGCCTCACAACCCCAAATCCTCATGAAAGACACCTGGGCATCTCTCCCAGTCCATATCCTATATGGTGTCTTTATCATGGCCTTGGATGGAACTCGGTTGAGTATAAAAGCTGCCGTGTCTAGAGCATAGCCCCAAAGGTATGTCGGAAGATCTGTATGACTCATCATAGATCGTATCATATCTAATAAGGTACGATTCCTCCTTTCAGATACACCATTCCACTGTGGTGTTCCAGGAGGAGTGAGTTGGGATAGAATCCCACACTCAGCTAGATAGTCACGGAACTCATGGCTAAGGTATTCTCCACCTCGATCTGATCGAAGTATCTTAATACTCTTGCCAAGCTGGTTCTGTACTTCATTCTTGAATTCTTTGAACTTTTCAAAGGATTCAGACTTATGTGTCATCAAGTACACATAACCATATCTACTGAAGTCATCAGTAAATGTGATGAAGTACCTATAACCGTCTCTAGCAGCGACATTGAAAGGGTCACATACATCACTATGTATGAGTCCTAACAAATCAGTCGCTCTCTTGCTGTGCCCACTAAAGGGAGTCTTGGTCATCTTGCCTCGTAGGCATGACTCACATATCTCATATGATTCAAAATCAAATGAGTCCAGCAAACCATCCTTATGGAGCTGGGATAAGCGCTTGTCATTTATATGACCTAAGCGACAGTGCCAGAGGTAGGTTTGGTTCAGGTCATTTGACTTGAACCTCTTGGTATTTATGTTATAGATAGGTCTTTCAAGATCTAGAATATAGAGTCCGTTTATCAGAGGTGCACTACAATAGAACATATCGTTTAAATAGATAGAACAACATTTGTTCTTTATTGTAAATGAAAATCTTTTCTTGTCCAAACAAGAAACTGAAATTATGTTCTTAGTCAAGGTAGGCACATAACAGCAATCATCTAATTCTAGTACAAGCCCAGAGGGTAGAGATAGATAGTAAGTTCCTACAGCAATAGCAGTAACCCGTGCTCCATTGCCTACTCGTAGGTCTACCTCACCCTTCGTCAATGCCCTGCTATTTCTCAGCGCTTGTACATTAGTACAAATGTGCGAAGCACATCCGGTATCTAATACCCATGATGAAGAAATAGAGAGGTTGACTTCTATAACATGTATACCTGAAGTAGAAATCTTATTTCTCTTCTTCTTAAGATCTTCCAGGTATTCTTTGGAGTTCCTCTTCCAGTGTCTTGCTTGTCCTTGATATAGGTGACAAAGATGTTCAACCATATCGTAAGCGCCCATCAACTCATGTTGCTTCTGAAGCTCAGAGTTCATGGTCGCGAGCATAAGACAGGACACATCTAATGCGTCATCTTGATGCTTCTCGTAAGCATCTCTGTCTGCTCGCGTGGCAGTGGCAGGAGGAGCCTCCGGAATGGGCTGCTCCAGAACGTACAGTTTACGTTCTTGGGTGAGAACTATTCTCAGGTTCCTGTACCAGTCCAGGAAATTTGCTCCGTTGAGCTTGTCCTTCTTAAGGACAGATCGCAGAGAGAAGTTGTTCGTTTTTGACGTCATGGAAATTCTACAACAGAAATAAATATCATATTCTAAATCATTTAATTAGGCCTTTAACTAAATGATGCTCCCACTGAATTCTATAATTTATGTGGGACAAGATCCACATCATACTAACCCTTGAGTTAGCTTTGGCTAATACGCCCAAGACTTAGTATGATCGGTAGGTAATGATTACCAATTACATCTCTATGCAACTCTTGTTTATAGGATCAATATTCGCATTTATATTAAAACTCGAGTTAGCTTTGGCTAATACGCCCGAGAGTTAATATATATGTGATTTTGACCTATCTTTCAACCGTTGGAAGAATGCCTATAGTTATACTCGATCCAACTGAGTTAACTAGGAAAACTCAATCTAATTGAGTTATACTCACCCATCCGTTGATAGGCGGGACCAAGATTGTCCCTCCGTACCCTACCAAGATAGTATGTGTTGCTCTGCTTTGGCAGATTCAGCAACAACATGCGATCGAGGTAGTGGTAGGTATCATGGCATGGTAGGCATTACGAGTTGACACGATTTAGATCTAATCTAAACGATGATGTGTATCAAATACTTGATTTAGATCTAATCTAATCGTGGGGTGCATCATGTGCACGATTTAGATCTAATCTAATCGCTAGGCACTAATTAACTACTTAATTAAACATGCATCACATACATATAAGCAATTTATTAAATAATTTTGTGATTATGTCATGGCCCTACTACGATCTTCTCAAGCCAATGAGAAGATCGGATGGTCAACCTAAGGTCAACAGCTTCTCAAGCTTCTTCCTTTGACCACCTTGTGTTGCTCGCGCCCTCCTCGTAACTCCGTCTCGTGTGGACCTTCCACCGCTTCAAAATTTATATTACAATTTGAAACTCGAGTTACATTCGAGTCTAAATCTAATTTACAACCAGAATATAAGAGAAAGGCATGACGCGCAGGTCGTGAAAATAAAATAAAATAAAAATAAATACAACACGCACATCACATAAAGGCACGCAGACCGTATTATGAATTACAACACATTTCCAAATCCAATTTGGGTCATTTAGGTCATGACTATCACAAAATTAATATATAATTCAAAATTATATATTTCTATAATTTTATGTAATTTTTGTTTATAATTTTACAATTTTACGGGCACAATTTCCCGGCGATTCCGTTTAGCGGTTTTCAGGCGCAATCGCGGAACGAATCCCCTTGCGGGGCCAGGGGCAGCTCCCCTACCCGCGATCTAACCATCGCGAGGGTTCCTTTGCGATCTAATAGCGCCTTAGCCCGCTGTCCCAAAAAGATTTGGGGCGAAACCAAGCCGTTTTGGAAAAATCTTCCCGGTAGCGAAAGCCTATAAGTGCCGAAACACTTGTGCTTCGCTTCTACAAGAAAATTACCCATAAAAACTATAAAAAACCTAAATTTACAGAAAATCACAGAATCCATTTTTCATAAAAATCAAAAACAAACTCGTACACGCCTTCGCACGTGGCTCTGATACCACTGTTGGGTTTTTCGGGCCGCGAAAACCGCATTTTCGCGTCACGGAAACCCCGAATCACCCATGCCACTGGATCTCGTGCGAAGGATAGATTTCAAAATTTTACATGTATGAGTTTCTACTTAGATCTACTTCTAGATATACATGAAGAAAAGGTTATACCTTCGAAGCGAAGCCCTTCGCGTTCCCGCTCGTCCAAACGGTGCCGGATCTCAAGAGTATCAAAATAGATACTCCTCTAGAAGTATCCACACGAACTAATTAGGTGGAGAAGACCTAAACGAAGGTGTGCTAGCACCTTGATAGGTCACGGCAAGAGAGGAGAAGAGGGAGAGGGAGAGCTTGAGAGGAAGAAGGAAAAATGAATGCACACATGAATGAAAAATTCATTCCACACCACACCATAGTGGCCGGCCACATTCAAAAGAATGTAACTCCCATTTTTGCATTAAGTGCAATCAATGTGTAGCCATTAAAGAGAATGACTTTGTAACTTCCATGAGGTGGCACCCCATGATGATGTGGAATAACATCATTAGTCCACATCAATGCCAACTCACCAATGAGGTGGCATAAAGTCAAGTCAAACTTGACTTTTATCTTCCTCTCAAGTCAAGTCAAACTTGACCAAATCTCTTCCATGGTTGATCTAATCTAACCATTTGATTCAAGCCAACTTAATATAATGAATCTAATTCATTAAATTAAGTTGATTTAATGAGTCATAATCTAAATTAGACTCATTGAATACATGAATCAACTTGAGTCCAACTCAATTAGCCCAATTTGGATTACTCTTAATCCAATTTGATTCATCAAATGAATCTAATCCTCTTGGTTCATCATATGAACCTAATCTCCATCTAATTGTCCTTAGTGTGTGACCCTATAGGTTCTTGTAACGTTGGCAATGCCCCTAAACCCATTTAGGAGCATAAGTAATGAGCGGTATCTAGCAATACATCATTACTACCCAATGTTACAAGAATGTTGAGATCCAACATCACCTTGTGACTACTAATTGTGACTCCTCACAATATATGACAAGTGTCCTTTAATCCTAGACATCTAGATTGATCAATGTGAGGCATAGACCGTGTCATCCTTTGATCAATCTAAATCTTGAACTCCAAGTAGACTCACTAAATCAAATGAGCTCAATATCTTATATTGACTCATTTGGGCATGGTCATGCACTTCGTGGTCTCACTCTATCAAGAATATCGATGTCTCTCCCGTCATATAGGAGGGATAGATCCCATCTACATCACTCATATCCCTCCGCATAATTTGTTACATACCTAGTAATCGCCTTTATAGTCCACACAGTTACGGGTGACGCTTGACGAAACCAAAGTACATAACTCCTTATCTAGGGAACCATGGTGACTTCAGGTCTAAGGACTAGTAGTCATACTAATAGCCACATGAGAAAGTATATGACACTCATATAACGATCCATGATACTTTCTCATGGCGGGTCATTCAGTATACATTCTCTAATGCATACCCATGTGTCAACTTGATATCTCTATATCCATGACTTGTGAGATCAAGTCATCGAGTTGACCTACATGCTAGTCTTATTGCATTAAGATTGTCCCTGAATGTTAATACTCAACTAGGAATGATTAAGAGTAGTGTTCCCTATATCATCTCACTATCGGTTCAGCTAACCGATTGATATAGGTAAGAACCTTCTACTCAAGGACGTTATTATACTTAGTTTATTTGGCACCAATACAAGTAAGTATAATAACCAAAAACCATATGCCTTTATTTATATAGAATATGATACAACAAGTCCAAAATACAATCATCAAATGATTGGCTCTAGGGCTCTAGCTAACAACTACATCTTTTGATCTCCTGTCAGTATATTATTCATACACTATCTTCTTTTACCCACTGAGTGGTTGTACTCACTACCCTTTGCTTTTCCTTTGACTTTTAGGTTAGCAGATAGAGGAGGTGTTGTGTCACTCAACGGTCTTGGTTGTCGATCTCGCTCGAGTTGGATTTATATTAAGTTGTTTCTTTTTATGGTTTACATTGCTTATAGTTATAGTTTTTTCTATTCTGAATTTTTTTTAGTGTTTCACATGTACATGTATACATACACGCATTGTCATTTGTGACTTAGTGTTGGTATATTACATTAGTATTTTTATGTTGCCTTGAATTGGTGTGATATCGATTATTTCGCATATTGTCACTAGGGGGTACCATCCGATTTGGCGGACAAGTATACCTCAGGACGTGACAAAGATAGTAAGGATTGTCTTGATCTCAATTTAGAAATCTCTGTTGCTTTCTTCAGTTGAATTAGCGCCTAAGGTTTGTCCCTAATGGGATAGGACCTCACCACACTACCTCCAGTAACTTACCTCAACTAGTCTTTTAAACATTGGGTTCTCCTGACCTATTTGAACTTAACCGCTCAACAAGGATTGACTACCAAGGCTTCTACTTGACTTGATATTAGGTCCTCCAAACATATTGAGTCCACCTGCCAAATGTTAGATCACTTGACCCATCTAGACTTCCTATTATTAGATCATGACGCACGTGAGAGGGGGGGTGAATCGCGTGGTTTTGAAAAACTTGTTTTCTTTTAAAAATTAAAAGCAAAGTATGCAGCGAAAAGTAAGAATTCAAACACTAGAAAAACACAAGCTATTTTTACTTAGTTCGCAGCCTTCGGTGACTCCTACTACAAGGCCCAGGTCCTGCGGACCTATCGATGGACAATCCATTAAAAACCTTTTCCGGTATCCCCGGAAGAGAGAATCGAGTATAAGAGATTTAGGTCAAGTGCAATACACTGCACTTGTCCTTTTGTAGAAATTAAATACAGAAAATAAATGTTACCAACACTTTTAGAAATCATAATGGAGCACTTCATGTTGATGTTTGTCTACCGAGCACGATCGAAACTCCTAGGAGCAGTCGTCGAACTCAACAGCTTCACTGTAGAGTACCAGCAGTAACCGGAAGCAGTCGGAAGCTCGAATATATGCGTAGTAGCTTGAATATTCTTGATGTTCCAATGCCTGCTTGAAACTTCCTTATAAAAGGCTTGGAAGGTGCCTTCCATAGGCATGGAAGGCACCTCCAATGAGGCAAAATCAATCTCGAAATGATCGGTGCTTATCCTTGAGTTCGGCCAAATTTCATCCAGTGAAAGGCACCTTCTATGAACAATACCGAGGCGCTTTATATAGCCATAGAAGGCACCTTCGGGTACTGTTCACCCGAAGGCAACTTTGCTTGCTTTCTTGCCCTACAACAAATGTGTTAGTCCAAAATACCCTGTAAGATAAGTGTTAGCACAATATAAAAAATAGAGTAATTAGTTCCTGTGTTCCCAGGACCAGGAACTAGTCAAGGTCTCAATCTAGAGATCCCAAATGGACCTAAACTGGACCGACACCTACTGTCCATCAACTGGGGCGCGTCCTCACAGTTACTCTCCTCCAGTGACTTACCTTCACTTACCTTTTGCCAGATATCCGATTAGCCCATCGGCCAGTCTGGACTTTGTGCCAGTTATTTGGTCGGCCCATTGACCTAGCTGGACTTCCCTGAAACACTGAGTTAGCACAATAGATAAAATAGTAAAGTAAAATAGTGTTAGCAGAATTCAAGATTTGTTAGTCCGGTCGACCGCGCGCGGTCGACCGGAAACCAATCGGTCACATATAACCTAGGGTTATCTCCTCCTAGGGTTGCCTAGCTTCACTCACTAGGACCTCCTTCACCTAGCTTCACTTATTAAGACTTCCACCACCTAGCTTTACTCACTAGGGGTCCGACTTCACTCACCAGGACTTCCTCCACCTAGCTTCACTCACTAGGGTCTGGCTTCATTCACTAGGACTTCCACCACCCAACTTCACTCACTAGGACCCAACTTCACTCACCAGAACTTCCACTACCTAACTTCACTCACTAGGGCCTGACTTCACTCACTAGGACTTCTCACCTACCTATCCTTTGGATAGGACTTACCTTTGCTAGTCATCTAGCCCTGACTAGACTTCTCTCTTCCAAACACTAAGTCCTGTTTGGATTAACCCTTGGTCAAATTGACCTTGGTGTATTGTCAAACATCGAATCCCTAGAGGTCGACTGCACCAACACCTATCTGGTTCCATGATCTGTTGAGACTTCCCTTGCTTAATATCGGGTCCAGTTAACTTAATAAGACTTTCTAAGGTGAGCATCCTGCACACTTGATCAGTTCATTAGATAACAACAAGACTTAACTTTTAACCTTTGATAATATCAAAATAGATGTTCTATTATAGTTGTCCCTACACCAACACTCCTGGTCAACTCTATCTTGTTCTAGGTGCCTTAATCCCATTGAGGCACTTGGATATGACATGTGTTGACCAACCAGAAGCTGCCACCTTATCTTGCTACATGCGCCGAGGTAATAGAGGCGCTTGAATTCCTTTCAGATGCTTATATCGGCTTGAGATGCCTAGATCCTTCCAAGTGCCTAGATCAGTACTTCCAGGCTAAAGAGTATTCTACATTATAGATTTAGCACAGAAAAATAATATAATATAATATAAAACAATATTATTTGATAGTCATGGACTATCCAAGATTGACTTTCAGATTTTCCATGAAACTTTGGGTTAGATTGATGTCTACTGTTCCCTCAACGAGGAACACATCCTCACCTACTCCTCTCAAGAGAGTTTACCTTTTGCTAAATAACTATTTGGACATTTGCTCAGCATCTGATCTTGATCTTCGAGACTTTCGGTAGACATCCGATCCTCGACCCACCTAGACTTCCGTCTAGTGTCTGTGACCCCCAGGACTTCCGCCTAATATCCTCAATCTACTAAGTCTTCTGCTCAATCCTCTCAACCAAGACTTCATGCTCAATCCCTTGACCAGGACATCGTGCCCAATCCCTTGACCAAGATTTCTTTTCCTAACCTCAACTAAGACTTGCCTACACACTCAAGTAAGCTCATTAGAAAATAACACGGTTTAACTTTGATCCCTTTGTCATTATCAAACTAGGTTCGATTATCTGGTACTTCTAGCACCAACAGTGAGATACTCAACTTTCAATCCATCATCAAGATGGTGATGAAAAAAAATAAGTGCTTTTGCATGATCCTGTAGGGATTCATTGTTTCCTTCTTTTATTGTATCTCCTAAGTAGCGACAAGGTGAATCTCAACATCGAAATTCATGACAAATAATTTTTTCCAGGTCAAGCGTTTTAAATTCAAGTTTTGTAATATTTGCCATCACAACCACTATATAAAAGAATTTTTAAAAAATAATTAGAATAATATTATTTATAGATTAAAATGTGTTAGTATTTGAAGCAATGAAATATTTGTGTCCATACAAAAATATTATGACAACAAAAATTAAAATAAAACAAATATTAAATAAGTGTATCATAATATGATCAAAATGTATTATATTGTCATAGTTATAAAGCAATCAAATATTTATATTCACATAAAAATATTATATCAATAAAAATTAAAAGGAAATAAATACTAAATAAGCATATCAATAGTATGATCAATTCGAATATATATTTCAATATTTATTAGGAATATTGATAAATATTATATCTTTAATCAAAGTTCTTCAAGAATATGTTGAAGCAATTTAGATGCCCTAGGTTTTGATGTTTGGGCAAAGGTTTAAGTTAGGCTTATTGTTGTATTTGATATGCATTGTGAGTGTGCAGGATACAGGTAAGACAAGGAAAGTCTAAGGGTGAGTCTTGGCGGTGTAAGTCCAAGCATGTAGTTTTGGCAACGTAAGTCCAAGTTGTTGGTGCAACCTTAGGTCGAGGTTGACCTGGTTGACCCGACTCGAGGTGACTTGACTCGAGTTGTATTTTGATGTTTGACTTGGGAAGATTGTCGGTGCAACCTTAGGTCAAGGTTGACCTAGTTGAGTTGCATGTTGATGTTTGACACTCGTGAGAGAGTTCTATTCTTGATGTGAGACAAGAATAGATGGTTGGGAGTTTATTGGTCCAACCCTAGGTCAAGGATTGACCTGGTTGACCTGAAAAGTCCAAGTATGGAGACTTGGCACTGGGAAAGTCCAAGCAGGGAGCTTGGCACGCAAAAAGTCCAAGTATGGAGACTTGGCACTGGAAAAGTCCAAGCAGGGAACTTGGCACGGGAAAAGTCCAAGCAGGGAGCTTGGAAAATGGGAAAGTCCTAACTGGGATGTTAGGCAGTGTGGAAAGTCCTGGTGAGTGAAGCCAGGCAGTGGGAAAGTCCTAACTGGGATGTTAGGCAGTGTGGAAAGTCCTGGTGAGTGAAGCCAGGTGAAAATCCTAGTGAGTGAAGCTAGGTGAAAGTGGAAGTCCTGGTGAGTGAAGCCAGGCAATGGGAAAGTCCTGGTGAGTGAAGCCAGGCAGTGAGAAAGTCCTGATGAGTGAAGCCAGGCAGTTAGAAAGTCCTGGTGAGTGAAGCCGGGCAGATTGGAAATCCTGGTGAGTGAAGCCAGGTAAAAAACCCTAGTAAGTGAAGCTAGGTGAAAGTCCTGGTGAGTGAAGCCGGGCAAGGAAAAATCTAGATGGATCAAGGGTGATCGGACATCTGGTGTTGAGAAGGTCAAGTAGGTCAAGGGAGTGACCGGATACTTGACACGAAGAGAAAAGTCCAAGTGGGTCAAAGGGATTGACCGGACACTTGGTAGGGAGTCTTAGCAGGTCAAGAGAGTGACCAAATGCTAAGCATGAGATACCAATAGGTCAAGGTTGACCGGATATTGGTTTGGAAGACTTGGAACTTGGTTTGGGCAAAACCCAAGCTCTGGATCGATCAGTGGATCGATCCAGCGATACGCTGGGTATCTGATCGGTCTGGTGACCGATCAGATAACGATCAGTGGCTTACTGAGGTTCTTCTGATCGGTCGGCAGACCGATCAGAAAGCGAACAAGGCAAAGAGAAAAGGAGGGTCCACATGCACCCTGATCGGTCCACAGACCGATCAGGAGACGATCAGAGAACTTGGGCGAGTTCTCTGTGAAGAGTGCTGATCGGTCTGGGGACCGATCAGCACAGGTCCTGATCGGTCCCCAAGACCGATCAGAGAGGATCTGGACCGATCAGGCTTCAGCCTGATCGGTCCACGCACTAGCCGTTGCGTAGCAACGGCTAGTTCTCTGCTCTTCTTCTTCGCAGGTATAAAAGAGGGCTACAGGACTTCGGTGAAACTCTCTCCTTTAGCTACTTCTTCTTCCTTCTAGAAGTTCTCTCCTGCCTGAAGCTTCTGCTTCTTCTTCCTGCTGAGCTTTGTTGAGCTCGTTGGGTGCTAAAGCTTCGCGTGAGCTTCTTCCTGTTGCTGGTTTTCTAGCTAGGCTTGGATCCGAGAAGCTGCTGCTTCACCAGGGTTCCTGCTGACTTCAAGAAGGCAAGCAAGTGTTGTTTACATTTCTGTTCTTGTTTTCTTGTTCCTATTTGTACTCCTATTGCTGTTGCAAAGATTGTGGTGAGGTTTCTCCACCCACAAGGAGTATCTATTAGCCGGGTTTCCGGGGACTCATCCACCGACGGATTGGTAGGCTTCGTCCACCTTACGGACACGCCGAGGAGTAGGAGTTCATCTCCGAACCTCGTTATATGGTTTGTCTTTCTTCTCCTGTTTTCTTTCTACGTTGTATTTCCGCTGCACTAACCCAATCGTAGGAAGAAACGCGAAAGATTGGGGTCGGCTATTCACACCCCCCTCTCTAGCCGTACGAAGGATCCTAACACAAGTGTGATCCAAGGATGAGTCTTGGCGGTGTAAGTCCAAGCATATAGTCTTGGCAACGTAAGTCCAAGTGTGACTTGTCAATGGATGAAGTCCCGGAGGCGCGACCTCTTGGCAAAGGAAGACCCGACAATAATGACAAGGCCGATGGAAGCTCCAGAAGGCAAGACGTGAAGGATGGGGAGGCATCCGAGGGACGCAAGGCTGATGGAGGAGGCTAGAAGGCTAGGTCTAGGTTGGTCGGGTGAGAACGAGTGTTGAGTGAATGTACTCGAGGTAAAATCCTAAAATTAGGGGTTACTGTAGCAATATTGTAGCGTTACTGTAGCAGCACTGTAGCAGTCGACTGATGACTGTAGAAGTCAACTGGTACACTGTAGAGAGCCGTTGCGATGGAACCAGTCGACTGGTGCAAGGACCAGTCGACTGGTAACGGGCAAATCAGCTTACTGATTTGTTCCAAGCTCTATAAGAAGGAGCTTGGGATGGCCGGCCAAGGTGACAAAATTAGACTTGGTTAAAGCCTAATTAGTAGTCACCAAAGTGCTCAAGGATCTCTTGTGTCCAAGTGTTCTTGGTTGAAGTTGTGGTGAGGTTTCTCCACCCACAAGGAGCGGTTGAGCTAGCCGGAGTTTCCGGGGACTAATCCATCGACGGATTGAGGGATCGTCCACCTTACGGACAGTCGTGGAGTAGGAGCATCATCTCCGAACCACGTTACATCGACGTGCATTGGTTTGATTGTTCTTTTCTTTATCTTTAGCTTTCGTATTCGTAATTTGTATTGTAT
Source organism: Zingiber officinale (assembly GCF_018446385.1). Lineage (NCBI taxonomy): Eukaryota > Viridiplantae > Streptophyta > Magnoliopsida > Zingiberales > Zingiberaceae > Zingiber > Zingiber officinale. The sequence continues at coordinate 55,754,889 of NC_056004.1, read as the reverse complement.
TATTCCGCTTGCGCACTAACGAATACGTAGGAAGCCATCGACTTGGGTGAGACACTATTCACCCCCCCTCTAGCGGCCACCGATCCTCCAACAAGTGGTATCAGAGCGAGGTCGCTCTTCTACGGACTAACCGCCAAGAAAGCAAGAAGCTAGAGGAAGAAGAAGATGGAGTCCGAAGGATCGCTCGGATGGGATATCTGAATTCCACCTCCGTATGACAAACAAGACTTCAATTATTGGAGGAAGCGGTTGGAGACATGGTTCCAAATGGATTGGAATCAATGAGTTGTCTTGAGTGACCCATTTGAAGCTCCTACGGACAAGAAGGGTAAACGCCTCCGACCTCGGCATTGGACCGAAGAGCAACGAGAGCAATCGGAGGCGGACAAGGAGGTAACGAGAATTTTGCATAATTTACTACCTTCTAATATCATTGTGAGTGTAGGTGAATGCACAAGTGCATGTGATCTTTGGAAAAAGATCATTGCCTATCATGAAGACCCGTCACAATTCCAAGGAGTAGAGGAGTCCAAGGAGAAGGGCTCATTGGTCCAAGAAGAGAAGGACCAATCCGATGTTGACATAAGGTCAACATCCGAGGAGGAGAAGGAAGATGAGGAGGTATCATCCACATCTTCAAGGGAGGAAGAAGTGGAATCATCGACATCTTCAAGTGAAGAGGAAGAAGAGCAATCCAAGGAAGAGGAGATCTTGGAAGCTCAACCCTCCACCTCAACTACCAAGAAGAGCACAAAGGACCACATCAAATGCTTTGAGTGTGGTAAGATGGGGCACTACAAGAGTAGGTGTCCTTCACTCAAGAAGGTAAAGGAGGTAAACCCTAAACTCACTAAAGTTAATTTAGAAACTAATGTGAGTTGCAGGAAGAAGAAGAAGGAGGAGAAGAAGCACATTAGGTGCTTTACATGTGGTGAGTGGGGTCACTACCACACAAAGTGCCCAAGGAGAGGAGAGCTCAAGAAATTGGTGCACTTGAAGAAGTGGGAGAAGAAGAGAGCTTCAAGGGTAAGGGAGGTAAACCCTAACTTGAATGCTAATTCAAATTTAAATCGTTATAATGCTATTTATCATGAAAATAGAATGCATGATAAATCTAAGGATAAATATATCCCTCCTCATGCTAGATTTATCACACCTAAGGCTAGGAAGGTAAATAACAATTTAGGCAATAACTCTAAGGATTATAGATATATGCCTAGATATAGAAATGCTCATAGGGGTCAAGAAAAATCCAAGTCTATGAATTCAATGACGGAAAACCAAGTCTTGAGGTCAAGACTTGATAATTTAGAAAGAATCCTAGCAAGAATGGAAAATATTCTTAGGGGTCAAAATGAGCATAACCTAGGAAAAACTAGACAAGAGTCATCCAATGGCTATATAGGTTTGGGATACAAACTAAAGTCAAGAAGGATGTGACTTCCTTTCATAGGGTTCCATATAGTTATGAGACCAACCCTAGGTTTAGTGGTCAAGCTAAAAGTACAAGGGAAGTTGTCCCTAAGAGTACTTTTGCAAAGACCAATGTGACTAAGACTTCTAAGAAGTCTAATAATGTCACAAAGAAGGTCACAAGGGAGGTCATCCCTAGAGTTGACTTAGTAAAGGTGACTACGGCTTCAAAAAGGCCAAACAAAGTCACAAATAAGGTTACAAGGGGAGTTAGTGTTGGAGCAATCTTGCTCAAGACATTACTCATTGTTGATGTTTGGTTAAAATAGTTTAAGCTAGGCATTAATTGTGATCTAACATAAGTATTGAGTGAGCAGATACAAAGAAAAGACCAAGTATGAAGTTTTGGCAAGGAAAGATCCGGAGGCGTGATCTATTGGCAAGAAGGAGACTTAGCATGACGGAGCCAAAGGTAGCCCTTGAAGGCAAGCGCAAGGATGAGGAGTCGTGGAGACAAAAGCATCCTAGGGGCGTAAGGCTGAGGGAAGGTGCTTGGAGGCTTGAAGTCTAAGCTAAGGAAGTAAATTCAAGTGTATAAAATAATGTAAAACTGAGACGGTACAAAATGCTGTAATTTTCAGAAGTATAAGGTACCAGTCGACTGGTACTTACACTAGTCGACTGGTACCAAGGCACAGAATGGACAGAATGTCGCCAGGATAACTGGAGGCAAGTACCAGTCGACTGGTGATGGTACCAGTCGACTGGTAGATGACCGTTATGAAGTGGCGGCTCAAAATCTCGTCAAATCCTTAGTGCCGTTAAAGCCCATCAGTCGACTGATAGGTATACCAGTCGACTGATGTCGGGAAAACTATAAAAGCAATTCTTAAGAGCTTGGAGAGTATCAACTGTTCTAAAACTGAAAAAGTTCTCATCAAGTGATCCTCAAGCCTACAGACACTCATACTCTTCCTTCTGATCCTAACTTTCACTTTGTAAAAGGAAGAGGAGATTGTGTAAGGGTTTCTCCACCTTCGATTGTCATTCGAGAAGGAGAAGTTTATAGTGGAACTTCATTGTGTGGGTGTGTGCGCCTTGGATTAGTCACCTCAAGGAGGTGGAGACCAAGTAAACAAAGGGAGTTAGCATTGAACTTTTGTTTTCATTCTTGTTCATTTGTTTCCTTTATCTTCCACTAACAAGTTGTAGGTGAAAAACGAAAGAAAGGCTATTCACCCCCCCTCTAGCCAAACACAAAGATCCTAACAGTTAGCCCTAGAAGTGACCTAGTGGAAGTGAAAAAGGCTTCTAAGAAGCCTAGAAAGGTCCTTAGGAAGGTATCTATGGAAGTCATCCCTAGTGAGTACCTAGAGCATCCAAGGAGCACCAATAGGTTTTGGGTTCCTAGGAGCATATTCTCTACACTCTAGATAGGTTAGAGAGTGTCAACTCCAATTGGAAAGGTAGTTAACCCAACCTTTGTAAAGTTGACACTTGAGAGTATTTTCAAGGTTATTGTTAACCTTGGAAAAAAGAAAAAGGTTATTGGGTTACTCTTTGAGAGAGTAATATATGTGCCAAAATTTGAAGAGTTGAACTTAATCTAACTTGGCACACTTAAGAAAAGTATAAGAAAAATCAAGTTAGAATTTTGATACTTTCTTAAGGAATTAAGAGAAAACTCATGCTTTAATCAAATGTGCTTAAAGCCTTGAAGAGCAAAAATGTGTCAAAATTTGAGGAGTTAAATCTAATTTAAATTGACACATTTGGAAAAGGATAAGAAATGCCAAGTTGGGGGGTTTGGCATTTTCTTAGAAGGTTAAAGGTGAATCTAAGCCTTAATTTGATTTCATATACTCTTTGAAAGAATAAAATGTGCCATACTTTGAGGAATTTGTTTAATTTAAAAATGGCACAAATTTAGAAAGGGAAAAAGAAATGTCAAAATTGGGGTTGGCACTTTCTTGATGAAATTGGGCAATCTAGGATTTAATTTTAAGGTATAGCTAAGAATTAAGGATACTTAGATAGATTATCTAGGTACATTTTATTTATGCTAACTTGTCATGATTGTTTGCCCATCATATGCCATGACATCATATTTAGCATTCACATTTTATTATGAAAAATACAAAAATACCATGTCATGTCATGGATATATCATGTAGTTATAGCATGCTTTGCTTATTTTGATGTATGCCATTAATCATCATGCAGTATGTCAATTTCCTTATAATTAAGGACAAAAGACATTTATTATGTATGGAAGTGTCCCAACAAGAGGGATCATATCAAGTGACATCCTAGATGGATGATCATGATTTTTACAATGCCTAGATAGAGATGCATGATCCCTTAGTTTAGGGCAAGACCAAATATACATCTCACAAAGAACTATAAGGTGACTTGTATATGTTTTAATACACGTTAGGTACAAGTGAGATGTTAAGATGGTGAACTAAACTCAAGATGTTGATCTAGTGCATCTTGTTGAGTTTTAGGTTCATCAAAACACATAGTTATGTGTCTTCCAATCATTGGGAAAGCTAATGTATAAGTCATGTACTTTGAGCCCAAAGAACGTGGTTGGATATTGGTTTCGAAAATGATTTCAAAATACTTTTGAAAAACCTTGGTGAAGACTATCTTTTGATAGTAATCATCATTGGAAAGTTAGACACAAACTAGGAGAAAACATTGAAGTTTTCAAGAGTTTTCAAATTTGTGTCAATCTTTGAAAATAGGAAGTATTTTCATAGAAAACTATTTTTTCTTGATAAAGTATACCCTAAATAATGTCTACATGAGTTTTCATGATGAAAACAAGTATGGTTTGGTTAAGAAAGATCAAAGTGAAGTTTCAGTTGATGTTTAGTTTCATTATTGAATTTTGAACCTCAAACTTCAAGTTTTGGTTTTCCTAATTATTTAGGAACCCCAAGTCATTGTTGGTGCAATGATAAAAGTTTGATCATGTTTTTAGGGGGAGTTACTCTTTGAAAACATAAAAATCTTTTCAAAGACCAAAAGGATGTCAAGTGTTAAGCTAGCACATGATATTGGTATGGGAGGTGTTACCAAGAATAAGGGAGAGTCATCCAAGGCCAATAAGAAGGAATATGCTAGGGTAGCATATAATTATAGCAAGGATAAGGTGTCCAAGATTAAGGACAAGAAGAAATTCCCAAAGACAAGGTGTCTAAGGTTAAGAAGGTGAGTCTTGTAGGCCAAGTGTCAACTGAGATGCACCAAAATGGCATAGTCATAGTAAATGAGTCACCTAGGGAGGTGGATAAGATTAAGAGCTCAAGGGGGAGCTCAAAGAGTCTTTGGGACATATGGTAAATGATCTTAAGTGAACCAAGATGTGCCAAAGGGATTAGAGATAGATTTGAGCCTCTACTATACTTGGTTGGCACAATTGGGTTAAGTTTTATGCATGGAAATATGAATTGGGTTCATATTGCATGAAAATTAGTTTTTGATGTATAGATGTCATATAAACCCATGCTAGGAAAGTATTGTGGTTTAGTATGGGCAGATACATCAAGAGGAAGCCAAAACTAGGACTTTAGGTCAAGGTTCAATTGAACAATTTAGCTAGGTTTGAATTTTGTGTCAATCTTAGGATCTGTGATAAATATATTTTTATATATATTTTTCCCAAGTAGACAAGGTTAAAATAGACCTCTCCACAAAATTTGAGATTTTTTGGAGGTCTGTAGAATTTCTGGTGCATTTCTGAAGTTGGTCAGAAAAGGCTGATTTTTTCAGAAATAGGGTGCCAGTCGACTGGTGCAGATACCTGTCGACTGGTAACAGTGTTTTTTAGCACAGAATGTCTCTGTAAGCTCATTTTTATGAGGGCAGTCGACTGGTGCCAAGACCAGTCGACTGGTAACAGTAGATTTCAACTACAGAATGTTTCTGTAAGGTTCTGTCGAAGGGGGCAGTCGACTGATACCAGCCTAAACGTGTTTTTCAACGTTGTTCTTGACCGTGTCAACTCGTTTAAATATGAGATCCATGGGAGATAAATACATGAGTTTAGGGTCAATTTGGATGACATGTTTTCAATAATTGGGATATTGTTGGAACTCTTTTTGATGTATGGCAAAGGGGGAGAATTTTAGGTTTAAGTGGAAAACCTATACACCTTTGCAAGAAATCCTAGCTCAAGGGAGAGCTTAGGTGAAGGGGGAGCCTAGGGATTTAGGTTCCATTATTTATGCATGAGTTGATTTGCATATTTATTTGCATATGTATTATATTTATGTTTCCCTAACTTAAACAGGTTGCTAAACATCAAAAAGGGGGAGATTGTTGAAGCAATTTAGATGCCCTAGGTTTTGATGTTTGGGCAAAGGTTTAAGTTAGACTTATTGTTGTATTTGATATGCATTGTGAGTGTGTAGGATACAGGTACGACAAGGAAAGTCCAAGGGTGAGTCTTGGCGGTGTAAGTCCAAGCATGTAGTTTTGGCAACGTAAGTCCAAGTGTGATCCAAGGATGAGTCTTGGCGGTGTAAGTCCAAGCATATAGTCTTGGCAACATAAGTCCAAGTGTGACTTGGCAATGGATGAAGTCCCGGAGGCGTGACCTCTTGGCAAAGGAAGACCCGACAATAATGACAAGGCCGATGGAAGCTCCAGAAGGCAAGACGTGAAGGATGGGGAGGCATCCGAGGGACGCAAGGCTGATGGAGAAGGCTAGAAGGCTAGGTCTAGGTTGGTCGGGTGAGAACGAGTGTTGAGTGAATGTACTCGAGGTAAAATCCTAAAATTAGGGTTTACTATAGCAGTACTGTAGCAGTACTGTAGCGTTACTGTAACAGCACTGTAGCAGTCGACTGATGACTGTTGCAGTCGACTGGTACACTGTAGAGAGCCGTTGAGAGAGCCGTTGCGATGGAACCAGTCGACTGGTGCAAGGACTAGTCGACTGGTAACGGGCAAATCAGCTTACTGATTTGTTCCAAGCTCTATAAGAAGGAGTTTGGGATGGCCGGCCTAGGTGACGAAATTAGACTTGGTTAAAGCCTAATTAGTAGTCACCAAAGTGCTCAAGGATCTCTTGTGTCCAAGTGTTCTTGATTGAAGTTGTGGTGAGGTTTCTCCACTCACAAGGAGCGGTTGAGCTAGCCGGAGTTTCCGGGGACTAATCCACCGACGGATTGAGGGATCGTCCACCTTACGGACAGTCGTGGAGTAGGAGCATCATCTCCGAACCACGTTACATCGACGTGCATTGGTTTGATTATTCTTTTCTTTATCTTTAGCTTTCGTATTCGTAATTTGTATTGTATTATTCCGCTTGCACACTAACGAATATGTAGGAAGCCATCGACTTGGGTGAGACGCTATTCACCCCCCCTCTAGCGGCCACCGATCCTCCAACAGAATATTGATATATGTTGATCGTAAATCAATATTCTTCGGGAACATTGATAAAACTTATATCTTAGATCGACATTCTTTAAGAATATTGATAAATCTTATATTTTTATATTTTAAATTGCAGATCTGTCAATATATCAATAATATATCAATATAAGTTCATATTATCCTACTTCAGGAGCATCAACATAGAATTAAAAGTTGTGCTTCTTCAAGAATATTAATACAAATTTAGAATTTATGTTATTTAAAGAGTATCAATATTAAATCTAAATATTATGCTACTGCAAGAGCATTAATATAAAACTAAAGATATAAACATAAAACTAAAAAATTGTGTTATTTTGAGTTTCAAAAAACTAAGAATAAGAATATTTATGAGTCCCCCCCTTTATAAAATAGGTGGAGTGATGTAAATATGAAAGAATACAATAATTCATCAATTATAATAATTTTATATAAATATAAATAATTTTATATATTTTTATTTACTTAATCTATTTATTGGAATAAAAGGTGAAGTCGTCACCTTAGCAACCCCTTCAGTGCAACCCCACGCTCTCTTGAAAGGGAGTAAATAACAAGAGAAATTTATCCTAATATGACGACCCTTTGCATGGGGAGATTAAACATCTAATAAAACATTTTACATTCGTTGAAAATTAATCTCGAAACCTATTAAAGAAATCATCCATGTAGGTACTCACTTTGCTAATCCATGGGAAAACTTGATCAATTTATTTTTTTATGAAAATACTTCTTAAAATTGATCTATTAAAATTTAATAAGATAATATATCTAATAAAAATAATTTAAATAGCTTTATAATTTTATAATTTAAAATTTTCATAATGTTGGAAGAATAATGGATGTAAGAAATTTTCAAATTTGAGATTAGTGACTATATATATATATATATATATTATATGCTATTAATGAGTTTCAATTAAGTTATTGATCGCTTATTGATTACAAATAATTATATTCATTAAGATTGACTACACAAATTATTATTTTAAAAATTAATAGACAATTTCAATTATCGCTATAAAAGTCATATTATAAAAAAAAAATCTAACTACAATATAATATTAATTAAAATGAGCATATTTTTTTAAAAAAAAATTACTGATGCCACAATGCACACCATAAATTCCACATTATCATATAAAATAAATAAAGTATTAAAATATTTACTGAAAATTAAAATTAGCTTCTTAAAATAAAATAAAATAAAATAAGTAGTAAATGATATGTATGGTCGATCATCATCTCGTATATGCTTGTTGCTTTCTCTCCGTTTGACCCGGACAAATTTTCATCTCTCATTTTTTGAGAGAAACTGCGATTATCTTTCTAACAAAAATCTCTAGGGCAAAAAGTTTTAGATTCAGTTTTCCCTTTCATATTGTGGATCTGATTTCAGAGTATTGTACTTTGATTTTATTCCCATTGAGTAGTAGGCAATAAACAATTAAAAATGGCAACAATGAGGCTAGGTTCCAAGCCGGAAGAGTTTCAATTGGAAGGTCAAACTTGGTAAGCCTCACAAAGCTCTTCATTTTTTTTTTTTTTGCTTGACATGATTCTTCTCAATGACGTACCTCATTGTTTGAATTTATTCTAGGATTTGTGGTCTGAAACTTATCTTTCTGCCTAATTTTGGTTGCCAAATTTTTGGCGTGTTGAGGAGATCAGTAGCTAGATGTGTTTTTTATCTCCATGTTAAGGTTTTCATCAGCGTAGGGTTGATTTTGTGTCTTTAATTCGATCGGTCCATGCTCTTGTTAGTTTTTATACCTTTTGGTTGTGTAGGGTACGTCTTTATATGGAAAGAGCACTAGGCTTGACGGTGTAGTACGGATATTTTCATTGAACTTTTGGTGGATGCAACTCTACCTACATACACCAATTTTTAATCCCGAAAGGCAAATGTTGTTTCAATGTCATTTTACTCCTGATTACTCCATGTTATAGGTAGGACTCATACATATATATCGGTGGTTTCTTTATTATGTGGATTCTATGACATAGTATTTTTTAAAAAAAAATTAAAAAAATTACACATGATCAATAGAAATATCAAGTGTTCATGTATCCGACACAAGCGTGGAGAGGGTAGTAGATTGAAGGTCAAAGTGTCAGAGTGTGTGTTAATGTTCCTGTTGTTATGTTTCAGATGCTTTGTCGTAGAAAGGCAAGGATGAGAAGCAGAAAAATGTCTTTTTAGCCTGTAAATTTGAAATTGTTTTGATGTCGTGAGTTTTTAAAACTCATTGCAAACCTGTGTCTTCTTTTCTAAGGATCATAATTGTCGTTGGTTTTTCTTTTACGTGCTAAAAAAGACTCATAGATCGTGATCAGTTTTCTGCATCTCACAGGATATGTAAGAATGAATTGCTCAGTGATATCTCAATCAAGGTCGGAGAGGTGTTCTTTCAGCTCCACAAGGTGTTTTTCGTTATATGAAACCTACCTTCTTTTACTATCATTTAATTTGTTCACTAGAAGCATTCATTTGTAGAACAGATTTCAGTTAAGTCTTAATTGCAATATCCAGCTCAAACTTTATTTATGCTGCTATATCTTTGCCGGTTCCTATATACAGTGATGAACTATCATTAATGTTTTGTTAGTTTACTTACTCAAAAACGGTTTGATGAAGATTTACTAGCTATGCAATATCCGAAGCAACTTAACTTTGAGATGAATGATGAATCAGCTTATCGTGTATGTATCTTCTCTGTAATTTGCAGTTTCCATTGATTAACAGAAGTGGGTTGCTGCACAAAATGATCAGCGAATGGCACAACGATGATGATGCAAAAGATTGCATACTCGAGCTTCATGACATCCCTAGCGGCGCCAAGACTTTTGAGCTTGTCGCAAAGTTTTGCTATGATGTGAGGATAGAGTTGAATTCTTTGAATGTGGTTGCTCTTCGATGTGCTTCCGAATACCTCGAGATGACTGAACATTATGGAGGAGGAAATCTGATGATGCAAACTGAAAACTTCCTCGAAGAGGTTCTCGGGTATTGGAGCGACTCAATGAAAGCACTCTTAACATGTAAGGATGCTCTTCCTCATGCAGAAGAGCTCAACATTGTGAGTAGATGTATCAATTCATTGGCTGGAAAGGCATGTGCTGATCCGACGCTATTTAGTTGGCCAACCGATGGACAAGGTAACATGAAGAACGTGGGGGGTAGTGTACTTTGGAATGGAATTGGAACAACAGGAAGGGAAAGGTCCCCAGGTGCTGATTGGTGGTATAAAGATGTTACTTTCCTCGACTTTCCTATCTATAAGAGGCTGATTCTTGCTATGAAGTCGAAAGACATGAAGGCAGAGGACATTGCGGGATCTTTGGTGCAATATGCAAACAGATGGCTTCCGGGATTGACTAGGCACTCAGGCTCACAAGAAAGTTGCAATACCTTCAATTCTTCCAGCTCTTTGATTCAATTGGAAAGTGACCAAAGGGTTCTACTCGAACAGATAGTCGAGCTCCTGCCCCTGGAAAAGGGTGTCACTTCTTCCAAGTTTTTGCTTGGCTTTCTCCGAAGCGCTATAATACTACAAGCAAGTCCCCTTTGCAGGGAGAATTTGGAAAAGAGGGTGGGGGCTCAATTAGAGGATGCTACACTAGAAGATCTCCTAATACCCAATCTCGGTTACTCAATTGAAACTCTTTACGACGTCGACTGCATGCAAAGAATCCTTGACTATTTCATTTCTGTTAACCACCCGGAACGATCCTTGACGACTTCACCTTGCGTGGAGGATGAGGGACAGTTGATTGCCTCCTCTACGGCACTGACATCTATGACCATGGTAGCAAAGCTGGTGGATGGCTACCTTGCAGAAGTAGCTTCGGATGTTAATTTAAAGATTCAAAAGTTTCAATCCTTGGGGGCTTTAATTCCTGACTATGCCAGGCCATCAGATGATGGAATCTACCGTGCTATCGATGTTTTCTTAAAGGTATGTGTTTGTTTGTATATATGATCTTCTTTTTTTTCCCTTTTAACTTTAGCGAATGTTGGTTGGTTGGTTCGCTGGTTCAACATTGCCTCTAATGTATAATAGATAGATAGTTAGTTCCACAAAGTCTTTTTTTTTCAGTCCAATTTTCCTTTTATCCAATCCAATAGTTCCGTGGCTAGCTAATTAACAACATGCACAATATGTATGCACTTCAGTCACATCCGTGGCTAACAGATTCGGAGCGGGAACAACTTTGTCGACTAATGAACTGCCAGAAGCTCTCTTTGGAGGCATGCACACATGCGGCACAGAACGAGAGACTGCCTCTTCGGGTCATTGTGCAAGTGCTCTTCTTCGAGCAACTTCGCTTGAGGACGACTATAGCAAGTTGGTTTTTCGCCAATGATAACACGGACATTAACCCTGATATTAATGCTCCTCGTATGCTACCTAAGATCAATAGCCGGCACAACCAAGAAGACCAAGATTTCCAGAACTTGAGCTACGAAGAGATGCGATCCAGAGTATTTGAACTAGAGAGGGAGTGCTCAAGCATAAGAGAAGAAGTCAAAAAGATGGAAAAGCCGAAAAGTAATTGGAACATCTTAATAGGGAAATTTGGACATGGGATGAGATTGAAGCGGTCTGGTAGTACAAAAAAATAACAACTAGCTCATCTTAATAGGCACCGTACGTAGAGATTTACACTTTTTATTCTTCACTCTTTTTATACATGTATGACTCGATCTCTCTGTACGACTTAATTTTCAAACTAAACTTGTCTTCTTGGAACGAATGAAAAATTAATACAATTTATTCTGCATGCATATTTCACAAATGTTAATTAGATGATCGATGATTGTTACTATCATGATAATTTTTTCATTTTACATTTTTCTCCTCTCTAGTTTAGTTGAATTATTATGAACTATATATAGTAATTAAAGGGCCGTGTGTCTAGAGTAGTCATTCGACATATTGATATAAAATTAATTTGTTAATATCATGTCTCAACCAATGTGGAATTTGTTGACGTGTAACATCTTATTAGGTCTAGAGTCTTCGCCAATTACATTCTTTAAAACGCCGAGTTGGCAAAGAGCATTCTAATAGCTAAGAATTAAAATTACTAGCTAGATTAATAAAGGAGCTGAGTAATTGCTACTTAAATTCTAGGTCAGTAGATACTTAAACTCATTTCAAAACTAAATTTTAACTCTAAATCCTAAATTTTAACTAAATTTTAACAATCTGAATACACTGTCACTTCACCATAGCCTAAAATATGCATCCATATTAAAGCCTCAAATTATTAAATAAGGTTGTAATTTAATTTGTTCACTTGAAAGAGATATTGAAAATGAACACATTTTTTATTTTTAATATTATATTTTACTTTCTAATCTAATTGAGGATCTTTTAATGTTTTTTTCAATTAATGTTAGAGATTAATTCCTTTTATAGAATATCTCTAATCTTAAATTATAAATGTCTATTATAATTTAAACTCACATACCTTATAAATTGAACCACCTGAATTGATAATCTATGTCAACACAAAGAAGCTATAGAAACATAAATAAGAACTGTTGTCACACTAAGAAGGTGCATCATGGTTCTAATTGAAAGTCATTCATTGTGATTTGCTAAATCATGTGATTTTAATATTTAATGATTAATTAATTTAAGTTGGTTTGGAGCAATTGTAACATTGTGAAAGATTGACTAAAGGGAGTGAATAGATGGCACATAAAGATCTCATACATTCAAATCAAATCAAATCAAACAATTAGTCTATCCTGCGTGTGTGAAATATGTAAGAAAAAATAATAAAATAAAAAGAATAGTAATGATAAATTTATTATTCATCCTAGTTTATGATTCATCTTGGTTTTGGTGCAATGCTTTAAGAGAAAAACTCATAATAAATTGGTTGAGCAAAGATGCTCTTAAAAATTTAGTGGATTTATAGTTTAGATCACTTATATGCATTTTCTTTTTTTTAAATATAGGTATTTAGGTCTTCAAACTGATTAATTCTAAAGATGACTAATTTGACCTCACAAAAATTTTTTACCGGTCATCAGGATAAATCAGAAAATATAGATATCACGGGAGGTCCATTGTCATAGGTAGTTCAACTTCTTACATGCTCGTTGCCTAGGGATCTCACCCCATTATTTATCATTGTACCATTTTCCCAGGAGCTTATAGAGATTTGCTCTTGATTGACCTTAGAGGATTATAGCCTTTAAATCAATATTTTTAGATCTATTAAATTAACTTAGAATTATAACCCCTAAATTAACCTACTTTAGAATAATAATAAAATTTTTAAACCAACCTTAAAGGAATGCTAACCTTCGAGAATTGCAATCTTCCTTTTACAAGGATTTAAATTAGAGTGTGGAGAAAGAAATATAGAAAAGCTTTGATCTCACTCTAGAAAAATTAAAAGAAAAATTAGAAAGTGGGAATAGTTACTCAAGATAGGTAAATGTGCAACTAAAGCTTCAAATGCATAGGAAGCCCTTAAAGAGAAGTTTGCTTTACTTGTTGATAAATATCTCTCTAGAGCCGGGTTATAGATGATTTCTAACAATTATAGTTCAAATTTAAGCTTATCCATTGAAATAATAGTGATATCACTCATCCTAAGTGATCTAATATCATCAATCCCACGGTAAAATATATGTAAGTAAATAACGAAGGATATTTTTTCCTAATGCAATAACCCTTTGTATAGGGAATATCAGATATTCAACGAGATATTTTCACTAAAAAAAGTACTATGTTGGGACTAATTCTGAGACGAATTTCTAAAAAAAATTTCATTGTAAAAATATTTGGGACGAAATTTGCGATGAAAAATTTTCGTCCCAAAATTCTCATTGCCAACTTGACGATGAATTTGGGGAAGAAACTGCAAAATTGGGGTCGAATTCAACGATGAAATTGGCAACGAATTATAATTGGAAAGTGCAAGTACAGAAATAACAATTCTCTACACTCACCTTTTTTTTGTTTCCTTTTTTCTATTTTTCTGAAAATATTTTTGTTTGTTTTGGAATTTTGGCCTTTTTTTGCTGAAACTAATTTTTTTATTTTGACCTTTTTTACCAAAAATAATTTTTTTTTGAATTTCGACTTTTTTTTTTGCCAAAAAGATTTTTTTTTAATTTTGGCCTTTTTTTGCTAAAAATATTTTTTAAAATTTTGGCTTTTTTTTGCCAAAACTATATATATATATATATATATATTGAATTTTGGCCTCCTTTTTTTGTTGAAAATAATTTGATAGTAACAAGATGAATAATACTCACTAAGATTGAGATGATAATGTTAAGTAGATAATGTTGAACAAATAAACAAAGATTCAAGTACAAAGAAAAAGGATAACTAAATCGATTTAGAAAAACCAAAGCTCTGATACCAAATGATGTGAACCCAACGAGAAAGATATCTCAAGAACCCACAACGAATTGAAGACAGAAAGAAGGAAGGTCTAAGAGGATAAGATGGATGAAAAGAAACCTTGACCCAATGCTTAGGAAAGCATGAACCTTGGTATAGAAGATAGGAGATGCTACAACCTTGGGATTGAGGTTGATAAGTCTTTGAACGCTACAAGGAGATGCCTTGATAAGTTCTAGTTCAATGAAGAACCAACAAACGAGAGCCTCACCGTGCTTTACATTAAAAAATATGTCAAAGATACATGTGTGGTCGTCACCCCCTTTATTTATAGCTATAGGGTGACCAAAAAACTCTAAAAGGCCAAAAGAAAGCTCATTTAGTAAAGGCCTATATAGACTACTTAGCCATTTTAAGTTTATGCCATTATTACAACCCAAATAAAGATAGAAATTGAGTCTAAATTGAGCCTACATATCCATACTACATAGATATGAGACTTAAATGCTAATTCACCTCATCTAAGGCTTGAATTAGGTTGACTAAGCCGGATAACTTGCTCTTGATCAAACTTTCTTCAATGGTAGCTTTGGCCTTGACATCTTTAATTAGCATATTAAGTGTTTCCTTCATTTTTTTTAGCCTTAGCCCTTGTAATTGGGCCTCCATTGATGCATAATGGATCATCATTAATATCTAAAGTGGGTTGAGCATAATCCATATCATAAGCTTGTTGCGCAACTTGTTGTTCGCCTTCTTTTACTCCATCACAAGCTAACTTCATAGCCAACGGATGAGCAGAACTCCACCTCCTAAGTGTGTTGCCACTGTAGGAAGTCAACAGAATCAACGCCTATAGATCAACAAAAGAACTCTGGGAGAAATTCCTAGAGCTACATGAAGGGACTTCTAAAGCCAAGCTCATGAAGTGGGACCTGCTCTAGAATCAACTAACGAACCTTCTGCTAAAAGAAGGAGAGTCGGTCGCTCAACTACACGCTAAACTAAAGGAGTTGATCATCAAACTCACAAATCTCAAAGAAATTGTAACAAACTAATATTCACTAAGGTATGCACTAAACGTTTTCCCAAGAATGCCCGAGTGGATGTCCATAATCGATTCATATTATATCTCCAAGGATCTAGAGGCAAGTTTATTAAAAAGTTTATTTTCTACTTTAGAACTTCATGAATCTAGATGTACAGAACTAAGGAAAGAGTTAAATCAAAGATATTACCCTAAAGGAAAAATGGACGAACTAGACTCTGAATCTTCGACGACGAAGACAAAGCAGCCCTCATGGTAAGAAACTTTAGTAAATTTCTTAAATCTAACAAATTTCCCAAGTCACAGGAAAAGAAACACCTTCAAAGCAAAAGGAATATACGATGCTACAACTACCAAGAAAAGGGCACATCAAGGACAACTGCCCAAAACTAAAGAAGAAAAAAAAAAGAAAAACAAAAAGGGCTAAGAGGAACAAAGCAGAAAAACATAAAAGCTACGTG
The DNA here is from genome assembly GCF_018446385.1 of Zingiber officinale. Classification (NCBI taxonomy): domain Eukaryota; kingdom Viridiplantae; phylum Streptophyta; class Magnoliopsida; order Zingiberales; family Zingiberaceae; genus Zingiber; species Zingiber officinale. Next base: position 55,739,161 of record NC_056004.1, on the reverse strand, counting down.
GGATAAATCATCGTCTTCTAAGTCTGAGATCGAATCCTATGCCAGATTGGCACTAATGGCAAACCATCAGAGGGGCATAGAAAGTTCCTCAAAAATGAACATCGACGAAGGGGGAGAGTTTTCAGAAAAAAGTACCAACAAAGGGGGAGCATCGGATAACGAAATCATCACCGTAAGTAAGGTACATTCCTGATCTTCTTGTTAGGATGTATACTAAAAGCCTAGCTTTTGAATGAACATTTATTTTGAAATGAGAATCACATTGGTCAAATATCTACATTTAGTAAAATACAATTATCCATTTAATTTATATTGTAGATAACATGGTGTGTGGTGTCACATAAAAGATCATGTTATCAGTTCCTTATAAATTATAAATAATAGCTCACAATCAAGATGGATTGGGACAAACCATTGGAATGGTTGTAGTGTAATTTGATATTAGTTTGTCTTGACTATAAAATTACACTAGTACACTATGTGTGTATTGAACAGGACTATTTGATGTTGTTTCTTTTTATACTGACTACATAAAAGAACAGAACCTCTGTTATTATGGATGTGCGTACTCTTAATCACGATATAATAACATATACTTAGTATTTATTTCTTTAATTTATCAATGGGTCAGATTTATTCATTAAATCAATAGGCTCGATAAGTTGAAAATAATATAATTTATATGATGTGTTGTTGATTATAGAAGGAAATTGTGTCCTAGTTATCTAGGTTGATAGTGTCCCCTTTAGGAGCTCATAAGGATTATCATGTAAACCCTGCAGGTGGACTTAGTCCGACATGATAATGAAGTTGAGTGGTACTACTCTTGGAGCTAGATACTAATTAAGTGAGTTGTCAATAACTCATTTAATTAATGGACATTCGATATCTTAAACACAGAGAGATTAATACACTCATGATAAGAAGCTCATAATGTAATATGTGATTGGTGCGGTAGTTCAATAATAACTCTTTAGTGGTATGAGTTATTATTGATGAACTTGAGTTGGGTGTTCGGGTCAAACACAGGAAGCTCAAGCTCATCGGGAGGTCAAAACTAATTCCTCCTCTAGATCCTTGTTGTGGCCTCTATAAAGCCTCGCGTTCACTGGTTTTGATTTTCCTTCTTACCCAAATGAGGGGTCAGCCACATCCTTGCTTGGTGCCCAAGCAAGGGGTCGGCCAAGTCCTCTTGGTGCCCAAGATGTGGGCCAGCCAAGCCATGCTTGGTGCCCAAGCATGGGGCCGGTCATACAAGAAGAGAAAAGGAAGTTTTGTTGAAAACAAAATTTTGTTAAAATCTTTCCTTTTATAGCTTTCTATAATGGATTAAAAGATAGATTTTAATTTTGTTAAAATCTTTCCTTTTTGTAGTTATCTACAATGGTTAAAAGAGAGATTTTAATTTTATTAAAATCTTTCCTTTTTGTAACCAACCATTATAGGAATAAAAGGAAGATTTTGTTTAAAACAAAATTTTGTTATAATCTTTCCTTTTATAACTATTTACAATGGTTTAAAAGAGATATTTTAATTTTGTTAAAATCTTTCCTTTTTTGTAACCATCTACAATAGCAAATAAGAGGAAATTTTATTAAAAACTCTCCTTATTAGCCGCTAGCAAAGATTATAAAAGAGGAGGAGGGAGGTGCCCAAAAACTAACACAACCTAAGGCTCCTCTTCTAATTTCTTGTGGCCGGCTCTTCCCTTTTTCCCTTTCCTCTTCATAAGGGCCAGCGGCACTTGGAGAACGGTCTTCACCTTGTGGCCGGTTGCTTGGAGAACAAGAAGAAGAAGAAGGAAGCCTCTTCACTTTGTATTCTTTGGTGGCCGAAAGCTTGGAAAAGAAGAAGGTCGGGTATCTTCGTCTTGGTAGATCGTCACCCACACGACGTCCAAGAGGAAGAGAGGAATACAGTAGAAGATCAAGAGGTCTTTGTCTACGAATGAAGGTACAACTAGTTCTTTATTCCGCAGCGGAACTAGTTTAGTTTTTATTTGTATGGATCCTGAAATACTAACACAAGAGGCTATCAATTTTGTATTTCTATTATGGTATCTATAGTTAAACCTAAGATTACTGTAAGAAATTTAAATATTCAATTTCTTTGAAAAGCTTTGTCTAGGAAGTGGTGGATGATCTCATACCCAAGAAGGTCGAGTGTCTCACCATATTTAACCTGGAAGCCTATCTTTGAAATAGATATTTAATCTGTTGGTGCGGGTAGCACTAACGGTCTAACCCAGGTTTTGATGAATGACAAATAGGTTAAGTTAGTTGTGTTGTTGTCTGACACTTTGATCAAGTGTGCAGGAAAAGTCCAGCTAGGTCGACGGGCTGACCGGATAGCTGGCGAGAAGTCCAAGCGGGTCGACGGGCTGACCGGACGCTTGGCGAGAAGTCCAGCTAGGTCGACGGGCTAACCGGATAGCTGGCGAGAAGTCCAAGCGGGTCGACGGGCTGACCGGACGCTTGGCGAGAAGTCCAGATGGGTCGACGGGCTGACCGGACGTCTGGTAGGTAAGCAAGGTAAGTCACTGGAAGGGAGTGACTGTGAGGACGCGTTCCCGGGAAGGGGACATTAGGCGTCGATCCGGCTTAGATCCATTTCGGATATCTAAGTCGAGATCGTGACTAGATTCCGGTCTCGGAAAGACGGAATCTAAGTCATACTCTTTTTAATTATCTGTTGAACCTTAACTGTGCTGACAATCTGTTTTACAGGATATACATTTGCCTCGGACTAACTTTGTTTTGCAGGAAAAGGGAGTTTTCTGGAACAAGGTGGTCCGGGCGCCCGGAAGGCGAATTTTATCCAGCCAAGTCGTCGCCACGTGGAGCATCTTGGTTTGAGCAGTTACGTCACACTCCAGGCGCCCGGAAGGAATCCAGGCGCCCGGAACAGCATATAAAAGAAGCCCCAGGCAAGAGCTTCAGAAATCAATCAAGCTGAGAACTCTTCTACTGCTGGTCTTGCTGCTCGATGCTCAGTGCGACGCCAACAAAGCTCCGACACTACGCTCCGTTCTTTTCCCTTTTGTCGGTATTTGTTTTTCAGTTTCATTAGCATTCCCTGTACGGTTCTTTTGTAATTATTATTCCGAATTGCTAGTGATTGCCCAATGAAAGTGGTCAAGGACCACGGGCCTTTGAGTAGGAGTCGTCACAGGCTCCGAACGAAGTAAAATCATTGTGTCTATTTTACTTTTCCGCTGCGTTTAAACTCTTGTTTTTTTTGAATCGATATTCACCCCCCCCTCTATCGAATCTAACGGTCCTACAAGTGGTATCAGAGCAGGTACCGCTCTGATTTGGTGCAACCACCAATCAGACAGGGGGTGAATTATTTTTGTTTTTTTTCAATAATTAATTTTAAAACTGGTGTTTCGTTAACTTAATATTTCTCTAATCAATTTAAATTAGTGCAACATGAATCTAGATTTTTTTCTATTTTTCTCTTCCCGCACTACTAATCCAAGACCAAGTCTTGGGATATTTTTTTGGTTATTTACCTGTGCACAGAATGTCCCAACAAGAAGGATTCAGCACAGTGCGACCTCCACTCTTTGACGGGGACGGCTTCCCTTACTGGAAGAAGCGCATGGAGGTCTACCTCAAAACAGACTTCGACCAGTGGATGAGCATTACGAAACCTTACAAAATTCCAGTGGACAACGCCGGGAATCTGGTGGATCCTGAAGACTGGACAGCAGATCTCAAGAAAAAAGCATCAACAGAAAATAAAGCGATCAACACTCTACAGTGCGGATTGACAAGAGAAGAACTGAACAGAGTCGGTCCACACAAAAACGCTAAAGAGCTATGGGACAAGCTGATCGAACTGCACGAGGGAACGAGCGACGCTAAGGTAACAAAACGAGACCTGCTTCTAAATAAAATTTTTAATATAAAAATGCAGGAAGGAGAAACAGCGAATCAACTACACGCGAGGATCAAGGACATCCTCAACGGGCTTCATGCGATAGGCCACCAAATGGAGAACAGAGACTTAATAAGGTACGCTTTAAACGCCTTTCCACGTAATAGTTTGTGGGCATCAATAGTGGATGCCTACAAAATTTCTAAGAATCTTTCCAACTTAAAATTAGATGAGCTGTTTTGTGAATTAGAATTACACGAACAAACTAATGCTGGAGCCGAGAAAGGTATAGCTCTATTTGCAGGTTCCTCCAAAGAAAAGAAAAGCAAGCCTGAACTTGAAGAAGACTCCGATCAAGATTCTGAAGACGAAGAACACCTGGTGAACTTGGTAAGAAAAATGTTCACCAGGAGAAAGAGGAGCTTCAGCAAAAAGGATCTTCAAAAGATCAGCTCTCCCTCAGAACAAAAGAACGTGACTTGCTACGGCTGCAACAAAAAGGGACATTACAAGAACGAATGTCCAAAACTAAAGTTCGAAAAACCAAAGCCAACCAAAAAGAAGGCACTCAAAGCAACGTGGGACGACTCCTCGGACGAATCGGAGGAAGAAGAGCAGAAACATCAAAGCCACCTCGCACTAATGGCCCGCGAAGCCGAAACAGAAAACGAGTCGGAAGATGAAGACGGGTCTGAACCCGAAACAAGCCACGAGTCCGTACTCGTTTCCGAAGGCCCGAATGAGGTATACTTTAATTTAAACAAAAAAAATTTTAGAATTATTTCCTGTTTAAATAGTAAATTAACTAAATTAGAAAATGAAAACAAATCACTTCTTGAGGAAAATCAAAACCTCAATGAACAATTAAAAAATTCGAATCCAACTCAAGATCTAACACTTGAAGAGGAAAATTTATCGTTAAAAAATGATGTTAAAGATTTAAAAGAAATGCTAGAAAAATTTACAACAAGATCAAAAAATCTAGACTTAATCCTAAATAATCAAAAAGCATGTTATAATAAAACCGGACTAGGATATAAGTCGAATTCAAATAAAACCTTCAAATCATTAATAACCCAATACAAGTCAACCAATTTAGCTTGGGTTCCGAAAGCGTGTCTGACCACGCAAGTAGGACTTAATCAATATTATATACCTAAAGAAAAAATACATTATATAAAATTAAATAAACCAAACCAAAATCCAAAATACAAACCTAAATCAAATTCAAAATCTAAACAGTTTAAAAATCAACAAAATTATCACCAAGTTAACTATAACTATAAAAAGAATCGACACAAGCCTAAAACCAAAATCTAAATTAATGGCCAATAATTCAGGGGGAGGCTCCAGAATAGCTGGCACCTCCAAAACTAACTTACCCGACAGGGTAACCCAAAACTAACAAACCCGGCAGGGCAATTAGAATTAGAGACCAAGTTTAACTTGAATCATGGTATTGGTGAAATTTTTGGATGATAGTACGTTAGGGAAACTTGGGCATCGCATGTCTAGAAAGATATGGTTTCGATCTGGTGCATTTGGCCAAGTGGAACTGACCGAAGCTACCCTTAAACGAATCCTAACCAGTTAGACCAAGATTTAGTACTAAGTTCCGTGGATAGGACTATTCGGAAAACCTCGAAAGGTTGGTTACTTCTAATGATGTCCTTGTGACTCACCAAACTTAGAAGTTTATCCGAAGAATGCCTATTTGTGGAAACCAAAGCTAAGTCTGAATCTAACACAAGTTAAACCAAAAGTCTGTAATCAAACCAATTTTATCTCACAAAATCATAGGATTCCCTGATTGATAATATAGTTCGGGTGAGATGAATAAGGCTTAAAAATTAATTTCAAAATTTTTAATTTTAACTTAAAAATTAATTTCAAAATTTTAATTTTAACTTTAAAAATTAATTTCAAAATTTTTAATTTTAACTTAAAAATTAATTTCAAAATTTTTAATTTTAACTTAAAAATTAATTTCAAAATTTTAATTTTAACTTTAAAAATTAATTTCAAAATTTTTAATTTTAACTTAAAAATTAATTTCAAAATTTTAATTTTAAACTTAAAAATTAATTTCAAAATTTTTAATTTTAAACTTAAAAATTAATTTCAAAATTTTTAATTTTAACTTAAAAATTAATTTCAAAATTTTAATTTTAACTTTAAAAATTAATTTCAAAATTTTTAATTTTAACTTAAAAATTAATTTCAAAATTTTAATTTTAACTTTAAAAATTTTTAATTTTAAACTTAAAAATTAATTTCAAAATTTTAATTTTAACTTTAAAAATTAATTTCAAAATTTTAATTTTAAACTTAAAAATTAATTTCAAAATTTTTAATTTTAAACTTAAAAATTAATTTCAAAATTTTTAATTTTAACTTAAAAATTAATTTCAAAATTTTAATTTTAACTTTAAAAATTAATTTCAAAATTTTTAATTTTAACTTAAAAATTAATTTCAAAATCTTAATTTTAACTTTAAAAATTAATTTCAAAATTTTTAAACTTAAAAATTAATTTCAAAATTTTAACTTAAAAATTAATTTCAAAATTTAAATTTTAATTTTAAAAATTAATTTCAAAATTTTAATTTTAAACTTAAAAATTAATTTCAAAATTTTTAATTTAATTTCAAAATTTTAATTTTAACTTTAAAAATTAATTTCAAAATTTTAATTTTAACTTTAAAAATTAATTTCAAAATTTTAATTTTAAACTTAAAAATTAATTTCAAAATTTTTAATTTTAACTTAAAAATTAATTTCAAAATTTTTAATTTTAACTTAAAAATTAATTTCAAAATTTTAATTTTAACTTTAAAAATTAATTTCAAAATTTTTAATTTTAACTTAAAAATTAATTTTAAAATTTTAAGTTAAAAATTTATTTCAAAATCTTAATTTTAAACTTAAATTAATACATGCTCAAAAGACTAACTTTAAATCCTACTTACTGTAGGAAACCAAGTGGATTTTGGACAGTGGTTGCTCCAAACATATGACTGGAGATCACACCAAGTTCACTCAACTCACTTACAAAAGCCTAGGAACAGTTGTCTTTGGAAACAACGGCAAACTCAAGGTAATTGGTATAGGTAATATTGAATTAAAATTAGACTTTATAATTACAAATGTCTTACTTGTTGAAAACTTTAAATATAATCTTCTAAGTATAAGTCAATTGTGTGATACTAGGTATAAAGTCAAATTTCTATCTACAGAATGCTCAATCAAACATCTAGATAATCCTACCATAAGCCTAAAAGGTTTTAGAAAAGACAACATCTATGTCATCAACTTAACCATTTCTTCCATTAAGTGTTATTTAACACAAAAAGAAGAAACATGGTTATGGCATAGGAGGATGTCTCACACCAACTTTAGAAATATAAGTAAACTAAATGGACTTGTAAAAGGATTACCAAAGTTACCTAACTTAGATTCAACCATATGTAATGCTTGTCAACAAGGCAAACAAACTAAATCAACCCACAAACAAACAAATCAACCACAAACTACCTCAATCTTAGAACTTCTACATTTAGACCTTTTTGACTCCCATGGAGTCAAATCTATAAATGGAAACTTATATTGCTTAGTAATTATAGACGATTATTCTAGGTTTACTTGGGTCAAATTCTTAAAACATAAAGATGAAACTTTTGAAAAAATTTCAAATTTTTGCAAACAGATTGAAAACGAAAAAGATATTAAAATTAAAAGAATTAGGAGTGACAACGGGGGAGAATTTAAAAATCACCACTTTAACAGTTTTTGTCTAGAAAACGGTTACCATCATGAGTTCTCATGCCCTAAAACCCCCCAACAAAATGGAATTGTAGAAAGAAAAAATAGAACCTTACTTGAAGCTTCTAGAACAATGTTAAATGAGTATAACCTACCTAAATACTTTTGGGCAGAAGCCGTTAGTACAGCCTGCTATGTCCAGAACAGAACAACAATAAATAAAACTCATAACAAAACGTTCTTCGAACTGTTTTATAATAAACAACCAAATATAAAATATTTTAAGGTATTTGGGTGTCCAGTTTTCATCTTAAATACAAGAGAACACTTAGGAAAATTCACCTCTAAAATTGAAAATGGAATTTTTGTAGGATATTCCCTAAATAGTAGAGGCTACAGAATTTACAATAAGGTTACCTTAAAAATTGAAGAAACTACTAATGTAAAGTTTGAAGAAACTAAACAAGACATAGGATCTACACAAACACCTGAGTTTGTTCCAGAAACCAACCAAACTCTAAGTCATGAAGAAGAGGAACAACATCAAGACAATCAACCTCCTAGAACAATAAGGGTTAACCCAAATCATCCAATTGATCAAATAATCGGTGACCCAGACTTAAGAGTTCAAACCAGATCATCCTTTAGAAACCTAAGTCAAATTTCATTAATCTCAAAAATTGAACTCAAAACTATGGATGAATCCCTACTAGACCCAGATTGGATAATAGCTATGCAAGAAGAACTAGCCCAATTTGAGCGTAATGAGGTCTGGGACCTAGTTCCACCACCTAAGAATAAGAAAATAATAGAAACAAAATGGGTATTCAGAAACAAACTAAGTGAAACTGGGGAAATTACTAGAAATAAGGCTAGGCTGGTTGCCAAAGTATTTAGTCAAGTTGAAGGACTTGACTATGATGAAACATATGCCCCAGTAGCCAGATTATAATCCATTAGAATGTTACTAAGTTATGCAGCCCATAAAGGGTTCAAACTATACCAAATGGATGTTAAGTCTGTCTTTCTTAATGGACTAATAAAAGAAGAAGTTTATGTAGGTCAACCTCCTGGGTTTGAAAGTCTAGAACACCCTGATTATGTATTTAAGTTAAAGAAAGCATTATATGGATTTAAACAAGCACCCAGGGCATGGTATGAAAGGCTAACATCCTACCTAACATCTAAAGGATTCAAACAAGGTCAAATTGACCCAACCTTGTTTGTTAAATCATTAAATTCAAACATATTTATTGCACAAATTTATGTAGATGATATAATATTTGGTTCAACAAATTCAGATTTTTTTTAGAGGAATTTATTAATCTAATGGAAAAAGAATTTGAAATGAGCCTAGTAGGAAAATTAACATATTTCTTAGGATTACAAATCAAACAAACAAATGAGGGAAATTACATTTATCAACACAAATACACTAAAGAATTACTTAAAAAATTCGGAATGAAAAATACAAAAGAAATAAAAACACCTATGGCAGTAAACACAATCTTAGATAATGACCCAAATGGAAAATCAGTTGACCTAAAATATTATAGGAGTGCAATAGGTAGCCTACTATACTTAACTGCAAGCCGACCTGATATTTTATTTGCAGTTAGTATGTGTGCACGATACCAAACTTGTGCTAAGGAATCCCACTTGACACAAGTTAAAAGAATTTTTAGATATCTTAAAGGAACAATAAATGTAGGAATTTGGTATCCTAGAACCAATAATTTTGAACTAATAGGGTATTCTGACTCAGATTATGCTGGATGTAAATTAGACCGCAAGAGCACAAGTGGAGGATGCCAATTATTAGGTTCATCACTTGTTAGCTGGTTTAGTAGAAAGCAACATTGTGTTGCTCTATCTACAACTGAGTCAGAATACATAGCCATAGGTGAATGTGTTGCACAATTACTATGGATGATGCATACTCTAAAAGATTTCAACTTAAACATTACAAATGTAAAAGTATTAATTGACAATATAAGTTCAATTAACTTAACCAAGAACCCTGTGCATCATTCAAGAACCAAACATATTGAAGTTAGGCACCACTTTATCAGGGATCATGTTACTAAAGGTGATATTGAACTCAAATACATTGAGTCCAAATCAAATTTAGCGGACATTTTCACAAAACCACTCCCTGAAAGTGAGTTTAGCAACTTACGCCGAAAATTAGGAATGTGCTCAATAGACTAGAAATTTTAAGTTTCAAAATTGCTTTCAAAAATCACTCTTTCAAATTATAAGTCAAATTTGGTTGTTTTCAAAACTTTCCATTTTTAGATTTTCAAAAACAGTTTTGGCCTTAGACTAGTTTTGAATCCTTAGAAAGCATGTACCCATTAGACTAGTTTTTGAGCATCTCACCAACACCTTAGGTTTACCTTGCTTGTGTTTGACAAACATAGAAAGGGGTGAGATGCATAGGCCAACTGTCTAGACTTAAGATGCTTATTTCAGTGCATCAACATAAGTCTGGACGTTAAATACAATTCAGACATTAATCAGATTAAAGTTCATCAGTCAAGTCAAACACTGACTGGTTATAATTAACTTAATCTGACTAACCAAGTGAAAGCTACTATCTTCTGATAGTCAGTTAGTAGCTAATTGGTTAGACAGTTGGTTAGAGAAAGTATCAAGTTCAGGGGGAGAATAAACTCAAATTTTGTATGTCTGAAAAATGCCTTTTAAAACCTAACCTATGTTTGAACATTGATTTATAAAAAGTTAAATTTAACTAAAGTATTTGAAAAATGTGAAAGTTTAATCCCACCTAATTTTCAAACCTGATTTGAAAAATTAACTATTTCCAAAATTAGCCTTAAAAATTAATTTTGACAAAAATTTTATTTCTTGAAAAGTTTAATTTTTGCTTTGTTTTAAATCGAAGTTGAAAAATTTACCTTTTTGAAAATTAAATGTTACTTAAACATAAAAAGTAAATTTGAAAAACCTTTCTTGAAAATTTCTACACGCTTGAAAAGTTAAACTTGATTAACTTTAACTTTTCAAAACTCAACTTGTCTACCCCAAGTCAACTTGACTATTTTTTTAACTTGGTGTTAAAAATTGCACTTTTATCTTTCAAATTTTGAACCAAACTTAGCTATCTTTCAAAATTTGATTACCTGTTACAGTAACTCTTCACTATGGTTATTTACCTTTGTTCATTTTTTTTGATGAATGCCAAAGGGGGAGGAGGGTTAGGTGGTTAAGTTAGTTAAGTTAGCTAAACCAATTTGAAAATACAAACTAACAAACTTTACAACCACATAAATGCATGTTATTTTCTTGCATATGTTTTCACTAACTTAACCAGGTTGTCATTCCATCAAAAAGGGGGAGATTGTTGGTGCGGGTAACACTAACGGTCTAACCCAGGTTTTGATGAATGACAAATAGGTTAAGTTAGTTGTGTTGTTGTCTGACACTTTGATCAAGTGTGCAGGAAAAGTCCAGCTAGGTCGACGGGCTGACCGGATAGCTGGCGAGAAGTCCAAGCGGGTCGACGGGCTGACCGGACGCTTGGCGAGAAGTCCAGCTAGGTCGCCGGGCTGACGAGAAGTCCAAGCGGGTCGACGGGCTGACCGGACGCTTGGCGAGAAGTCCAGACGGGTCGACGGGCTGACCAAACGTCTGGTAGGTAAGCAAGGTAAGTCACTGGAAGGGAGTGACTGTGAGGACGCGTTCCCGGGAAGGGGACATTAGGCGTCGATCCGGCTTAGATCCATTTCGGATATCTAAGTCGAGATCGTGACTAGATTCCGGTCTCGGAAAGACGGAATCTAAGTCATACTCTTTTTAATTATCTGTTGAACCTTAACTGTGCTGACAATCTGTTTTACAGGATATACATTTGCCTCGGACTAACTTTGTTTTGCAGGAAAAGGGAGTTTTCTGGAACAAGGTGGTCCGGGCGCCCGGAGGGGATCCGGGCGCCCGGAGGTCCGGGCGCCCGGAAGGGATCCGGGCGCCCGGAAGGCGAATTTTATCCAGCCAAGTCGTCGCCACGTGGAGCATCTTGGTTTGAGCAGTTACGTCACACTCCAGGCGCCCGGAAGGAATCCAGGCGCCCGGAACAGCATATAAAAGAAGCCCCAGGCAGGAGCTTCAGAAATCAATCAAGCTGAGAACTCTTCTACTGCTGGTCTTGCTGCTCGACGCTCAGTGAGATGCCAACAAAGCTCCGACACTACGCTCCGTTCTTTTCCCTTTTGTCGGTATTTGTTTTTCAGTTTCATTAGCATTCCCTGTACGGTTCTTTTGTAATTATTATTCCGAATTGCTAGTGATTGCCCAACGAAAGTGGTCAAGGACCACGGGCCTTCGAGTAGGAGTCGTCACAGGCTCCGAACAAAGTAAAACCATTGTGTCTATTTTACTTTTCCGCTGCGTTTAAACTCTTATTTTTTCGAATCGATATTCACCCCCCCCCTCTATCGAATCTAACGGTCCTACATAATCAACTTCTGTAATACGATTTAACTTCTGAAGAACACATGGGTTGAACTTTGAGTAAAAAAGTTAAGTTCCATTTCCCATCCAAGTTTAACTTCTGTAGAGCACATGGGCTGCTAGGAAAAGTTTCATTCTTATACAAATTTTTGAACAAGGGAAACAGAATGGAATTCTAAGTAGCACCCAACAATTGGTATCAGAGCTAGTTTTCTGTCTCTGTGTGTTTGGTTTTCAGTTTAATTATGTACTTTTCATACATAAATTTAGGCAGGATAATAGTAGGATGTGTAAATAGATTAACTCTATGGTTGCAGGCATCCTAGTTCTAACTATTATGGCCCTATTGTGTTTGTGTGTGATTGGACCCTCGGGCATGTCAAGGGCATTTTATGTGTGTGCATGATTATAATTATTAAATACAGCAAGAGCTATATTAGTTTTAGGATTATACATTCTGTTCAATCTAAATTACATGTACATTCCCTTGTGGAATATAAGATCAATAAATGTAAAATTTTATTTTTATCGCGGATCGTATCCTTGCGAGGTGTGATGCTATTTGAGGACCAGAGGCGTAGCGGAAAAGGAAGCAAGATAGATACGACGACATGACCCATTAGCGACGGCTAGGGTTGGTGGCACACGAAGGACAGCTATGGATGAGATCATAATAGTTAGAAAATTATTTTTCATATCTATTGCCTTTTATATGTGCTATGTGTGTGTGCATGTTAAAATTCCTCGTTTTAAATAACCAAGTGGGAGAGAAATTATTTAAATTCCACAGTCTCCATTACTGGTTTGTAAGTGATGCATTTAAACTTGTGCGTTGACTCTAAGTGCCTTCCTCCACATCGGATGAGTTTGTTTGCGGATCACTAGATCAAATTTCCTTTATGGATGATTATAGGAAATTATTTAGGTTTGTGTGATCTTCTCTATCTAAAGGGGCACAATCTTATTTAATGGACTAAGTATCAATTAATGATATTCACTTAGGCACATTTAATAGTATCCTCCCCATCGAAGTCACTGCTATTATTTGTGTGACCAAAGACAAACCAACTATTAATTTTATTTGTCATAAAGTTAGGCTGACAAAATAATAAAATTAATGGGGAAAACCCCCTCTTACAAATGTTTGAATTTGTATACGTCCACACTATCGTGGCATATAAAATTCACGGTGTTTTGAGATGTTGGTGAATTTAAATGATATTATTTGAGGAATCAATATTATTTTAAATTCTAATGTTTTGACCAAATATTTTGTGATTCTTAGGATTTCAAATGGCTTTCAATCCTCTTGTTGTGATATTGAAAGAAAACAAACTTACTGGTCCCAATTACATTGATTGGAAACAAAACTTGGACATTATCTTAACTGCTGAAGAATACAAGTTCGTATTTCTCGAGGTTTATCCTAGCATGACTGATAAGGATTCTAGTGAAGAGGAGATAGAGAGACATAGGAAATGGGTCAAGGCAGATGAGATGGTGCGCTGTTATATTTTGGCTTCTATGTCACATGTGATGCAACATCAGCATCAAGCCTTACCCACTGCCTATGACATGATGCTCAATCTCAAGGAACTCTTCAGACACCAGAATCAGGCTGCCAGGTAGGAGGCTATGAGAAACTTAATGACGACCACCATGACTGAGGGGACACCCGTAAGGGCTCATATCCTCAAGATGGTGGCTCATTTGACAGATTGTCCTTGCAGAAATGAGAACAATGAAGGTATATCTTATTCATTAGTTGTCGAAATATGTTTAGCGTTGTTATTTACCGGTACCTGGTGTGTAGATAAAGGAGTCACTGATCATGTCTGCAATTTATTGCAGGGGTTCCAGAAAACCCGACGACTATATGAAGGAGAAATTACCGTCTATATGTGCAATGCTACAAAAGTGGTGGTTGTTGTAGTAGGAGATGTTTATTTATTTTTTGATAGAAATAAAATATTAATTTTGAGAAATTGTCTTTACGTACCATGTTTTAGAAAGAACTTGATTTCAATTTCTAAACTATTTATGGATGGATATTCTGTTTCTTTTTATGACAAAGTAGTTGTCAAGAAGAATAGAGTAGTTATCTGTTCTGGTATGTTGGTTGATAATTTGTATACTCTAAATCCAATAAGTCCCATGATACAACAAAAGGAAATTTAAAAGAAAGAGATTTTAATCTTTCTTTTTTAGAATTACCAAATTCGTTTTGGGGATATGCTCTGGAAACAGCAGTATACATTCTGAACTTGGTACCTTTTAAGTCAGTACCCTCTACTCCCACAGAATTATGGAATGGGCGTAAGCCTAGTCTGAAACATATTCGGATATGGGGTAGTCCAGTACATGTGCTGAAGGGAGACACTGATAAGTTCGAATCACGGAAAGAAGTTCGCTTGTTTGCAAGTTATCCTAAAGGAACGAAAGGTGGTTTATTTTATAGTCTTAAAGATCAAAAGGTCATTGTTAGCATCAATGCCCGATTTTTAGAAAAGGACTATGTAATGAACCACAAACCCATGAGTAAAATTATTTTTGAAGAAATAAGAGAAGACACGTCTACCTTAGTACTAACGGTACAAGATGAGATACCACAAGAAACTGCAACACGTGCCACAAATGATGTACAATTACAAGTAATGTATCATCGTAGTGGGAGGGTTGTTAGGTGATTATGGCCTAATTTTGTCATGAATTGGGCATCAAACAATGAAGTACCAAACCCCTCCTACGCTAATGTAGCATAGGAATGACTCGGGTCGTCCGCCAACGAAAGCAACGATAGGATGGTAAACTTAGGATCGGATGTTATTTCTATTTTTTAGGGTTTTCACTATAGAATTGGGGGTTTTGGATTTTGATTATAAATCTAACAAATGAAAGGTAAAGCAAGTAAGAAACTAATCTAATGCTGGAATGAAATTTAACTAAGTGCCAATAATTAATCCACAATGCATTGTCACTCTACGCTATGGGTTAATCATCAACACTATTAATCTAGGGATTGAAATGACAAAGCATTAAATGAAACCTAATCTAATAAATGAAAGACAATGCAAGTAAAGAAAACTATGTCTATCCTAACTAACCATTGAAGATTTTCATACGTCGCATTGTCACACTACGATACAAGATTATCTATCAATGGGCATAACATGAAGTAAAACATTAACAAAACCTAAGCATTAAAGAAATTTAATCTAACCTAACCTAATTGCATTAAATCAAAGCTAGAACTTAAAGAAATTGAAAGAACAAGACAATCAAGAATTAAACAAAATAAATTGCATCAAATTGAACCTAACTACTTAAAGAGACATTACATCGAACACCTTATATGCATGAAACTATTTAAGCAAAATTAATGCAATTTAAACATGAAAGATCAAATTAGCTACAAGCATTCAACAATAAGCATCAACACAAGCAAATTGGCAATAAACATAAGAGAGACTAAGTTAATCCAACCACAATCCACACTTCAATTCTCAATTCCAACGACTACCCTCGTCGTCACACGAAGACCCGGCTCGGAACTCCCAAAATCGGTGGACAGTAGCTCACTTTGTTGGTTGCTGCTTGCTTCGACAACAATGGTGGTGAACGGATCTTCCACCGAGGAAACCCTCCTCGAATGGAAGTTGTTGGAGATGATGGGCATGGACTGTCGCTGCCGCTGCCGCTTGAACCCCAAGTGGTGGAGCCTTGGAAAAGTGTCGGAAGGTGAAGGATCTCACCGAAGAACCCCTCCGGTGAGGTGGATGATTGGAGCTCGCTGCCGAAGCTAAACGCCGCCTTAAAGAGTGCTGCTGTTGCTCACCGCTGGAAACTGAGAAGGAGAAGATGGACTGTGGATGGCCAGCCGGTGGCGGTGAAGAGAAGAAATGAAGCTGCCGGCCGGAGAAAGAAAGGAAGAAGAGAGTGGCAGCTGTCGTGAGTTCTGTTCGTCCGCGTGAAGGTAAGAAAAGGGAGTCTTTTCTTCTTGCGATCTGGGTCGTTCATCTTGGTGAAGGAGGTGGATGAAGATCTGGCCGTTTGATCTTGCTGATGAAGAGATGAGTGGTCCGGATCAAGTTGCCTTCTTGCTTGGATCCAATGGTCTATATCATTTTAGATCTGGATCAAGGGCATGATGCTTAGATCAGAATGAAGGAGCGAGATCTCTCTTGATTTAGATCAACGGTTTACACTGATTCAGCTTAATCTCTTCCGTTTGACCTCCAAATCACGCCAAATTCGATCCGGTTTGACCCTAATCAACAGCTCTTTGAATTTCCTACAAACCCACATAAAAAATATGAAACTAAATTTCATAATTTGTAGGAAATTTATAATTAAGCCCAAAAATAGATCCTCCTCACAAAATGTAATATAACCATAAAATTAAGCATGTGAGAAGGTAAAAATAACAATAATAAGAGTCAAAACAATGCACAAAAATGTTAATTATCATTAGGCAACCTGATAGATTCATGTTTTTGGGAGAATCTTTAGACTTGTTCCCTAGTGAACATGAACCTGATCCTTGGATATATGATGAAGCACTCCAAGATGCAGCATCGGTCTACCTATGGACTGAAGCAAGCTTCGAGATCTTGGAACATCCGATTTAATCTTATGGATTTATTCAGTGTCCGGATGAGTTTTGTGTATACAAGAAGAGTGATGGAAATGTGGTGGTATTTCTTGTACTATACGTAGATGACATTTTGCTCATTGTCCAAGCAGTTTGATATGAAGGATTTGGGAGAATGTGAGCATATTCTTGGGATCAAAGTAATAAGCGATTGCAAGAAAAGAATGTTGTGCTTATCCCAAGCTTCATACATCAATACTATCCTAGCTCATTTTAGCATGCAAAACTCCAAGAAAGGTTTTCTACCTTTTCGGCATGGAGTACTTTTATCTAAAGAGATGTGTCCTAAAACATCAAAGGAGATAGAGGACATGAAGGCAGTTCTTTATACTTTGGCTGTAGGAAGCCTATGTATGCAATACTATGTATAAGACTGGATATCTGTTTTATCGTGGCCATGGTTAGTAGATATCAAAGTAATCCAGGATAAGGACATTGGACTGTCGTAAAGCATATATTAAAGTACCTGAGAAGGACTAGAGATTATATGCTGGTTTATCAAGCAGATGATTTGCTCCCTGTGGGTTACACAGATTCTGACTTTCAATCAGATAGGGACAATAGTAAGTCAACCTCGGGGTATGTGTTTACTTTGGGAGGTGGAGCCATTACATGGAGGAGTGTTAAGCAGAAATACGTTTCGGACTCTACCATGGAAGTTGAGTATATGGCAGCCTCTGAGGCAGCCAAAGAAGCTGTATAGCTCATAAACTTCTTGATGGACTTAGATGTGATTCCTGATTTACCCAAAATTATCATAATTTATTGTAATAATAGTGGTGCAGTAGCAAACTCAAAGGAACCATGAGCCCATAAGGCAAGTAAACCCATTGAGCGCAAGTACCACCTAATACGAGACATCGTAAAATGAGGAGAAGTTGTTGTCGCCAAGATTACATCAGCAGATAACCTGGATCCTTTCACTTAGCCCCTTCAAGCGAGAGCTTTTGATGGGCATGTTGAGGGGATGGGAATCAGATGTATGACAACCTATATGGCAGCATAGTCTTTTAGTATAAGTGGGAGATTGTTAGGATGTATACTAAAAGCCTAGCTTTTTGTATGAACATTTATTTTGAAATGAGAATCACATTAATCAAATGTCTGCATTTAGAAAAATATAGTTATCCATTTAATTTATATTGTAGATAACATGGTGTGTGGTGTCACACAGAAGATCATGTTATCAGTTCCTTATAAATTATAAATAGTAGCTCACAACCAAGATGGATTGGGACAAACCTTTGGAATGATTGTAGTGTAATTTGGTATTAATTTATTTTGACTATAAAATTATACTAGTACACTATGTGTGTATTGAACAGGACCATTTGAGGTTGTTTTTTTTATACTGACTACATAAAAGAACAGAACCTCTGTTATTATGAATGTGCGTACTCTTAATCATGATATAATAACAAGAACATATACTTAGTATTTATTTCTTTAATTTATCAATGGGTGAGATTTATTCGTTAAATCAATAGGCTCGATAAGTTAAAAAATAATATAATTTATATGGTGTGTTGTTGATTATAGAAGGAAACTATGTCATAGTTATCTAGGTTGATGGTGTCCCCTTTAGGAGCTCATAAGGATTATCATGTAAACCCTGCAGGTGGACTTAGTCTGGCATGATAATGAAGTTGAGTGGTACTACTCTTGGAGCTAGATATTAATTAAGTGAGTTGTCAGTAACTCATTTAATTAATGGGCATTCGATATCTTAAACACAGAGAGATTAATGCACTCATGATAAGAAGAAGTCGATAATGTAATATGGGATTGGAGCGGTAGTTCAATAATAACTCTTTAGTGATATGAGTTATTATTGATAAACTTGAGTTGGGGGTTCGGGTTGAACACAGGAAGCTCAAGCTCATCGGGAGTCCAAAACCAATTCCTCCTCTCGATCCCTGTTGTAGCCTCTATAAAGCCTCGCGTTCACCGGTTTTGATTTTCCTTCTTACCCAAATGAGGGGTCGGCCACATCCTTGCTTGGTGCCCAAGCAAGGGGATGGCCAAGTCCTCTTGGTGCCCAAGATGTGGGTCAGCTAAGCCATGCTTGGTGCCCAAGCATGGGGTCGGCCATACAAGAAGAGAAAATGAAGTTTTGTTGAAAACAAAATTTTGTTAAAATCTTTCCCTTTATAGCTTTCTACAATGGATTAAAAGATATATTTTAATTTTGTTAAAATCTTTCCTTTTTGTAGTTATCTACAATGGTTAAAAGATAGATTTTAATTTTATTAAAATCTTTCCTTTTTGTAACCAACTATTATAGGAATAAAAGGAAGATTTTGTTTAAAATAAAATTTTATTATAATCTTTCCTTTTATAACTATTTACAATGTTTTAAAAGAGAGATTTTAATTTTGTTAAAATCTTTCCTTTTTTTAACCATCTACAATAGAAAATAAAAGGAAATTTTATTAAAAACTTTCCTTATTAGCCGCTAGCAAAGATTATAAAAGAGGAGGAGGGAGGTGCCCAAAATCTAACACAACCTAAGGCTCCTCTTCTAATTTCTTGTGGTCGGCTCTTCCATTTTTCCCTTTCCTCTTCATAAGGGTCGGCGACACTTGGAGAAGGACCTTCACCTTGTGGCCAGTTGCTTGGAGAACAAGAAGAAGAAGAAGGAAGCCTCTTCACTTTGTATTCTTTGGTGGCCGAAAGCTTGGAAAAGAAGGAGAAGGTCGGGTGTCTTCATCTTGGTAGATCGTCGCCCACACGACGCCCAAGAGGAGAAGAGGAATACAGCAGAAGATCAAGAGGTCTTTGTCTACGAAGAAAGGTACAACTAGTTCTTTATTCCGCAACGGAACTAATTTAGTTTTTCTTTGTATGAATCATGAAATACCAAAACAAGAGACTATTGATTTTGTGTTTTGATTTTGTGTTTCGATTTTGTGTTTCTGTTGTGGTCTCTATAGTTAAACCTAAGGTTACTGTAAGAAGTTTAAATATTCAATTTCTTTGAAAGGCTTTGTCTATGAAGTGGTGGATGATCTCATACCCAAGAAAGTCGAATGTCTCGCCATGTTTAACCTGGAAGTCAATCTTTGAAATAGATATTTAATCAACTTCTGTAATATGGTTTAACTTCTGAAAAACACATGGGTTGAACTTGGAGTAAAAATGTTAAGTTCCGTTTCCAATCCAAGTTTAACTTCTGAAAAACAACTTGGATTAAAAATGTTAAGTTGTGTTTGCAATCCAAGTTTAACTTCTGTAGAGCACATGGGCTGCTTGGAAAAGTTCTGTTTTTGTACAAATTTTTGAACAAGGGAAACAGAACGGAATTCCAAGTAGCACCCAACACTCCTGAAAAATTATTTGAGTTCATTAAAATACTGTCTAGAAATATGTGTAAGTTAGAGAAAGAGAATACAAGGTTAAAATTAATTTTAGCAAAAATATGTTCATTAGAAATATATGATAATCTAAAGGTGGAAAATGAAAGATAAAAGATCAACTAGAAAAATTGAGAAATGACTATGCATGCTTAAATATAAATGTTTCTCAAAATTCAAAATTTAGAAAATACGAAGGGCTTGGTTGGTATATCAGGAACCACAGGGGTCAAATTAAAAAAATCTCTAGAAATTATCTTCCACAAAAATTCCTAATAAATCCAATAAGAAGGAATCTTTGTTGGATTCCAACAACATGTTTAAATTGAATCTTCATTTTTTTTTAATGATTTATTAGAATATAATTTCTGAACTTAGCAAAACATTTTCTAATTCTTCTATTAGAGTTTTTTTGTTTAAATTTTAAATAATTATAGAATAGAAGATATCTGTTAGATTAATTTATTTTGAAATTTTTTGATTAATGACAAATCTTCTATGAATTAGTTATCAAAAAATTAATTTCAAATATTAAAATTCTCAAATGCTAAATTTTGAAAATTTTAATTTTTTGCAGATGTTTATTGGTTTTACATACTTATAAAAATTATCAAGATTTTTTTATATCAAAATCAATTTTTAATATTTATTTTTCTAAAAATAGGGTTCTATAATAAAATGATTTATTTTTGTTAAAATTAAAAATATTTTTTCATGAAATTTTTTTTATTCTATTTGACTTTAACAATAAATTTTATGATATTTTTTGAAATAGAAAAATAATTTTTAAAATTATTTTGTCAAAATAGAGAATTAATTAGTAAAATTAGAATATTTGTGAAAATTATGCCTAAAAAATGTTAGATTATTGTTAAATATGTTGATGATCCCCTAGAAAACTTTTCAAACATTTTGTAACTATTTTTTACTTATTTTTTCCCAATTTTTTTATGTGATAAAGGGGGAGAGATAGGATTAAGTTATATTAAGTTATGTGGGAAATTAGCTTGAATTTTTTTATGTACTTAAATGCAAACTTACTTTTTACTAAATTGTAAATTTAATATTTTATTATTTTTTTAACCCTAACTTAACTTGGGTTGATGCACATCAAAAAGGGGGAGATTATAAGTGCCCCGGATTGGTTTTGATGTGGTCAACTAAGTCAAATTAGGTATTGTTGTATTTGATGTCTTGTGTCTAAGTGTGCAGAAGCTTAGGAACACAAAAAGTCGAGTAAAAGACGTAGCGGACGAGAAGGATAGCATGGAAGCGAGTTGACGGGCTCGGTGCATCCAAGGGATGAAAGGCTACGAAAGAGTATATCGGTGGACGAGAAGAACACAACCGGAGCACTCGAGGGACGAGAAGCTAGGGAGAAAGTCTGCTTAAGGAAGGTCAGAGTTGGATTCAGATGAGCTCAATTCCAAACAACCGGAGAATCACCCAAAAAGGAAGAACTAGAAAGAGTTAACATTTCTTAAAGGTTAACTGGTCAAGCTGACTAATGGAAGGCGCCCTTAAAGAAGATGGAAGGCACCCTCACGCCTTCATGGAAGGCACCCTCAAACTGGTTAGAGGCGCCTCCAATAGCCATTAATCATCTAGAGGATAAAAACTCCAATGGATAGAGGATAAACTCTATCCTCTTAGAGGCACCCTAAACCTCTTTAGAGGCGCCCTAAACCTCTTTATAGGCGCCTCCAAGCGACGAAAACCAACAGCCACTTGATCCTAGGAGGCTATAAAAAGCCCCCTGGTACTAGGAATTAAACATAATTTCGACAATAACTTTTGTAATTCATTCAAGTCTTTTTCTGAGCTTTCAAAGAGTGTAAGAGGTTTTTTCTCCTTCAAAGAAGGAGATCATTTTAGAGCTTTTCATCTACCTTGGATTAACCACCAACTAGGTTGTAACTAAGTAAATTTTGTAGCCTCTTTCCTTTTATGTTGTTGTTTATTTTAATTACTTGTGTATAACTAATCAAGTCCAAAGATCAAGAAAGGATTTGTCTTTCTTTTTCAAAAAATTCACCCCCTCTTGCTGGCCTCGTGCGCACCAACAATTTATACTCCAGCAACGGTCATGAATGACTTTGGGCCATTCACTCTTACCCTATGGTCAAACCCATGAGTTCCTTAGGCCTTGCTTTCTTACTCTGCCCTCACAGAAAGGTTAGGTCGGATTTCAACATTCTCGTCACTTGGGTAACAATAATGCATTACTATATGTCACTTATTGCTTATGTATCTAAAATAATTTTAAATACATTACCAACGTTATGAGAGTCTATTGGGTCACACATAAATAACATATTGATTTAGAGATTGATTTATTTTAGTTTGACTAAAATATGATGGACCCTAAGATTATGGGATTAAGTCTTATCCGAATTAGACTCATTGAGTTAGATTCAAATGAATTCGGATTTGGATTAGACACATTGGATTAATAAGTTAGACTCATTGTCTTATTGAGTTAATGATTAATCTAATATACTAAAATCTAACCCATTTAAAAGATAATAAAAATTAATGAAGATTAATTGGTATCATTATTAGAAGAAGACTAAAAGATAAATTCTTGATATTCCTTGAAAAATATAGAAGCCTTTTGAGTAAGAATTTTCATAAGAAACTTTTGATCTTCATCTTCTTCCTCTTCTTCTTGCCTTGCCGAACCTCTGAAATTTCTAGCACAATGAAGGTGGTTTTTCTCTGAATCTAAGTTTATGTGATGAACAGGAAACATGTTCGTGTGGATACCGTAGAGGCGCGAATATTCTGATCACGCTGAGATCTACCAAAGTCAAGTTGCTGTCGGAATTATTTTGTTCACACAATAAAGGTAATTATTTTTTATGTGATAGAGTATCAAGAATGAACATACCGTATTCATAAAGATCTTTGGAGGGATCCTTTTCCTCTGCTATTATATATTATTTTATGTATAAAATCCCTATAGGCTGATCAATGAGATCTTTATTCGGCATGGAGATTCCTTATCACCCAGCTGTTGCAGCTAGCTAGCTAGCTATATTACCTGTACCTTTCAGTGCTTCATCAATCTTATTCATTCAAGAGACAATATGGACTGTACTGTGTTTCTTTTCAACTTGAACTGTCAGTTTTGGAAAACTATTCTAGTTTATAGCTCTTGAAAGTCAGGTACTTGGCTTGTTTCATTTTATTCTTAGCTCGTTTGATTATTTAGGTCCTAATTTGTCTCCTTTTTGTCCTATGATTATTAAAGACTTCAAATGAAATGCCCACATTGAGCTTTTATGAATCATAGTGTTTAGTAAAATACCTATCAGGATACTACAATCCAAACCAATCAATATTAGTTTGTTTGATCTAGTCAGTTCACCTTGAGTTGTTAAGCAGGCTTGGGATTGAGCATCATGCTAGTGCAGGTTGATGCTTCTAACTATTCGACCGGATTTTATCAAGTTAATTAGGCAGAGTTATGATTCGCTAGTTTGAATTGAGTTGTTCATGTTGGCACGTTGTCTCAAATTATTTGCTTGGACCAAGTAAATGTTGGTCCATTGACCCAAGTTGGCCGAGATGGTGAGCTGAAGAAGTAGGTCACTTGATCCACTCGGTCGAATTGATGTGTTCGATGGATCATGAGTGTTTGGACAAGAAGTGCATGGACGATGATTGCAAATTTGTTAGCATAAACACCCATGAATCAGATACAGTTGTGCATGCATATAAGATCAATTTCAATGATGCTAATCAAAGGATGTTAAATTGCTGGGTTGGTCGTCGCGTGCGTTTCTTGATTTATCCTGATGGCTGGTGGATAATTTTCGTAGGACCAGATCAATCACCTCAAGAATAATCAATGAAATTAACTAGGATTATCATTAATAATAAAGAAGATTTTGATTTCTGGTAGCGAACCTTATAATAATTTGCTCATTAGCGTTGTCAGATTTTAACATCAACATTTTTCATTAAATAAAAATTCTATTGATAGCATTTTTTTCATAGGCAATTCACAAATGGACTAGTTTATAGTTAAATTATTTTTCACATCCAGAATATTATTGAGATTAAATGGGTTTCATTATTATAAGTATTATTTATTAAATTTGATTGAATTCACAATCAAATGTCAACTATTTTAGCTATTAAATTTGACATCAAATTTAGAGATTTTAAACCATTTTGCAATTGCCAAATTTAACTTATGCATTTAGATTTTAAACCTTTTTTTTTGTGCTGATTTCCGTTCTTTCAGATTATCCAAATTTGACAGTTAAATTTAGTTTTCCAGCTGATTTTGTTTTTTTTTCCCAGTTATCCTACTTTAACACCCAGATTTAGATTTTCAATTGATTTTTAAAATGGAAAGCAAAAGCAAAAAATTAAGATGTAAAATAAACAAGATAAAAAAATTTTAACTGGAAACTAAATCTTAAATTAATTTGCAACGTAAAATAGGCGGGGAAATGTTGACAAGATAGATAAAAAGCATTTTCTAGGAGCATAATTACTTAAGTTGTATTCTTCAGTTTGATCCTTCAATTTTACAAATCTTTAACTACCTCGGTGACAGCATCATTATGAGCACAATGACTCTGGGAAGATGACTTAAAATGAAGCCACAGAGATGACTGAAACTTCCCAAATGGTACAAATTGAGCAACTTTTGTTGCAGTGTGATTGAAGAAATCAGGTTCAATCTCAAATATGGAGTAAATGCCAGGATAAAACTAAAGATCAATCCCCTTCATCAGATTCGAAAGACTGTCTTCGTCTTAACGATTCCAGTACACTCTGTGGCCGCTTACTGCTCAGCACACCGGTGCTTCCTTGGGTATCCTTCAGCTTTGGCACATTCATTGCACGCAGAGGAGTGGGTGTCTTGCGGTTTGCCTCCTTGAGCACTGACATCACCTTAGCTTTGGCAGCTGCATCTGCTACGGCTGAAGCAAGCTTCCCTTGTGTTCCAAGATTTTCTGCAACTCTGGTGTATATGCCAGCAGAGTTCTGTCCGTTCAGTGGTGAACGATAACTTTCTGATCTTTGCACGTTGGCAATGGCTTCGGCGACAGTGGATTTGGCCTTGGCTGCCTCGTATTTCTGGATGTCATAGAGGAGCTCCTTCTGAAGTTGCTTGTCAGCAACCAAGATCTCGTCAATCTCACTCTTGTAATCCTTGAGGAGGACGCGGAGGCATTCCATAAGGCAGCCTGTAAGAGGACTATTCTTGGACTCAAGTAGTTGTTTCAGTTCAATGAAGATGGGGATAGCTATCTGGATCAGGTTTTTCTTGGCTACTTGAGTGACCACCCTACATCTGGCGGCATTGATATTTCCACCACCCTCACCTCCTTCATCATCCATTTCAGATGAATCGGAACCACGAATAGGTTGGATTCTCATCTCTTTGCAAGCAAGAATTTCTAAAGCGTCCTGTAAATGGGAAAAATAACGGTCAACGTTGTTCTCTTATTGACAGAAACAAGCTCAATCTCATTGGTGACTAATAGTCAAAATTCAAGAACAGTATGTATAGCACGCGTAAAGTAAGAAGGAATACAGCAATAATAAAGTAATTAAAGAAAAACATTTAAAAATTACTTTTATAATCAATTTAATCACCCTAAAGAATACGTAATAATGGAGATTGAAAATTATGGTAAATTTAAATTTCTAATTAAATGCTAGTTGAGAAATTTATTTCATCTTCCATTAACTAGATCTAATTCAAGGATCATGATCAAATAGAAGCCTTGGATGAAAAGTAACATGATATAATCCTATTGCACTGGGAAACCTTAAAAATGTAAGGTGTGACGTGTGACAGGAAGTATAGAAGTGGCCACCAATTCCTCAGTTTAGATAACCCTATTGCACTAGGAAACCTATAAAAAAAGATAACATTATATATAATACTGAAACAGGCATGTGATATTCTTGGTTGACTGGCAAAACTTTGTAATCATGTGGCTTATAACATACCCGGAGGACAGATAGTCCAGCAACATCATCAATATTAAGCAAGCCATCAGAAGCAGCCGCCAATATCTCGGCACAAAGCTTTGCTGATGTAGCCAAGAGGTGCTCTGGCGCCATCTGTCTTAACAAAGAAAGATATATATGCATCCTCTGTGACCTTGATTTCTCATCAGTGCCTCTGTATTGCAAAATATGCAAAATATGCGTGTGTGTACAAAAGGCTCAATAATCAATGCTTATGCAATCTCAATTTGAGGATTATAATTTGCACTGAACTTACCTGATAGAAAAAAGTTGAGATATATTATTCAAGCCGCCTTGAGTTTCATTGTTGAATGAATGGATGCTGCAGTCATTTAGGAAAAAGATTGCCTCAACAAAACTGTTGTATGCAAGAAGTGGTGCCTTAGCTGTTATGCAAATATAAGAAAATATGTTACTTAAATCATAAAGAAATCAAGATATGAACACAATAGGAGACCAAACCCTTTAGGATGTTTCCAAAGAGGAAATCAGCCAGATGTCTTATCTTTGCAGATTCGTCAACCAGAGACAACAAGAATCGAAGGAAAAGGACTCCTCTCCATTTTACATAATCTCTCTGGGAAAAGAAAAGTCAAGGAATCAGGATCACGAGGTAGAATTCTCTAAATAATCTATTCACAGGTTTGAGAACCTGTAATAATTGTGAAAGTAAGATGAATGTCTGCCTTCTCACAACTTCACAGGAATCACGCAATGATATAGTGATCTTGTGTATGTAACTGTTACAGAGGCAGAAGGAAATTGTAATCAGTGCTACCAAACACAGGCATCTGTTGTCAATCAAATACGTTGAGCATGTAAAACCTTTTGAGATGAAATGTTGGATGTTCTCCTAAAACTACATAGAAGAATATGATAAGAAGATGAAAAAATTTTGAGCGTTTCAACTTCTAACACAGTTGCAACTCTGTCAAAGGGTATGAGAATTCACTGAATTGTTTACCTGAAAGCATTAATGTTTATTTTCTTGGTGAATCAATACCTTTTTTAAAGTAACAATATATACTAAAGCATAAACAAAAATATTCTTGAAAAGGATAGAAAACTAAAGGAAACTAGAATTCAAAGACAGATGAATACCAGTCAACTAAGGCAGTGTATCGGACACAAAAATCTGTCATTGCCACCATAATGTTGTTGCGGAGAGCAGCATTGTCACTTCTCTCCAACTCCTATAGTACCCCAACAAGACAATAGAACTATAATAACTAAAAGATCGAAATCAAGAAATAGAGTTGAGTGATAGGAATAATTTTCACCTGCACAAATAGTGGAATATAACGCTTTGCTAATTTATCATCAACAAGGCACATTTTTCCCATTGTCACCCATGACTGAATGTACAAAGGAAGAGCCAACTCTTTAAATGAAATTGTTGACCCAACAAGCTTCCTGGACTTTGTTTCAGAATTTTCAGATGTTATAATAGTGTGTAACACAGCAACAATGCCATGAATATTAGCAGAAGGGCAGACTATAATTGATGATCCAATAGTAAAAGCAGCAGTCACTGCTTTGAATGTCAACTTTGAGATTGAAGCATCTCTTGTTCCTTTTCTTCTATTCTGTGGCGTGAGGAAACTGTCCATCTTGGAAGATTCTCGCACATCAGTTACATAACTGTCAAGAATCTCTAGAGCTTTCGAAAGCAACTGCTGCACCCATTTCAATACAAGGATGTCACCCTCTTCAGCTCTTGTAGCCTTTCTCTTGCATAGAGTTTTCAAAGCTTTTACATGAGCATCAACCTACAAGCATAACAAAAGGAAATAGTTCGCAATCTACTAAATGCTGGAAATTGCAAACATCCTTTGAATTACATATTCTAGAATGTGAAGAACAATATAAAATCTGTAATATCACTTGCCCATAGCTCCATATTCCATCTGCTTCTTAACCACTACAGGTTATAGAAAATAAATATAGTAAAGCTTTTAGCTGAACTAGATGCATGGAAATATTGATGGCGATGTATATAAAAGCAAGTGAACTTTTAATAAAATTAACTAACACGAGACACTAGAAAATAATGTGCATTGCTTTTGTGATCCATCTAGTGAAATTTTTCCATAAGGCAATATATTGAAGAACTTGATAAAGGGTAGCCAGTTGCAAGAAGCTCCCGCCGATGTGGGGTCTCGAGGAATGGTCTATTATACACCGCCTTACTCTGTTTTGCAAGAGGTTGTTTCCGAGATTCAGATCAGTGATAATGCGGGAGCATAAAAAAGTAATTTTAATATTTTTATTTTTTATCGAGCTTAGTATTTAGGGTATTTTTGTTAATTTTTGCCAATTATATTTTTAGATTTTGAGTCTGTTTAGGATATTTTATATTTTTAATACGTTTAGAATTTTTCCTTTCTATCAATATTTCTTTCCTTTACATATATAAAGTTGTAGTCTATATAAACGTCCTGTTACTTTAAATGAGATGCATAATGGAAAGCCGTTGGACCAGATGATATTCCGATAGAGGTATGGAAGTGCTTAGGGAAACAAGGTATTGAATGACTTACAAAATTATTTAACATGATATTGAAGACGAAAAAAATGTCTGATCAATGGAGGATAAGTACTCTAGTTCCCTTATATAAGAATAAGGGAGACGTACAAAATTGTGCAAACTATAGGGGTATTAAACTAATGAGTCATACTATGAAACTTTGGGAAAAAATAATAGAAAAAAGATTAAGGAAGGAGACCACAGTGATAGAAAATCAATTTGGGTTCATGTTTGGAAGGTCGACAATAGAAGCTATACATCTTCTTAGACAATTAATTGAAAAATATCGGGAGCAAAAACAAGATCTACATATGGTATTCATTGACTTAGAAAAAGCTTATGATAGAGTAGAAATTATATGGAGAATTTTAGAAAAAAGAAGTGTTAACGTAACATATATTGAACTAATTAAGGATATGTATGAGGATGTAACAACCAAAGTAAAGACTTCAGGGGAGTAACTGAAGTATTTCCAATAAAGATAGGGTTACATCAAGGATCAGCTCTAAGTCCCTATCTTTTTACACTAATTATGGACGAACTCACTGTGCACATTCAAGACACAGTACCGTGGTGCATGTTGTTTGCAGATGATATTATTTTGGTAGATGAGACATTTGAAGGAGTAAATGCTAAGTTAGAATCTTGGAGGGAAACACTCAAAGGGAAAGGTTTTAAACTTAGTAGATTAAAGACAGAATATATGGAATTTAAGTTTAGCAATATTAGAAGTAATGAAACAATTGTTAAGATAGGAGAGGACGAGTTGCCTGGAATCGAGAGATTTAAATATTTAGGATCATTTTTACAAAATGATGGAGGGATTGAGAGAGATGTCTTACATAGAATACAAGCAGGATGGGTGAAATGGAGAGGAGCGTCGGGTGTTTTATGTGACTGTAAAGTACCTCTTAAACTTAAAGGTAAGTTCTATAAAATCGCAGTTAGACCTGCTATGTTATATGGAGCTGAATGTTGGGTTATGACTCGAACACATGAGTAGAAGATGAGAGTTGCAGGGATGAGGATGTTAAGGTGGATGTGTGGACATACGAAGATAGACAAAATAAGAAATGAAAGCATTAGAGAGAAAGTCGGAATTGCATCTATTGAGGACAAACTCCGAGAGACACGTTTAAGATGGTATGGACATGTACTTAGACGACCAATAAATGCTCCAGTTAGACGATGTGAAACTATGATAAATATGCATATCAAACGAGGAAGAGCAAGACCAAAAAAGACTTAGTTAGCAACAATAAAACAAGATAAAATTTATTTAAATATAGATGATGATATAATAGGAGATAGAACTCAATGGCGTAAAAGGATTCATACAGCCAACCCCACCTAGTGGGAAAAGACTTGATTGTTGTTGTTGTTGTTGTTGTAAATTTGTCAAGGCTGGTCAAATCTTCAACAGCCGTGGAAACCTCACCACCGAGGTTGATCTTACATGTGACTATAGGGCCTTTGCAAGGGCTGTTATTCCAAGTGGTGCAACCACAAGTGCATATGAAGTGCTGGTGCTGAGAGATGGAGGATCATATTACTTGGAAAGGGTGTCCTCAAGGATGTTAAGTATGTGAATAAGGTAATTGCTACAGCATTCATCGACAAGGATCCTATTGAGCAAAGCACAAATTGATAACTACATGGTCCAACAACTTAATGTTACTCAAAAAGAATGGGGTTGGTGCAAACAAAAGCTTGGTAAAAAACTAGCTTGGTGCAAAACTTCTAGTTTTGATGATAGTGATGGGGAAGATTATGGAGATTCAACAAATTTTGATAAGGAGGTAATAGTCCGCAATTGCTAGTAAATTTTACCGAATTGATACCAAAAAGAATGGGGTTGGTGCAAACAAAAGCTTGGTAAAAAACTATCTTGATGCAAAACTTCTAGTTTTGATGATAGTGATGGGGAAGATTATGGAGATTCAACAAATTTTGATAAGGAGGTAATAGTCCGCAATTGCTAGTAAATTTTACCGAATTGATACCAAATGATCTTCCTCCTGAGCTACCCCTAATACTATTCTAAATTCGAGGATGAATTTTCTCCATCTTAGAGAGAATGATGCGAGACCGGAGAAAGTAATTTTAGTATTTTTGTTATCATTTTTATCGAGTTTGATATTTAGAGTATTTTTAATAATTTCTATCTTTTATATTTTTAGATTTTGAGTACGTTTAAGACATTTTATATTTTTCATATGTTTAGAATTTTTCTCTTTCAGTATTTCTTTCCTTTGCATATTTAGGATTAGAGTATATATAACCATCCTGTTTAATTTTAAAAAGACAATCTTTGATTAATAAAAATTCGGCCACGTCGTTCTTCTTTTCCCAAAGCTTCTTTAGTTTTTTGATGTCTATTCCCTGGTATTCGTGCACGAATCAACAGGTTTAAAAGATCATTTCCAGTAATCATACACGAATCAACCAATTCGATAGTTATTCAAGTCACTTCCAGTATCCGTACGTGAATCAATAGAATCGATAGTTATCCGCTGCATCACTTGACCTCTAAGTCACATAACAACAACTTTATTATTGCGCCAAGATTCCCCTTCATTGAAAAACTCAATAGAAAATTTAAATTTAAAATAACTAACTAAACATATATATAACATATATATACACTTAAAAATTGAATAATTCCTGAAGTCTAATGAAGAAGCAAGTTAGATACGGGTATTGATTGTCCTGTAAGTATATATCATTCACCATAAATGATAAGATAAATGGATATTTTGACAAACCCATCCATGGATTATGTTGTAAATAGTATTCGTGCTGCAACCAGGATACAAGCTATTAACTAAAAAGTTGTTGACAAAAATCCCATTTGGTTGGATCATTGTCACCTAGTTTCCAAAAACATATTTGGTAAGATGATTTCTTTGAAATAAAATTCTAAAACATGAGGAGATGAAAAAGTGAAACTAAAAAATAGAGAAGAAAATCTCATTTCTATTTTCAAAAAAATCTCATTTCTATTTTTAGAGAATCTCATTAACAATGGCATACTTATCTATTAAATTCATTATTATAATTAAATATTATTTATTATTATACATAATAGTTATTATTGTTTACTATGATTATTACCATTTTTGTTCACTATTACATTATTAACTAGTATTTTATATTTCTGTTATTATTATTTTAATATAAAAGATGAAGGGGAGCCTTGGCGCAACGGTAAAGTTGTTGCTTTGTGACCAAAAGGTCACGGTTTCGAATCCTGAAAGCAGCCTCTTGCAAAAAAATAGGGTAAGACTGCGTACAATGGATCCTTACCCGGGACCCCACATAACAGGAGTTTCGTGCACCGGGCTACCTTTTTATTATTTTAATATAAAAGATCAATAATAACACAACAATATGATCACGATTATACAATGTAATAGCATCATAAAACATATAATGTAATACTATTATCATATTATATTATATTTTTTTTTTATTTTATTTATTCAACCAAATAAACCTCATTATATCTATCTCTATGAATAATTCCATTTAATAAACCAAACAAGTTTTCATGTTTTCAAATTCTTGAAAATGAATTAATTTTTGTTTATCACATTCTCCATTTCATAGAAATGAAAATTTGAAGAAGAAAAAATTGTGAACCAAACAAGTCGTGCAATTTCTAGGCAATTACAGGTTAAGGGAAACACATTTATCATATATGTTTAACCATTTAGAATACAGATGAATCTCTCTAAGTATTCACCTAAATTAAACAAATGTAATGCATATCAAGATAAGCTACAAATATGCACTCAGGTTTGAAGTTAAATATTGATAGATGAAGCAGATGAACCATTCCCCTTGAAATTATGAACAACTATTGATGGAAGTCAAAAGAGCTACCAAGCCTACACAAGGAATTAGAAAAGAACTAAAGTGGAGTTCCTTTGGATCAGTGGAATTGCAAACTTAGGATTGGACTGTACATTACCTTTTAACAAATTTAGTCAAAATAGGGATTTTGTCCAAAATCATATTTGCCATTTTCACATTGACTATCTAAGGAGAAGAATAAGGAAGACTGTTAAAGTTGAAAAAGGAAATATTTTATGATGAATATATATTAAAAATTTCAAGGCTAAATTGTACAACATTTCAAAATATAACAGAAGACATGGAAGGAAACAATTCAAAACTAATTGAGCATTTATGGAGGGAAATTCCATCAATCAAATCTCCCAAAGTTGAAAGGTTCCTTGATTCATAAATTGATGGAAAGGAATCTTTTTTCATTTTCATACAAGGGGGTTGCAGATGTGGCAAAGAGGATTGTAAAAGTTATGGAACTTTAAATAAATGTAGTCCAATAGAAATTAGAAACTCACTGACTTTTCCACTTAGGTTTTTGGGAAACTTGGAGTTTTCGAATGAGTCTAGTGTGTCATCTAGATCAATCTTCTTCTCTTCGCTCTATCTTATAATCCCATTCATTCACAAAAGTCAAGCTTTATTGATGTCTTCAATTTCTTGAAAATCTCACTGTTTTTAAACCCATCACCCAAGAATTGATAATAGGAAGATGAAAACAGAAACAGAACCAAATATGGAGACTACCAAAAGTAAATCTAGAACTACTCGTGTAGAATTTTATGATTCATTGTCATGTATTGCATTTAGATCCAAAAGTTTTGGAGATTGTTTGTTCTTGTATTTTCAAGGTCAATTAATTACTTACAAATTAGGTTTACATTGTTTTTCCTCCTACCTCAGGTTTTACCCATATAAAAGTTTCCCCCAAAACCTCCTATGTCAATTTTTCTAGAACCATTAAACTGCTAGAAAGAGTACATTCTCAACCATGAGAGAAGATAACATTTGATCTCAATCAAAATTAAATATTTTACAAAAGTCATTTTTTTAGTTAATGGATGGGTGGCTCATTGTATTTACTTATTTATCCACATGAAGTCTTCATGTTCCCAATTGTGCTTTGCCCTTTGGTTCAATACAAATTATCAATAACCATGATGCAAGATGTATTTTTCTTCTTTTTAACGGTGTAGACCAAGAATGTTTCCTCTACTTAAAAACCCACAGCAGAACCTATTTTGTTTAAAATGCATCCTTAGCATATAGTTTTATTAGTCATCGCCACCATCATCATCCAATTATTGGGGACCAACTACATGAATCCTGTACCTCTATTGAACCCTATGAAAGCCTGTAAACTTTTATCAGTATGTGCATAAATATCACATAAGGTTATCCTGCAGCTCAATTTTTTGGTTTTTTCATCAAAATAAATTTCAACAGCAATAATTGTCCACATATATCTCATACAAAGTGCAATATAATTTCTTTTCAAAAATACAGTACCAAAATTCTGTATGGTTGAAAACTTGGCTCGACATCTTTACAATATTGGAACAGAATGCAGAAGAATTATAAGGTCATGGGTCTATAGAAAAGCATTACAAACTAAAGTTATAGTTAGTATTTACCTCACTTAAGTTCATATTGAAGTTCTTGAGACGGTCTAGCAAATTGCAAGCTAGCTCTGCAGCAGGCTCAGGAGGCAACTCCAAGGACACATTAGCAATGGTTTGCAACAGGTGAACACGATCTCCTGCCCACATGAAAGAGTTTGGCTCCCCTCCGTCATCAATGTTGTTTTTACCATGTTCTTCTTCAATAACTTTGTCAAGAAGATGCCAATGGTGATGGAGAAATTCCCATTCTACAGCCTTGGGGGTGAACAATGACACCACAGAAAGCAACTGCCATGTTCCAGGAGGGGCTGTCCACTTCTCTATGCTCTTACCAGTGCTCAACCATAAGGATTCTGATATTTTAATTGTATTCTGAAGTGACCTTACAACTGACACCTTGATCTTTTTCTTCTTTCCAAGGCATGCACATATCTTTCTCACGCATATGGCCACTTCACTGTCACAAGTCCCTTTTAACAAATCAAATAAACCTTCAGGAAATAAGGACTCCAAACTAGTAGCATCCTTTTCAAAGTTCAAATTTGAAGCTCGAGAAATTCTATCTAAGACCAATTCCTGAAATAAATTCTCACAATCTTCTTGGATACTTGTTTCGTTATCAACAATCAACCGAGGAACAGAATGAAGCCATTGAGTTATTACTGAGCCATCAGGGTATATCCTACAAGCCTACAACAACAATTGATGAAAACTTAAGAATGAATTAGGAAGCAAAATATTGGGGAAAAAAAAGAAAGGTGAAATTGAGATACATTTACCTCTGATAGAGCTATAATAGCAGCTTTCCGGATTGTGACTAAAGGGTCGGAGCAAGCTGAACTCAATATCTTAAGGAGCACTTCTTCAACTGGCCTTCCAAATAATTTTATTGACTTTGTGACAAGAAGAAGTGCTGCTTTCCTTACTGCAGCCTTATCATCCTGACACCTACTCCTCAATAAGTCACTAAAGCTAACTTTTCCCATTCCTATTAAATCCCATAAATGAGAAGCACTATCTGAATCTACAGCTAACAGGCCAAGTAATTGAGCAGTGTTTGTTAAAGCTCGAGCTCTAATTGCAGTAGCTGAATCTGAGCATCTCTGTATTAATGCTCTCAAACAATTCACTCCCCATACATTGTCATTCGAATATTGAGGCAATTCCTTTACCACGAAAGAATTGGGAGAAGATGTCAAAAGTGATAGAATGAGGTCTACTGCCAAAAGTCTTAGCTGAGACTTCCCTTGTGTCATCTTTACCACAAACCCAGCATATCCTACTCGATCTTCTTCCTGCATTGCCTGAACAATCTCCATGATGGAATCAACAGCGCAAGCTCTTGGTTCTGACTTTTCTGGCGCTTTTATAGATAAGAACCTAGGCAAGTAGACCAGAGCTTTCCTCACTGCATCATTCTCGTAGCCCAGAGGCACCAGCATTTTGGTGATAAAAGCTATTGCAGAGGCTCGTGATGGTGATTTCACAGGAGACAAGAGCATCGGCGCCAGCGATCGCAAAACCTCAGCAGCTGAAGTCGTCTGATCTCCATGCTCAGGCTTTGAAACGAGACTGTAGAGTACACGAAAACATAGATCTTGCAGGCCGTGATGGCTGGAGGAGGAACTAAGGATTTCTGACAACGTTTCAACCAATGGTTTGAGGGCATCAGCAGTGCCATCAAGCTGAACACGGCAGAGTACGGAGTCGAGAAGTTGAAGGACGCGAGGAAGCAGGTCAGGAACGCCAGAGGCCTGATCCATTGGAAACGTTGAAGCGCGGCAAGCAGGTCGGGGAGGTTTCCTCTTCCGGCCGTTCCTCCGACGATCGGAAGGACCGTTCGAGGCGTCCAGCGGGAGTTCAGGGGAGGCAGGAGATGACAACGTAAGTGACTTAAGGGAACGGCGGATTGAGCGAAGGAGCGACAGAAAGGCGAGGGGCGTGAAGAGGGAGAAGAGAGGAGAAGCGGGGGAGAGGAGGAGGGAGAGATACGCCCGGGCAGCGAGGAGTGAGAGGCGCGGGGATGAGTCTTCCATGGAGGAGGAGAGGGGTCTAAGGATGGCGGACGCCGGAAGTCCGCCAGCGGCGAGTCGGTCCCAGAAGACAACGACGGCATTGTCGGGTGCGGCATCGAGGAGAGACTGAAGGCCAAGGATGGAGCTCTCAGAGAGGGGCGATTCCTCATCACGGCAGCCATGAGAAGACTCGAGCTCGGAGAGGATCGAGGAGAGGGTTTCACTCTCGTCGGCATCGTCTTCCATGTCGATCACCCCGAAACCCTTTTGGATTTGGGGCAGTTCCCGCTCAAAGGAGACGGAGAGAAATCTCCGGGTTAATCCCCTTACGCTTACCGGATAGTGTAGTTACTTCGCATGGACCAAAATTTCGAAATGGCTAAAACGGCTAAAATATAATTAAGAATTGGACAGGTTTCAGATTTAATAATTTTTATTAACTTTTTTAAATGATAAATTTTTATGGAATTATAAATTTTTATTAATTTTTATAAAATCTCATATAGTTATAAAAAAATTCCATGTAATTCTATAGTTTTATAGATTTAAGAGGTGTATTCAATTTTGAAAAAGTGTAGGTGGTCATAATATATTTATTTTCAAACAAACCTAAAATATCTAATTAAATTTATTTTTTAAATAAAATAATAAATAGTATACTTGTCCATAAAAATTTTTTTTTAACTTTTTATACTTTTATTTTATTTTGATTAAAAATAAAGAGAAGATAACGTCTCATTTTACAAAAAAAAAAAAATTAATAATGTTTAATCCAATAATATTATAATAATTTTAAATATTTTTATTTATATTTTTATCCAAATTAACCTAAAATGTTAGTCAACCCTTTAATTTGTCAAACTTTTAATAAAATGTTAAATTGATAAATTTGATTAGTAATAAAATTAATAATATTATTATTAATTTGATTAGTAATAATATTATTAAAATAAATAAATATAAATATATAAAATTTATTTTAAAATTTTAAAATTTAATAAATTTTATAGAATATTTTTAGATCAAATTTCATTAGACTTTATTAAATTATCTATTAAATAAATTGAGAATTAAGTTGATTTATTAATATATATTTTATATTAAACTCTACTGTCTCAAGTTTCTCTTCCCTCTACGCATAGCGCCACCGTCCAAATTGACTTCGATTTCAACCTGCTCGCAAGTAGTCGACGGAAATATCACTAGCTGCCTCAGACAATTTTTCTATTTATTTTTCTCCTTTTCGGCGCACTGCAGGCTTCACCAGATGACACTCATTGTTTCCCATCACGAGCAACCAAAGAAAAAATCTCTGGCTGCAGCACGCCTCCATGAGTCGCAGCTGGAGTAAAGGCTACAAGCGGTTGTTGTTCCGTTCCAACCGTTCATATCCATTCTTTTACCGTTATAACGTCGGAGAACAACATTTCAGAGGATTCTCAGCTTCGCATGAAATGCAGGTCGTCGAGAGGTTGATGCAGGTCGTCGAGAGGTTGAACAAGGACAGGGCTTTTAAGATCAAAGAAATAATTAAAATTGAGGAGCGGAAAGAGAAAGAACTTATTTGTAAAAAATTAAAGCAATTTGAAGTCTATAGAAATCTCAACGATGAGGAGAAGACTTTTTATTTTATTTTTAAAATTGTACCAAATGTTTTGGAGAGCTCTTATTGGTTAAAATTTATATTCGAGGATTTCTAAAAAAATCCATGAAAATCTATTGAAACTTTGGATACCAAAAGATTTTCATAAAGTTTTAAAAACTCAAGTTTGAATACCACATGACTTTTTAAAACTCTATAAAAATCTAATTTGGAACCTATACTTTTAAAATCTACAAAAGTCATTCAAAATAATTAAAAGTCTAATATTGAATATACCCCCGTTAGTTATCGATAATTTGATGATGTGGTTCCATGATTTACTTTTGGGGATCGGACGACATTTCAATAGGACGGATAGGTCGTTTTCATGATCTAGTTATCAAATAAAAAAATAAAATATAAAAATTTTCTATTTTATACTACGCAAGGCACTTTTGAAATTTCCCAAAAAAATAAAAAAAATGTTTTATTTTATTTTTCATATTAAATATATATTTTTATTTTATATTATTAATAGTAACAGCTGCGTAACACTTTTATATTTAAAAAATATATATAAATTGTTTGGGCTCAATTGTTCTAATTTTATGACTAAATCGATTTTGGATCGAAACTTGAACCGGACATGATTGAACTCAATAGTCTGAGTCAAATTAAGTAAGGGTTTGGTTGGGGGTATTCTCGTCCATTGTCATCTTTGGCAGGACTCGATCCAGACAGATCTCCGATGAGGCTGCGAGATTCTTCCTCTCCTCTCACGCCGATCACGCCGCACTGAATGCGACCTCCCGTGGGGTGCGCTCATCGTCACTGTCGTACATAGTGAATTTATGTCTGTGTCGTATCTACGCTTGCATCGCCCACATTGCCTAACCTGCTGCCAACGTTGGTTGTCGCACGCTGCCTACGCCACTAGCACCGCTTGAACTCAATCGTCATCTCCTGGTAGATCTTCTTCTGTGGTTGTTCGATCATCCACCTCTTCTAGAAGCCGAGGTGATAAATAGTTGAAAACATTATATTAGGTAGTCTTATAACTTGGTGATGCAGTGATGATGAGGGACCCTACCCTGCTGCCACGGTGGAGGTTAAAGGAGGTCAAAGTCAAGGCGGTCAACTCTTAGAAGTCATTTGCCGATCGGACAAGCATGTCCTGATCGGGAAGAGAAAGGGTCGATCCGATATCACCTTTGACTCGGCTATGAGTCGAGCACCCGACACTCAAATAAGAGGACGACAAAGGGAACAGTATGCAGAAACTGGGTCGAGCGGCTCTTCCGCTCGGCCTAATAGCAAACTTGACATCAGCCGAGCAGGGGGACAGTGGACTTCCGGCCGATCGGCTATCTCACTGGGCCCAGCAACAGAACATGCAGGCAGTGGACTTCCAGCCAAGGGCTATCTCGCTCGGCCCAACAACAGAACATACGGACAGTGGACTTCCAGCCAAGCAACTATCCCACTCGGCACAGCAACATAGCACGCGGACAGTGGGCTTCTGGCTGAGTGGCTATCCCGCTCGGCCCAGCAACAGAACATTCAAACAGTGGAATTATGGCCGAGCGGCTATCCTGCTCGGCCCAGCAACAGACGACACGCCGATGGCGAAATTTCGGCCGAGCGGCTATTCCGCTTGACCAAGTAAGACACAACATGCCATCTTTTGACATCCTTTTGGGAATTAGTGTCGTTGACAGGCGGCATGGTTAGACAGAGGATCGTACGGCGGAAGCTTCCACTGTCACTTCAAAGATATGCTCAGCCCATTAAGGTACTATGTCAAAGACACTTTACTGACATGTATTTTCAAGAAAAGATTTGAGATGTGTGCCAGCCTTAGGAAGCGTGAACGCGCGCTACAAGAGCTCTATATAAAGGAGGTTCAAGCATCGGCGGAGGTATGCGATATTTTACTGTTGTGCTATAGTCTTCTTGTTGCTCCACTTACTGCTTCTTCTTCTTTGTCGTCGAAGGGTCATTGTCAGGGCCCCCTTCCCTGGCTCGGCACTGACGTCACTTGTGTTGTAGGCCGGAGCGAAGTCCATAGGAGGTCAGCGGGAGCACCACATCCCCAACATCCATCTCATCGACTTTCAGACATGATCATATTTGGCGTCGTCTGTGGGAACATCACCTGCATCCGAGCCAAGAAGATGGAGGGGACGTTGGACGACTAACCACCGTAATGCTCACCCAAGAAGAGCTCGACATGCTCGTGCAAGCCTGAGCGGCAAAAATGATCGAGTAACAACAGCAAGCGTTAGCCGATCGGCTAACACCGTAGCCCGCGACATCGATAGCAGGACGAGCAGGGCATGAAGACTGAGCAAAATAGCTCTTCATGTGGGGAGAGAACAGAAGACCGACCGGCACACAGGGGGAAGCACTGCCCGTGCTGATCTCCTTCCATCGAGCTTTGTTCCAAACCCCCTCAGAGATAACCCAAGCGCATCAGGAGCGGGGATCTTCGAATGATGCTCCCATTCGGAGTGCACGCAAAGGCAAAGCGCCCTTAAGAAACTCGTCTCCCGAACAGATCAACCAATAGTTCTCAGAAGAGATCTTACAAGACCCTCTGCCCAGGCACTACACACCGCTAGCCATAGGGACGTACAATGGGTCGACCGATCCAGATGATCACCTGGATCGATTCGACAATGAGGCCACGTTGCACCAATATACAGACGGAATGAAGTGCCAACTCTTCCTCACGACTCTCCACGGATCAGTGCAGATCCGGTTCCGAAGACTACCGGATGGCTCAATACGAAGCTTCAAAGACTTCCGAGCCGCTTTCTAGCATCATTTCACCAACAACTGGCTCTACCAAAAGACGAGGATCAGCCTCTTCACCCTGAAGCAAGGGCCCAAGGAAGCGCTTCGAGCGTACATTAGTTAGATCGTAGAGCTCGCTAGAGGGGGGGTGAATAGTGATTTAAAATTTGTTATCGAGTTAGAGTAAGCAACGGAAAAATAAAAGAAAAACACAACGCTAAAATGAAACCAGTTTTACTTGGTTCGGAGCCTTCGTCGACTTATACTCCAAGGCCCCCACTCGTCGAGTGCTTTCGTTGGGAAATTCACTAGCAGTTCGAAAAAGTGATTACAAATGTAAGTACAAGAATGCTTAAAACGAAATACCAACAACAATTGAAAAAGAAGACTTGAGTCATAAGTTGTCGGAGAGGCTTTGCAGCGTCGCAGGAGCACAGCGCAATAGAGCAGTCGTTGGAAGAAGTTGTTGTATTTTTGATGCTCCGTGGAGGCCTTCTTTTATAGGCATGCTCCGGGCGCCCTAACCGTGACGTAGGTCTGGCCAATCAGCGAGCTCCAAATCTGCGACGAGATAGATTTTGCCTTCCGGGCGCCCGGACCACCTTTCTCCAGAAGGTCTTTTTCCTGTAAGAAAGTGTTAGTTTGAGGCAAAATAAAAACTAAACTATCTTGCAAAATAGAAGTGATCACAATTACAGTAAAAGAATAGTAATTTGATTCCTTCTCATCGAGACCAGAATCTAATCACGATCTAAACTTAGATTCCCGAAATGGTTTTAAGTTGGATCGACGCCTACTGTTTGTTGGTTGCGACTCGGAATACCGTTCTAGTTCCCCTGTACAAAAATTTTGTACATGTAACGACCCAATTTTCCTGATTAGGAGTTCTAAAAGTTCTTAAAAATATTTAGAAATATTTTAGAAATATTCTAGAGATTTTGCATGCTAAAATGAGTTAGGATAATATTGATGTATGAAGCTTGGGATAAGGACAATATCATTTTCTTGCGATCCCTTATTACTTTGATCCCAAGAATATGTCCACATTTTCTCAAGTTCTTCATATCAAAATACTTGAACAACCATACCCTTACTTCTGACAATATTTGGATATTGTTGCCAATGAGCAAAATATCATCTACGTATAGTATAAGAAATACCACCACATTTCCGTCATGTTTCTTATATACACAAGACTCATCCGGACATAGAATGAATCCATAAGACTAGATAACTTCATTAAACCGGATGTTCCAAGATCTCCAAGATTGCTTTAGTCCATAGACCAATTGAGCTTACATACAAGATGCTCTTTGCCCTTCGCAATGAATCCCTCTGGTTGCTTCATATAAATATGTTCTTCAAGACTTCTAATAAGGAAAGCTGCCTTGACATTCATTTTCCAAATCTCATTATCCATATGAGCAGCAACAGATAAAAGAATCCGGATAGACTTAAGCATGGCTACCAGCGAAAATGTTTCCTCATAATCGATTCCCTCTTTCTGAGTATACCCTTTTGTAATAAGCCTTTCTTTGAAAGTTTCCACCTTCCCATCTTTCCCTCTTTTTCTTCTGTAGATCCATTTACACCTAATGGCTTTTACACCATTTGATGGTTCTACAAGCTCCCAGACCTGATTAGAATACGTAGATTCTAGTTCATTGCACTTTGCTAAGATGCTGCATCTTTATCTTGGAGTACTTCATCATATATCCAGGGATCAAGTTCATGTTCACCAGGGATCAAGTCGGAAGACTCTCCCAAAAATATGAATCTATCAAGTGTTGGAACCCCAAGATTGTTTTGGTGTGATCAACAAGTTAAGTTAGGTCCTGTGTGTTTCTAACCTTGTGTCTAAGTGTGCAGGAGCTTAGGATCACAGGTACTCAAGCGGAAGACGCGGCTAGCGAGAAGGACGGCAGTCCGAGGGACGAGGTGCTACGGAAGAGTACACCGGCGGACGAGAAGGAAGCGCGCGGT
This sequence comes from Zingiber officinale, assembly GCF_018446385.1. Classification (NCBI taxonomy): domain Eukaryota; kingdom Viridiplantae; phylum Streptophyta; class Magnoliopsida; order Zingiberales; family Zingiberaceae; genus Zingiber; species Zingiber officinale. Next base: position 55,696,666 of record NC_056004.1, on the reverse strand, counting down.
GGTTCCGAGGGACGAAAGCCGGAGCGGAAGATTGCTCGGGGAGCAAGAGACGCAGCTAGCGAGAAGATTGCGGATGAGTACGCCGGCGGACGAGAAGGGAACACACGGCGATTTCGAGGGACGAGAAGCCGGAGGGAAGCCCGCTCGAGAAGACTGGAAGTTGGGTTCGGGTGAGCCCTTTTCTGGATGGCAGAGATCACCTAAGCGAACGGATCCAGAGTAGAAGACCCAGACCGAGGCGAACTGAACCGGAGCAGTGGTCCCCGGATGAAAAAGTCAACATCGGTTGACTTTAGGCTCCGGGGCGCCCGGAGTAGCCCGGGGCACCCGGAACCCTTCCGGACACTCGGAACCCTTCCGGGCGCCCGGACCTGGTTTGTTGACCAGATCACGTCAAACGCGATCTAAACGTTGGGGATAAAGTTTTATCCCCCCAGGGCGCCCGGAACCCCTTCCAAGTGCCCCGACCAAGGCTATAAATATAGCCTTGGTCTAAAAGCTTTAAAACGAACTCAGAATTGTAATTCCAACACTTGTGTGCTACTAGAGTTAAGCTTCTATTTCTGCGCTTCAACGTTGTAGGAGGCTTCTCCGCCTGAAGGAGTTTTTAGTGCTTAATCTTCCTTGGATTAACAACCACATCGGTTGTAACCAAGTAAATACTTGTGCCTCGTTCTTTATGTTTTTAATTTATCTGCTTTGTTTATTTTATGCAAGTGTTAGCTTAAAGAGTTCGAGAAGGGTTGTTCATTTGTTTTGATTTTACAGGATATCCAACAACCCCCCTTCCAGCCAGCCGCAATGGTCCAACATCAGGTTGCCTAACAACCCTCCCACTACGATGAGACACTTCTTGTAATCGTGCATCATTTATGACATGTGTTGCAGTTTCTTGTGGTATCTTATCTTGTATAGTTGGTACTAAATTAGACGTGTCTTCTCTACTTTCCTCAAGAATAATTTTACTCATGGGCCTGTGGTTCATTACATAGTCTTCTTCTAAAAATCAGGCATTGGTGCTAACAATGACCTTTTGATCTTTAGGACTATAAAATAAACCACCTTTCGTTCCTTTAGGATAACCCACAAATAAGCGAACTTCTGTATGTGATTCCAACTTATCAGTGTTTCCCTTCAACACATGTGTTGGACTACCCCAAATCCGAATATGCTTCATACTAGGCTTATGCCCATTCCACAATTCTATGTGAGTAGAGGGTACTGACTTAGAAGGTACCATATTCAGAATGTACACTATTATTTCCATAGCATATCCCTAAAATAAATTTTGGTAATAACTCATCATTGGTTTAACCATTTCCATAAGAATCCTATTCCTTCGTTCTGCTACACCATTCTATTGGAGTGTACCAGGTGCAGACAATTGGGATTGAATCCCAACCTCTAATAAGTAATTCCTAAACTCTCCTGAGAGGTACTTGCCACCACGATCAGACCATAGTATCTTGATACTTTTACCGTGACATTTTTCCACATCAACCTTGTACTCTTTGAACTTATCAAAGCACTTAGACTTGCGGCACATCAAGTAAATGTACCAATATCTCGAATAGTCGTCTATAAAAGAGACAAAATATTCAAAATCACCACTCACCTGGATAGTCATAGGTCCACACAAATCAGAATGAACTAATTCCAACACATCTTTTGCTCTATACCCCTTGGCCTTAAAAGGTCTCTTGGTCATTTTACCTTCCAAGCAAGATTCGTAGGTTGGAAAGTTTTCCACCACCAATGAACCCAAAAGTCCATCGACTATTAGCCTTTGAATCCTACTCAATTTTATATGACCAAGCCTAAGATGCCAAAGATATGTTTGGTTAATTTCTGAAGGTTTCTTTCTCTTATTAGAGTTAAAGGATGTGTTATTAATTTCCATTTGTTGCATCATGGGAGTTATTGGATTTTGAGTATATAAATTGCCAACCAATGTACCAGAACAGATAACTTCTCTATTTTTCTTGACAACCACTTTGTCATCAAAAGAAACAGAATATCCATTCTCAAATAGTTTAGAAACTAAAATCAAATTCTTTCTAAAACTTGGTACATAAAGGCAATTTCTCAAAATTAATGTTTTATTCCTATCAAAAGATAAATAAACATCTCTCACTGCAACAACCGCTACTTTCGTAGCATTGCCCATGTAAACGATGATTTCCCCTTCATGTAGTCGTCGGGTTTCCTGGAACCCCTGCAATGAATTGCAGACATGATCAGTGGCTCCTGTATCTACACACCAGGTACCGGTAGATAACACCACTAAACATGTTTTAACAACTAATGAATAAGATACACCTTTATTATTTTCATAATTGAGAGGATAGTCCACCTTAGTGTCCAAGTTTTGTTTCCAATCATTATAATTGGGACTAGTAAGTCTATTTTCTTTCAATATAACAACTAGGGGATTGAAAAACATTTGAAATCCTAAGAATCATAAAATATTTGGTCAAGACCTTAAAATAATATTGATTCCTCAATATCATTTACCAACACCTCAAAACTTTGTAACGACCCGACCCCTCGGCCCCTTGGGCGGCCCAACTTGCGACCCCTTATGTAGTCGACCGACGACCCTCGATCGTGTCATTACTCACTAGGTCTTCCCACCCCTGGCCAGTGGATTTTTGCCTTCCCCAGGATTCGAACTCTAGACCTCCAGGCTAAGTACTAGAGTTTATGAATCCTGGTAGCCAAGTGAGCGCCGCTCACTTGGCTACCAGGATTCATAAACTCTAGTACTTAGCCTGGAGGTCTAGAGTTCAAATCCTGGGGAAGGCAAAAATCCACTGGCCATGGGTGGGAAGACCTAGTGAGTAATGGCACGGTGGAGGGTCGTCGGTCGACGACATAAGGGGTCGTCAGTTGGGCCACCCAAGGGACCACCAAGGGGACGCCAAATTGGCCGCTAGTTGGGTCGCCCAAGGGACCGCCAGTTGGGCCGCCCAAGGGGCCGGGTCGTTACAATAAAAAGGTGCCTTTTTATTGTAACGACTCGACCCCTCGGCCCCTTGGGCGGCCCAACTGGCGGCCCATTTAGTGGTCCAACTAGCGGCCCAACTGGCGACCCCTTATGTCGTCGACCGATGACCCTCGACTGTGTCGTTAATCACTATGTCTTCCCACCCCTGGTTAGTGGATTTTTGCCTTCCCCAGGATTCGAACTCTTGACCTCCAGGCTAAGTACTAGAGTTTATGAATCCTGGTAGCCAAGTGAGCGCTGTTAGGATCCTTTGTACGGCTAGAGAGGGGGGTGTGAATAGCCGACCCCAATTCGTTCGATTCTTTCTACAATGTCGAGTTAGCGCAGCGGAAATAAAACAATAGAAGCGACAAAGAAAGAAATCAAACCTCAAACTCGATGGATGTAACGAGGTTCGGAGATTAGGGCTCCTACTCCTCGGCGTGTCCGTAAGGTGGACGAGTCCGGTCAATCCGTCGGTGGATGAGTCCCCGGAGAACCGGCTAATATAAACTCCTTATGGGTGGAGAAACCTCGCCACACTCTTTTGCAACAGCAAACAAAGGAGTACAACAATGGAGAAAACAAACAAGAACAATAGAAATTGTAATACACTTGCTTGCCTCTTGTTGTCGATTGGAACCTTGATGAACAGCAGCTTCTCGGATCCAAACACAGAAACTCACGCGAGCTTCGACGAGTTCAACAGAACTCAGCACAATGAGAGCTCAACCAAAGCTCGGCGAGGCGAAAAGATTCGTGAAGAAGAAGCGATTCTGCGTTTGGCTCGCGGCGTAGCCCTCCTTTTATAACTGCGAAAGCGAAGAAAACGAAGAAATCTGGCGTTGCGGCGCGGCTAGTGCTGGATCGGTCGGGACCGATCGGGACCTATTCGATCGGTCCCGGACCGATCGCTTTCTTCCTGCCCACCTTACATGCGGGTTACGATCGATGCGTGGACCGATCGAGGCCTGATCGGTCCGCATCCCAACCTCGCGACATCGTCTCGATCGGTCCCGCACCGATCAGGACATAACTGATCGATGTGGACGATCGGCTGCCTCTCTTTGCCTCTATTCGCTGGCGATCGGTCACCGATCGATCAACGAAACTTCATTGATATCGATCGGTCACCGGACCGATCGAGCAAACAGTATGGATCGGTTTGGTGACCGATCCAGAGTTTGGCCCAAACCAAGTCCCAAGACTTCCAAACCAATATCCGGTCAACCTTGACCTATTGGTACTTCATCCCTAACATCCGGTCACTCCCTTGACTGCTAGACTCTCCACCAAGTGTCCGGTCAATCCTTTGACCTACTTGGACTTTCCAACACCAAGTCCGATCATCCCCGATCCATCTGGATTTTCCCTTGCACGGCTTCACTCACGGGACTTTCACCCACTCACCAGGATTTCCACATTGCCTAACATCCCATTAGGACTTTCCCACCGCCTCGGCTTCACTCACTGGACTTTCACCTGCCTGGCTTCACGGGACTTTCCACACCGCCAACATCCAGTTAGGACTTTCTCATTCACCTAGCTTCACTCACTAGGATTTTCACCGGCTTCACTCAGGATTTTCCACACCGCCTAACATCCAGTTAGGACTTCCCATTCACCTAGCTTCACTCACTAGGATTTTCACCGGCTTCACTCACCAGATTTTCCCTGCCCGGCTTCACTCACCAGGACTTTCACCTTCACCTAGCTTCACTCACTAGGATTTTCACCGGATTCACTCACCAGGATTTCCATTGCTGGCTTCACTCACCGGGACTTTTCCCGTGCAAACTCCTTGCTTGGACTTTTCCCGTCCAAGTCTCCATACTTGGACTTTTCGTGCCAAGCTCCTGCTTGGACTTTTCCGTGCCAAGTCCCCATACTTGGACTTTTCGATGCCAAGCTCCTGCTTGGACTTTTCCGTAAGTCTCCATACTTGGACTTTTCCCGAATCAGGTCAACCAGGTCAACCTTGACCTACGGTTGCACCAATAATCTCCCAAACATCTATTCTTGTCCCACATCAAGAATAGAACTCTCTCACGAGTGTCAAACATCAACATGCAACACAACTAGGTCAACCTTGACCTAAGGTTGCACCGACAATCTTCCCAAGTCAAACATCAAAATACAACTCGAGTCACGTCAACTCGAGTCGGGTCAACCAGGTCAACCTTGACCTAAGGTTGCACCAACAATCTCCCCCTTTTTGATGTTTGACAAAATCATAATCAAGTTAGGTTAACCCGATAACCTAACTTAGGTTTTCAATCATCTTCCAATGTCCAATGTTCTTTCCTTGAACATTCTCTAGACATTCTCCCCTTAGGTTAACCTGATAACCTAACTTGGGTTCTCTAATAATTCTCCCCCTTTTTGACACACATCAAAAAGTATTCCAATGTTCTTCCTCGAACATTCCTTGACAATCTTCCCCTAGCTTAGGTTAAACCGATAACCTAACTTGGGTTCTCCAATAATTCTCCCCCTTTTTGACACACATCAAAAAGAATAAGGAGGGTATCAAGGTCAAGAGTTTCTTCCTAATGAAAGTCCCATACCTTTCATTGAAACTCTTAATTTTCCCCTTGATACTAAACTCAACAATCAACTTAGTGATAATCCCATATCACTAATCCTTAAAAGTCTTAAGGAGTACAAACTCCCCCTAAAAGTCAACTCCTCTTGACAATTAGGTAAAACTCCCCCTAAAGGCCAACTCCCCCTTGACCATTGCACCAACAATGTCTTGGAGAGTTTCAAACCTTTAGAAATCTAAAAACCAACTTTCAGCCGAAATTTCAGACATGCAGTCGAATTTCAGCACATTGGCACGCTATCAGACCTCACTGGATCGGTCACCAGACCGATCCACAGCACTCTGGATCGGTCCAGTGACCGATCCAGCCCTCCCTGGATCGGTCCAGCGACCGATCCAGACACTGATCACAGGGATTTCTGATTTTTCCTCTCCCGAAATTCAGAAACCCCTAATAAATTCCAGAAAATTCGAAAAATTGTGAAATTTTGAGGATACATTCCTCATATCATACACTACCATGGAAAAATAATTTTCTATGAAAATAGTTTCCATTTTCAAATCTTGATACAAAGTTCAAAAACTTTGAAATAGTTCAAGTTTTAACTCAACTTTGTATCACAATGTTCAATGATGAATGCTATCACTAGGAAAGCTTCATCAAGGTTTTCCAAATCAATTTTAAAATGCTTTTAAAACCATTTGAATTTAGGACCATAATCTTAGGGCTAGATGTACATAACTTGTACACAAGCTTTCCCTATGATCCCTCTTTTCTTGAATTAGGCTCATCTAGGTACAAAAACTATGCACCTTGATCCTAACTCATGATCCTAATATCTCACACACATCTAAGGTGTATCAAACCACATTCAAGTCAATTTGATGTGAGATATGGGTTAAGGTCAACTTAGGCTAAGTTCTCATGCATTTTCTAAACTACACTTTGATCTCAATATCAAAATGTGTTTTTCATCCTTAAACCAATTCAATTGATTATTAATGCAAGAGATGATGACATGGCATAAATGATATCATAAGTAAAAACATGTGCCAATGTCATGATGTCATGGCATAAAGCTTGAAAACTTAAATAAAGCATGACATATAATAACCTAAGCATTATCATGACATTTCAAGTGATCATAACTTAAATATGATGTCATGACATGGCATATGGCAACCAATCATGGCAAGTTAGCACAAATAAAATATCTAAATCTCTATCTAAGTATCCTTAGCCTTAGCTAACTTAAAATCTAACCCTAGATTGCCCATATATCCCTAAGAGAAAACCAAAATCCCAATTATGGTATTTCTCTAGGTTTTCCTCAAATTGTGCCACTTAAGATTAAAAATGATATTTCCACCATTAGGCACATCTAGCTCTTCAAGGGAGTAAATGATAATTCCATTTCATTTCCAAAAGTTCTCAAAACCTTGAAAATGCTCCTTGAGTGTCAATTTCCTCAAAGTTGGGTTAACTACCCTTCTTATTGGAGTTGACACTCTCTAACCCATTTATGGGGTAGAGAAGATGCTCCTAGGAACCCAATACCTATTTGAGCTCATTGGGTTCACTAAATATTCACTAGGGATAACTTCCCTAGCAACCCTCCTAATGACCCTCTTAGGCTTTAAAGCCTTGGTCATTTGGGTCTCATCAAGGTCAACTATAGGGGTGACTCCCCTTGTGACCTTGGTAATGGTCTTCCTAGCCCTAGGTTTTGTTCCATAATCAAATGGAACATTGTGGTAAGTGGGCTTGACCATTTGGGACTTAGGTTTGTGACCCAAACCTTTCTTGTCCTTGGGCTTTGGTTTTTGACCCTTAAACCCTAGAGATGACTTCTCCATGTTTTTAAGAGCATTTTCTAAATTATCAAGTCTTGACCTCAAGACTTGATTTTCCCTCTCTAATACCTCAAGTTTTAATTTGTCATTTTCTCTTGAGATATTCCTAGGCATGTGTCTAGTCTTTTTGGGATTTCTACCTAGGTTTTCCTTAACTTTAGAAGCGTTAATCCTAGGGTTGGTATTTCTAGTGTTATCCTTACCTAGGCTAACATGTTTAGCTCCTAAGCACATGTATTGGTTCCTAAAGTTAACATGCTTATCATTATTAACAATTGCAACAAAACTACTAGCATGAGTTTTATTAGAATTGCAATAATGAACCTTAGAAGTTACCTTAGGGTTTGCCTTAGCTCCCCCTATCGTTGTGCCCGGTCTCTTGCCCTTGTGAGGTTGCCTCCCCCTCGGACAATGGCTCCTATAGTGTCCCCTTTGCTTGCATTGGAAGCACACGATGTGCTCCTTGCCCTTGCGTTTCGGGACTCCGGCTTCCTTGACCTTTGGCGCCGGTGGAGTCTTTCTTACCCTCTTTGGACACTTACTCTTGTAGTGCCCAAATTCCCTACACTCAAAACACATTATATGCAATTTACTTGAACTTAAAGTGTTTGAGTTACCTAGGATTGAGGATGAATGGATGTTCTCTTCTTCATCCCTCCCGGAGGTAGAAGCTTCTTCTTCGTGCTCCGATCTTGAAGAAGAACTCACTTCCTCTTCTTCCTTGGATGTTGAGTAGCCCTCAACTCCCAACTCGCTCCCTCCATGATGTGAGCTACTTGGCTCACTAGGCTCCTCTTCATGGCTTGAAGTGGAACTCTCCTCATGGTACTTGGCCAAGTTATCCCACAACTCCTTGGCATTGTTGTATTCACCTATCTTACGTAAAATATTAGTAGGTAATGAAAATTCAATTGTTTTAGTTACCTCATTGTTGATCGTTGATTGATGGACTTGTTCCTTTGTCCACTTGTTCTTCTCTAGAGGCTCTCCTTCTTTATCCATTGGAGGAGTAAACCCTTCTTGTACACAAAACCAATTCCACATATTAGTCCTAAGAAAATACATCATCCTTACCTTCCAATATGCGAAGTTGTCGTTGTAGAAGGGTGGAATGGTGATGTCTTCTCCGAATTGATCCATCTCTAGCGCTTGTGCTCCCACGGGTGTGAATCCGATGAAGAGCGACCTCGCTCTGATACCACTTGTTAGGATCCTTTGTACGGCTAGAGAGGGGGGTGTGAATAGCCGACCCCAATTCGTTCGATTCTTTCTACAATGTCGAGTTAGCGCAGCGGAAATAAAACAATAGAAGCGACAAAGAAAGAAATCAAACCTCAAACTCGATGGATGTAACGAGGTTCGGAGATTAGGGCTCCTACTCCTCGGCGTGTCCGTAAGGTGGACGAGTCCGGTCAATCCGTCGGTGGATGAGTCCCCGGAGAACCGGCTAATATAAACTCCTTATGGGTGGAGAAACCTCGCCACACTCTTTTGCAACAGCAAACAAAGGAGTACAACAATGGAGAAAACAAACAAGAACAATAGAAATTGTAATACACTTGCTTGCCTCTTGTTGTCGATTGGAACCTTGATGAAGCAGCAGCTTCTGGATCCAAAGCTAGAACACCAGCAGGAAACTCACGCAGAGCTTCGACGAGTTCAACAGAACTCAGCACAATGAGAGCTCAACCAAAGCTCGGCAGGAAGCGAAAAGATTCAGCAGAAGAAGAGTAGTACCGCTCTTAGCCCCTTTATAACTGCGAAGAAAGCGAAGAAAACACAGAAATCTGGCGGGTGCGGCGGCGGCTAGTGCTGAATCGGTGGGGACCGATCAGGACCTATTCGATCGGTCCCGGACCGATCGGCCTTTCTTCTAAGCCGCCCACCTTCATGCGGGTTCGATCGGTGCGTGGACCGATCGAGCCACTGATCGGTCCGCACCGATCCCAACCTCAGCGACATCGTCTCGATCGGTCCCCCGATCGGGACATCGATGCATGGACCGATCGGCTGCCTCTTTGCCTCGTTGCTGGCCGATCGGTCACCGGGCCGTCGATAACGAAAACAGAGCTTGACGATATCGATCGGTCACCGACCGATCGAGCAAACAGTATCACCGGATCGGTTTGGTGACCGATCCGAGCTTGGGTTTGGCCCAAACCAAGTCCCAAGACTTCAAACCAATATCCGGTCAACCTTGACCTATTGGTACTTCATCCCTAACATCTGGTCACTCCCTTGACTGCTAGAACTCCCCGCCAAGTGTCCGGTCAATCCTTTGACCTACTTGGACTTTCAACACCAGTCCGATCATCCCTGATCCATCTGGTTTTCCTTGCAGCTTCACTCACGGGACTTTCACCTGCTCACCAGGATTTCCACATTGCCTAACATCCCGTTAGGACTTTCCCATGTCGCTTCACTCACGGGACTTTCCACACCGCTGGCTTCACTCACGGGACTTTCCACACCGCCTAACATCCTTAGGACTTTCTCATTCACCTAGCTTCACTCACTAGGATTTTCACCTGGCTTCACTCACCAGGATTTTCCACACTGCCTAACATCCCAGTTAGGACTTCCCATTCACCTAGCTTCACTCACTAGGATTTTCACCTGGCTTCACTCACCAGGATTTTCCCGAATGCCTGGCTTCACTCACCGGGACTTTCACCTTCACCTAGCTTCACTCACTAGGATTTTCACCTGGATTCACTCACCAGGATTTCCCGACTGCCTGGCTTCACTCACCAGGACTTTTCCCCGTGCCAAACTCCCTGTTTGGACTTTCCCCGTGCCAAGTCTCCATACTTGGACTTTTCGCGTGCCAAGCTCCCTGCTTGGACTTTTCCGTGCCAAGTCCCCATACTTGGACTTTTCCAGTGCCAAGCTCCCTGCTTGGACTTTTCCGTGCCAAGTCTCCATACTTGGACTTTTCCCGAATCAGGTCAACCAGGTCAACCTTGACCTACGGTTGCACCAATAATCTCCCAAACATCTATTCTTGTCCCACATCAAGAATAGAACTCTCTCACGAGTGTCAAACATCAACATGCAACACAACTAGGTCAACCTTGACCTAAGGTTGCACCGACAATCTTCCCAAGTCAAACATCAAAATACAACTCGAGTCACGTCAACTCGAGTCGGGTCAACCAGGTCAACCTTGACCTAAGGTTGCACCAACAAGCGCCACTCACTTTGCTACTAGGATTCATAAACTCTAGTACTTAGCTTGGATCTACCAGGATTCATAAACTCTAGTACTTAGCCTGGAGGTCTAGAGTTTGAATCCTGGGGAAGGCAAAAATCCACTGGCCAAGGGTGGGAAGACCTAGTGAGTAACGGTACGGCCAAGGGTCGTCGGTCGACGACATAAGGGGCTGCCAGTTGGGCCACCCAAGGGACCGCCAAGGGGCCGCCAAATGGGCCGCCAGTTGGACCGCTCAAGGGGCCGAGTCGTTACACCGTGAATATTGTATGCCACGTTAGTATGGACGTATACAAATTCAAACATTTATAAGAGGAGATTTTATTATCTTGTCATCCTAACTTTATGACAAATAAAATTAATAGTTGGTTTGTCTTCGATCAAATATTTGGTCAAAACCTTATAATTTAAAATAATATTGATTCCTCAAACAATATCATTTAAATTCACCAACATCTCAAACACCGTGAATTTTGTATACCACGATAGTATGGACGTATACAAATTCGAGCATTTGTAAGAGGAGGGCGTTACCCATTAATTATCTTGTCAACCTAACTTTATGACGAATAAAATTACCTCAAATACCATGAATATTGTATGTCATGTTAGTGTGGACATATACAAATTCAAACATTAGTAAGAGGGGGTTTTACCCATTAATTTTATTATCTTGTCAACCTAACTTTATGACAAATAAAATTACCTCATACATCGTGAATATTGTATGCCACGTTAGTGTGGACGTATACAAATTCAAACATTAGTAAGAGGGAGTTTTACCCATTAATTTTATTATCTTGTCAACTTAACTTTATGACAAATTAATAGTTGGTTTTCCTTTGGTCACACAAATAATAGCAGTGACTCCGATGGGGAGGATACTATTAAATATGTCTAACTGTATACCATTACTTGATACTTAGTCCATTAAATATAATTGTGCCCCTTCAGATGGAGAAGATCACACAATCCTAAATAATTTCCTATAATCATTCATAAAGGAAGTTTGATATAGTGATCCGCAAACAAACTCATCCGATGTGGAGGAAGGCACTCAGAGCCAGCATGCAAGTTTGTTTGCATCACTTACAAACCAATAATGGAGACTATAGAATTTATTTAAAATCCTTCTCCCACTTAGTTATTTAAGATGAGGATTTTAACATGCAAGCACATATCACATGCACACACACATCACAACAAATAAAAGCAATAAATATGGAAAAATAATTTTTCAACTATTATGGCCTCTTCCATCGCTTCCTTCGTGTGCCGCAAACCCTAGCCGTCGCCAATCCTAGCCGTCGACCCTAGGGCTCATGTCATCGCGTCCATCGAGCTTCCTTTTCCACTGCGCCTCCGGTCTTTAAAAAGTATCACGCCTTGCAAGGATATGATTCGCGACAAAAATGAAATTTTACATATAACGATCCTATATTCCACAAAAGAATGTACATATAGTCTAGATTGAACAAAATGTAAAATCCTAAAACTAATACAGCTCCTGCTGTATTTAATAAATATAATCATGCATACACATAAAATGCCCTCGACATGTCCGAGGGTCCAATCACACATAATCACAATAGGCCATAATAGTTGGAGTCTACAACCACATAGTTAATCTATTTGCATATTCTACTATTTTCATGCCTAAAATATGTATGACATGTGCATAATTAAACTAAAAACCAAACACACAGAGGTAAAACCTAGCTCTGATACCAATTGTTGGTTGCTACTCGGAATACTGTTCTAGTTCCCCTGTACAAAAATTTTGTACAAACATAGAACTATCCTAGCTACCCATGTGCTCTGCTGAAGTTAAATTTGGATTGCAAATGATGCTTAACATTATTAATCCAAATTGTCCTTCAGAAGTTAAACTCGGATTGGAAATGATACTTAACATTTTTACTCCAAGTTTAACCGATGTGATCCTCCTAAGTTAAACCATATTACAGAAGTCAATCAAATATCTATTTCAAAGATCAGCTTCCAGGTTAAACATGGCGAGGCACTAGGCCTTCTTGGGTATGGGATTATCCACCACTTCCTAGATAAAGCCTTTCAAAAAAATCAGATATTTAACTTCTTACAGTAAACTAGGTTTAACTACAGAGACCTCAATAGAAACACAATATTGAAACATGAAATTGAAAAATAAAATCGATAACAAAACGATAACCTAAAACCAAAAATCTCTTGTGTTTGGTTTTTCAAGATCTATACAAAAGATGAACTAGTTATGATGCAGAAACTAATAACTAGTTATACCTTTTGTAGCTTATAGACCTCTTGATCTTCGGCTGTATTCCTCTCCTTCTCTTGGACGTCGTGTGGGCGACGATCTTCCAAGATGAAATCCACCCAAGCTTCTTCCTTTAATTCCAACATTCGACCACCAACTAACCTCCAAGGGATGCTAGACAAGAGAGCTTCCTTCTCTCCTTCTTCTCCTTCAAGCAACCGGCCACCAAGAGAAAGCAATGCTTGATGTTGCCAGCCTCTAAGAAAGAAAACAAAAGGAGAAGAGAAAAGGATAAGGGCCGGCCACCAAAGGATTGGAATAGAGGAATAGAAGATGTGTTATCTCATGAGGCACCCCCTCCATCTCTTTTATAATCCTTGGTCTTGGCAAAAAAGGAAAGTTTTAAACATAATTAAAACTTCCTTATTTTCCTTGACAATGAATAAAAAGGAAAGTTTTAAAACAAAAAATTAAAACTTCCTTTTAATGCTTGTCATGGCCAGCCCTACACATGTGCTCCAAACAAGGGAAGTTTTAAACATAAAATTAAAACTTCTTTATTTGTTTCCGGTAAGAAATTTTAATAAAAAATTTCTCTTTTAAATCCCTTGTTGGTTATAAAAGGAAAATTTTATAAATTAAAATTTCTCTTTTAAAAACATGTGAATGGTTACAAAAAAGGAAAGTTTTATCAAAAATTAAAATCTTTCTTTTAACTACAAATAAGGAAAGATATCAAACCTCTCTCTTAATCCTTTGTAGAAAGCTATAAAAGGAAATATTTTAAAATTTAAAAACTCTCTTTTAAAACCATGGCTTCCACAAAAGGAAAGATTTTAAAATTTAAAATACCCTTTTAATTTTATGTGGTCGGCCACCTAGCTTGGGCTCCAAGCTTGGTTGACCACAACTTGGCTCCAATCATTGGCTTAGCCGACCCTAGCTTAGGCTTTAAGCTTGGCTTGGCCGACCACATCAAGATGGGTAAGAAGTTGGGCTTTAAGTGGATGTAAGGCTTTATAAATAAGAGGCTACAACAGGGACCGAGAGGAGGAATTAGTTTTGGTCTCTCGATGAGCTTGATCTTCTCGTGTTCGCCCCGAACACCCAACTCAAGTTCATCAATAATAACTCATACCACTAAAGAGTTATTATTGCACTACCGCACCAATCCCACATTACAATATGGGCTCCTTATCATGAGTGTGTTAGTCTTCCTGTGTTTAAGATATCAAATGCCCACTAATTAAATGAGTTACCGACAACTCACTTAATTAATATTTAGATCCAAGAGTAGTACCACTCAACCTTATTGTCATGTTAGACTAAGTCCACCTGCAGGGTTTACATGACAATCCTTATGAGCTCCTCAAGGGGACATCATCAACCTAGATCACTAGGACACAGTTTCATTCTATAATCAACAACATACCATATAAATAATATTGTTTCCCAACTTATCGGGCTATTGATTTAACGAACTAAATCTCACCCTTTGATAAATTAAAGAAATAAATATTAAGTATACGTGCTTGTTATTATATCATGATTAAGAGTACGCACATCTATAATAACAGAGGTCCTGCTCTTTTTTACAGTCAGTATAAAAAGAACAACCTCAAATGGTCCTGCTCAATACACTCAGAGTGTACTTGTGTAATTTTATAATCAAGATAAACTAATACTAGATTACACTACAACCATTCCAATGGTTTGTCTCATTCTATCTTGGTTGTGAGCAACTATTTATAATTTATAAGGAACTGATAACATGATCTTCTGTGTGACACCACACACCATGTTATCTTCAATATAAATTAAATGAACAATTACATTTAGCATATAAATGTAAACATTTGACCAATGTGATTCTTATTTCAAAATAAATATTTATACAAAAAGCTAGGCTTTTAGTATACATTTCAACACTATTCACTCGAACGGATAATGCGTTCTCACCAAGTCACTCTCCTCCAGTGACTTATCTTAACTTACCTGCCAAACGTCTGGTCAGCCCGTTGACCCGTCTGAACTTCGTGCCAGCTATCAGGTTAGCCCGTCGACCTAACTGGACTTTGTGCCAGACATTCGATCAGCCCGTTGACCAATCTGGACTTCGTGCCAGCTATCAGATCAGCCCGTCGACTAGCTGGGCTTCATGCCAGCTATTCGGTCGGCCCGTCGACCTAGTTAGACTTCGTGCCAGCTATCCAATCGACACATCAACCTAGCTGGGCTTCTCTTGCACACTTTATCAAAGTGTTAGATCACTATGAAACTAACTTATGCCCCAGCCCGAGCAGGCCCCACTGGACCGAACCGAGAACTCCACCAAAATTGCCCATCGGGTTGACGACTAGCTCCACAGACCACTGGAGGTCCTTTCAGCGTACTTTGTCCTCACTCACACACACCTTGGAAAACTTCGCAGGAGGTCACCCATCCTCAGATTTCTCCAAGCTAAGCACGCTTAACTTTAGAGTTCTTAAGTTTGGGCTTCCGAAAAGGAAGGTGCACCTTGGTGATATGGATAGTACCATCTAACCTTTTAAGTCATAATTAACCAGAATCTCAGAACCGAGGTATTATAATCATCCCCACTTAAAGACACAATGCCCTCATTGTGTAACCATGAATCACACCACAGACAAATCCTAGAATCTCCCTCGCTAGGTGGTGCCCTGGGTGCTCCTGCCACAGGCGCACTCACGGTCGCAAGGTCGCTCTGATACCATCTGTAACGCCCCGACCTGAGCGGGCCCCATCGGACCGAACCAGGAATGCCACCAAAATTGCCCATCGGGTTAACGACTAGCTCCACAGATCACCGGAGGTCCTTTCAGCGTGCTTTGTCCTCACTCACACGCACCCTGGAAAACTTCCCAGGAGGTCACCCATCCTCAGATTTCTTCAAGCCAAGCACTTTGGAGTTCTTGAGTTTGGGCTTCCAAAAAGGAATGTGCACTTTGGTGATATGGATAGTACCATCTAACCTTTTAAGCCATACTTAACTAGAATCTCAGAACCGAGGTATTACAACAAGACATGGTTTTGTTTAATCTAGCCTTGCTTTATGTTTGGTATTTTGTTGCTAACTAACTTAAACTACCTAATCCTCCCCCTTTGGCATTCATCAAAAATATGGCAAGAATAAATAATTTTCAACTTGACAACAGAAAATAAGTTAACTTTGAAATAAAATTTAACACCAAAGAATTATGATAATATAAAATATTTAGGTTTACCGGGGGAGTTAACTTAGAAGAAATAAGTTAAGGAAAACTTTGAAAAAAATGTTAGAAGAAATAAGTTTTTTAAATAGCTAACTTTTTATCAAAAATACTAAGGTAAAAAAACTAACTTTGTAAAATTAAATAGGTTTGCAAAATTGAGGTAATTTTCAGATTATCTTTCAAAAATAAGTTTTGTGAAATTAAACAAATTTTCAAAACATAAGCTTGTAAAAATTAAACCAATTTTCAAACATAAGTCTAATTTTTTTTTTAAATAAGTTAATGAAAGTCCTTTTCAAAAATAAGTTTTTGAAAGTCATTTTCAAAATTAAGTTTTTGAAATTCATTTTTAAAAATAAGTTTTTGAAAGTTATTTTTTTTTAAAAATAATATTTTGAAAACCATTTTTCAAAAATTAAATTTGCAAAATTAAAGTAATTTTCAAAACAATTTTGCTAAAGTATTTTTAAGGAAATGAAAAATACTTTTCAAAAGTAATTTTGCAACAATATTTTCAAAGAAAATAAAATAATAAGTATGAAAATAATTAATCCTCCCCCTGAACCTGACATTAACAAAACTTCAACTGTCTAACCATAAGTTATTATCTATCAGAAGATAACAGCTTTCACTTGGTTAGTTAGGTTAAGTTGTTTGTATTTAGTTAGTGTTTGACTAAGCTGAAATACTTAACCTGATTAATATTTGTTTGATTTTTAACACCTAGACTTATGATGATGCACTGATATAAGCATCTTTAAGTCTAGGCAATCTGCTTATACATCTCACCCCTTTCTAAGTTCATAAATACACAAACAAATTAGCCCTAATGTGTTGATGAGATGCTCAAACCTTAGATCTATAGGAGCATGCTTTCTAAGGGATTTATCTATTCTAAGGCTAAAACTGATTTTCAAAAATTTTAAAAATGAGAAACTTTGAGAAACATAAAAAGTTTTACCCTAGAATTTTAAAGACAACTTTTGAAAATAATTTTGCAATTTAAAAATCTTAGTCTATTAAGCACATTCCTAATTTACGACGTAGATTACTAAACTCATTTTCAGGGAGTGGTTTAGTGAATATGTCAGCTAAATTAGACTTGGACTCAAAGTATTTGAATTTAATATCTCCTTTAGTGACATGACCCTGATGAAGTGATGCCTAATTTCAATGTATTTGGTTCGTGAATGATGTACAGGATTTTTTTGTTAAATTAATTGAGCTAACATTATCAATTAATACTGTTACTTTTGTAAAGTTTGAATTAAAATCTTTTAAGGTGTGCATCATCCATAATAATTGTGCGACACATTCTCCTATAGGTATATATTTCAACTCAGTAGTAGATAGGGCAACACAGTGTTTCTTTCTACTCAACCAGCTAACAAGTGATAGACCCAGCAATTGACACCCACCACTTATACTCTTACGGTCTAATTTACAGCCAGCGTAATCCTAGTCAGAATACCCTATTAGTTCAAAATTGTTTGTCCTAGGATACCAAATTCCTACATTTGATGTTCCTTTAAGATATCTAAAGATTCTTTTGACTTGAGTCAAATGAGATTCTTTAGCACAAGTTTGATATCTAACACACATACTAACTGCAAATAAAATATCAAGTCGACTTGCAGTTAAGTACAGTAGGCTACCTATGACACTTCTATAGTATTTTAAATCAACAGGTTTGCCATTAGGGTCATCATCTAGGGTTGTGTTAACCACCATAGGTGTCTTTATATCTTTAGTATTATCCATCCCGAATTTTTTAAGTAATTCTTTAATATATTTTTGTTGATAAATGTAGTTACCTTCATTTGTTTGCTTGATTTGTAATCCTAAAAAGTAAGTTAATTTACTTACCAAAGTCATTTCAAATTCTTGTTCCATTAAGGTTATAAATTCTTGTAAAAATTTTGAGTTGGTTTATCCAAAGATTATATCGTCTACATAAACTTGGGCTATAAAGATATCCTCTTTGATTGATTTGACAAATAAGGTTGGGTCAACTTGACCTTGGTGGAATTCTTAGGATATTATGTAAGAGGTCAACCTTTCATACCATGCCCTAGGTGCTTGCTTAAGTCCGTATAAGACTTTCTTTAGTTTAAAGACATAGTTAGGATAGTCTAAACTTTCAAACCCAAGTAGCTGACCTACATAGATTTCTTCTTTTATTAGTCCATTTAGAAAGGTGGATTTGACATCTATCTGATAGAGTTTGAACCCTTTATGGGCTGCATAGCTAAATAACATTCTAATGGACTCTAGTCTAGCTACTGGGGCATAAGTTTCATCGTAGTCAAGTCCCTCTACTTGACTAAATCCTTTAGCAACTAGTCTAGCTTTATTTCTAGTGATTTCCCTAGTTTCACTTAGTTTATTTCTGAACACCCATTTTGTTTCTATTATCTTTTTATTTTTAGGTGGTGGTACTAAGTCTCAGACTTAGTTTCTTTCAAATTGAGCTAGTTCTTCTTGCATAGCTATGATTCAATCTGGGTCAAGTAAGGATTCAGCTATAGACTTGGGTTTAATTTTTGAAATTAGGGATATTTAACTTAGGTTTCTAAATGATGACCTAGTTTAAACCCTTAGGTCTGGATCACCAATTATTTGGTCAATTGAGTGATTTGGGTTGACTCTTATGGTTCTAGGGGGTTGATTCACTTGAAGGTTATCTTCTTCTTCGTTATTTAAAGATTCACTGATTTCCTCTTGATTATTATTATCTTGAACAAAATTAATTGGTTGAATCTGAGTTTGTTCTAGGTTTCGATTAGACTCTTTAAATTTCACATTTGAGGTTTCTTCAATTCTTAGCGTGACTTTATTATAAATTCTATAACCTTTACTGTTCAGTGAATATTCTACAAAAATTCCATCTTCTATTTTAGAAGTAAACTTTCCTAAGTGTTTTCTTGTGTTTAGTATGTAGGCTGAGCACCCAAATACTTTAAAATATTTGAGATTGGGTTGTTTATTATAATATATTTCAAAGAAGGTTTTATTATGATTTTTATTTAGTGTGGTTCTATTTTGCACATAACATGCTATACTAACAGCTTCTGCCCAAAAGTACTGAGGTAAGTTATATTCATTTAACATTGTCTTAGAGGCTTCAAGTAAAGTTCTATTTTTTCTTTCAACAATTCTATTTTTTTGAGGTGTTTTAGGACACGAGAATTTGTGATGATATCCATTTTTAAGACAAAATTGGTTGAAGTTATGATTTTTAGATTCACCTCCGTTGTCACTTCTAATTCTTTTAATTTTTAGGTCCTTTTCATTTTCCACTTGTTTACAAAAATTTGTAAAGATTTCAAATGTTTCATCTTTATTTTTTAAGAATTTTACTCAGGTGAATCTAGAATAATCGTCTATTATTACTAGATAATATAAGCTACCATTTATTGATTTGACCCCATGGGAGTCAAATAAGTTTAAGTGTAAAAGTTCTATTATTGATTTTGTTTGAAGTTGATTAGTTGGCTTGTGAGTAGATTTTGCTTGTTTTCCTTATTGACAAGCATTACAAATTGGTGAGTCTAAATTAGGTAATTTTGATAATCCTCTAACTAATCCATTTAATTTACTTATATTTCTGAAGTTAGTGTGTGACATTCTTTTATATCATAATCAGGTTTCTTCTTTTTGTGTTAAGTAACACTTAATTGAAGAAGTGATTAGGTTAATTGTATAAATGTTGTCTTGTCTAAACCCTTTTAAACTTATAGAAGGGTTATCTAAGTGCTTGATTAAGCATTCCAAAGATAAAAACCTAACCTTATATCCAGTGTTACATAATTGACTAATACTAAGAAGATTATACTTGAAATTTTCAACGAGTAATACTTTTGTAATAATAAAGTCAGTTCTAAGTTCAATGTTACCTATATCAATTACCTTGAGTTTACCATTATTCCCAAAGTCAACTGTTCCTACGCTTTTGTAGGTTAGTTCAGTGAATTTGGTGTGATCCCCAGTCATATGTTTGGAACAACTACTGTCCAAAATCCACTTGGTTTCCTATAATAGGTAGGAATTAAGATTAGTTTGAGTTTGAATTTAATTTTACTTGAAATGAATTTAAGTTTAGCAGTTTAGGTAGAGATTTTTAAATGGTTTTTAAGTTAAATTAATTTTTAAAATAATTTTTAAGTTAAATTAATTTTTTAAGTTAAATTAATTTTAAAATTAATTTTTTTAAGTTAAATTAATTTTTAAAATAATTTTTTAAGTTAAAAGAATTTTTAAGTTAAATTAATTTTTAAAATAATTTTTAAGTTAAATTAATTTTTAAAATAATTTTAAGTTAAATTTATTTTTAAAATATTTTTAAGTTAAATTAATTTTTAAAATAGTTTTTAAGTTAAAAAAATTAAATTATTTTTTTTAAAATTAATTTTTTAAGTTAAATTAATTTAAAAAATAATTTTTAAGTTAGTTAAATTATTTTTTAAAATAATTTTTAAGTTAGTTAAATTATTTTTTTAAAATAATTTTTTAAGTTAAAATAGTTTTAAAGTTTATTTTTAAAATAATTTTTAAGTTAAATTAATTTTTAAAATAATTTTTAAGTTAAATTAATTTTTAAGCTAAATTAATTTTAAAAATAATTTTTAAAATAAATTAATTTTTAAAATAATGTTTAAAGTAATTTTTAAAATAAATTAATTTTAAAAATAATTTTTAAGTTAAATTAATTTTTAAAATTAATTTTAAAATAATTTGAAATTGAATTTGATTTGATTTGATTTAATTAGATTTAATTTAATTTGGTTTGATTCGATTCGATTTGGTTTGATTCGATTTGGTTCAATTCGATTCGATTTGATTCAATTCGATTTGAAGTCCTTAGTCATCTCACCCTATCTGTGTTTTCAATTAGGGAAACCTATAATTTTTGTGAGATGAAGTTAAGTTCAATTTTTAGGGTTTGGTTTAACTTTGTGTTAGATTCAGGTTTAACTTTGGGCTCAACAAATAGACATTCTTTGGATAAATTTCTGGACTATGGTGAGTCACTTGGACATCATTAGAGTAATCATGCCTTTGAGGTTTTTCAAATAGTCCTATCCACTGAACTTAATACAAAACCTTGGTCTAACTAGTTAAGATCCGTAAGGGGTAGCTTCAGTTAGTTCCACTCAGCCAAATGCACTAGGTCGAAGACATGCATAGACAGAGCTTCCCTAACCTACTATCATCCAAAACTTCACCAGTAGCTAATCCTAATTACCCTGTCGGGTAGGTTATTTTTAGAGGTGCCAACTAGTTTGGAGTCTCCCCCTAAATTATTGATTTTTCTTTTAAGATTTTTTAAACTTGTAATTTAAATTTAAGTTTTTAATTTTGAATTAATTAAATTGGTCAAAATTTTCCTTTTTTAAAGGAGTGTATTCAATATTTAAATTTTCATTTAATTTTATTAAGTTAAGATTTTTAGTGTTTAAGTTTTTATTAATTTTTAAATTTGAATTGATTAAACTGTTTGAATTCAGTAGGGATCCTCTGATCCACAAATTGTGGACCAGGGGATGGTCTATTACATGAGGACCCTTGATTTGGATAGACTCCATCTTTAAATAGGTGGGGTCCATCTAAATCAAGGGTCTAAAAAAGTGAACCATCCTCTGATCCGCAATTTGTGAACCAGAGGATCCATCCTCATTTGAATTATATTTCTTTAAAGGTTTATCTCATGATTTTTTATTAACTGTTAATTTTAAATTTTCTTTAACATTTAATTTTGAATTTTTTAAATTTGGTTTTGCTTTTATTGAAATGTTTGAATTTATCCTTATATTTTCTTTGTCTTTTAAATTTATATTATTAGTTGAATTTATTAAATTAATCTTATCTTTAAAATTTAATCTTTTGATAATTAAATTATCTTGGTTTTTGATAAAATTTTCTAGATTGATATTATCTAAATTATTAAATACCTTATTAAGGTATTTATTGATTTTATCTAAATCTATTTCATTATATTCAAGTTTTAAATTTGAATTTATTTTAATGTTTGGATTAATTATTTTTGAAATTTTTTGCTTAATTTTGGATTTTCTGAATTATTTGAATTGATTTGGTCATTGTTCTGTTTGACCAAGTCAAGGTTGATGCTGATTTGATCAAAGTCTTGATTGACTTGATAATAATCTAGATTATTTTGTAGTTTTGAACTTGAATCATGTAAATTTAGATTTATTTTATCAGATAATATCATAGGGGTATTTTTGCATGTATTGTCAAGTATATTATTTTCATGTACATCCAAATTAACATGCATATTTTTCAAACTACTACTAGCAAGGGTATTTTGGTAAATATTACTAACCTTAGCACAACCCCTAATTCAGTAGATTATTTTGACTTGATCGTTTGACTCTAATGGCTCCTTGTGAAGGTTGGTCAGGCAGGTCCAAAGCTCGTGGGCATCCTTGAGCTTTCCTATCCTGCAAGTAACTTTGTTAGGTAATAAATCTGAAACTAACTTTATTACCTTTTGGTTTGCTTCCAAGTTTTGTGTTGATCTTCTCAGTGTCATACCACCATCGAAGTCGTTCATGAGAATAAAAGTTTCCATCTGCATCCTCCATAAATTAAATTCATGTCTCTTGTACATCTCATATGGAGGCGGTTCGCGAATGTTTCGTCATTCGACTTGAGCCATTAAACACTAAAGATAAAAAACTAAAAAGAGGTGCCAAGACTTGGTCTTGGATTAGCAGTGCTAGAGAAAAATTATAGTATTTCACTAATTTCAAAAAAAAAAAATATGAATAAAAAATATTATTTTAAATTTTGGTAAATATGATATTTTATTAATACTAACTAATAGTGAAAAGATGACAATGAATTTTTGAAAAATAATTTTGGAGGAAAAAAATGAAAGGTGTAAGGATATTTTTTAAACACAAACGATATCTATTTTTCTTTTAAAAAGAACCCCCCTTGCTAACCAATTGCACCAATTCAGAGCGGTACCTGCTCTGACACCACTTGTTAGATCGTAGAGCTCGCTAGAGGGGGGAGGGGTGAATAGCAATTTAAAATTTGTTATCGAGTTAGAGTAAGCAACGGAAAAATAAAAGCAAAACACAATGCTAACATGAAACCGGTTTTACTTGGTTCGGAGCCTTCGTTGACTTCTACTCCAAGGTCCGCACTCGTCGAGTGTAACACCCCAAATTTTAATATTTGGAGTCCTAATAGTAATTAAAAATATTTAGAAATACTTTAGAAAAATTCTAGAGATTTTTAGAATATTTTTATGTAATTTTTAGAGTTCATTTGATATTTTTACCAAAAGAAACAAGTTGCAAAAATAATGTCCAAGCCGAGATTTGAACCAAAGACCTCCGGCCGAGCCAACTCTTAAGCAAATCCGGCTGACCAAGTGTTCCAACGAGCATTGCTGATTAAAAGGGGAATGAAATTTATTTAAGTAATAGTTAATAAACAGAAAATAAATGGGAAAAAGGGGTTCGGCTGAGGAATCGAACCCGCGACCTCTGACCCGGTCAAAACGCGGCTTGCCAGGCATTCCAACGAATGTTTTGTAATAAAAGGGAAGCGAAATATTCTTAAACCATAACAGAATACCCTAGTTATAAAGAGAGAACTTAGGGATTATTTTCCCCGTGACCTAAAACTTCTCCCTTCCTCTCCTCTCTCGCTCGCGAACGACTTACGGCAGCTCCTGCTAGGGCGAAAACACAGTAAGCAGTTAGGGCGTCTCCGGCGGCCGGCGAGCACCCTTCTCCGTGAGGTCTTCACACCACCGTGATCCTCTCGTCGAGGAGAACCCGTGAGCACGAGGAAGAGGCCACGATCTCAAGCCTTCCGAAACCCTAGAAAGTCCTTCTTCGGTTGTAAGTCCAAGAACGATGTAAGTGCTTTTGATTTAG
Source organism: Zingiber officinale (assembly GCF_018446385.1). Taxonomy (NCBI): domain Eukaryota; kingdom Viridiplantae; phylum Streptophyta; class Magnoliopsida; order Zingiberales; family Zingiberaceae; genus Zingiber; species Zingiber officinale. The sequence continues at coordinate 55,672,667 of NC_056004.1, read as the reverse complement.
TGTTTCTTTTAGTTTTCGGAATATGCTATAAAGGATTGTGGTTGCCTGGGAATTTAGAGTAGATCCAAGATTTGTTTTTCCCTTGTAATTAGAAATTCGTATTTTTATGTGAGCTTATAGTGCAGATTTCAATTAAGCCTATAATGCAGATTTTAATTAAGCTTATAATGCAGATTTTTATGTAAGCTTATAGTGCAGATTTTAATTAAGCTTGTAGTGCAGATTTCAATTAAGCTTATAGTGCAAATTTTTATGTAAGCTTATAGTGCAGATTTTAATTAAGCTTATAGTGCAGATTTTAATTAAGTTTATAGTGCAGATTTTTGGTGGAACTTATAGTGCAGATTTTTGGTGGAATTTATAGTGCAGATTTTAATTAAGCTTATAGTGCAGATTTTAATTAAGCTTATAGTGCAGATTTTTATGTAAGCTTATAGTGCAGATTTTAATTAAGCTTATAGTGCAGATTTTAATTAAGTTTATAGTGCAAATTTTTTGTGAGATCTCGGAAAATTTAATTAATAGGGTTATTTGGAAAATAACCTTATAGAATTTTTTCGGAATTTTTAGAAATTTTTCGGAGCTCGTACGGAGGGTTTTGAGGGGATCAATTTTGGGTTCGGATAAAGCCTATTTAGGATACCCGTTTAAGTGAGGAAAAGTTTTATTATATATTCCTTTTCTTTTATTCCTTCTCCCCCCAAAAAAAAGCCGAGCCCGATTCTATTTCCTCTCCTTCCCCAACTCTCTTCCCCGACCCTTTCCTTCTCTGTTCTCTCTCTCGTGGACAAGCGGCGCCGAAGGGATTAGGGTTTCCAGCTCCGGCGATTTCCTCTACCGGCATCGGCGGTTGTTGAGCTCAGATCCGAGCGGCTCTATTCCTCTCCGGATCATAGACACGACGTCGCGTCTTCTCTAGCGGACTGCCGACCTTCCTTCCCCGATTCGACGCCACTGGGTCGAGTCTTTGCCATCCGATCGCCAGTGTGAAGAGAACATTAGGGTCTTGAGGGTAAGCGACTGATCTTGCCTCTTTTCCATTGCTCGGATTTGTGCCCTAGCTTTGAGTTCTTCCTTGATTCTGCTCTCTTACTCTCTAATGGTCAGCGATCCTAGGTCAGGTCTTGGATCCAATCTTCGTTCTTGTTGATTTGGGGACAGAAGATTTCCTGGTACGTTGCTTCACGGATCGGATTGGGCGACGTTTTCTGGAGACACACGATTGAAGGTAAGGGTTGATTTCAGGAATTAGGTCATTGATTGAATTTGGAATGCTTGGTTGATCTGTGGCCTCATCTTGATCTGATTCTAGTGAGGTTGAGTGCTACGGATCGATAAGCATGGTTGTGAGGTGAGGTTCGGTGTACTGTGGGATTCCAGTTGGTGCGCAGCAGCTCACTTTGTTCCAGCCGTGGCTGTAAATTAGGTAAGGATTAGATTTAATTGCTTAGATTAATTAAATGGAATGATTGGGGTTAGGGTAATTAACCCTAATCAACTATTGGATTTAGTTTAGGTTAGGATTACTAATCTATTGGTGATTAAGGATTAGGTAACTAACCCTAATTGATCGTTAGATTTAATTAGGTAGGTTGAGATTGTATGGATTAGGGTTTTGCCCTAATTTAGTTTAGGGATTTTATTTAGCTATTCATTTGGATTTAGCTAAATAAAATATATATATTGTTTGATACAGGACTTTGATTCGAGACAGGCGTCTCGACGTTGGATTTGGCATGATACTGTACCTTCTATTTGAGGCGGGTACCCTTTGACTTATCTTTTGATAGTGTCTTATGATATGTGCAGTTTATATATACTTACTAGTGTTGATAGTTAGTATTTTCCTGGGTTTAGTTTAGTTGATACCTGATACATGCTTCTACTATTATCTACTATACATTAGGCTGGTATACCTTTACTTCTTACCATATGTATATATGTTCGTGGATATGGATATTTATAGTGCTTCACTATACTGGATTAGTTGTTATACATGCTGGATATGTGTGATGTTGGGTTTATGCTATTTATTATCATTGTTATATATGTGTTTGTCTGTTTGGCATCTACACATATGGAGGGGGATATGTTCAGGTATGACATACTGTAGCCGCATGCACCATATCGCATGATTGCATGCTGGGCGATTGACGACTCCATTATTGTTGAGCTCGTCGGCCGGCTACATTGACCTGCGCACCACGTGACCACTGCATGGGTAGTGGCACAGCACACAGGGTGTGTAGGTTGCTCGGTGGTGCTCCGCTGGAGGCTCCACTCATGGGTAGTGTGATAGGCAGCGTGGTAGCACACCAGGGTCCCACCCCGTCATTGTGTACCGGGAGATGAGAGCATTGCGCTCCCTCCTATAGTTGAGGTTGGAGGATAGGTGTACTCCGGTGCATCCCGTCCACTCGGTCACTCTTCAGGGGTAGTGACGGCAGAGTGTACGGTGTCACAACCCTACCCACGCGGTCTCACCATTGTGTGTGAGATGCTGACTGGCGTCAGGGGTAACCATGTCATATTGCATCATATGCACAGATGGCATTTATTGTGATTGTTGTATATTGGATGGTGCACTTGGGGTGACTGCATATGATTGACATGCATACAGGATACATGCGTATTTGCTCTGACTATCTTTATCTATGTATGTCCACAGTCATTCGCCCAAGCCTCGCAGGTGAGTACAGTTTATTTCAGTTATGCACTTCTTATATTCTTGCAGTAGATTGTATTTCATGCTTATTGTTGGTTACTGCAGTTTATTTAGTTATGCATACCTGTTATACTTAGGAGACTGTACCATATATGTATACTGTTAGGATGCTGTATCGTAGGATTATTGCTGGTAGTTATATGTTGCTGTACATATCTATTGGATTACCTGCTGAGTTCTTTGGACTCACCCCGTTGTTACTATTTTTCAGGTTGAGGCCGTCGGGAGATATTCCAGTCGCTAGCCCCATTATCGCGAGGATTTTCTTTGTCGGATTATATTTTGCTTTTGCATCTTATATACTTGTATTGTGGGTTTGTGTTGTGGACTTTATATCGAACACTTGGGTTTACTACTTTTGGTTTTCCGCTGCGGATATATTTTCATTACTTCGTGGATTTTGTCTTTCCTCGTTGTAGTGGAGTAGGATGCTTACATATATCTTCGAGATTCTATATCGTCTTTCCTTATTAAACTGCGTGGATTGATTATATGTTGAACTGTGTGGAATGTTGATACAAACTGCATGGTTTGTTTATTATTTGTATTGTATTGTTCCGGCCGTGTGTGGCCGAGGTATAGATATATGTATTCTGGATTCATATTGTCACCCGTACATGGGAGATGCTGCCGAAATTTCTTCGGACAGGGACTACCTGGGGCGTGACATTTTTGGTGGAATTTATAGTTCAGATTTAAATTAAGCCTATAGTGCAGATTTTAATTAAGCTTATAGTACAGATTTTTATGTAAGCTTATAGTGCAGATTTTAATTAAGCTTATAGTGTAGATTTTTGGTGGAACTTGTAGTGCAGATTTTTGGTGGAATTTATAGTGCAGATTTTTGGTGGAACTTGTAGTGCAGATTTTTGGTGGAACTTATAGTGCAGTTTTTTAAAAAAAGATTATAGTGCAGTTTGGTTAAGTATTGTAGTGCAGAATTTATGTTTGCATAGTATGCAGAAATAGTGTAGCATAGAATGCAGAATCTTGATTAGTATAGTATGCAGAATTTTGATTAACATAGTATGTAGATTTTTGTTTATGCATTTCAAAGTTAGAATTTGTTTAAACATTTCAGTTTTTAAAGAAGCATTCTTTTATTAGAGGTATTAACCAGTATAAGAAAGATAAAGAAAAGAAAGAAAAAGGCCAAGGCCTTAAGTAGATCCCAAAGTCAAGACTTTAGGGATTTTGGCACACAAGGTGCTTATTAAAATGTCAAGACATTTAAAGAAGAAGTAATTAAGATATTTTACTTTGAAGAGGCTAGTACCCGACTTCCGAGATTGTCGTTAAACAAATCAGGTGTCAAATTCCGAGGTCTTGGCCATGGTAGACCAAGGTCTGCTCTTTTAGGATTAGTGGCTCGCTACCCTAACCTATTAGGGAACGCGCATAAGATGGTACTACACCTGGGCCTAAGAGAAGTTGATTATTATTTTGAAGTATTAAAGTATAAGTTTTTAAATAAAAGAAATAAGCTTCACATAAGTTTAAAATTCAACAAGTTTAGTTTGCTTATATACTGACATGTTGTTTAGATTTGCTTACATGTTTAATATTTCAGTATGCTATGTTTCTTTTGCTATTAGATGAGCATTCAATTTCTAGATTTCTTTCAACTTACATGCATACTCGAGTTTTGTGAGTTAGATAGTGTTTACTAAGCAATTTTGCTTATAGATGCATTTTCCTCTTACTGCAGATAAAGGAAAGGAAAAACTATAGCAAAGGAAGGCGACAAGGAGGTGCAGACGGATGTGTGATGCCCGGACTATAGAAGCCTTGGGATTTAGCATTAGAATTTATTAAGATTGCCATGTATTTAGAATCTTTCTTTTTATTGTTATGCACATTAGACCTATTATCTGAGTTGTATAATAGTTGCATGCATGTTCAGATTAATGCATATATTTCAGCATGATTAGATTGATATGTAGTTTTAGATGTGAACATATACTTAAGTAGTATGTGTAGAATAGTCATTTAGTTTTCCGCTGCTAGTTAATTGCATGTTTAGAGAGTTTATGTATTAATATTCACATGTGTGCAATGTTAGTTAAGAAAAATTAGTAGTCCAGTAGCGCTCCACCCTCGCAAACTAGTAGTGAGGAGGGTGGGGTGTTACATCGAGTGCTTTCGTTGGAAAATTCACTAGTAGTTTGAAAAAGTGATTATAGATGTAAGCACAAGAATGCTTAAAACAAAATACCGACAACAATTGAAAAAGAAGACTTGAGCCGCAAGTTGTCGGAGAGGCTTCGCAGCGTCGCAGGAGCACAGCGCAATAGAGCAGTCGTTGGAAGAAGTTGTTGTATTTTTGATGATCCGTGGAGGCCTTCTTTTATAGGCATGCTCCGGGCGCCCGGATCCCTTTCGAGCGCCTGGACCGTGACGTTGGTCCGGCCAATCAGCGAGCTCCAAATCTGCAACGAGATAGATTTTGCCTTCTGGGTCCGGGCGAAGGTTCTTTTCCTGCAAGAAAGTGTTAGTCCAAGGCAAAATAAAAGTTAAACTACCCTACAAAACAAAAGTTAGCACAATTATAGTAAAAGAATAGAAATTAGATTCAGTCTTACCGAGACCAGAATCTAGTCACAATCTCAACTTAGATTCCCGAAATAGTTCTAAGTTGGATCGATGCCTACTGTTCCCTCGAATGGAGAACACATCCTCACCAAGTCACTCCCCTCCAGTGACTTACCTAAACTTACCTGCCAGACGTCTGGTAAGCCTGTCGACCCATCTGGACTTCGTGCCAGCTATCAGGTCAGCCCGTCGACCTAGCTGGACTTTGTGCCAGACGGGATGTCAGCCCGTCGACCAGTCTGGACTTCATGCCAGCTATCAGGTCAGCCCGTTGACCTAGCTAGGCTTCGTGCCAACTATCCGATCGACCTGTCGACCTAGCTGGGCATCATGCCAGCTATCCGATCGGCCCGTCGACCTAGCTGGGCTTCTCCTGCACACTTCGTCAAAGTGTTAGATCACTATGAAACTAACTTAACCTACTTTGTCATTCATCAAAACCTGAGTTAGACCGTCAGTGCTAACAGCACCAACAACATTCAGCGCTTCAACCAAGTGGCCATGGACATCCCTTCGGTCTTGTCCGAGACCATGATGAACGCCTTCACCAAGGGCTCGCTAAAGGATACTTTTTTCCGATCGGTCATCAGGAAGCCGCCCAGGGACTTTAACCACCGGCTCAGAAAGGCCAATGAGTATATAAACGTGGAAGAAGCCCAAGCGGCTAGAAGAAAAGAGGTGCCGACCAAACACGCGGCTCTGGTGCCCGAGCGGCAATCTACACGCAGCCACCAACCGCCCAAGGGGCCAAGAGTGGAGGGAGAGCTGCCATTCCAAGAGGCTAGGACACATGACGTGCAACATGTGGCCTTCGATCAGTCGAAAATAACAAGAGGCAAGGTATGGACACCCATGTTTTCCTCCTTTCACCAATCACCGACTCACAACACGTAGGATTGCCGCGGTCTAACACCAATCATTAGCCAACCGACCCCAAGAGGATACTGCCGCCGATCTCCAATCCTTGATCGGTGACAAAAACATCGATCTACTGGGCAGCAGGAAGATGAAAGAAGGGTGCCCGAGCGGCACCATCAACATCGACAGAGGGATGCCAAATTTGTCGCGAATTGGGCATCAAAACAATGAAGTACCAAACCCCTCCTACGCTAATGTAGCATAGGAATGACTCGGGTCGTCCGCCAACGAAAGCAATGATAGGATGGTAAACTTAGGATCGGATGTTATTTCTATTTTTTGGGGTTTTCAATATGGAATTGGGGGTTTTGGATTTTGATTATAAATCTAACAAATGAAAGGTAAAGCAAGTACGAAATTAATCTAGTGCTGGAATGAAATCTAACTAGGTGCCAACAATTAATCCACAACACATTGTCACTCTATGCTATGGGTTAATTATCAACACGATTAATCTAGGGAATGAAATAGCGAAGCATCAAATGAAATCTAATCTAAATAATGAAAGACAATGCAAGTAAAGAAAACTATATCTATCCTAACTAACCATTGAAGATTTTCCTACATCGCATTGTCACACTACGATACAAGATTATCTATCAATGGGTATAACATGAAGTAAAGCATTAACGAAACCTAGAGCATGTAACAAAATCTACTTTAACCTAACCTAATTGCATTCAATCAAAACTAGAACTTAACTAAATTAAAAGAACAAGACAAAGCAGGAATTAACCGAACTAAAATGCATCAAAATAAAACTAACTATTGGTTGAAGCATTTGATCGAACATGTTGCGTGCATGAATCAAATGAAGCAAGATTAGTGCAATTCAAACATAGAAAATCTAGTTCAATACAAACATTCAACCACAAAACATTAACACAAATAAACATAAGCAATGAACAGAAAAGAACTAATTATCCCAACCATAATTCACCCTTCAACTTCAAATACCAACGACTACCCTTCGCCGTCACAGGAAAGGCCCGACGATCGAACCCCGAAGCCGGTGGACAGTAACACTCTGCTGGTGGCTGCTTGCGTTGACAACAATGGGATGAATGCAATCTTCCAACGAAGAACCCCCTCGGATGGAATTTGCTGGAATGTGATGGATTGTCGTCTGCCTCCTTGCTGCACCGTCTGAACCCCAGATTGAAAAGTTGCGGAAGTCGGAAGGTGTAGAATCTCATCGGAGAACCCATCCGGCGAGGTGGATTTTGACCGGAATCGTCGCCGAAGATTGCTCCCGCCAGATTGTTGTTGTCGCCCTGGAATCTGGAAGAGGAGTGGATGGGCTGGACGGCCAGCGGCAGTGAAGAGAAGAGGAGAAGCCGCGGCTAGAGAAAGAAAGGAAGAAAGGAAGGGGGCCGCGTGCCCTAGCCCAAGGTGAAGAAAATGCGCGAGAAGGATCGGGCGTGATACTATGCTTGTGAGAAAAGTGGGTTTCGGGTTTGAGGAGTTAGGTTTTGGGTTAAGGGAAAATTGGGATCCAATAAGAGATTGAAATTGGGTTTTTAGAATTGAGCTTAGAAGTGTGGGCTTTAGGAATGGGCTTAAGATTTGGGTTTCAAGAGTAGGCTTTTGGATCAAATCTGAATTGGAGCTCCACTTCTTAGATGAACCCATGGATGCCTTGATCTTTATGAACAGTCCAGATCGCTTTAAATCATGATGTAGGGCTGGATCACTTGATCTGATTGAAGGGGCAGGATCTCACTGGATCTTGATCAACGGTCCATATTAATTCAGCTTGATCTTCCTCATTTGACCTCCAATCAAGCCAAATTCGATTCGGTTTGACCCTAATCCATGGCTCTTTGAACTTCCTACAAAATCACATAAAAATATGAAATTAAATTCTATAATATGCAAGAAATTTACAATTAAGTCCAAAATGAGTCCCTATTTGCAAATCATGATATAAACACAATATTAAGTATGCGAGAAGGTATAAAATGCTAAGTATAAGAGTCAAAATAATACACAAAATACCCATTATCACTGTCATTCCAAGAGGCTAAGACACATGACGTGCAGCATGTGGCCTCCGATTGGTCGAAAACGACAAGAGGTAAGGTATGGACACTCATGTTTTCCTCCTTTCACCAATCACCGACTCACAACACGTAGGATTGTCGCGGTCTGACACCAATCATTAGCCAACCGACCCCAAGAGGATACCGCCGCCGATCTCCAATCCTTGATCGGTGACAAAAACATCGTTCTACTGGGTGACAGGAAGATGAAAGAAGGGTGCCCGAGCGGCACCATCAACATCGACAGAGGGATGCCAAATTTGTCGCGAATTGAGCATCAAACAATGAAGTACCAAACCCCCCCTACGCTAATGTAGCATAGGAATGACTCGGGTCGTCCGCCAACGAAAGCAACGATAGGATGGTAAACTTATAATCAGATGTTATTTCTATTTTCTGGGGTTTTCAATATGGAATTGGGGGTTTTGGATTTTGATTATAAATCTAACAAATGAAAGGTAAAGCAAGTACGAAATTAATCTAGCGCTGGAATGAAATCTAACTAGGTGACAACAATTAATCCACAACGCATTGTCACTCTACGCTATGGGTTAATTATCAACACGATTAATCTAGGGAATGAAATAGCGAAGCATCAAATGAAATCTAATCTAAATAATGAAAGACAATGCAAGTAAAGAAAACTATATCTGTCCTAACTAACAATTGAAGATTTTCCTACATCGCATTGTCACACTACGATACAAGATTATCTATCAATGGGCATAACATGAAGTAAAGTATTAACGAAACCTAGAGCATGTAACAAAATCTACTTTAACCTAACCTAATTGCATTCAATCAAAACTAGAACTTAACTAAATTAAAAGAACAAGACAAAGCAGGAATTAATCAAACTAAAATGCATCAAAATAAAACTAACTATTGGTTGAAGCATTTGATCGAACATGTTGCGTGCATGAATCAAATGAAGCAAGATTAGTGCAATTCAAACATAGAAAATCTAGTTCAATACAAACATTCAACCACAAAACATTAACATAAATAAACATAAGCAATGAACAGAAAAGAACTAATTATCCCAACCATAATTCACCCTTCAACTTCAAATACCAACGACTACCCTTCGCCGTCACAGGAAAGGCCCGACGATCGAACCCCGAAGCCGGTGGACAGTAACACTCTGCTGGTGGCTGCTTGCGTCGACAACAATGGGATGAATGCAATCTTCCAACGAAGAACCCCCTCGGATGGAATTTGCTGGAATGTGATGGATTGTTGTCTGCCTCCTTGCTGCACCGTCTGAACCCCAGATTGAAAAGTTGCCAGAAGGTTGCCGGAAGGTGTAGAATCTCATCGGAGAACCCATCCGACGAGGTGGATTTTGACCGGAATCGTCGCCGAAGATTGCTACCCCTGCCGATTACTTGTTGTCGTCACCGCTGGAATCTGGAAGAGGAGTGGACTGGGCTGGCCGGCCAGCGGCAGTGAAGAGAAGAGGAGAAGCCGTCGGCTGGAGAAAGAAAGGAAGAAAGGAAGGGGGAACGCCGCGTGCCCTAGCTAAGCCGAGGAGAAGAAAATGCGAGCAGAGAAGGGATCGGGCGTGATGCTACTATGCTGTGTGCGTGAGGAGAAAAGTGGAGGTTTTCTTAGTGGGTTTCGGGTTTGAGGAGTTAGGTTTTGGGTTAAGGGAAAATCCGGATCCAATAAGAGATTGAAATTGGGTTTTTAGAATTGAGCTTAGAAGTGTGGGCTTTAGGAATGGGCTTAAGATTTGAGTTAGAAGAGTAGGCTTTTGGATCAAATCTGAATTGGAGCTCCACTTCTTAGATGAACCCTTGGATGCCTTGATCTTTATGAACGGTCCATATCACTTTAAATCATGATGTAGGGCTAGATCACTTGATCTGACTGAAGGGGCAGGATCTCACTGGATCTTAATCAATGGTTCACATTAATTCAGCTTGATCTTCCTCATTTGACCTCCAATCAAGCCAAATTCAATTCGGTTTGACCTTAATCCATGGCTCTTTGAACTTCCTACAAAATCACATAAAAATATGAAATTAAATTCTATAATATGCAGAAAATTTATAATTAAGTCCAAAATGAGTCCCTATTCACAAATCATGATATAAACACAATATTAAGTATGCGAGAAGGTATAAAATGCTAAGTATAAGAGCCAAAATAATACACAAAAATACCCATTATCACTGCCATTCCAAGAGGCTCTTTGAACTTCCTAGGTTTTTTTCCTTTTTCTTTTATTTTTCCTCATGGCCGAAACCTACCATTCTCTAAACTAGGTTTTAAGTGGCCTAAAGCATGGAAAACCTAAGTAAGTTTCATGGCAAAAATTACTAAGAACATCATATACAAATTTGGTTCATAAACAAGCTAGGACCCTTGTGACCTTACAAGTCATATATCATGTAACTAAATTCTCTATACCCTAATTAAGCATGAGAGCATTAAACCACTTTCATATCTTAATATCACAGAGGTCTTGAGCATGTTAAAATTTTGTTTAAGCTTTCCTAAGCTATCCATCTTAACATGGCCGAAAATCTTAAAGAAGAGTTCATGAATTTCTAGCAATATTCAACATGCAATTCTTTAAGAGAACTCTATATTCTATCATATAAACATGGTTACTTAAATTTAAAGGTCTTCCTAACCCTAAGCTCTTTTCTTGGCCGAAACATATGAGGGAATTTCCTTTGGTTCCAAGTAACTTTCAAGCAAGAAAACCAATAAAAGATCTTTAGTAATTCATGGAGGGAATCTTGTACTAGTTTGGTTAAACAATGATTTCCCTAACCTCTTTAAAACATTTTTGGCCGAAATTCTAGGGTTAGGTACTCCTCTGACCAAGCATCATATAGGTATAAAAACATAAAGGAAAAACCTTCCTACATAGCATAGAAAAATATCATGAAATGATGACTTGTTTAAACCTTCCTAGATTTGAAACTCTTCTTTGGCCGAATTTTCTTAAATTCTATTCTAGGTTTTCTAATCCTCATAAAATCCGAAAATCACATAAAAAGCCTTGTACCACAGGTGAGGGGAAGCTTACATCCTTTTCGCTTGTGGATCTAAGGTATGGTGATGGAAGAAGTAGCCTCTTCTTCTAGTTCCCTTCCCTTGTTCCTCTTGCTAAGTCCTCCTTGTATCTTAGGCATTCTTAGGAGAAAACCTTGGCTTGGGGCCGAAGATGGAGGAGAGTGGGCTGGGGTTCTCGGTGATGGAGAGGGGAGAATGAGAGAAATGAGAGAAAAATTAGAATTCTTCTCTTTACTTGCTCCCTTTTATGTTAAGGAGGAAGAAGTAGCAAAATTAGTTTTTGCTTTTCTTCTCCCTTAGCATTTTTTTCTATTTTCTTTTTATTTATATTTATTTATTTATCCTCATCATTCATGGTGAAATAAGGGGGAATGAATCCCCTTAATTAGCCTCTTTTATTTTCGGCAAGAGAAGAGAGAAAGAGGGAGAGAAGGAAGGAAGGCAAGTTGCCTTTCTCTTGTTCTTTTCTTGTTTTCTTTTGGCTAACTTTTACTCTCACCCTTATCATGAGTTTCCCTCCTTTGCTATCAATATCTTCTCTCTATCCCAATTGGTTTCTACTAATTAATTCTATAAATTATAATATAAGAGGTTCAAGGTTCAATCCTTGACCTCCTCTTCTTTTTATTTCATTTTATTTCTTTTTGCTTCAACCCACTTCCTTTTATTTTTCTAAGGCAAAATCCTACATTCATATGCTTATCTTAAAAGCTTAGTGGGTGTTACACCTCATGCATTCCTCGAACTTTATAATAGCTACATCAGGTGGCACTGAACTTCCGGCTGAGTGCATCGGCCACTTTGTTCGCCTTTCCTAGGTGATAAAGAATCTCGCAGTTGTAATCTTTAACTAGCTCGAGCCATCGGCGTTGCCTCATATTTAGGTCTTTTTGCGTGAAGAAATATTTCAGACTCTGATGGTCGGTATAAATCTTACACTGGGCTCCATATAAATAGTGTCTCCATATTTTGAGAGCGAAGACCACGGCTGCTAGTTCTAAGTCGTGAATGGGATAATTCTTCTCATGCTCTTTAAGTTGTCTAGAAGCGTAGGCAATGACTTTGCCATCTTGCATGAGTACAACTCCAAGTCCTGTGATGGAAGCATCACTGTACATATCGAAGCCTCTGTTGGTTTCCGGGAGAGTAAGAATCGGAGCACTGGTCAGTCTCCTTTTTAATTCCGCGAAACTCTTCTCGCAAGCTTCTGTCCATTCATACTTTGTATTTTTCTTGGTGAGGGCGGTCATAGGGGTTGCAATTTTGGAGAAATTCTCTACGAATTTCCTGTAATAGCCTGCTAGCCCGAGAAAACTCCTGACTTCGCTGGCATTCCTTGGTCTATTCCAATTATTTACAGCTTCGATTTTGCTTGGATCCACCATAACTCCATCTTTGGAGATGACATGACCTAGAAATATTACCCGGTCAAGCCAAAACTCGCATTTGGAGAATTTTGCATACAGTTGTTTCTCTTGCAGGATCTGTAGTACAGTATTCAGGTGTTCAGCATGTTCTTCTGGGGTTCTTGAGTAGATAAGTATATCGTCAATAAAGACGATTACAAATTTATCAAGATATGCCGTAAATACCCGATTCATCAGGTCCATAAATACTGCAGGAGCGTTGGTTACTCCGAAAGGCATAACTATGAACTCATAGTGTCCATATCGGGTTCGAAATGCTATTTTTGGTATATCATCTGGTTTCACCTTCACTTGATGATAACCGGATCGTAGGTCTATCTTTGAGAAAATGGTCGCACCCTTTAGTTGATCGAACAGGTCATCGATCCATGGGAGTGGGTACCGATTCTTGATCGTCACATTATTTAGCGCTCGGTAGTCTATACACATTCGCATAGACCCATCCTTCTTCTTTATGAACAACACTGGAGCTCCCCATGGAGAGTGACTAGGACGAATAAGTCCCTTGTCGAGTAATTCGGATAACTGTTCCTGAAGCTCCTTTAATTCAGTCGGAGCCATACGATAAGGTGCTTTTGAGATCGGCTGAGTACCAGGAATCAATTTGATCTCGAATTCTATCTCTCTGTCAGGGGCCAACCCTGGTAGTTCATCAGGAAATACTTTTGGATAGTTGCATACTACTCTGACATCCTCTAGCTTCGGGTCTTTGACTTGATTGGTATCAACCACGTGCGCTAGAAACCCCATACATCCTTTATCTAACATCCTTTGTGCTTTAATAGATGACAATAACTTCTCCGTTCCTTTCGGTTCCCCATAAAACTCAAACTCTGGTTCATTTTCGGGTCGGAAAATCACTTTCCTTTTGCGGCACTCGATTGAAGCGCCGTATTTGCTAAGGAAATCCATGCCCAATATTATGTCATAATCCTGCATATCAAGTACTATCAGATTGCCGTAGAGTTCTCTGTTTGCGATCCGAATGAGTACTGCTTGCAGCATATGGTCCGATGGCATAATCTCCCCGGATGGTAAGGTTGTTAAGAATGTGTCCTCTAAAGTTCGGGCATTGCATGTCCTAACCATGTTGATCTAAATAATGACAAATAGACTAGTGTAAGTGGTTATCATTTTTAGCCAATCTAACGTACTATTTTATTTCTATCTATTTGTTCTGGTATTATTCCTAACCTACTAATATGTAATCCTAATCTAAATTATAACTAAAAGCATAGAATAAAGCATCAAACATAAGCAAGCAGAACATGAAACTAAAGCATAAGCATCATAAGGAAAAATAAAGAATAGAGTGACAAGCAATATAACATAAAGAAATAAAGCATGAGCAACATAAGGAAAAATAAAGAATAGAGTGACAAACAATATGACATAAGGAAATAAAGCATAAGCAATATAGCAAAGAAAATAAAACATAGGCAATATAACAAGGAAGAAAAAAAATAAAGCATAAGTCATATCATGTGAAACTAAGCATAAGCATATAACAAGAAAATTAAGCATAAACATTCTTACTTGGAGCGGCAGGTCGGAGGCTTGATATGTGTGTAGTGAGCTGGCAATAAACTTGGCTCTGATACCAACCTGTAACGTCCGCCCTCCCTGCTAACCCTAAGGGACAGGGCTACGATACTCTATGTACATATTATAGCGGAAGACTTGAAATAATTTTCTTAGTTTAATAAAACTTTTCTTTTGTTTTCAAATCCGAACTACACTAATATGGTTTCCATAACATGATAACAAGATAAATAGAAACATAACCTCAAGTTACCCATATAGTACTACAATTTACGAAACCAAAGTGAAATTCTTAAAAGTTCTTAAAGCAGGTTCTTATTTGGTTGCCTAGCCACCGCCACACACATCTCCTTGCCTCTCCTGCTACTCCTTTAGCTCATCCAGCCTTTTCCTTTATCTGTGGTACAAGGAAAGTAAGCTATGAGCACTCATGGCTCAGTAAGTTCCTTTCCTACTCACTAAAACCGAAAATCATCACATGATCAAAGAATATCTTAACATAACATGATCTCAACTAGTCATGGCATAACATATCATACTCTTTAAGCATATCATGCAACATAACAAAATCATAACTAGTCATGGCATATTATCTCTTAAAGCATAGCATGATACATAACATAATCATATCTAATCATGGCATATCATAGCATCATCATAAGGTAGCATGGCATATCAAGCATAGCATGAAACATAACATACTCATATCTAATCATTGCATATCATAGCATCATCATAAGGTAGCATGGCATATCAAGCATAGCATGAAACATAACATAATCATATCTAATCATGGCATATCATAAATCATAGCATCATCACAACATGATCATAAGGTATATGCAATATGATTTTGAAAACATGTATCCAAAAAATATGTGTATGTCTCATGATCTTTAAAACCATTTCTTCTTACATATGTACTTGAACATATTATCAACTTAAAGGGGATCCCGGCTATGTACCACTTACATATTGAGCGCAACCTATGTAGGTCCAAGGTAGCAAGTCTTGAACCCTACAAGGCAAACATACTAGGCCCGAGTCTTACTCCATCGACCTAGGGGCACTTAGGAGCCTATCCCTAACGAGGCCCGAGTCTTATTCCATCGACCCCGGGGCGCTTATGGAGCCCACCCTTGGTACAAGCCATATAAAGTAAAGTACATGTCATACTTATACATATCACACATCATAAGAGCATGCATCACTTAGGCACACCTCATATCATAAAAGTATGCATCACTTAGGCATACATCATATCATAAAAGTATGCATCACTTAGGCATACATCATATCATAAAGGTATGCATCACTTAGGCATACATCATGTCATAAAAGTATGCATCACTTAGGCATACATCATATCATAAAGGTATGCATCACTTAGGCATACATCATGTCATAAAAGCATGCATATTTTCACCACATAGCATATCATAAAAGCATGCATATTTCTATCCACATAGCATATCATAAAAGCATGCATATTTTCACCACATAGCATATCATAAAAGCATGCATATTTCTATCCACATAGCATATCATAAAAGCATGCATATTTTCACCACATAGCATATCATAAAAGCATGCATATTTCTATCCACATAGCATATCATAAAAGCATGCATATTTCTAGCACATGTCATATCATGGAAAGTATGAATCACAAGCATACATATTTAAGCATAAGGGTGTATCATGTGATTATACTATCATAAGGAACATGGTAACATAGTTAACTTGGATTCTAAGCTTCCTAATCCCTTGGGTTCTTATCATGGCCGAACCCCCTTAGATCTCAATTTAGGTAAAAATAACCTCCAAGCATGTGGAACCTAAATTATCATCACATCAATTTCATAGGAAGCATTATAAGCATGATTAATTTGGTTTCTAAGTTCTCCAAGTCCCTAAACTTCATGTGGCCGAACCTTATCAGGTGTGAAACAAGGTCCCAATTGTCATGAAATCATGGAAACCTTAAACCATATTTATAGCATTTTTCTTCCAAGTAACATAGTAATCATATTTGAGCTAATTCCTAAGTTCCTCAAGCCCTTAACATATGTCATGGCTAAAATTTCACAAGTATTCATTAGGGCTAAAAACAAGCATACAAGCATGTGAACTTGAACTAACATCATGTATAAATTCATAATAAGGTATCATACAAAGGGTATGGCCCAAACTTACCCTAGCCTCATTTTAGGTCATTAAGCAACATATAGCATGAGAACTTTGGCTTTCTACTTATCATATTTCATGTAGAGTGACATGAGCATATTTAAATTTTGTTCTAGGGTTTCTAGGGCATCTATCCCTTCATGGACGAGACCTACAATGGTCCATTTAGGTCATGGAAAAATTATACAAGCATGTGACACAATCAACACATTATCATATTTCCATAAGAAGCATTTTTAACACAATTGGTTTCAATTCTAAGGCCTCTAGGTCATTTAAACCCTACTTGGCCGAGACCCATCAGTGGTTAACTTTGCTTCATATAGCCTAAAAGCATAGGAAGTCATACAAGTTTCATAGCATGTATAAAGACATGCATAATAACATACATGTGCATTGTGTCTTAGGCTTCCTAGGTTTCTTTCCTTTTTCTTTTATTTTTCCTCATGGCCGAAACCTACCATTCTCTAAACTAGGTTTTAAGTGGCCTAAAGCATGGAAAACCTAAGTAAGTTTCATGGCAAAAATTACTAAGAACATCATATACAAATTTGGTTCATAAACAAGCTAGGACCCTTGTGACCTTACAAGTCATATATCATGTAACTAAATTCTCTATACCCTAATTAAGCATGAGAGCATTAAACCACTTTCATATCTTAATATCACAGAGGTCTTGAGCATGTTAAAATTTTGTTTAAGCTTTCCTAAGCTATCCATCTTAACATGGCCGAAAATCTTAATGAAGAGTTCATGAATTTCTAGCAATATTCAACATGCAATTCTTTAAGAGAACTCTATATTCTATCATATAAACATGGTTACTTAAATTTAAAGGTCTTCCTAACCCTAAGCTCTTTTCTTGGCCGAAACATATGAGGGGATTTCCTTTGGTTCCAAGTAACTTTCAAGCAAGAAAACCAATAAAAGATCTTTAGTAATTCATGGAGGGAATCTTGTACTAGTTTGGTTAAACAATGATTTCCCTAACCTCTTTAAAACATTTTTGGCCGAAATTCTAGGGTTAGGTACTCCTCTGACCAAGCATCATATAGGTATAAAAACATAAAGGAAAAACCTTCTTACATAGCATAGAAAAATATCATGAAATGATGACTTGTTTAAACCTTCCTAGATTTGAAACTCTTCTTTGGCCGAATTTTCTTAAATTCTATTCTAGGTTTTCTAATCCTCATAAAATCCGAAAATCACATAAAAAGCCTTGTACCACAGGTGAGGGGAAGCTTACATCCTTTTCGCTTGTGGATCTAAGGTATGGTGATGGAAGAAGTAGCCTCTTCTTCTAGTTCCCTTCCCTTGTTCCTCTTGCTAAGTCCTCCTTGTATCTTAGGCATTCTTAGGAGAAAACCTTGGCTTGGGGCCGAAGATGGAGGAGAGGCGGCTGGGGTTCTCGGTGATGGAGAGGGGAGAATGAGAGAAATGAGAGAAAAATTAGAATTCTTCTCTTTACTTGCTCCCTTTTATGTTAAGGAGGAAGAAGTAGCAAAATTAGTTTTTGCTTTCCTTCTCCCTTAGCCTTTTTTTCTATTTTCTTTTTATTTTTATTTATTTATTTATCCTCATCATTCATGGTGAAATAAGGGGGAATGAATCCCCTTAATTAGCCTCTTTTATTTTCGGCAAGTGAAGAGAGAAAGAGGGAGAGAAGGAAGGAAGGCAAGTTGCCTTTCTCTTGTTCTTTTCTTGTTTTCTTTTGGCTAACTTTTACTCTCACCCTTATCATGAGTTTCCCTCCTTTGCTATCAATATCTTCTCTCTATCCCAATTGGTTTCTACTAATTAATTCTATAAATTATAATATAAGAGGTTCAAGGTTCAATCCTTGACCTCCTCTTCTTTTTATTTCATTTTATTTCTTTTTGCTTCAACCCACTTCCTTTTATTTTTCTAAGGCAAAATCCTACATTCATATGCTTATCTTAAAAGTTTAGTGGGTGTTACAAAGCCAAAATATTGAAATAAAATGTTTAATTGACTAACTGATAAAACATTAAATTGGGATTACTTAATACTTTATTTTTTTTTCAAATATTTTTCTTACTTGGAAATGTCTCAAAAATATTTTGCAAAAATGTCTAATTTATTTTTTTACTTAGAATTTTTTTTTCTCGGCTTGATTTTTTTTAGAAATTCTCAAAAATATTTTTTTTTCTTAGTTAGTCAAAAATATCTTTTTACTTAAAAGTTTTTACTTAGAAATTTTGACAAATTTTTTTCAGTATTATCAAAATTTTCGAAGTTTTCAAAATTTGATAAAGTTATCTCAAAAATTTTCTACCCTTAGATTTTTTTTTACCCCATTTTTATGTGATCAAAAGAGGAGAAGGAAAGATTAAGTCTAGGTGGAGTAGATTCAATTTTTTTATTCTTTTCACTTTATTGCTAAATTAATTATTTTAACTTTATGTCTCTTTTCCCTAGCTAGCTTAACTTGGGTTGCTCACTTCAAAAAGGAGGAGATTGTTGGAACCCTAAGGTAGTTTTGATGTGATCAACCAAGTTAGGTCCTGTGGTGTTTTAACCTTGTGTCTAAGTGTGCAGGAGCTTAGGAACACAAGAAGTAGAGCAAAAGATGCAGCTAGCAAGAAGGACGACACGAGAGAGAGCCGACGGGCTCGGTGCGTCCGAGGGACGAGGTGCTGCGGAAGAGTACGCGAGTGGATGAGAAGGAAGCATGCGACATTTCTGAGGGACGAGAAGCCGAAGCGGAAGGGTGCTCGAGAAAGTCAAAATTAGGTTCAGGTGAGCCTTATTTTGGTTGGCTGAAATCACCCAAGTGAGCCAAGCGGAAGATCTGGACCGAGATTAGAAGAATCGGAGTAGAGAGCCCATACCACAAAAAGTCAACAAAGTTAACTTTGAGGGTCTGAGCACCCGGAATCAACCCGGGCGCTCGAACCAGTTCGAGCGCTTGGAACCCTTCCGGGCGCCCGAAATGTGATCTTTGATTAGATCACATTTGGCCGTGATCCGTTGCGAAGGGGATAAAGTTTTATCACCTTCCAGGTGCTTGGAACCCTCCAGGCACCCCGACTAAGGCTATAAATATAGCCTTGGTACAGAAGCTTTTCAATCAATCAAACAATCATTGTAACAACACTTGTACGCTCTTCTTTTAGTTTATCTTCTCATTTCTGTGTTTTCACTGCTGTAAGAGGCTTCTCCGCCTGAAGGAGATACTTAGTGCGATCCATTCCTTGGATTAACAACCTCCCCGGTTGTAACTAAGTCAAATATGTGAGTATTGTCTTTTTAGTTTCTTTCTTTATTTAATTTATACAAGTGTTCTTTTAAAAAGTCTGAGAAGGGTATTTTGGTTTTATATTGTGCAGGGTCATTCAACCCTTCGATAGTCGGCCACCAAAGGATACCAACAGTATCTACCAATTGCCAAAAGATTAAGTTCCCAATGGATGACTGTGTGGGTAAAGTTAGATGAGATCAGCTGGCCGCTCGACGATGCTACGTCGAGATGGTCAAGACCAAAGCAAGAAGTGCTCAGAAGAATCCACACTTGGAGGTAAACGTCGTCATCAGAAAGCTTCAGGGGATGGTCTACGAAGAACCTCAAGTCCAGAATCATCCAAGCTGGACGGAGGCCACCATATTAATTATGACCGATCGGGAACATGAGAAGAAGGCAGAACGGTTGTAGAGCGCGAACCATCTCCAACCCTACAGGGTCAGATGAGAGGTGCGCGAGTGAATTTATGTATTTTTATATGTCTCCCGAATGCATGGCAAAATATGAATGAAAATCGAAGGCCTTTTTGAAATGTGTCTCGATCAACGGTCAAGCGGCGACCTTAAATGAGAGTAGTCATCAGCGGTCGAGCAGCGACCTTAAACCCTTGTCTCCATCGACGGTCGAGCGACAACCTTAAACCCTTGTCTCCATCGATGATCGAGTAGTGACCTTAAACCCTTGTCTCTATCAACGATCGAATGACGACCTTAAACCCTTGTCTCCATCGACAGTCTAGCGGTGACCTTAAACTAGAGTCTACGACAAATCGTCGAGCGGCGACGTTAAACCCTTGTCTCCATCGACGGTCGAGCAGTGACCTTAAACCCTTGCCTCCATCGACAGTCGAGCCATGACCTTAAACTCTTGTCTTCATCAACAGTCGAGCGGTGACGTTTGATAGATCGATTAAATGCGAAAAGGGGGGGGTCAATATCGCATATTTAAAACTTTTCTTTTTCTTTTGAAATCAGAGTCATGCAAAGTGGAAAGTAAAAGAGTAGACAAGTTTGTTTACTTCGTTCGGAGTCTAGCTCGACTCCTACTCGAAGGCCCGCGGTCCTTGATTGTACCGATGGGCAATCACTATAACCCTTCTTTCCGAAATCATCGGAAAGAAGCAGAACGTACAAGTGAGCAAGATAGTAACAACCTACTATCTTACTAATAAATAATACAATGCAAACTTAAGAAATTATATACCGACAAGAAGGTAGAAATAGTAGCTCGGTCAGTACTTCCGGACAGAGTAACTTGTAGCATGTGTAGCTTGCGCAGAGAGAGCCTTTTGAATGATCAGTAAGTGTATACTCAGCCTCAGATCTCGAACCCTTTTTATAAGTATCTTTGAGGTTCGGTCGACCGATCCCTCTGTTCGGCCGACCGAACTAGCTCCCTTCCTTCCTGGTTGGATTCTGACGCTGGCTCGATCTTTGGCATTAATTAATCATAAAGGGTTCGGTCGACCGATCCCATTTTTTGGTCGACTGAACATGCTCCTTCCATGTTCGTCAAGATTTGCTGAGATCTGCATTTACTATGCATTAATGGTTGATTGGTTTCGTCGACTGATCTTACGGTTCGGTAGACCGATCAGCTCAATTTCCTTCGACTTCTGATCGGTGCTGATTCTGTGCTGAGTCATCAGGGTTCGGTTGACCGATCTTACGGTTCGGTCGACCGATCATGGCTTGATCGGACTCGGTCTTGTTCTGGTCTGATTTGAACAGATGTTAGCACAACAATATAATAATGCATGAGTAATGTAGGTTAGTAGAATTATCTTGATCTCAACTTGGAAACCTTCCCGATTTCTTCAGTTGGATCAGCGACCTATGGTTGTTCCCTACGGGAACCCAACCTTACTGTCGCTCCTCCAGTTGTTTACCTCAACTTACCTGCCAAACATGATCCTCCAGACATGTTTGGACTTTGCCTGCTCAGTGTCTGATCACCTGATCCATTAAGACCTTTCCTGTAATATTATATTAGCCAACATCAATAATAGTAATACAGAATATAATGGTAAACCTAATCCTAGATTTACCGAGATCCGCTGGTCCGGTTGACCGTAGCGGTCGACCGGAAACCATTCGATCAACCTTGCTTGGAGTTCACTCCTCCAAGACTTCTCATTGCCTAAGGTTATCTTCCCCTAGGTTTTTCACCACTTGGCTTCACTCACCAAGAATCAGTATTCGGCTACCCAGGGATCAGGTCCTCCAGACCTATCCACCTAGCTTCCACGATATACCGAGATTTCCCTTGCCTCAGTATTCGACTACCCAGGGATCAGCTCCTCCAAACCTATCCACCTGATTTCCACGATATACCGAGATTTTCCTTGCCTCAGTATTCGGCTATCCAGGGATCAGGTCCTCCAAACCTATCCACCTGACTTCCACGATATACCAAGATTTCTCTTGCCTAGCCTCCAACTAGGACTTCCCTAGATCAATCTCCATACTTAAACATACTTAAATATATTTGTCTAACATTAAAACCTTGGAGGTCGATTGCACCAACAACGTTAAACTCGAGTCTTCGCATATTCTTCAATAATGGTTGAGAGGTAACCTAAAACCTGGGTCTTCATCAATTGTCAAGTGACGACTATAAACCCTTAAGTCAGATACTCCCATGCCGATAGATCGGGTTTGAGTTATATTAGGGCCACTGACTCTAAAAGTCGAGCGGCGACTATAAACCCTTGAGTTAGAGACTCCCATGTCGATCGACCGGGCTCGAGCGATATTGGTCATGGATCAGCATATCGGATCTTCTATCTCCCCTGTGCGGGGGGTTGAGCGATCTTCACTAGTCTCGGACTAGCATAGTGGATTCCCTTATCTCCCCCATTCGGGGTTGAGCGATCTTCATTGGTCACAGACCAACTTATCAGAGCATCTATCTCCCCTGTTCGAGGTCAAACGATCTTCACTGGTCACAGACTAGCTCATCAGAGCACATATCTCCCCCGTTCGGGGTCGACCGATTTTCACTTGTCTTGGACCAGCACGTCGGATTTCAACCTCTCCCATTCAGGGCCGAGTGGTCTTCCCTGATCTCAAACCAGCATATGGGATTCCTTGTCTCCCCCATTCAGGGTTGAGCAGTCTTCAAAAGCTTAGTGAGCGAGCAAACATCAATGAATAACCAACCGTAAACCTGGGCTACTCAAAAGCTCGAAGTCTTCAGAATATAGCGACCATTCGATGCTATTCTTTAAAATACTCCTAGGGTTGAGCGGGAAATCGCGGAATCATGGACTCTGAATACTAGAGGGGTCGATCGGTTAATAGAATAATCATGAACGAGGCCACGAGCTCTTGCAAATAATCAAAAGGAGTTGAAAAACATATAAAAATTTTACATCTTACAAGGACGCTCGACCTCATTCAAGATAGTCCAGGACATCGTCAGATAGCGCGACAGTGAGGTTGTCCCGGCTTATGATATTATTGGTCAGATCGACCGATAGATGGCCTCCCTCTCGGAGCTGGTCGATTGTCCCATCAATGGCCAGGTCGAACAAGCGGAGGGCTCGATCAGCGACTCTATCATTAAAAGTGTCCGAGCAGATGTAGGCTTGCTTCCTAGCCTCAAACCTACTTGCATCGACCTCCTGATAGGTCTTCAGGGCCGCTCAGGAGGCCTCCAGCTCATCCTTGGCGGTGGCCAGTGCTATATCTTGGAGGTAATTTGGCCGCAAAGGGCCGTTTTATCTGCCAACCGGCTATTCCGCTCGGCGACCAGGAAGTCCTCAACTTCCTTGAGCTTTTAGGCGAGGGCCCAGACCTCCTTATTCTTCTCGTCGAGGTTGGCGATGGCCCCGTTCTTTCGCGCGTTGGCCGACTCTATCTTATTGTCAAAAGTGGCGACCTGCTTGTTGAGCCGATCCAACATAGTGGCATGCCTAGTGCTCTTGGCCCATTCGACCTCAAGCAGTTTGTCGCTCTTCTCCAGAGTGGCCCGTAGCTTGGCCACCTCAGCTTCTGTCTTTCCCTGAGCAACGGAGGATTGGCCGCTCGACGCCTTCAGTTGCTTTACCTCCTTTTCCAAAAATGCGAGCATGTGGCAGATGGCCAGACTCTCCACCCAATACTGCGGACGAGCAGGAGAAGGTCAGTACCGATCAGAGGTAATATAGGAAGGTACAATAAAGGGAACACTTACCCAGTGGACATCTGGGTGTGGTTGTTCGCGAGCGCGCCCGGAGGCATCATCGTTGCACGAACTTGTACGCCCTCCCAGATCTTAGCGAGTGACCCCTGGATGATGATCTGGTGCTCGGAGCCTCGAGACCTGGCACTCGGCTCGCTATATTCTTCGGTAGGCTAATGCAAAATCGTCGTTATGTGGCGTTGGCCGCTCGGGGCTGACTGTGCAGAAGTCACCCATTTGGATGGCCGTGAGGAAGAAACTGGACAGATGCCAGACTTCTGAACCTTCGAAGGCTTCGAAGGTGGTGACATGAAAGCCTCTAGCTTAATTTCCTTCGGCTTTTGATCGGTGCTGATTCTGTGTTGAGTCATCAGGGTTTGATCGACTGATCTTACGGTTCGATCGATTGATCATGGCTTGATCAGACTCGGTCTTGTTCTGGTCTGATCTAAATAGATGTTAGCACAACAATATAATAATGCATGAGTAATATAGGACAGTAGAACTGTCTTGATCTCAACTTGGAAACCTTCCCGACTTCTTTAGTTGAATCAGCGACCTAAGGTTGTTCCCTACGGGAACCCGACCTCATTGTCGCTCCTCCAGTTGTTTACCTCAACTTACCTGCCAAACATGATCCTCCAGACATGTTTGGACTTTGCCTGCTCAGTGTCTGATCACCTGATCCATTAAGACCTTTCCTGTAATATTATATTAGCCAACATCAATAATAGTAATACAGAATATAATGGTAAACCTAATCCTAGATTTATCGAGATCCGCTGGTTCGGTCGACCGCACGCGGTCGACCAGAAACCATCCGATCAACCTTGCTTGGAGTTCACTCCTCTAAGACTTCTCGTTGCCTAAGGTTATCTCCCCCTAGGTTTTTCACCACTTGGCTTCACCCACCAAGACTTAGTATTCGGCTACCCAGAGATCAGGTCCTCCAGACCTATCCACCTGGCTTCCACGATATACCGAGATTTCCCTTGCCTCAGTATTCGACTACCCAGGGATCAACTCCCCCAAACCTATCCACCTGACTTCCATGATATACCGAGATTTCCCTTGCCTCAGTATTCGACTACCCAGGGATTAGGTCCTCCAAACCTATCCATCTGACTTCCATGATATATCGAGATTTCTCTTGCCTAGCCTCCAACTAGGACTTCCCTAGATCAAGCTCCATACCTAGACATACTTAAACATATTTGTCAAACATTAAAACCTTGGAGGTTGATTGCACCAACAATCTCCCCCTTTTTGATGTTTGACAAATATGTTTAAGTTGGGTCAATTCAAAAGATTTAGATATCTAACTTAAACTCTTCTTCTCCCCCTTTTGTCATACAACAAAAAGAACCCTTCATAAATGTATTTCATTTCTAAGGCATTTCTCAAGTTTTGCACCAAAAATGATGTACTACCTTAAACATTCTCAAGATATCCCTTAGTTTTTCCCTCACTCTTTTGAAAGATAATAAGACGTAATTGGGTTTTCAATTTGAACATGTATCAATTATATTTTGAAAAATATTGATTCTTAGTGTCAAAAATACTTTTGAAGAAGTTTTCAATATCATTTTCAAAATAAAGATAAAATATTTCAAGGCTAAATTTAAAAATATTTTCAAGGATTTTACTAAGATATTCCATGGCTTAAAATATTTTTTGCAAAACCAAGATATGAATGTATTAAAAAAATATTTATCAAGGAATAATTTTCAAAAAGATTTGCAAATTTTTCAAAGTATGAAACATAAAGTTTTAAAGGAATTTTCAAAGTATTTTTTAAACTATGATTTTTCAAAAAGTATGAGTTTGAAAAATATGATTTTGAAAAGATAATGCTTGAAAAATAATTTTGTAAAAGTAATTTTTTTTTTAAAAAATATTTGATTAAGAGATTTTAAGATAATTTTCAAAAAGATTTGTAAAGATGTTTTATCAAGCATTTTTCAAAGAGTGTTTTGAAATATTTTACAAAATATGTTTTCAAAAGTAAGATTTTGAATAATCCATAAAAAATATTCAAAAATATGTCCTTCAAGAAAGTCTCTCCCCCTTAACTATACACTCTTGTTATATATCCTTGTTACCCACTGATCCTGTCTGAGAAACCTGACAAAATGGAAAGCTGGGAGAAAACCTACTGCTGATGAAGAAAAATACCTGTAGAATACCGATTTGAGAAACCCAAAGCGAATCTGGGAGAATGAAGTCACATAATGCCCTCCTTGTGCGAAGATCAAAAGACGAAAGGAAAGCTTTGATGAAGAAAATCGAGATCTGGAACTTCCCATGCTTTCTACGCATAAGAGACCAACCAACACTATTGTCAGTGACCTAAGACCGGGTGGGAATCCCTGGCTAGGCCCTCCGACGCTCAAGTCAGTGATCTCTCTTTTTGTGTGGAAAAAATAGAAAGAAGAAGAAGATGAACAGTAGTTGAAAATTAGGGTTGTGAGTGTGAGCATCAACCTGAGCATACTTGGCCAACGGAGAGGATTCTCCCTTTTATACCACTTCATATAACCTCCGTAGTCATGAAGTGGACCCCGGTTTGTTAGAGTTTGTTATGAGATGACGTAAGCCACGTACTTGCAGAAAATGACTTTTAAGGAATCTCTTTTGTACCCCAGATGTACCTTTTTTATCGTCTAGTACATGTAGAAGAGTCTAGAAACATTCTTCCCGCCAAGTAAGTCAACCTGTTATACGATTACATAAAGCAAATATTTTCATAAGCTATTCATAAATATCCTTAAAATGTTTATTCTCGTCCTGTCCTATAAATTATATTTTATCACCCCTGTTTGGTTATCCTATCTTCACTATGTTGTGGACAGCCCGATATTATACTATGTCCTGTATCGGTCGGGATTGACCCTAGGTTTCGTAAAGGCGGGTTATTATTTTTATTTAACACATGTTCTCTTCGTCAGATAATATATTATAAATCTTGTACGGTCTTGTAGTTGCTCATTCTCGGATGATCATATATATTCGCCTGATATTAGTCTATATTCGCATGTGCTAGCTCAGACAATCCTGGCCGATATTAGCCTATCTTTTCTTTAAGGTATTATCCAGGCCGGTGTTAACCTATATTTTCTTAAGTGTGTTACTTCATCCAGTATTTGCCTATGTTTCTTTAAGCATATTGTCCCGGATGATATTAGTCTACCCTTCTCAAGATGTACTCCGATCGACATTAGCCTATCTTTTCTTTAAGGTATTATCTCGTCCGGTGTTGGCCTATCTTTTCTTTAAGGTATTATCTCGGCCGACGTTAGCCTATATTTTCTTAAGCCCGATATCCCGGCCGATATTTACATTGTTTAATTCTGCTATCTCTTTTCTTTCCCCTTTTCTCCGGGGACCTACTAAACCTAACCCATATCACTAGCCTTCCTTCCAAATCTAGTTGAAGGAGGCGTAGCCGACTGACTAGACCTAAGTCTATTTTTTATTTCTTTACCTATTTTTGGTCATGTACCTGCCATGGTTTTTGCAGTAGCCTCATGACTTTTTCTGCAGTAGTCCTTGTGACTTTTGGTACAGCAATCCCGTGAACCCAAGTATAGTGATCTCGTGAGTCCAAGTATAGTGATCCCGTGATTCCATCGACCCTTTAAATAGGGCTGTGATCCTTCCTTTCTTCTTCACTCACTTCAGTTTTTCTCCTTTTTGCTTGCGTTCTATTACCGAGAGTATGACTTTAGGCCTCCCTCTCTGGGAGCAACCTCTGTTGGCGAAGATAAGATTTATGAATGAAGTTGCTCAAACTCCAGACCTAGCTAACTCTCAAGCATGAGAGTTAGAGGTATTTCTATCAGTCACCCAATTTCAAACAAGGTCAGGAACGACCTTAAAGAATGAAGTTTGTCGGGATCCAGAGAGTAAGACCCCAGAGTGGAAAGGCTTGATGACCCGACATGCTATTAGTGATCAGCTAATGTTGCCATCGTAGCCCAGGTTGCTTCAGTTTCAGGCTAGGGTGGGTGTTCTGGAATCAGAGCTCAAAAGGCTCAGGCGGGAGGTGGACCTTTCAGTCACATGTCGGAGAGGGTATAAACAAGTGTGTGCTTTCTTGTTCATGAGACCACTCTGCTTCATAGTTTCCTTCGTCTGGATAAAATATTTCAACTTCTTCAACCCGGGCAAGCTTCCTTCGCGCCTTGGTAAAATCTATCCTTAGTGGGGTTGAAGTTTTCTAAGGAATTTGAGAGCTTATGTTTATAACTTTTGTTGACCTTTCGAGGTTTAATATTTTGAGAGGGAAATGAAATGTTATGTATCTGATCATGTTCTAAGTGTAAAATCGAACGATCTTTTGTATCTAACTGGGTGACTTTCTTGAATCCTTCTGGTTCATAAGAATAGACGTGATGACCCGGCCAATATTGACTTGTATATCATAAACGTTGTTATCTCGACCGATATTAGCTTGTCTACCATAATTACATTAATTCAAACATTGCTTCCCACATGATTGACTATTATTATTTCATATTTTTCATTTTCAGCCCGGGATTTGTCAAATCCAGTTCGTCCTTTTTTATTACACATAGTAAACCACGCCTTTTCAGAATTTCCTTGATTATGATTGGT
Source organism: Zingiber officinale (assembly GCF_018446385.1). Classification (NCBI taxonomy): domain Eukaryota; kingdom Viridiplantae; phylum Streptophyta; class Magnoliopsida; order Zingiberales; family Zingiberaceae; genus Zingiber; species Zingiber officinale. The sequence goes on along the minus strand of NC_056004.1, from coordinate 55,644,158 downwards.
TCTTCAACGGTAAGAGAATGTCGGAGGCGCGTGACGAGGCGCTACCAACCCCTACACGATTCGATTTATCGCATTCATCATAAATGTCCATTTATGGTTATATGACATGTGTCTTCTCTCTCTCTCTTCTCGTAACACCAGCGTTTACACCTTTCTGTAATCAACGGTGTCTGTTGATAAAAGGCATTCTGATCTAACGGTGGCCATATGTTCGTTCAACCCTAAACCCTTCATCTTCTTGTCGACTTTGTTCTTTTTTCCTTACCTTGGCGTTTCTTCTTTGCTACCATCTTTGATCAATCCTCGTGCTCACCATCTTCCAGTGATAATCTTTCTTAGCTCCTAGTAAGTAATCTATCGTTCCTATAACCCTAACTTCTATCTATGGCTGAAGAGACGATTGCTCCTTGGTATACTCAAATTTCATCCACTTTCGACAAGGATGCTCAGCTTGCCATTCGTCTGCAGTATGAGATTCCTATGGAATATGACATCATAATTCCTAACCCAGATGAACATCCTTACCGCCCTCCTGCTAACTGTGTAACCTTCTTTAGGGATCAGCTGATAGGGGGTTTAAGGTTTCCCATTCCTCCTTTTTCGATCGATGTAAGCCAATATTTCGACATTCCTCTTCAACAATTAGTGCCTAATGCCTTTCGTTATTTGTGCGACATATACATGTTATTTCGTACACTTGATATTCCTCCTATTCCTCAAAATGTTTTCATGTTTTCTTATCCAAAAGTAGCAGAACCAGTTATTTTTCTTTTTTAATCTCAGACTAAAATGGTCCTGTTTGATGATATGCCCTCTTCCCTTAAAGCTTGGAAATCTCGCTTCTTTTTTGTAAAGTTTTCGGGACCTATTCCTTGGTCTCATGCTTGGAGATCCTCTCTACCTCCCTTACCTGATGTCAAGGAATTTCATCTTCACCCTTCTTTTCCTCTTTATTGTGAAAAGTTGCTCTGTCGTCGTCTTTCCATCACCAGATGGCTAAGGAGCGATCTTCTGTATTTGTTTGGTTTGAGCCTGGTCAAATGCAGGATACGCGACTCCTTAGGTAAAGTTATCTTTCCTCTTTCATCAATTTTTACTAACTAAAACATTTTCTACCCTTTGTTCAGTGGCAAATTTCTATGCTGCTTTGATTGATGAAGAGTTGCGTCTAGAAGAAGCTGCCCTTCATGCCAAAGAACAAGAGCTTCTTACTGCACTTAATCAGCCTTCACCAATTGAAGTTCCACCTCCTCCAACTGAAGCTTCCAGCTCTCAGGTGGTTCCCGAAGATCCTGAGGGTCCTCTTGCAGAAACTACTACTGTCTCTTTGCTAGTTGCTTCTTCATCAGTGGCTGTTGCTGCTCCACCAGCCACTTCCCTTCCTGTTATCGAGCTTACATCCCCTGTAAGCTCAGGAAGATCCCTTGCTGAGATTGCCCCTGGTAAATGCTCGGGACGTAAACTCACTAGAGCTCCCCCTTCGAAAAGGAGACTCACTCTTTCTACCGAGGAATTATCCTCAGAAGGTTTTGCTTCTGCTGCCCCTTCTCCTAATGAGCCTACTTTGACTGATTTATATCCTTCCCTTCTTTTTTCTTCTTCTCCTTCTTCCAGCAGTATTGCCCCTGGCAGTGCCTCTTTTACTTTCCCTCTATCTATTCCAGAATCTGGGTCTTTGCCTTCTTCCTTTTCTTCTTACTTGATTTTTGCTCCCCCTTCTATCCCAACCTCTTCCTTTTCCACTAGTCCTTCTACCATTCCTGTCCTCCCGATATTACTGGGAGGTTCTTTTGCTACTGCTCGAGAGGAAATTCACACTCTCTTTGGAGAGCTTCCCCCTTCCAAGACAATTGACCAATTCTCGCATGAGGAAACCAAGGTATGTTTGCTATTATTTATTTATCATTTATTCGTGACTGTTTTATAACCCATTCTTATGTTCGTAGCGGTGGATGGCCAATATGGGTTTAGCTCACCTAGCACATAACTTATATTCTGAGAATGAGAAGCTGAAGCAACAAGTTGCTGAGCTGTCTTCTGCCACGCTTTTAGATGAATCTAAAAAATAGTATGAAGCTCAAGTTGAGAGCCTTCAGACTCAATTTAAATCGGCTACATATCTTAATACTGAGTTATCCTCCAAATTAGAGAAGCAGATTGCTGAGACTAACAAGTTGAAGTCTGACTATGAGTCTGCATTAGCTGATAAACTAAAGGCTTTACGCTTGAAAGATGATGAAATAGTTTCTCTAAACACCTCCTTGAACATAGTTAAAGTAGAGGCCTCCACCAAAGATGCCGAGCTGAAGTCCTCCCAAACAGCTCTGGTTGTTTATAAAATCCGTGAAGATACTCGCTTCAAAGAGTGGGCTACCATCTTGATCCAATCTACTGAATTCAACACGCCGATCATAAAATCTATGTTGTCCGCCTAAACCGCTGGAGCCGAAGGAGTAGTAAAGCAATTGCGAGAAGAAGACTTCTTGTCTCGTGATCCTCCTCCTAATTTCTTGAACCGATGTAAGCTCTTTGATAACAGGCCTGCTGATTTGTTTCCTCAACTATCCCTAGAGTAATCTTTTCGCTTAATCTGGCTCATTGTGTAAAGTTAAACTTTTCTTTCTACCACTATATCTGCTCCTTTTCATTCATGGTGGTTGTTTATTTTATCCAAGCATGTCTAATGTCGCCCGGCTTGCTGCTATAAAGCCTTAATTCATATATTATAATGTCGTCCGTCTAGACCGGTCTGTTATAACTGGTCGATTTATACTTATGCTTACAAATATTGTCCGGTACTTTGTATTTAACCAAATCCCGTTCGATATAGTATGGTACGTTATAATACTATTAATATTGCTCGGTTTATTATAACTGGTTGATTTATACTTATGTTTACAAATATCGTCCGATACTTTGTATTTAACCAAGTCCCGCCCGATATAGTATGTATATTACTATCAATCTTGGTCGGTCTCATTATAACCACGAATATCGTTCAACTCTTCATACTTAACTAAATCTCGTCTGATCTATTGTGACCGCCCGAGTTTGTTGTTAATCACATAGATGATCTTAAGTCACCCTACTAACCTCATTCCTGGCCGATTTTCCTGGTACCTTTTTTGATTTTTTAAGAATCAAGTGCAGAAAGAGAAAAACTTGTCTCGCTTCTCGAGGATGATTGCTAAGCTTATCACACCCTCTCCTTGGGATCCAGTTTTCTTTTTTGAATTCGCTCCGATTCCTCAATGACATCACCTCTTTATGACGGTTATGATGCCGTGTGTTCTTCTTTATTGAATTTCTATACTTTTTCCTACCCTCTTTTATACCTAAGTTCCGCACGAATTATCATTGGCCTTTGGATTTCTCCTTTTTCTAGTTCTTCTTCTATTTCTGTTTAAGGGTTTTTGGTCTAAAGCACAGAGGGAGGCAAGGGTTTCAGATGCTCTCTTCTGCTCCCCGACTATTTCTCCTCCTTTTCCCTGTTCACCTTCCTTCTGCTGTTCAACCATGGCCACTTCTTCCCCCGCGTGGTTCCTTTCACGTGCTTCTGACCTTATAGAGCCAGAGGAGGTGGAGTTACAAGTGAACTATGGTTTTCCTTTCTATATAGTTCGCCCTACTCCTTAGGATAGCCCACACCTTCCTCCTCTAGTGAGTGTATCTATCTTTCGGGATCAAGTTTTACAAAGTTTTTGATTCCCTCTTCATCCCTTTTTCTCTGATGTTAGTATCTACTTTGAGATTCCCCTTAATCAATTTGTTCCTCAGTCTTTTTCTATCCTCATGGGTTTTGTTGGGGTGTCTAAACTGTTAGATTTTCCTCTATTTCCTCGTCTTTTTCACTACTTCTTCGTTCCCCGCCAAGTAGACATTGATGTCTTTAAATTTCAGTCTCGCCCTAAGGCTATTTTGTTTAGCAGGATTCCTCCTCAAGAAGAATGATGTCACAAATTTTTTTTTATGCGTCTCCCTTCTTCTCCACCTTTTCCTATTAACTGGATATATGACCTTCCTCCAGTTCCTAGTACTGACAATCTCCTCGATGATCCCTCTGTCTCTTTCTCTTAATCCAAACTAAAGGGAGCTAAATTTTCCTTACCAGCCTTGATTGCGAAGGGTTTAATGTTTTCCTTTGGAATAAGCTCTATCGAAACCCCTTTGGAGGTTTCTTTTGGTATGTTCAGACATTCTCAACTGTGTTTATTAGCCGTTTGCTAATTATTTTCTATAATAATGCCCAATTTTATGTTTCAGTTGATGCTCTTCTACCCACTTTCATGTATAAGAATACAACCATGACCAAGTCTTTTTTGAATAAACTTGGAGAGTAATTGCTGCAAGCTTGTCGAGCCAATCCTACTACTTCTACTTTGGGTTTGTTATCTAAAGAAGAACAAGCGGCGGAAGCTATTGCTTCTATGAAAGAGGAAGAGGAACAACCTTTTGTTACCATACTCAAGAAACCCAGGCTGACTGAGGATGTTCCCTTTCGTGACACTTTGGTACCTTTGTGCAGACTCCTATTGCTCCTTTACCTATTTCTTTTGAGAGAGGTAAGGCGCCAATGCTCCCTACCTACATTATTTCCAATCTTTCTCTTAGAATGATAAGACCAGGTCTACTCATTTCTTCCTCTTCTGCTATCGTTTCAGCTACTTCTCCTCCTCAGATGGTTACTACTACTTCGGCCTCCTCTCAACCTCTTACCCTGGCCTTGCCTCCTCCGGCTCCTGGACCCCAAGCTAAAAGAACGCCTTACAGAAGACCTTCTCCGAGTCCAGGACCATCAGTTATCCATGCTTCGACGACTGAATCTACTTTCATTGCTCTGCCATCTTCCATCCCTTCTAGCTCTTCCTCTGTCATTCCCGATTCTACTACTCCCCTCCTTTCTCTTCCTTCTTGTTCTACACGACCCTCTTCTCCTTCTGCCTCCACACATCTTTTTAGGAAGGCTTTAGGTTTGCCCTCTCAACTAGGACAAGCTTCGGACCCTCCTAGTTATGGTTTTCTGCAACTACAAGGCCCTCTGGCTGAGTCTTGGCAGCATAGTCACGAACTTTTAAGGGGCACGAGTATGTCCCACCGTGTTGACAGTCATAGTCATCAAGCTATTGCCGTAAGTGTTTTTCATTATATATTATCATCGTATTATTATTTCCTGCTAACTGCATTATTGTTTCAGTTTCTCACCTCGAGTTTTCACCTAAACCAGCTACTTATTGCTCTAGAGCGGGAAAATAACAAGTTAAAAGCTCAAGTAGAGGCATTGAAAGCCAATCTTCCTCCTTCTCACACTGAGCTTTCTCAATTGCGAGAGAAAATAGCTACGTAGACTCAACAAATAGGTCTGAAGAAGGAACTGCAACATCAGCAGCAGCTATTGGCAAATAAAGAGCTTGAAAGGAAAACCTTGGAATTACGAGTCGACCGATTACATTCCAGCCTTCAGGTGGAAACCGCTTTGAAAGAAAAGTCCCTCTTAGATATTTCTCATAAAAATATTATCTTAGAGAAAGTGGAGAGGCTTCACAATATCTTTCTTTCTGATCAGGCTCAAGATTCAGCATCCAGAGATTTTGCTCTTCTACAAGAGCAAGAACAAAGAAAAGCTCAGGATGCCGAGATATCCTCACTTCAAAAGGAGATAGAGCAGCTCAAATTAGAAAGAGACACTTTCAAAAATCAAGCTACTAAACTACAAATCGAATTCCAAAGTTATAAGGAGCAGGAGGAGGATCGATGGGAGGGCAGGCGCTTAGCTTATCTAGGATCCCCACCATTCACTAATGAATATATCCGCCGGGTCATAGGGACTTTAAACCATTCCGTGACTGAAATTATTCAACAATTGAGGGAAGGTGGTTATCTACCCCGCGAACCTCCCCTTCAGTTCATAAATCGTCGCAGGCTTAATCATGAATTACCCCAGACTTGACAGGTGATTTTAAGTAAGCATAATTATGTATTCAAAAAGACTTATAAATAAAAGATTTGTAATTAAGTATTTGCAAGACTTGTAAAAAAAATTCATACTTACCTGTTTTTCTGTCCTTCATTATCTGGTTGTTGCTTCTTGAGAATACATACTGTCTTGCTTAAAAGCTTCTCCTATTGTGGTATCTTAAGTAATTATATGGTTCCGACCAATAAGGCTTCTGCGTAAACCCTTTGATCTCTATTCAGACCTGAAAAACTCCATAGGATTTATATATTCTTGGTCGCGCATACAGTTTCGAGCGATTTTAAATAGAGAACTTCATATGATTGTGACTTTTGATGGGGAATGTATTTTTAAAGGATCATATATAAAGAATTCCCTCTGAACTTTGAATCTTGGTTAGGAGTGCAATACCGAGTGATCTTTATAAAGAAATCCAGATGACTTTGAATCTAGACCAGGCATATAATCCCAAACGAGAAGGATTTCATCCAACTCTAGTTGAGGGTATAATTCCGATCGGCTTAATATGAAGAATCAACCTTTGAGTTTTTGGTCGGGCGTGTAATCCCGACCGTTTTAATATAAAGAATCTCCTCAACCTATGAGTTTTTAGTCGGGCGTGTAATCCCGATCAATTTGAGTCAATAGGATCCTGTGCTTTATCATATTTTAATCAGGTACTTAATCCTGCATGACTTTGTTAATGATAGTTTAAAGTCCTCAATTCTTCCCGAGAAGACCCGTCCGGGTTACTTCAAGGGATTTCCCGATCGATTGTGTTCTTGATAGTTTAAAGTCTCCGGTTCCTCCCAAGAAGGCCCGTCCGGGTTACTTCATGCGATTTCCCGATCGACTATGTTCTTGATAGTTTAGAGTCTCCGGTTCCTCCCATGAAGAACCGTCCGGGTTACTTCATGCGATTTCCCGATTGACTATGCTCTTGATAGTTTAGAGTCTCTGGTTCCTCCCATGAAGACCCGTCCGAGTTACTTCATGCGATTTCTCGATCGACTATGTTCTTGATAGTTTAGAGTCTCCGATTCCTCCCATGAAGGCCCGTCCGAGTTACTTCATGCGATTTCCCGATTGACTATGCTTTATGATAGTTTAAAGTCTCCGGTTCCTCCCATGAAAGCGAAGGCTTGTCCGGGTTACTTCATGCGATTTCCCGATCAACTATGTTCTTGCGAGTTTAAAGTCTCCGGTTCCTCCCATGAAGGCCCGTCCAGGTGACTTCATGCGATTTCTCGATCGACTATGTTCTTGCTAGTTTAAAGTCTCCGGTTCCTCCCATGAAGGTCCGTCCGAGTTACTTCATGCGATTTCCCAATCGACTATGTTTTATGATGATAGTTTAAAGTCTCCGGTTCCTCCCATGAAGGCCCGTCTGGGTTACTTCATGCGATTTCCTGATCGACTATATTCTTGATAGTTTAGAGTCTCCGGTTCCTCCCATGAAGACCCGTCCGGGTTACTTCATGCGATTTCCCGATCGACTGTGTTCTTGATAGTTTAGAGTCTCCGGTTCCTCCCATGAAGACCCATCCGGGTTACTTCATGCGATTTCCTGATCGACTGTCTTCTTGATAGTTTAGAGTCTCCGGTTCCTCCCATGAAGACCCATCCAGGTTACTTCATGCGATTTCCCGATTGACTGTGTCTTTGATAGTTTAGAGTCTCCGGTTCCTCCTATGAAGACCCGTCCAGGTTACTTCATGTGATTTCCCGATCGACTGTTCTTGATAGTTTAGAGTCTCCGGTTCCTCCCATGAAGACCCGTCCGGGTTACTTTATGTGATTTCCCGATAGACTGTGTTCTTGATAGTTTAGAGTCTCCGGTTCCTCCCATGAAGACCCGTCCGGGTTACTTCATGCGATTTCTCGATCGACTGTGTTCTTGATAGTTTAGAGTCTCTGGTTCCTCCCATAAAGACCCATCCAGGTTACTTCATGTGATTTCTCGATCGATTGTGTTTTATGATGATAGTTTAAAGTCTCTGGTTCCTCCCATGAAGGCCCGTCCAGGTTACTTCATGCGATTTCCCGATCGACTATGCTTTATGATAGTTTAAAGTCTCTGGTTCCTCCCATGAAGGCCCATCCGGGTTACTTCATGCGATTTCCCGATCGACTATTATTTGAGTAAAATTAAGACACTTGTACTAACCTTGTGATGGTTTTAACGTCTTTGAGATTCTTTATGGGAGCATGGCCGGCCATTCCTCAGAGCCCCTAATCAACGACTGCTTGAGTAGAATAAAAATGTTTGCCCGATAATCATCATGCTGTTTAAACTGTGTCTATTTTTCGGGCGGTATTTAGCCTGCATTATATTCACAAAATCATATGAAGTACATAAATTGCAAGCGTACTTGTCATCTTTTTGCAGAACCGAATGGAGGGAACTTGCTTAAAAGAAATTCGATCTATATTTCTTGAGCAAGATAAGCTTTGTTAAGTTCGGTAGGGATGTAAATGATTTGCACTCCATGGATGCTCGAGAATTCTTCCTTCATTGTCCTGGAGATAATATGAACCCGATGCAAGTTTTTCTACCACCTTGTAGGGTCCTCCCCATTATGGTGCCAATTTGTTAACATCGCCAGCAGACTTGACACGTTTCCATACTAGATCTCCCACCTGAAAGAATCTTGGGATGACTCTCTTATTATAATTCTGCCTCATTCGTTGTCGGTATGATGTAAGACAAGTTACAGCTTTGTCTCGAATCTCTTCTATCAAATCTAGCTCCATAAGTCATCTATCTGCATTGTCATTATCATATAGTTGTCTTTTGTCGGATTCTACTCCCACCTCTATAGGAATCACAGCTTCTCCTCCATAAACCAGTTGGAAATGAGTAATCCCTATAGCTTCTCGGGGTGTAGTACGATCTGCCCAAAGAACACTGGGCAATTTATCTACCCAGCTGACTCCAACATGATCTAGTTTGGTTTTTAGACCTCTGATAATCTCTCTGTTGGTTACTTCTGCTTGGCCATTGCTCTGTGGATACGCCACAGAGGTGAATGCTTGAGTGATACCATAGCTTTTACACCAATCTAAGATTCTATCTCCTTGAAATTGCCTTTCATTATCAAAGACTAATTTATGGGGAATACCAAATCTGCAAACAATATTCTTCCACAAGAATTTAATAACTGCATCTTTAGTAATTCGAGCAAGTGGTTCTGCTTCTACCCATTTAGAGAAATAATCTACTGCTACTAATAAAAATCTTCTCTGTGCAATTTCCATAGGAAATGGACCAACTATATCCATGCCCCACTGATCAAAGGGACAAGAAACTATAGAGGTTCTTAATAGTTGTGTAGGATGATGTGGAATATTCTGATGTTTCTGACAAGAAATGCAAGTTCTTACAAATTTGGCAGCATCTTCATGTAAAGTAGGCCAGAAGTATCCCGCTAGTAAAATTCCGCGAGCTAAGGATCTTCCTCCTATATGACTGCCACATGAGCCTTGATGAACTTCTTGTAAGATAAATTGTATATCTTCTGTTCCAATGCATTTAAGCAAAGGTCTAGAGAAAGCCCTTTTATATAACTGCTCCCCTATCATAGTATATTGAGCAGCCCTCTTCTTAGATATCCTTACTTGTTCTGTATCAATTAGAAGAATACCTTGCTGTAAATATAATATAATTTGTGCCTTCTAGTCACCTTGTATCTCTACATCAGCCTGTCTCTCAATACAAGATACTAACAACGTCTGTTCAACTGGCCGATCCAAACTCCATGGTGATATAGCAGAGACCAATTTAGCTAATTCATCCGCTACTTGATTCTCAGCTTGAGGAAGTTTTTGTATATTTACTTCTTGAAACTGAGCCTTCAATTTATCAAATGCCTCAGCGTATAATTTGAGTCTATCATTATTGATTTCGAAGTTACCTGATAATTGTTGGGCTGCTAACTGAGAATCAGAGTAAATGTAAACCCGAGCTGCTCCCACATGCTGAGCAGCTTGTAATCCTGCTATCAATGCTTCATATTCTGCTTCATTATTAGTAGCCCTATAATTCAGCCTGATAGAAAGTTGAAGCTTATCTTCTCTTGGAGATATAAGGAGAACGCCAATCCCACTACCTTGTCTGGTTGAAGATCCATCCACATAAATTTTTCAGGTATTTTCTTCTTCAAGACCTTGAACTTCTATGATGAAATCTGCTAGAGCTTGTGCCTTGATGGTCGAGCGAGGTTGGTATTGTATGTCATACTCACTAAGTTCGGTCATCCATTTGATCAACCGACCAGATGCCTCTGGGTTAAGCAAAACCCGCCCGCGAGTACTGTTGGTCAATACAATAATTGTATGTGCTAGAAAATATGGTCGCAATCTCCGGGCAGTTAACACTAATGCATAAGCCAACTTTTCGAGTATGGTATATCTACACTCGGCTCCTTTTAATAAATGGCTAGAAAAATACACAAGTTGTTGCTCTTTCCCTTCCTGTCTAACTAACACGGAGCCTACAACATTTTCATTGGCTGACAGATACACCCATAAAGTTTCTCCTACTATAGGTTTAGCCAATACAGGAAGGGTGGACAAGTAGTCTTTCAATTCCTGGAAAGCCTTGTCACATTCTTCATCCCATTGAAATTTGTTAGCTTTCCGGAGTATTTTGAAGAAATGGAAGCTACGATCGGCCGACCTTGAGATGAATCTAGACAAGGCGGTGATCCGACCGATGAGTCTTTGGGCTTCCCTCATGTTGCGTGGTGGCTCCATGTTTTGAAGTGCTTTGACCTTGCTTGGGTTGGCCTCTATTCCTCGCTCGGACACCATATACCCTAGGAACTTTCCACCTCTTGCTCCGAACAAACACTTGCTCGGGTTCAGCTTGAGCCCATATTGCCTTAATGTTTTGCAAGTCTCCTCTACATCCCTGCATAGATCAGTAACCTGAAGAGACTTAATTAAAATATCGTCAATGTATACTTTCATATTTCTCTCAATCTGTTTCTGGAAGACCTTATTCATAAGCTTTTGATAATTTGCTCCTGCATTTTTTAGTCCAAACGATATAACATTATAACAATAAGTACCTTCAGATATTATAAACTATAGACATTTTCCAATGGTTGGTAGATAGGTCAAAATCACATTTATATTAACTCTTGGGTGATTTAGCCAAAGCTAACTCAAGTTTTAATATACATGCGGATCTTGATCCTATAAACAAGAGTTGCATAGAGATGTAATTGGTAATTAGTTACCTACCGATCATACTAAGTCTTGGGTGATTTAGCCAAAGCTAACTCAAGGCGTAGTATGATGTGGATCTTGTCCCGCAAGAATTATAGCTAGTTGGTTAGAATCTAGTAGGTGTGGTTTGACCACATCTATGACTTGATTCTACAAAAGTTCTATAATTCAGTGGGAGCATCATTTAGTTAAAGGCCTAATTAAAGGATTAGTGGAATATGATATTTATTTTATGCATTTTCTGTTGTAGATTGCCATGACGTCGAACAAGAACACCTTCTCCCTGCGTTCTGTCCTTGATAAGGACAAGCTCAATGGAGCTAACTTCCTGGACTGGTACAGGAACCTGAGAATTGTTCTCACACAGGAACGAAAACTTTACATCCTGGAGCAGCTGATGTGCGTAGATTGTATACACTTATTAGCATGTTTTGACGCACATTCACATACTTTGAGCATGCTTCATCAATGCATTTTCGTACTTTCAGTTTTCCTTTTTAGCATATTTACTCTCTTTGTTTGGAGATCTACTTTTGTGCATTTTTTGTACGCAGGAGTCAAATCTGGTGAAAGATGCGTGTCTGAGGCCAAATCTGCAAGCAAAGCGATGGAGGAAGCCACGACACTTGAACCCTACATGGCCCTGCCATGGGGCTTGGGGGGTTGCCCAGGCCGTGTAAGGATGAGAGGCCGTGTAGCTGCACCAGAGAAGGAAGTTGGCATGGCCGTGTGAACCTCACACGGCCGTGCCAAGTTTTAAAGCCCAAGGAAGCCTGGGCCGTGTACATCACACGGCCATGTCAGTTTTCCAAAGACAGAAGAAGCCTCGGCCGTGTGTGCTACACGGCTGTGTGAGGTTTCTAGAGAGCAGGAGAGTGTTTGTCGTGTGCACCACAAGACCGTGCTAGGTTCCCAAAGGTGAAGGCAGTGCAGGCCGTGTGGATCTACACGACCGTGCAAAGGGAGCTTTGATAAAGGCAAGCCACGGCCGTGTACCTCACACGGCTGTGTGAGATTAGCAGAGAAGAGAGTGGAGTAGGCCGTGTGAACCTCACACGACCGTGCCTCGGGGCCGTGTGGCGCCCAAACCCCTCTTCTATATAAGGCCTCCTTCAAGATTTGAAAGGGGATCTTCTCCCCTTGGGGAGAAAGGAAGATTTGGGCGAATTCCTTCCATTCTTGGGTGGATTTCTGGGCGATCTAAGCGAAGATCTTCACCGATTCGACTCCAAGATCGAAGGATTGGATCCGAAGATCATTCTTCTCCGTAGATAAGTTTTCTTTCTCTCCTTTCTTGTATTTGAGGGTTTAGAAATGCTTGTAATCTTTGTTTCTTTCGGATTCTTTCTTCGATTTATGGAGTAGATATCTTGTTCTAGGATGGAGGGAGTATTTGTAAGGAATTCTTGATGTAAAACTTTTGTGGATCTGCCAATTTTCCATTTCTATAATTTTGTCCTATTTTGTATCTATTTGATTTTGTGTGTAATGTTGTGATTGTGCCTAATTACCATGCTTGATTGAATGTTTGGATATCTTGTTGATCTTGTAGAGGTAATTCTGTTGGAGGATCGGTGGCCGGCTTGAAGGGGGGTTGGATAGACGGCACCCCCAAATACTCGCTTTCACCCTACACTTGTTAGTGCGCAACGGAAATACAAACTAATACAAACAAGTAGAAAGCTAAACACTATAAGAAAGAGCAAGCAAACCGCTAACACGTTCGTTTAACGTGGTTCGAAGATTAGGGCTCTTACTCCACGGCTTGTCCTTGAGGTGGACGATCCCTATCCGTCGGTGGATTAGCCCCCGGCAAACTCCGGCTATCTCAAGTCGCTCCTTGTGGGTGGAGAAACCTCACCACAAACTCACCAAGACCTCTTGGATTACACAAGGACTTGAGAACTCTTGTGACTACTAATTAGGCTTTAACCAAGTCTAATTTCTTCAGGTTGACCGGCCATCCCAAGCTCCTTCTTATAGAGCTTGGGGAAATCAGCCTTGCTGATTTGCACGTTACCAGTCGACTGGTCCTTGCACCAGTCGACTGGTGCCAACCCAACGTCTCTCTCAACGGCTATCTATCAGTCGACTGGTCCCAGCCATTTTAGGCACAGAGAGCTTCTGTGCTCACCACCAGTCGACTGGTTCCAGTACCAGTCGACTGGTACAACCCTAAACTTAGGGTTTCCCATCCCGAGTACATTTCTCTCGCACTCGGACCCTCACGACTCACTTGACTCTTCTTTGCAGCCTTGACCTCTTACCTTCAAGCCTACTTCCTTTGGCTCTCGTCCCTCGGATGCATCCAAGCCCGCGGCTCGTCCCAATGCCATCCTTCGCGTATGCCTCGAAGTCGCTTCCCTCGGCCCTTGTCCTTGCTGCCTTGTCCACGGTCCCTCGGATGCTCCATCCTTCACCGGACCCGAAGCCATCAACCTGAGTCACATGTGTCACCTGCAGTCCTGCACAACTGAAGTACACATATCAAATAACAAGGGTAAACCTAACTTAAACCCTTTGCCCAAACACCAAAACACTGTTGGTGCGGGAAGCATCCGACGATCGAACTCGTGTTTTGATAACGGTAAAGAATTCAAAGTTAAGATGTTTTTTAGTCTAACAAGCCTACTTGAGGATTTCAGGAAAGTCCTAGCTGCGGTTAGGCAAAGGGAAAACCCTAGGGGGCGGTAACCCTAGGTCATAGGGGGTGGTAACCCTATGCGGAAAGTCTTGGCAGGTTGATGGCTTCAGGCAAAAGTCCTAGGGGGTGGTAACCCTAGGTGAAAAGTCCTGGTGTCGCGAACCAGGTGAAAGACTGGACTAGCCGGGGAAGCGGATGTCCAGCAGAAAGTCCGGAAGCATCGAGTGCTGAGCAAAAGTCCAGTCGATCTGGAGGATCGACTGGCAACAGGTAAATCTCCTGAGTGGAGTAGGTGAGGACGCATTCCCCGCAGAGGGAACAGTAGGCGTCGGGTCGACCTAGGGTTTCCGGAGGGAAATCCAAAGTCAGACTCGGACAGTCCGAAGACTGTCAATTATTACTTACTGTGTTTTATCAGATTCTAACACTGTCTTGCAGGGTATTTTGCTCGGATTAACCTTTGTTTGCAGGTGAGGAACCTGCTGGAAAAAGGCTGTCTGGGCGCCCGGGATGGGTCCGGGCGCCCGGAACAGGTCCGGGCGCCCGGGACCAAATTCTATCCCCTGCGCGACTTCGCCACGTGGAGCATCCTGGTTGGTTGGCCACGTCACACTCCAGGCGCCCGGAAGGGATCCAGGCACTCGGAACCGCATATAAAAGGAGGGTTGAGGTGCAACTTCAAAGAACAACGAATTCTAAGTGATCTTTCATCAACACGCTGCTCCAAAAGACGCTCCGAAGTGCTACTACAAGTGCCCGACGACCCGAAGCTTCAGAATTAGCATTTCTTGTCGTCGGTATAATTTTTGATAGCTTTTATTTGTACTCATAATTGTAATATGTTAACGAGCTTATAGTTGTTGCCTACCGGAAGCGATCAAGGATCGCGGGCCTTCGAGTAGGAGTCGACTTAGGCTCCGAACGAAGTAAAATCCTCTGCCTCTGTGTTGTCTTTATTTTATTTTCGCTATTATTCCTGCGCATGTTTTAACTCCGATAGTTTTCGATAATCGAACGAAATAGCCACGAGCGCTATTCACCCCCTCTAGCGCTTCTCGATCCGACAATTGGTATCGAGCGGGGTCGTCTTGAATCGGTGCAACCACTATTCGAGACAATTTTTTCGTGGTGTTTTGTTCGGAGTCGATTAGAATTTAGCCTTATAGCTATATTCTAATCTCTTTTACGAATCGATTTTCTGCTCAAAGTTGGTCAATACCACTTGAGCCTGTTATTTTTTTCTTCCCGCACTACTAATCCAAGACTTAGTCTTGGAATAGATCTTGTTGTTTCTGTTTTTTTTAGATCTAAATGGCCCAACAAGAAGGATTTAGCACCGTTCGTCCCCTATTATTTTTCGGAGAAGACTTCGAATATTGGAAGGG
Organism: Zingiber officinale; assembly: GCF_018446385.1. NCBI lineage: Eukaryota > Viridiplantae > Streptophyta > Magnoliopsida > Zingiberales > Zingiberaceae > Zingiber > Zingiber officinale. The sequence goes on along the minus strand of NC_056004.1, from coordinate 55,628,944 downwards.
GCGAATGGAAATTTATCTAAAGATCCAGTTCGACACCTGGATGATCGTCAAAACAGGACTGCAACTACCAACTGGTACAGACGGTAAGCCTGGGAGGCAGCATTTATCAAAAAGGTGGAAGCCGACGCCAAAGCCACCTACACAATCCAGTGCGGTCTTACCAAAGAAGAGCTCAACAGAGTCGGTCCATTCTCCTCCGCAAAGGAACTATGGGAGAAACTGATCGAATTACACGAGGGCACCTCAGAAACCAAGGTAAGTAAACGTGATTTGTTACTAAATAAACTATATAATTTGAAAATGCAGGAAGGTGAGACGACAAGCTCTTTGCACTCCCGAATTCAAGATATCCTGAATTCTCTACATGGAATCGGGCAGAAGGTAGAAAACAGAGATATAATAAGGTATGCCCTTAACTCATTCCCTAGGAGTACACTATGGGCATCAATGGTAGATGCCTATAAAGTCTCTAAGGATTTGTCCTCCTTGAAATTAGACGAATTATTTAGTGAATTCGAACTCCATGAACAAACTAATGCACAGCCATCCGAGAAAGGGATTGCTTTGATTGCAGGAACGAGTCGAACACGGGAATCAAGAGGACGGCGAAAAATTGAATCGGAATCAGAAGACGAACCTGACTCAGAAGATTTAGAAGATGAACTGACCAGCGAACTTGTGAATCTTGTAAAGAAGCTCTACAAGAAGAAGAAGGGCTTCAACAAGAAAGAACTAAAGAAGGCAGTCCAATCCAGGGAGGCCCAACAAAACTCAAAGGTAAAGTTCGAAGTCACATGTTACGGGTGCAACCAAAAAGGGCATATCAAGGCCAACTGTCCCAACCAAAAGGAGGTCAAAAAGCAAAGAAGAAAGAAGGCCCTAAAGGCAACCTGGGACGAATCTTCTTCGGAGGACGAAGACGATGAACTCGACCAAACGAGTTTACTCGCATTGATGGCCCGGGACCAGATCATCGAATCCGAGAGCAAATCAGAAGCCGACTCCGAGCAAAGCCACGGATCCGCATCCGTTTCCGAAGGGCCAGACTCCGCTGTAAGTATTCCTAGGCTTAATAATTTAGTCAATTATTTACTTCGCAAATTAGCCAAGTCAAATTTGAAAATTAAGCCACTTTTAAAAGAAGTAATCATTCTTAAAGGAGTAACTAACTCAAAATCTTTAACTGAAGATTCAACTCAAGTACAACAACTTGAGAAAGAAAATTCAAATCTGAAAAATCAGTTAAATGATTTAAAAATTACTTTAGAAAAGTTCTCTCTGGGCTCCAAGAATTTGGATCTAATTCTTGGGACACAAAGAGCCGTCTACAATAGAACTGGGCTAGGATATAAAAGTAAAAAGAAATATAAATCTTATTTATCCTTAATAAACAAACAAAGTAGTAAATCAGTCCAAGCATGGGTCCCCAAGTCCAAATTGATAAATCAAATTGGACTTGGCCAATACTGGGTTCCGAAGGATCAAATATACTTCCTCGACAGACCATATCGAGGCCGTGACCCAGGGAAAGCTAAAATGAAAACGATCGTAATTCAAAATTCAAAATTAAATTAAAAATTTAAAATTAAAAATCAAATTCAAAATTCGAAATTAAATTAAAAATTTAAAATTAAAAATCAAATTCAAAATTCAAAATTCAAAATTAAATTAAAAATTAAAAATTAAAAATCAAATTCATAATTTTCAAAATTAAACAAATCGAAATTATAAATGAAAAATAGATGGAGGGTCCAAACTAGCTGGCACCTCCAACTGAACTACCCGACAGGGTAACTGAACCTAATTTACCCGAAATGGGTAAAACAAGAATAGATTACCCGGCAGGGTAGTTAAGGTTAGATTAAAACGAGATAAGTTTAACTTGAACCACAGTACTGGTGAAGTTTTTGGATGATAGTACGTTAGGGAAACTTGGGCATCGCATGTCTAGGAAGATATGGCTTCGACCTGGTGCATTTGGCCAAGTGGAACTGACCGAAGCTACCCTTAAATATATCCTAACTAGTTAGACCAAGTTTTAATATTAAGTTCAATGGGTAGGACTATTTGGAAAACCTCGAAGGCATGGTTACTTTAATGAGCTCCTTGTGACTCACCATAGCCCAGAAGTTTATCCAAAGAATGCTTACTTGTTGAATCCAAAGCTAAACCTGAATCTAACACAAGACTAAACAAAACCCTTAAATTGAACCCCAATTCATCTCACAAAAAATTATAGAATTCCCTGATTGAGAAATTAGATCGGGTGAGATGACTAAGTAATTAAAATTTCAAAATTATTTTAAAAACTTAAATTTCAAAATTATTTTAAAAACTTAAATCTCAAAATTATTTTAAAAAACTTAAATTTCAAAATTATTTTAAAAAACTTAAATTTCAAAATTATTTTTTTTAAAAAAAAACTTAAATTTCAAAATTATTTTAAAAACTTAAATTTCAAAATTATTTTAAAAAACTTAAATTTCAAAATTATTTTAAAAAACTTAAATTTCAAAATTATTTTAAAAACTTAAATTTCAAAATTATTTTAAAAACTTAAATTTCAAAATTATTTAAAAAAAAAACTTAAATTTCAAAATTATTTAAAAAAAAAAAACTTAAATTTCAAAATTATTTTAAAAATTTAAATTTCAAAATTATTTTAAAAACTTAAATTTTAAAATTATTTTAAAAAACTTAAATTTCAAAATTATTTTAAAAAACTTAAATTTCAAAATTATTTTAAAAACTTAAATTTCAAAATTATTTTAAAAACTTAAATTTCAAAATTATTTTAAAACTTAAATTTCAAAATTATTTTAAAAACTTAAATTTCAAAATTATTTTAAAAACTTAAATTTCAAAATTATTTTTAAAACTTAAATTTCAAAATTATTTTAAAAACTTAAATTTCAAAATTATTTTAAAACTTAAATTTCAAAATTATTTTAAAACTTAAATTTCAAAATTATTTTAAACTTAAATTTTAAAATTATTTTATAAACTTAAATTTCAAAATTATTTTAAACTTAAATTTCAAAATTATTTTAAAACTTAAATTTCAAAATTATTTTAAAAACTTAAATTTCAAAATTATTTTCAAAACTTAAATTTCAAAATTATTTAAAAACTTAAATTTCAAAATTATTTTAAAACTTAAATTTCAAAATTATTTTAAAAAACTTAAATTTCAAAATTATTTTAAAAACTTAAATTTCAAAATTATTTTAAAAACTTAAATTTCAAAATTATTTTAAAAACTTAAATTTCAAAATTATTTTAAAAACTTAAATTTCAAAATTATTTTAAAAACTTAAATTTCAAAATTATTTTAAAAAAAAAAACTTAAATTTCAAAATTATTTTAAAAACTTAAATTTCAAAATTATTTAAAAAAAAAAAACTTAAATTTCAAAATTATTTTAAAAACTTAAATTTCAAAATTATTTTAAAAACTTAAATTTCAAAATTATTTTAAAAACTTAAATTTCAAATTTATTTAAATTTTAAAATTATTTCAAAAATTAAAATTCGAAATTAAATTAAAAATTGAAAATTAAAACATTAATAATAATAATAAAAATAATAATTATATGAATTCCAAGGTCAAAAACCGGGGGCAGGCGCCCCCGGTATTCAGACCCCGGGCGCCCGGAACACGTCCGGGCGCCCGGACTCCCTTATATATAGGGGGCAGGAGGCGCCCCCTACCCTTGCACCCAAGTCTTCCTTAAGCTTCTTCTCAGCTTCCCTGCGAAGACTTTCAAAATTAAATTTTTTTTTTCTGTGGTTGATACGAAGTCGTGACTCAACCGAGGCTGTCAGTTCTAAAATTTCTAACAATGGCTCCTCGGTAAAATTTCTATCCCCTCCTAAAATTCATTTTTTATAATTTTTTCTGTCTTTTCTTCTTCCTTAGTATAATATTAGTTTCAAATTTAGGAAGCGTACTAAATCTGGTGCTGGGCCCTCTACCCCTAGCATTGACCCTAGGTTTCCCACCGACGAACTTAGGATTAAGTTTATGTCAACAAATTACATGGCCATTAGAACCAAATGTATAGACAGATCATTCTTTTTACGCTCTTGTATTCCAGTCTCCGAGACTATAAACCACTATAGGCTGCGAAACCTAGTTGAGTGCACCAGCGCAGTAAACATAAGTTTATGTGCCGAATTTTACAACAACCTAGTGAAATTAGACGACTACTCCTATACCACTAGGGCAGCTGGCACGGATATCACATTATCTCCCACCACCATTCGTGAGTTTCTAGGATTACGAGAGTCACCGTGCACCTTTCTGTGCTATCCTCCTAGGGAGCTACCTTTTGGAGATCCCTACTCACATATTACCCTCGATACGATCTATTCGTTCTTCTTTGAGGACCAGCGTGATCCCACTGAGACCCAGTTTAGGTCACTTAACCTTAGAATTCAGGACTACGCCCTTTATAGGGTTCTAGTACTTTGTATTCTACCGCTAACCACTCATGACATTGCGGTGATGTGTCCATTTCACTCCTTCCTGCTCTATGCCCTGTGTCAGAGGTTAGACATAGACATCAGTCTTCACATCTTTTCCACTATCATTTATGCAGCTGGATACGTGACCAGCAGACGAGTACATATGCCTTATTGTCATATTCTGACAGCGTACATGTCCTCATTACACATTGATGTCACCAGAGGTGACATCCGCTACATGACCGAGTTTGACATCATAGGAGCTAGGAAAATTTCCCTAGCAAATATCCATATAGACGATGAGGGTACCATGTCCTGGCGTAGGGGGGCACAGCACCAGCAGGCAGAGGAGGCAGAGCATGATGAGTTCATGTTGGCACTATTTCCTGAGGAGGCTGCTCCTGCCCCACCACCACCTCGAGCACCACATCCAGCTCCCCGCACTCTTGCTGATCGAGTTTCCGGACTAGAGAGAGCTATGTCGAGTCTCCAGCACGAGAACTCCGAGTTTCATCAGTCCATGCGACGAGAGGTCTCCGATCTTCGACGAGAGGTTCGACAGGAGGTCTCCGACTTACGACGAGACGTACGACAGGAGCTCTCCGACTTGCGCCGAGATCTACGAGAGGACGATTGGGTTCGTCACACTGAGATCCTGACACTACTCCGGTCGCTGGGTTCCGGACCACCTCCCTCACCATCTCAGTAGCTCCTACTATTGCTCTATTATGACTCTAGTACAGCTTGTAGTAGCTCTATTATGACTCTTTTATCTATGTCGACTTTTTAGTCTAATGGAACGTTTCACTTCAGGCTTGATTGACTATATCTAATAAATTAGTCTTTTAGTCACATTTGTTTTCAAATTCTAGGAAAAATAGTCTTTCAAAACTCCAATTTTACTAGACTTTCAAAAGTTGGGTTTAGTCCAGGTTATCCCCCTAGATATCATGTTCCCCTAGAATTAAGCCAGAGCATCTCACAAAACACCTAGGTTTACCTTGATTGTGATTGAAAAACATAGAATGGCGTGAGATGCATAGGGTATAGCCTGGACTCAAGAATGCTTATATCTGTGCATCAATATGAGTCTGGGCGTTAAATATGCAATAAACATTAATCAAGTTAAAGTTCTCCAGCTCTAGTCAAGTCTATCTGGACCTAAATAACTTAACTTGACTAACCTAGTAAAAGCTATTGTCCTATAGACAATCAGCAAGTAGCTAAAGGTTAGACAGTTGGTAAAAGATACTCAATTTCTTTTTTTAAGAATGTTTTGTTCTCTATGGCTCTGATACCTAATATATAAACATGACTTGTGCTTGGAGTTAAGGACCAACTGAACTTAAAAGAATAATCTTGTCCTAAAAACTTAAATTCCAATTGACCTTAAACTTCCAAACTCTGTTGAATATTGCTAACTTTAATCATGTACAACTCTTTATACATTGCTCATTTTTTTTAATTATGGCAAAGGGGGAGAGTAGCAAAAATGTAAACATAAAATTCAAGTTAAAAATTAAGGGGGAGAAAAAATTAAGGGGGAGCCAAAGTTAAGGGGGAGTATATAGGGCAAAATTTACTTTAGTTACCTTGTTCATCTATACTTAGCAAATTTTGCCTGTGGTTAAAATGACTATCTATTCGCTTGTTTACTTAACTTCGAATTTGTGTTGCCATAATCAAAAAGGGGGAGATTGTTGGTGCGGGAAGCATCCGACGATCGAACTCGTGTTTTGATAACGACAAAGAATTCAAAGTTAAGATGTTTTTTAGTCTAACAAGCCTACTTGAGGATTTCAGGAAAGTCCTAGCTGCGGTTAGGCAAAGGGAAAACCCTAGGGGACGGTAACCCTAGGTCATAGGGGGTGGTAACCCTATGCGGAAAGTCTTGGCAGGTTGATGGCTTCAGGCAAAAGTCCTAGGGGGTGGTAACCCTAGGTGAAAAGTCCTGGTGTCGCGAACCAGGTGAAAGACTGGACTAGCCGGGGAAGCGGATGTCCAGCAGAAAGTCCGGAAGCATCGAGTGCTGAGCAAAAGTCCAGTCGATCCGGAGGATCGATGGCAATAAAGGTAAATCTCCGAGTGGAGTAGGTGAGGCGCGTTCCTGCGCAGAGGAGCAGTGAGGCATCGGGTCGACCTAGGGTTTGGAGGAAATCCAAAGTCGAGACTTGACAGACTCAAGGCATCAATTATTACTACTATGTTTTATCGATTCTAACATCTTGCGGTATTTTGCTCGGACTAACCTTTGTTTGCGGTGAGGAACCCATCGGAAAAAGGCCGTCAGGCGCCGGATGGTCCGGCGCTCCGGAGGTCCGGGCGCCCGGCAGGCGGCGCCCGGGACCAAATTCTATCCCCTGCGCGACTTCGCCACGTGAAGCATCCTGGTTGGTTGGCCACGTCACACTCCAGGCGCCCAGAAGGGATCCAGGCGCCCGGAACCGCATATAAAAGGAAGGTTGAGGTGCAACTTCAAAGAACAACGAATTCTAAGTGATCTTTCATCAACACGCTGCTCCAAAAGACGCTCCGAAGTGCTACTACAATTGCCCGACGACCCGAAGCTTCAGAATTAGCATTTCTTGTCATCGGTATAATTTTTGATAGCTTTTATTTGTACTCATAATTGTAATCTGTTAACGAGCTTATAGTTGTTGCCCACCGGAAGCGATCAAGGATCGCGGGCCTTCGAGTAGGAGTCGACTTAGGCTCCAAACGAAGTAAAATCGACCTGTCTCTTTGTGTTGTCTCTTTATTTTATTTTCGCTTATTCCGCTGCATGTTTTAACTCCGATAGTTTTTCGATAATCGAACGAAATAGCCACGAGCGCTATTCACCCCCCCTCTAGCGCTTCTCGATCCAACAAACACATGGTCCCACGAACCATTGGGATTGCTCTAACAATTTCTTCATTCTATTTTCCGAGGGATCTTCGTGACAGGAACATGCCCGTGTAAGGACGTTTGAGGGATTATCTTGAAGGGGAAATTAGGTAATTCAAGAGGGTAGGATAGATTTATGCATTAATCTTTATATCTTGATGGGTTGATGAGTGATGGATTCTTATGTTTATTTTCTGAGGGACGCTCGTGACAGGCAAGCCCGTGTAAGGACAACATAGATTCATTCCTAATTGATCAATCTAGGTATAGATTTCAGTCCTAGGTCGGTTCTCTATTGCAAGAGAGAACCGACAACCTTCTACAAATGATGGACAATTGAGAAAAAGGATTTGGTAGATCATTTACATTAAAGAACCTTACAAAGAAACCAAAACTCCTAGAATATCCCTTATCATTGCCTTTATTCTTGTTGCCTATTCTTTCATTCTTTTGTTTACTTTTCATAGTTACACCTAGACTTTGTTAATCCATTGATTTGTTGTCTAGCTAATTTGTTTTGAAATATTCTTAGTGCTTATTCCAGTCCCTGTGGATACGATAATCTTTTATATTACTTGTGATATTTCTGTACACTTGCGGAGAGACAACAAGTTTTTGGAGCCGTTGCCGGGGACTGCGCTATAATATTAGGAATTATCAATTGAGTTAGACTAGACATAACTTTTCTTTTCATAGTTGTAATCTAATTGTTAGAATTATGTTTTCATAAGTTTTTCCTTTCTTGTATAACATTCTTGTCAATTCTTTGGAGTCGTGTAGCTGCACCAGAGAAGGAAGTTGGCAAGGCCGTGTGAACCTCACACGACCGTGCCAAGTTTTAAAGCCCAAGAAGCCTGGGTCATGTACACCACACGACCATGTCAATTTTCTAGAGACAGAAGAAACCTCGACCATGTGTGCTACATGGCCGTGTGAGATTTCCAGAGAGCAGGAGAGTGTTGGCCATGTGCACCACATGACCGTGCCAGGTTTCCAGAGGTGAAGGCAGTGCAGGCTGTGTGAATCTACATGGCCGTGCAAGGAGAGCTTTGATAAAGGCAAGCCATGACTGTGTACCTCACATGTCCGTGTGAGATTAGCAGAGAAGAGAGTGGAGTAGGCCGTGTGAACCTCACACGGCCGTGCCTCAGGGTCGTGTGGCGCCCAAACCCCTCTTCTATATAAGGCCTCCTTCAAGATTTGAAAGGGGATCTTCTCCCCTTGGGGAGAAAGGAAGATTTGGGCGAATTCCTTCCATTCTTGGGTGGATTTCTGGGCGATCTAAGGGAAGATCTTCACCGATTCAACTCCAAGATCGAAGGATTGGATCCGAAGACCATTTTTCTCCGTAGATAAGTTTTCTTTCTCTCTTTTCTTGGATTTGAGGGTTTATAAATGCTTGTAATCTTTGTTTCATTAGGATTCTTTATTCGATTTATGGAGTAGATATCTTGTTCTAGGATGGAGGGAGTATTTGTAAGGAATTCTTGATGTAAAACTCTTATGGATATGCCAATTTCCGATTTCTATGATTTTGTCCTATTTTGTATCTATTTGATTTTGTGTGGAATGTTGTGATTGTGCCTAATTACCATGCTTGATTGAATGTTTGGATATCTTGTGGATCTTGTAGAGGTAATTCTTCATTCGATTTTCCGAGGTATCTTCGTGACAGGAACATGCCCTTGTAAGGACGTTTGAGGGATTATCTTGAAGGGGAAATTAGGTATTTCAAGAGGGTATGATAGATTTATGCATTAATCTTTATATCTTGATGGGTTGATGAATGATGGATTCTTATGTTGATTTCTGAGGGATGCTCGTGAGAGGCAAGCTCGTGTAAGGAAAACATAGATACATTCTTAATTGATCAATCTAGGTATAGATTTCAGTCCTAGGTTGGTTCTCTATTGCAACAGAGAACCGACAACCTTCTACAAATGATGGATAATTGAGAAAAAGGATTTGGTAGATCATGTTGGTGCAACATCCCTTAGGTCAAGGTTGACCTGGTTAACCAAGCTGAGTCTTGGTTTGGGTTTAGATGTTTGACAATAAGATAGTGATTGAAGTAGAGTCAAGTAGGTCAAGAGTGACCGGATACTTGACTGGAAAGTCCTGGTGAGTGAAGCCAGGTGAAAGTCCTAGTGAGTGAAGCTAGGCAGAAGGAAATCCTGGTGAGTGAAGCCAGGTGAAAGTTCTAGTGAGTGAAGCTAGGCAGAAGGAAATCCTGGTGAGTGAAGCCAGGTGAAAGTCCTAGTGAGTGAAGCTAGGCAGAAGGAAATCCTGGTGAGTGAAGCCAGGTGGAAGTCCTAGTGAGTGAAGCTAGGCAGAAGGAAATCCTGGTGAGTGAAGCCAGGTGAAAGTCCTAGTGAGTGAAGCTAGGCAGATGGAAAACCCTAGTGAGTGAAGCTAGGTATAAGTCCTGGTGAGTGAAGCCAGGCAAGGGAAATCCAGATGGATCAAGGATGATTGGACATCTGGTGTTGGGAAGTCCAAGTAGGTCAAAGGATTGACTGGATACTTGGCAAGGAAGGAAATCCAGATGGATCAAGGATGATCGGACATCTGGTGTTGGGAAGTCCAAGTAGGTCAAAGGATTGACTGGATACTTGGCATGAAGGAAATCCAGATGGGTCAAGGTTGACCAGACATCTGGTGAAAGTCCAAGTAGGTCAAGGGAGTGACCGGATACTTGGCACGACGAGAAAAAGTCCAAGTGGGTCAAAGGGATTGACCGGACACTTGGTGGGGAGTCCTGGCAGGTCAAGGGAGTGACCAGATGCTAAGGCATGATGTACCAACAGGTCAAGGTTGACCGGATGTTGGTAAGGGAGGTTTGGGACTTGGTTTTGGGCAAAAACCAAGTGCTGGATCGATCCGTGGATCGATCCAGGCTCTGGATCGATCAGTGGATCGATCCAGATTCTTCCCAGCGAACAGAAAGCTTCTGGATCGATCCAGAGGTCCCGATCGATCAGCCGATCGATCGGGACGATGCTGCTTCGCGCGACAAGCGCTGGATCGATCCGTGGATCGATCCAGGCGCTATTTCCAGAGCACAGAGGTACTCTGGATCGATCCGTGGATCAATCCAAAGCCTCCCCGATCGATTCAGAACATTTGAATCGATCGGGATCCGACCGTTGCGTCGTGTTTAAAGCCGCAGGCGAGCGTGGTCTTCGGATCCCTTTACGATCTCATCTCAGCTCCTCGCCAGCTTCTCCACAGCTCTCTACAAGCACGTGATCGCCAGTTCTTGAAGGATCTTGGAGGCTTTCCAAGTCAAGAGGTGGATCTATTGCAAGAAGAAGAAACTAGGGTTAGGGTTTGCACTCATTGTAAGCTTGTAAGCTTCTATTTCTTGTACTCTTTCCTTTTCTTCTTGTATTGAGTGTTGTAGGGCTTCTCCGCCTTTGGTAGTTACCATAAAGGAGAGTTTATTTAGTGGAGGGTGTGTGCGTTGGTGTGGATCCTTGGATTAGTCACCTCTTGTGAGGTGGATACCAAGTAAACCAACTTTGTTAGCGTTGTGTTTGTTTTGTGTATTTCCCGCTGCATATCTTTGAAGAAACAAGCAACGCGAAGCGACGAGCTATTCACCTCCCCCCTCTAGCTACTTTTGGTCCTAACAAGTGGTATCAGAGCGAGGCCGCTCTTCACCGGAATCATCGCCGGAAGGGTCAAGCATATCAAGAAAAGCTAGAGGGTGAAGAAGTTGGAGCAAATTCTTCAAGTTCAAGACTTTATCAAGCTCAACTTTAAGATGCAATTCCAAGATGGGCTTGGATTTGACACAAGGGTGGCTCCACCATACACTTCTACGAGTTTCGATTCTTCGAAATCAAGAATCGAAAATTTTCTTATGATGGAGATAGAGCAATGGTTTGCTCTAATGGAAGGCTTCAAGGCTCCAAGAAATTCAAAGGGTAAAGTTCTCAAGAGGAGCAAGTGGAGCCAAGAGCAAGTCCAAAGGTGCGAGGCTAATGACAAAGTGACCAAGCTTTTGGTCAATTTATTGCCAAGCACCATGCTTTGCAAAATTGGAGAATTTGAAGATGCAAAGGAATTATGGAGCAAATTGGACAAGCTTCATGAAGAGATCCCCTCCACTGTACAAGATCATGAAGAATCTAGAGAGGGTGACTCTTTGGAGCAAGACCAAGAGGAGGACTCCGAGGTTGAGAGATGCTCAACCTCCGAAGAAGAGGAAATCCAAGAAGCTTCATCCTCAAGGGAATGCAACGAAGGGAACAAGGAGGGAGCATACTCCTTGTTTCATGTTCAAGATGATGAAGCCTCCATCTCTAGGATTGAGGGGGAGCAATCCTTGGTGACGCCGGATCAAGAAGAAGGAGAGGCTTCTACATCCGGGTCAAGTGAAGAAGAAGAAGATGGTGCCACCTCCGAAATTCAAGAAATATCAAATGGAGGAGCAAGTGCCATCCCTACACAAGAAGGTATAAACATTTCAATTAATAATAAAAATCATATCATATGTTTTGAGTGTAGGGAAAGTGGGCACTACAAGAGCAAGTGTCCCAACTTGGCCAAGAAGAAGGGTCAAGTGACGCAAAAGGGCAAGGAGAAGCCCGAGGAGACCATTCCCGGAACAAAGAAGAGCAAGGAGCATATCATATGCTTCTCTTGCAATCAAAAGGGGCATTATCGGAGTCAATGCCCTAAGGGGAAGAAGATGGTCAAGGCTCAAGGAGGAAGCTCAAGTCAAGGGGGAGCCTCTAAGGTAAAAAGGAAGGTAACATTTATTGAGCCTACCCCTTTACATTATGGTAAAAAGCATGATAGTTCTAACTTTTATCATTTTAATGCAATTTACCATAAGAATAGGAAGCATGAGGGCTTTAAGGAAAAGCATGTGGCCCTACATGCCAAAACTACTACATCTAAGGCTAGGAATGTAGGTAAAAGTCTAGGCAAGAACTCTAAGGATTGTAGCTACAAGCCTAGAAACAAAAATGCTCATGAACTAAATGGAAAACAAAACTAAGGACTTAGTGATGGAAAATCAAGTCTTGAGGTCAAGACTTGATAAAATGGAAAAGACCCTAAAAAGGATGGAAAATATCCTATTAGGGCAAAAAGAGCATAACCTAGGTTTAGGGGTACAAAAGCCATCCAATGGCCATAGAGGTTTGGGATACAAACCAAAGGCTAAGAAGGATGTGCCCTCTTACCATAGAGTTCCATATAGTTATGGAACAAACCCTAGGTCTAGTGGTCAAGCCAAAAATACTAGGGAAGTCATCCCTAAGAGTATTTTTGCAATAAATGTGACTAAGGCTTCTAAGAAGTCTAAGAAAGTCACAAACAAGGTCACAAGGGAGGCTATCCCTAGAGTTGACCTAGAAAGTGTGACCAAGGCCTCCAAGAAGCCAAACAAGGTCACTAGGAAGGTATCTAGGGAAGTTATCCCTAGTGAGTATCTAGAGCATCCAAGGAGCACCAATAGGTGTTGGGTTCCTAGGAGCATCTTCTCTACCCCATAGATGGGTTAGAGAGTGTCAACTCCGCTTAGAAGGGTAGTTAACCCAACTTTGAGGAAATTGACACTCAAGGAGCATTTTCAAGGTTTTTGTTAACCTTTGAAAATGAAATGGAACTATTATTTACTCCTTGAAAGAGTAAAATGTGCCTAGTGGTGAAAATTTGATTTTAATCTTAAAAGGCACATATTGGGAAATTCATAAGAGCTACCAAGTTGGGATTTTGGTATGTTCTTAGGAAATTTAAGGCAATCCGGGCCTTAACTTTAAAGTGCTACTCTTGTGGAAAAATGAAATATGCCAACATTTGAGGAATATGCTTAATTTCAATTGGCATAAATTAATCAAGGGAATTAGAAATGCCAATTTAGGTTTTGGCGTTTTCGTGACGCACTTAAGGGCAATCTAGGATTAAGTTGTAAGTTTAGCTAAGGTTTTAAGAATACTTAGATAGTTAATCTAGGTATATTTTATTTATGCTAAATCTTGCCATGATTGTTTGCCCATCATATGCCATGACATCATGTCTACTTTTGCATTCATGACTTATTATGAAAAATACAAAAATACCATGTCATGACATTCATACATCATGTAATTATAGGATATTTTCTTTTGAAAATTATTTCTTTTTGATGTATGTCATAACATTATCATGCATTAAGTTTAATTCCTTGTAATTAAGGACAAAAGGCATTTAACAACACTTATTAACAAGTGACATCCTAGGTGGGTGTCTAATATCTCCAAAATGCCTAGATAGATATGCATGATCCCTAGAATAGGGCAAAACCAAAATCTTACATCTCACAAAGACCTATAAGATGACTTGTATGTGTTTCAGTGCACATTAGATACAAGTGAGATGTTAGGATGATGAACAAAACTCAAGATGTTGATTTAGTGCATTCTTTTGAGTTTTAAGTTCATCAAAACACATAGTTATGTGTTTTCCCATCATTGAGAAAGCTAATGTACAAGTCATGTGCATTATACCCAAGGAACATGATGGGATATTGATTTTGAAAATGTTTTTAAAATGTTCTTGGAAAACCTTGGTGAAGACTATCTTTTGATAGTAATCACCATTGAATAGTTAGACACAAACTTGAAGAAAACGCTAAAGTTTTTGTAAGTTTTCAAGTTTGTATCAATCTTTGAAAATATGAAGTATTTTCATAGAACATTATTTTTCCATGATTAAGTATGCCCTAAATAATGTCTACACGAAATTTCATGATTTTTGGATTTTTGTAGAATTTTCTAGGGGTTTCTGAAGTTGGCTGAATTTGAAATTCAGCAACTATCAGAGGCTCCGATCGATCCATGGATCGATTGGAGTGCCTGAATCGATCCGTGGATCGATTCAGAAGGCAACTCTTGCGAGCAGAAGCTCGCTGGATCGATCAGCCGATCGATCCACACATCCTGAATCGATCAGTGGATCGATTCAAATAGGTTGAATCGATTGGAACCCAACTCCAATCGATCCAGGACGCTGATTTTGGCTGGGAAGGTCTGATTTCAGCACTCTAAACCTATTTTAGTCTAGGTAACCATTCCAAACCCCTAAAAATACATTTGTATACATAAAACGGGTGTTTTCGTGTGGAAAACAAGGATGGATTGGTTAAGGAAGGCTAAGTTGAAGTTTAGGTTGAGGTTTGTTTCAAATTTTGAATATTTGAACCTCAAAACTTCTAAATTTGGGTTTCCTAAAGGTTTAGGGATTCCAAGTCATTGTTGGTGCAATGACAGAAGTTACCACCATGTCTTTAGGGGGAGGGACTCTTTAAAGGCATGAAAATTATTTTTCATGAACCTTGGAAGGTGGTTAACTTTCTGTTGAGTATATGCTCAAGGTTGAGCATGGGTTGAAAATGGGGAGTGGATATCCTCATTGTTCAAGTGATTTCAAAGGATAATGCTCAAGGATGGGCATTTGCCTACATTGGGGGAGAATGTAGGGGTAAGGATAATGAAGGGTATGGGACCTTCAGTATCGTGTTGATCACAACGAGTGAAGTTGTGAACAACGATGAGCAACTCTTCAGGGGGAGAGTCTTCAACAAATGGAGTTGTTGAAGTGTGCCCAAAATTGGAGCATAGGTTGATGTGTGTCCAAATATGGGTTGATGTGTTTTATCAATAGGGGATTGATGTGTGCCAATAGGGGGAGAATGAAAGGGCTTGTGAAAGGAAGTAAGTTAGGCTTTCATTACCTAGAGGGAGTTTGCCCTCTTAGGAGGAGAATGAAGAGCTTAACTTATGCTTTCATTACCTAGTGGCATGAAGAATGAGGCTATGGGATTAGCCTAACTTACATGTGGTATTGTAAGTGTTATTGTGTTATTGTCAAACATCAAAAAGGGGGAGATTGTTGGTGCAACATCCCTTAGGTCAAGGTTGACCTGGTTAACCAAGCTGAGTCTTGGTTTGGGTTTAGATGTTTGACAATAAGATAGTGATTGAAGTAGAGTCAAGTAGGTCAAGAGTGACCGGATACTTGACTGGAAAGTCCTGGTGAGTGAAGCCAGGTGAAAGTTCTAGTGAGTGAAGCTAGGCAGAAGGAAATCCTGGTGAGTGAAGCCAGGTGAAAGTCCTAGTGAGTGAAGCTAGGCAGAAGGAAATCCTGGTGAGTGAAGCCAGGTGGAAGTCCTAGTGAGTGAAGCTAGGCAGAAGGAAATCCTGGTGAGTGAAGCCAGGTGAAAGTCCTAGTGAGTGAAGCTAGGCAGATGGAAAACCCTAGTGAGTGAAGCTAGGTATAAGTCCTGGTGAGTGAAGCCAGGCAAGGGAAATCCAGATGGATCAAGGATGATTGGACATCTGGTGTTGGGAAGTCCAAGTAGGTCAAAGGATTGACTGGATACTTGGCAAGGAAGGAAATCCAGATGGATCAAGGATGATCGGACATCTGGTGTTGGGAAGTCCAAGTAGGTCAAAGGATTGACTGGATACTTGGCATGAAGGAAATCCAGATGGGTCAAGGTTGACCAGACATCTGGTGAAAGTCCAAGTAGGTCAAGGGAGTGACCGGATACTTGGCACGACGAGAAAAAGTCCAAGTGGGTCAAAGGGATTGATCGGACACTTGGTGGGGAGTCCTGGCAGGTCAAGGGAGTGACCAGATGCTAAGACATGATGTACCAACAGGTCAAGGTTGACCGGATGTTGGTAAGGGAGGTTTGGGACTTGGTTTTGGGCAAAAACCAAGTGCTGGATCGATCCGTGGATCGATCCAGGCTCTGGATCGATCAGTGGATCGATCCAGATTCTTCCCGGCGAACAGAAAGCTTCTGGATCGATCCGTGGATCGATCCAGAGGTCCCGATCGATCAGCCGATCTGGATCGATCCGTGGATCGATCCGGTGAGTCCCCAGGTCGGATCGATCCGTGGATCGATCCAAAGCCTCCCCGATCGATTCGGAACATTTGAATCGATCGGGATCCGACCGTTGCGTCGTGTTTAAAGCCGCAGGCGAGCGTGGTCTTCGGCATCTCTTCACGATCTCATCTCAGCTCCTCGCCAGCTTCTCCACAGCTCTCTACAAGCACGTGATCGCCAGTTCTTGAAGGATCTTGGAGGCTTTCCAAGTCAAGAGGCGGATCTATTGCAAGAAGAAGAAACTAGGGTTAGGGTTTGCACTCATTGTAAGCTTGTAAGCTTCTATTTCTTGTACTCTTTCCTTTTCTTCTTGTATTGAGTGTTGTAGGGCTTCTCCGCCTTTGGTAGTTACCATAAAGGAGAGTTTATTTAGTGGAGGGTGTGTGCGTTGGTGTGGATCCTTGGATTAGTCACCTCTTGTGAGGTGGATACCAAGTAAACCAACTTTGTTAGCGTTGTGTTTGTTTTGTGTATTTCCCGCTGCATATCTTTGAAGAAACAAGCAACGCGAAGCGATGAGCTATTCCCCCCCCCCCCCCCCCCCCTCTAGCTACTTTTGGTCCTAACAGATCATTTACATTAAAGAACCTTACAAAGAAACCAAAACTCCTAGAATATCCCTTATCATTGCCTTTATTCTTATTGCCTATTTTTTCATTCTATTGTTTACTTTTCATAGTTACACCTAGACTTTGTTAATCCATTGATTTGTTGTCTAGCTAATTCGTTTTGAGATATTCTTAGTGCTTATTCCAGTCCCTGTGGACATGATAATCTTTTATATTACTTACGATATTTTCGTACACTTACGGAGAGACAACAGCAGCCCATTCCCGCGACACCTACTGCCACTGCCACGCGAGCTGACCGTGATGCTTACAAGAAGCATCAAGATGATGCATTAGATGTGTCATGTCTTATGCTCGCAACCATGAACTCTGAGCTTCAGAAGCAACACCAGTTGATGGGTGCTTATGATATGGTTGAACATCTCTGTCAACTATATCAAGGACAAGCTAGACACGAGAGATTCGAGATCTCTAAGGCACTATTTCAGTGCAAGATGCAAGATGGGACTCCCGTAGGTCCATATGTACTCAAGATGATTGGGTACATAGAAAACCTACAGAGGTTGGGATTCCCCCTTGGCCAAGAGCTGGCCACTGATTTGGTCTTGCAATCCTTGCTAGAGAGCTACAGTCAATTCGTCATGAACTACAACATAAATGAAATTGACAAGCCACTGTCTGAGCTTCTGAGTATGTTGAGAATTGCTAAGATCAACCTTAAGAAGGTTACGCCCAACTCCATTTTGATGGTGCAAAAGGGCAAAGGCAAGGGCAAGCCTAAAGGTAAGGGAAAGTCCCAAGCCAAGGGTAAAGGCAAGGCACTGAAACCTAAAGGAGGGGTTGCCAAGGATGCTACCTGTTTCCACTGCGGTCAGACCAGGCATTGGAAGAGGAACTGCAAAGTCTACCTGGAAGATCTTAAGAAGAAGCGAAGTGAGACTTCTACTTTAGGTATATATGTTATAGAAGTTAATCTCTCTATTTCTTCATCATGGGTATTAGATACTGGATGTGCTTCTCACATTTGTACTAATGTGCAAGCGTTGAGAAATAGCAGGGCATTGACGAAGGGCGAGGTGGACCTACGAGTAGACAATGGAGCACGGGTTGCTGTTGTTGCTGTAGGGACTTACTATCTATCTTTGCCCTCTGGGCTTGTACTTAAACTAGATGAATGTTGTTATGTGCTTGCTCTTACTAAGAACATAATTTCAGTTTCTTGTTTGGACAAGAAAGGTTTTTCATTTATAATAAAGAACAAATGTTGTTCAATTTATTTAAATGATATGTTCTATTGTAGTGCACCTCTGATGAACGGACTCTACATTCTAGACTTAGAGAACCCTATCTATAATATAAATACCAAAAGGTTCAAATTAAATGAAATGAACCAAACTTATCTCTGGCATTGTCGCTTAGGTCATATAAATGACAAACGCTTATCCCAGCTCCATAAAGATGGTTTGCTGGACTCATTTGATTTTGAATCATATGAGACATGTGAGTCATGCCTACTGGGCAAGATGACCAAGACTCCCTTTAGTGGATACAGCGAGAGAGCGACTGACTTGTTAGGACTTATACATAGTGATGTATGTGGACCTTTCAATGTCGCTGCTAGAGGTGGTTATGGGTACTTCATTACATTTACTGATGACTTCAATAGATATGGTTAAGTGTATTTGATGACACATAAGTCAGAATCCTTTGAAAAGTTCAAAGAATTCAAGAATGAAGTACAAAACCAGCTTGGCAAGAGTATTAAGATACTTCGATCAGATCAAAGTGGAGAATACCTTAGTCATGAGTTTCATGACTATCTAGCTGAGTGTGGGATTCTATCCCAGCTCACTCCTCCTGGAACACCACAGTGGAGTGGTGTATCCGAAAGGAGGAATTGTACCCTATTAGATATGCTACGGTCTATAATGAGTCACACAGATCTTCCTATATCTCTTTGGGGCTATGCTCTGGACACAGCAGCCTTCATACTCAACCGTGTTCCATCCAAGGTTGTGATAAAGATCTCATATAGGATATGGATTGGGAGAGATGCCCAGATGTCTTTTATGAGGATTTGGGGTTGTGAGGCTTACGTTCGACGTCAAGTCTCAGACAAACTGGGACCCAAATCCGATAAGTGCTATTTTATTGGATATCCCAAGGAAACGAAGGGATATTACTTCTACATTCCTAGTGATCAACACAAAGTAGTTGTGGCTAAGACTGGGGTTTTTCTAGAAAGGGACTTTGTTTCTAGAAAAACTAGTGGGAGTACGTTCAATCTTGAAGAAGTTCAGGATATGGACCATAGCACTGAAGCCTTGATGGAAGTTGAACTGGAACCACAAAGTGTTGTGGATGATGAGATTATTCCACAAGGAGTTAAGGAACAACAACCAATTCAAGTAGACATACTTCTTCGCAGGTCTGATAGGGTATGTCATCAACCTGAGAGATACTCATTTCTCTTGTCTGACCGTGATGACGCTATGCTCATTGAGAATGAGCCTACCTCTTATCAGGAAGCTGTGATGAGACCAGATTCTGAGAAATGGCTAGAGGTCATGAGATCCGAGATGGAATCCATGTACACCAACTAAGTATGGACTTTGGTCGATTCACCTAAAGGGGTCAAACCCATTGGGTGCAAGTGAGTCTTTAAAAGAAAGACTGACATGGATAGACTTATATATAAGGGTCGTCTAGTAGCTAAAGGTTTCAAACAAATTCATGGTATTGACTATGATGAAACCTTTTCTCCAGTAGCGATGTTTAAGTCCATTCGGATCATGCTTGTTATTGCAGCATACCACGATTATGAGATCTGGTAGATGGATGTCAAAACTACGTTTCTGAATGGAAACCTACTCAAGGATGTGTACATGATACAACCTAAGGGTTTTGTAGATCCACAGCATACTGGCAGAGTATGCAAGCTGCATAAGTCCATTTATGGACTAAAGCAAGCTTCTCGGAGCTAGAATCTTCGATTCGATGATGCAATCAAATAGTTTTGTTTCATCAAGAATGAAGATGAACCCTGTGTCTACAAGAAGGTTGTAAGGAACACAATTGTCTTCCTTGTGTTGTATATGGATGATATACTACTCATTGGGAACGACATCCCTTTGCTGCAGTCTGTAAAGACTTGACTAGGGAATTGTTTCTCAATGAAGGACTTATGTGAAGCAGCCCGTAGTCTAGGCATACAGATCTATAGAGATAGATCTAAAAGATTGCTTGGCCTAAGTCAGAGTACATATATTGACAAGGTATTACTACGGTTTGCCATGCAGAACTCCAAGAAGGGATTTCTGTCGATGTCACATGGTGTGAGTCTTTCAAAGGCTCAAAGTCCCTCTTCTAGAGAGGAGAGAGACCGCATGGATACAATCCCTTATGCCTCAGCCATAGGATCTATCATGTACGCCATGCTATGTACTCATCCTGATGTTTCGTATGCTTTGAGCATGACGAGCAGATACCAGTCAGATTCAGGTGAAAGTCACTAGATAGCGGTCAAGAATATTCTTAAGTACTTGAGAAGGACTAAAGAATATTTCTTGATATATGGAGGCGATAACGAGCTAGCTGTAAAGGGTTACAGTGATGCTAGCTTCCAAACTGACCAGGGTGATTATCGATCGCAGTCTGGGTTCGTGTTTTGCATAAATGGCGGTGTTGTGAGCTGGAAGAGTTCGAAGCTGGACACAGTCGCTGATTCTACAACAGAGATCGAGTATATTGTTGCATCAGAAGCAGCAAAGGAGGCAATTTGGATCCGCAAGTTCATTACTGAGCTTGGGGTGGTTCCTAGCATAGCCAATCTGATAGAGCTCTATTATGACAACAATGGAGCAATTGCACAGGCTAAGGAACCTCGCTCACACCAGCGGACCAAACACATACTACGATGCTTCCATCTCATTCGAGAGATAATCGATAGAGGAGATGTGAAGATTTGCAGAGTACCCACAGAGGCTAACATCGCAGATCCCTTGACCAAGACTTTGGCACAGAGAAAGCATGATGGTCACACTAGGTCATTGGGCCTTAGAGCCTACACTGATTAGCACTAGTGCTAGTAGGAGATTGTTAGTTAGAGCCCTAGAGTCAATCATATGATGATTGTTGTATGGACTCATTGTATCATATTCCTATGTATATAAAGACATTTGTTTTGGTTATTATACACTACAAGAAAAAAGCTAATAGACAATGCTTTTAAAGCGTTGTCTATGTGCCTGAAAAAGCGTTGTTAAAAGCACTGTTGTTAAAAGTCTGCTCAACGACAACGCTTTTAAAGCGTTGTCGTTTGTACCGAAGACAACGTTTTTGCAATGCTTTAAAAGCGTTATTGTTTTTTGCAAAGATAACACTTTTTGCAACGCTTTAAAAGCGTTGTCGTTTTAAAGAAAAAAATAAAAAAAAAATTTAAAAAACATTATTTTTATATTTACAAAACTATTATTTTTCTTTTACCATGTCCAGATTCGAATTTTATATATAATCAACTCAGCTAATGATTACAAACTCATACCAAAATAATAGAATTCTGACATTGAAGTAATATTAGTATTTACATGAGAAGCTAGTAAATATCAAAATTAACACTAATTTTGTTTCAAAGTAGATAGTGATATTCACATTTAAAACAAAAGAGCACAAAATAACTAGCCGACCTCGAAGCCAACAATCTGTTTACTTCTACTAGCTACACTCAAAAATTATTATCGGCTTGAGAACGGGACAAAACAGTACAGTAATTACTAGCACAATACTGAAGAAATAGCTTGTCTTTCTCAATCTATTACAGGAATAAGCAATTGGATTTTGTCTAGGATCTTTGTGAGCTTTGAACAGATTGAACAGTTGGCCCGAAATATAAACAAAAAATTACAGTCAATAGTTTAAACCAAAAAATTACTTCTACTAGCTATTTTCTATAAATGAACCAAAACTCATTACTCAGAAATGAAATGCTTGCAGAAAGAAAGAAAGAAAGCTTACAGAAATGCAATGTTTCTTCAAACTGCAGAAAGAAAGCTTGCAAAAATGAAACGCTTTCTTCTCTGCAAACGCTTTCTTATAAAAAGCACTGTTGTTGCAGAAATGCAACGTTTCTTCAAACTGCAGAAAGAAAGCTTGCAGAAATGCAACGTTTCTTCAAACTGCATTCTAAAATGCAGTTTTTAATATGCTGAGAAAGCTTGCAATTTCTCCATTCTAAAATGTATACAGTACAATATTTCTTCATTCTAAAATGCATACAGTATTTGCAGAAAGAAAGCTAAAATGAAACGTTATTTAGAATATGAGTTTAACCAATAGTGGAAAATTGCCAACTTCCTAAGAAAAGCTTGTACAATTTTTAGTTTAACATGCTTGATAGACTTAAAGCTTGCATATCTATTAAAGCTTGTAGAATTGTCACAGTTGATGCATATCCCTTTTGCGTATCTATCGAGGACTTTTGGCAGAAAAACTTTGTTAGATTTCTTGACCACAACGTGGGATCGAAGGAATTCCTTCTTGGCTTTCTCCAGCTCCTCTGTCACATTCTTGGCACTGTAGACTCTTAGCTGCAGCAAGATTGAATGAGTGTGTGAATTTATATCTTGAATGACATGAGCAAGCAAGCGAAGTGAAAAAGATGATTACGATGGGGTCCGAGGAAGCTCCGGTGCAGATTGCAAAGAAAACAAGGGGATGGCAACTAGGGAGACCCATTTTGGACCAGATAAGCTGCTTGTCTTCCCCAGATTTCTTCCTCGTAGCATTTGAGAGTATAGTTTCAAGCCACTGATGAAGAGAGAAGACAGTGATGTGGCTAATGAGTGATCAGACCAAACATACAATTTCAGATTAGATCAATAACGACAGTTAGAAGTTATTGGCACGACGAAGTTGATGATAAAGAATATTGAATTTCTACTCATATAAATTAAGATCATACACGACCCATCCGAGATGTCCGACAACCCAAAATGGAGTACTCAATGCAGTTGGCAGTAATGACTTGCCCACCAATATTATATGCATCTTGAAAATGCACAGAAATGAATCGGGTGCAAAAAGAAAAAAAGACATAAAATGGTGTTTGCACTTTTTGGTGATTCCATGAATGGTTCACACGATATTTTGAATAGATGAAATATGGATATGTGCTTCGAATTCTAAAGTAGACATTCAATTCTGTATTTGTAGAAAGAGAAACTCATTTTAATGGGCATAATCTAAGAATTGCATCACTATTTTGAGGAAATCTAATCTAGGAAAAGTAACTTCTGCTTGAAAATTGCACTGAGAGTTGAAAACAAACCATATATAGAAACAATGTATATTGCAATGCAGAAAGCACATATTGATGCTTAAGTTATATTTTAAGCAAAGAATGAAACGGAATGCTATCTTGCTTGTGATCTAATGCTTACAATCTAAGCGTTAGCAATTAAGCTCAAGGAATATCAAAATAGGAAAGAAAGTTGAGTATGGTTCTATGAAGAAGTGCGTCTTTCAGTACCTTATTAAACAAAGCAACGTCTCAGAGAACTATTTGGAACCCAAGTTCCTTCTCCACGATCGTAAGCACCTCCTTAACTTGTGATCCCAGAAGCATGGTTACTGTCTTCCATCAAAGCTATGGAATTGAAAAGTCAAAACCTTTCCATAATCAAATTTAAGAACATGCATTTCTAATTACTCAGTCATTTCAACAAACAGTTTGCGACCGCTAGGGAAAAAAGAACAAGACTGATCGATCAAGTTGTAAATCCAGCAACCTTGTGCTTGTGCGATGGGGAGTCACCGTCGAGAACCAACAGGATGCGACAATTGCCTCCGCTGGGCATCGAGATAACTCTCTCGTTGCGCCAGCCCTGTGCATCGAAATTAAACAATCTAGAGAACAAGGACGAAATGGAAACAGAGAACAGATCGAAGCAATCAGATTGACCTTGAACCGAATTCCTTCGTAGTACTTCTTATGGAAATCCCCGTGGAGCTTCTGGTCCGACTCGTCCCCGGGGGCGTACATCATCCCGCAGACGGAGCAGGATCGGAGGAGGAAGTCCGACTGCCCTAATTCGAGATGGTACTGCGCGTAGCTCCTCTTCTTGTTGAGCATCCTGAAGCTCCTCTTCTTGTTGACGGAGAGGACTTTGGAGGGGAGGTTCACAGAGAGGGGTTCGCCGGAGAGGGGTTTGTCGGAGAGAAGTTGGACGGAGAGGGCGTGAGAGGAGGAGTTGGATGGAAAAGGCGAGAGATGAGAAGTCGTGAGAGGGGTTCGGGAGGTTTTCGTAAGATAGGTGGGTGCGAGCGAGTGAAACCTAGGGGTTTTTCAACTCCTTACTTGATCTAACGGTGTGTATCATTCTAGATTTAATTTAGATGAGAACTTGACAATAGACAACACTAAAAATGGTAATAGACAACGCTTTTCAAGAAGTGTTGTCATTGACCCACAAAAATCACTAAAAGACAACAGTTTTAAAAAAAACGTTGTCTATTAGTAAGAAAATATAGAAATAGACAACGCTTTTCACTAAAAGCGTTGTTAAAAAAAAAACGACAACGTTACTTACTTGAGTAGTAGGTTCTTATCTATATCATCGATTGGTTGAATCGATAGTGAGATGATATAGAGAACACTACTCTTAATCATTCCTAGTCAAGTATTAACATTCAGGGACAATGTTAATGCGACGAGACTAGCATGTAGGTCAACTCGATGACTTGATCTCACAAGTCATGGATATAGAGATATCAAGTTGACACATGAGTATGCATTGGAGAATGTATACTGAATGACCCGCCATGAGAAAGTTTCATGGATTGTTATATGAGTGTCATATACTTTCTCATGTGGCTATTAGTATGACTATTAGTCCTTGGACCTGAAGTCACCATGGTTCCCTACATAAGGAGTTGCATACTTTGGCTTCGTCAAACGTCACCCGTAACTGGGTGGACTATAAAGGCGATTACTGGATATGTAACAAATTATGCGGAGGGATGTGAGTGATGTAGATGGGATCTATCCCTCCTATATAACGGGAGTGACATCGTTATTCTTGATAGAGTGAGACCACTAAGTGCATGGCCATGCCCAAAGGAGTCAATATGAGATATTGAACTCATT
Source organism: Zingiber officinale (assembly GCF_018446385.1). Lineage (NCBI taxonomy): Eukaryota > Viridiplantae > Streptophyta > Magnoliopsida > Zingiberales > Zingiberaceae > Zingiber > Zingiber officinale. The sequence continues at coordinate 55,603,990 of NC_056004.1, read as the reverse complement.
TGATTATAGTGAGTCTACTTGGAGTTCAAGATTTAGATTGATCAGAGGATGACACCTTATATACCTCAAATTGATCAATCTAGATATCAAGCATAGAAGGACACTTGTCATATATTGTGAAGAGTCACAATTAGTAGTCACAAAGGTGATGTTGGATCTCAATATTCTTGTAACTTGGGTAGTAATGATGTGTTGCTAGATACCGCTCATTACTTATACTCATAAATGAGTTTAGGAGCATTGTCAACGTTACAAGAACCTATAGGGTCACACACAAAGGGCAATTAGATGGAGATTAGGTTCATTTGATGAACCAAGAGGATTAGGTTCATGTGATGAACCAAGTTGGATTAAGAGTAATCCAAATTAGACTAATTGAGTTGGACTCAATTTGATTCATGTGTCCAATGAGTCTAATTTAGATTATGACTCATTGAATCAATTTAATTTAATGGATAGAGATTTACTAAATTAAATTGACTTGAATCAAAGGTTGGATTTGATCAACCATGGGAGAATTTAAGTCAAGTTTGACTTGACTTGAGATGGAAGATGAAGAGTCAAGTTTGACTTGACCTTGACTTGTCTAATGTCATGTCATTGTGACTTAGCATAGGGCTGGCCAATGATGATGTGCCACATCATCAAAGGTTACTTGAGTGTGTGCCACCTCATGAGGGAGACCAAGAGTTGTGACTCTTGGTATTCCATGGAGTTTATAAACCTCTCTTTGAAGTGGCCGCCTACTTTTAATTCATTGTGTGAGTTACATTTTGTTTTGTGTAACTTCATCTTCTTCCTCCTCTCTTCTTGCTCTCCCTCTCCTCCTCCTTGGCCGAACACCTTTAGAGTGCTAGCACACTCTAAGTGTTTTCTCCATCTCTATTGTTCGTGTGGATACGTATAGAGGTGTGTCCACTTGAACACACTCGAGATCCGACAACTTTTGGATGAGCAGGATTCACGAAGGGCTTCACTACAAGGGTAATCTCTTAACCATGTAGATCTAGGATAGAAAAACATGTACGCGAAATTTTTATCTTCGTACGGATCCGGTGGCATGGGATTTCGGGGTTTCCGCAATGCAAAAAGCGGTTTGGCGGCTCGAAAATCCCAACACCAGTATCTATCAGTATATCAGCAGATAAGGCATAAATGGAAATCATACAACGGAAAACGGATCTGTCGACTCGCTGCGCATCCTCTCTGGTGACCGCATGAATACGCCCCGTCTCGGGCGAAGGAGAAGGTGGTAGCGCTACCAGTGGCTGCTGCATCTGGGCAGGAGCCTGCCACTGAGATGGTGCTGGATACTGTGCCAGAGAAATCTGAGAGGGCTGCGACTGATACTGGACCGGCGGCTGGGGCTGTGACTGGTACTGGACCAGTGGCTGTGGCTGCGGCTAGTACTGAACCAGTGGTTGAGGCTGCAGATACTGGACTAGGGGCTGGGGTTGCAACTGATATGGAGGTCCCACAACAGAACTTTGTGGTACCATAAGGGCACTGGAGTGCTCCTGTCCATGCATGCCATATGCAACTACGACAGGGGGAGCTGTCCTCTACTGACTATGCGAAGATTGGGCTCTCTTCCCTCCTTGCCAAGTCCCTGACTAACTGTGCTATCCTCCATGAACAGCAACCCCAGAAGTCGTGTGCTGAGCCTTCAACGAACAATCTCGTCTCACGTGCCCAGGCTGCTTGCAATAATAGCAAACTGGCTATCCCAAGGAGCAGGCTGAGGTGACGTGGTCTCTGGACCCACATCTAGTGCAGAGAATATCACTGGCGGGTTGTTTCTGATTCTGCTGTGAAGATCGGAAACGTCTTGATGCAGATCGCCCAAACTTCTGAGGTTGACCAGAAGCCCCCGAAGTACCCTGTCCTGACCGACTACGACCACTCTGCTGTTGTCCGGTTGCCTGTGTCTACTGGATCTGTCCTGATGTCTGACTCGTCTGCTTCCTTTTCTTATCCGGATATACTCTCTGTTGAGCTAACTCTATCATTAGGGCTCTGTCCAGTGTCTCTATGTAGGATGAACTCCCAAAACTGGCAAGCTTTACTTGCAGATGTCCATCCAGTCCCTGAATAAACTGATGCATACGGGAGCTGTCCTCAGCTACTAATTCTGGGCAGAATTTGGTCAACTGGTTAAATTCAGCATTATACTCTATCACCGAACGATTGTTCTATCACAGACTCAGAAAATCCTACCGACGAGCCATCTGATATGCACGTGAGAAGTAGTAGCTCTCGAAAGCCTCTCTGAATCTGGCCCAGGTGATGTTCTGCTCGCCTATGATGGATCGCTGCGTAACCCACCAAGTGTCGGCCTCATCCCGTAAATGGAAAGCAGCCAGCTCTGCTTTCTCCCACTAAGAGCAAGCCATGTAGAAGAAGGTTCGCTTCATGGTCTCTATCCAGGACTGAGCCACACTCGGATCAATCTCTCCTCTGAAGAGCGTGAATCGACTCTTCATCGACTATGCCAATGTTGGGATACGGGCTCGTGCCGCGACAATATCAGTGAGGTAAGTAGGGACAACTGCAGGAACTGGCAGAACCACTGGAGCTGGTATAACAGGTGGTACCGCTGCATAGGCAGGGGAGGCATCCCCGGTGCTACTGCATAGACTGAGGCATGTGCCATTGGTGGCACTGCAGGGTCAGCATAGGTGGGCGCGGCAGGAGGTACGATGGGTGGTGGTACCGGAGGTGGAGTAACTACTGCTGCTGGTGCGGGTGCCGCGTATGCAGTGGGCACCGGTGGCAGTGGTGCCTGGTATGCCGTAGGCACTGGTGGTGGTGGTGTCGGGTATGCCAGTGGTACCGCTGGTGGTACCGTAAATACAGTAGGAGTGGGTATGGCGGGTACGGTCGGGTAGTTACCTCTGAAACCATCGGAGTCTGAGAGCCCGACGCGCCCGCAGTACCATGCAGAGTATGTCCCTGACCGGCAGGCTCGACTCCAGCAGACGTCTCTGGCGACTCTGCTGCCAGGGACTCTAACGTCCTCTTGTGTGGTCATCCTGCACCACGTCTCGGCACGGGAGCACGTGCACCTCGCCTCATATATGTTGAATTATAACACACAAATATTACTACAAGTATCACACTATAAAATTAAACATCATACCTATATGCTGTCTGGAGATGTTTCGTCGCTGTCCAGTCCCCCTTTTTGTCCTCGGAAATTCCGAAATGAGAAAATCATCGAAAATCCGTACAAATTCGAAACGAAATTCCTAAACATGAATATAACGAAAATCCGTAAAAATAAAAAAGTACCCAATTTGACTCACAAACCTCGCTCTGATACCAAATAAATTGTCACGCCCTAGGTAGTCCCTGCCAGAGAAAATTTCGGCAGCATCTCCCCTATACGGGTGACAATATGAAATTCCCTACAATGCCCTAAGGGCCACATATACATCGGCCAACACGACCGGAACAATAACAATAAAAATAAAAGTACAATAAGTAAACATCCACACAGTTTATAGTAACAACTTAAACTAAGAAAAGATAAGGAAAACATCGCAAAAATCCTACTCAACTACACCCATAAAGCATAAAACCGATATTCTACTCAACTACACCCATAAAGCACAAATCCGATATCATCAAAACAAAAACCCATCGATAATAAGGGATCATAGAAAATCCAAATTTCCAGCAGATACAAGTCTGAAACATAGTCTAAAATAATAAGAAAAACCAAAGCAAGGATCCAAAGTGGAAATCCTCCCAACCTAGAGGGAGGACTAGCGACTGGAACTCCTCCGGACAGCCTCAACCTGAAAATAGTAATAAAAGGGGTGTGAGTCCAACACTCAACGGATACCTAGTTGACATGCATAGTAAACTATAACAAATAGCAATAATTGTGCATACAGTCTCTTGATATAACATATAAAAAGTGCAGAACCGAAAGATAAGGAGTAACTGTACTAACCAGAACCTGGATATAGGGATATTAAGGTCGTCTGACCCAAAGTATCATAAATCCTGTATGCATGTCAAACAATGCATCCATCCAATATGTAGCATATATAGTGCAACAAACACAAGCAATAAATACAAATAATGAATATGATGCCAATAACATGTCCTGGTCACCCCTACTGCCAGTCATCCATCTCACACACGATAGTGAGACCGAGTGGGTAGGGCTGTGACAACTGTGCACTATGTCATCACTGCTCTTGATGAGTGACCAAATGGACGGGATGCTGTCGGAGTACACCTATCCTCCTACCTCAAACATAGTGAGGTAGCGCAATGCTCTCATCTCCCGGTACGTGATGATGGGGAGGGATCCCTGCTGGCTACCACGCTGCATCACACTACCCATGAGCGGACCAACGGAGCCAAATAGAGCAACCTGTTGCACACACCCTGCCTGAATAAAAACCACTAACCCATGAGTGGTTGTGTGTGCAGATCCATGTAACTGGCGATGCGCTCAACAATAATGGAGCTGCCAACCGCTCAGCATGCAATCATGCAAGATGGTGCATGTCACTAAGCCGGGAAATATCCTAATCCTATCCCTCTCCATATAATGTGTACCAAGATATGTGGATCAAATAATATGATCTAGGTACACATGTCAAGTAGGGTATCCAACCAGTCCAGTATATCATAAAGCATGATATGTCACTACCTCTATAACATAAATAATAAACAAGTAACAAACAATACATGCTCGAAATAAATAGTGACATGCCGATGCAGATATAATCATAATTATTACTATTTGTTAAAATCTACTAAACATATCAACAAGACATATCAAAATAGATAGGTCAAGGTACCCGCCTCCAATGTAGTCGAGCTAATCAACCTCTATGTCGAAGTACTCGTCTCGAGTCAAAGTCCCAATTTAGCCCTCCTCTGTTGAATCGCAGCCGGAGAAGTTGTTGTTGGAAATGCTGGTCAGAGCTAGGTGGAGCCGCTAACCTCCACACGAATACCCTAATCAGCAATTCCCCTTATAACCTAAGTATCCAAATCAACCATGTCACCAACCAATCTGAATTAAATTGATATATGAACTAAACCACAACTTACCTAAATCTAAGTATCTTCCTGCCAACTCACAACCACAGATCTTGCTACTGGAACTTGTGGACGATGCTGTGGATCATCCTTAACCAGTGATGCTTGGATCCACAATGGAGTCGTTGATCTCTCAAATGTGGCAGCAAGGAGACCCTGTGTAAGGCACTGCTCGACCGATTTCCAACTAATCGAGAGTAAGGCTTGGCTAAGAAGAATCCATTGGAGGAGTGTAGTTTGACTATCAGAGACACAATACACATAGGTGAGGCAATAGGATACCAAGGCTAGGTCGGATCCCCCCCTCTTGTCCCGAAATCCACTCAGGGTGGCGTCGAGGCTGGCTAGGGCATGAACCGATAGCACAAGAGAAAAGGGGATGTGCGGCGGTGAGAGGAGGACATGCTGCGTCAATGATGGGGCTTAGCGGCAGCGACGAATCACACGGCCATCGCCTGGTGGCAGCCTACGATGGTGACGAATCACGCAAGACTGCGCTGCACAGAAGAGATGCAAGGGATCGGGTTCGGCGAGGATCGGGGAGAAGAGGAATAAGGAGAACAAAACCCTCAGCCACAGCTTTAATCGTGAGGAAGATGAAACCGTCGTGGTTGCGGCGCTGGTTACAAAAGAAGAGAAGACGGCGTCAAGCTTAGGGCACGCACGGGTTCGGCGGCTCGGCGCGAGGAGGGAAGAAACGAAGGAAACAACATGTGGGGAGAAGGAAAAAGAAAATAAAAAGAAAAAGAAAAATAAACTTTTCCTCGTTAAATGGGGTAGCCTAAACAGGCTTTCCCGGGGCCTAGTTTTTATCCCCGTAAACTCATCATACGAACTCCGAAAAATTCTCTAAAAATTTCTAGAAATTCCGAAAAATTCTCTTATGGTTATTCTGTTGGTTGCTACTCGGAAAACCTATAGGTTCCACTGTACAAAATTTTTGTACAAAGGTCTGAACCTTTTCCTAGCTACCATGTGTTCTTTTAAATTAAATTTTGGATCGCCTGCGGAACTTTACACGTTTGATCCAAAACTTAATCTATTTGTTCTTTTAGGTTTTGACTTGGATCTCCTGCGGAACTTAACACGTTTGACCCAAGTCTCCTTAAGTTATTAATTCCATTAAATATTAATTTCCATAAAAGGTTCCCAGTACTGACGTGGCGAGGCACATGGCCTTCTTGGATATGGGAGCAACCACCACCGACTAGACAAAACCTTTAATAGAAAGCTAATATTTAATTTCCTAAAATAACTTTAGGTTAACCAAAGAGAACAATCAAATCACAAGGAAAAGAAAGAAACAAAAGAACACAACTTCGAAAACCATATTCGAAACACTAGAACGTAAGCCTCTTGTATTTAGTATTATTTCCAAAAATAACTAGTATGATGCGGAAAGAAAAATTACTAGTTATACCTTTTAGAAAAACCTCTTGATCTTCTACCGTATTCCTCTTCTTATCCCGGACGTCGTGTGGGCGACGATCTTCCGAGACGAGAACCACCACGCACCTTCTTCTTCTCCAAGCAAGGTTCGGCCACAAGAAGAACCACCTCCAAGGAAGAAGAACTTGATCACCACCAATACTCCAAGGGATCTTCAAGATGAGGCTTCCTCCTCTTCTTCTTCTCCTTCCTAGGTCCGGCCACCAACAAGAGCTCCAAGAGATGTATGGTTCGGCCACCAAAAGAGAAGAAAGGAGAAAGGCTAGGGCCGGCCACAAGAAGAAGAAAAGAGGGAGAGAAAAATAGAATAGATTCGTTAGCCATGAAGCCTCCTCTACCCCCTCTTTTATAATCCTTGATCTTGGCAAATAAGGAAATTTTAATAAAAACTTCCTTAATTCTTTTGCCATTGAAAAGGAAAATTTATTTAATTAAAAATAATTTCCTTTCTCAATTTTATAATGGCCGGCCACAAGAAAAAAAACTCCAAGCAAATAAAATTTTAAACACCAATTAAAACTTCCTTATTTGCTTCCGGAATTTTATAAAAATTTCTCAATAATTTTTATCCCTTCATGATTGGTTTATAAAAAAGAAATTTAATAAATTAAAATCTTTCTTTTAAACATGTGAATAAAAAGAAAGTTATCTCTAAAAATTAAAATCTCTTTTAATCTACAAATAAGGAAAGATATCAAATCTTTTCTTAATCTCTTGTAGAAACTTATAAAAGAGAATATTTAATTTTTAAACTTTCTTTTAAATCATGAATATGTTTAAAAAGGAAAGTTTTCTTAAAATTTAAAATCCTCCTTTAATCAACAAATAAGGAAAGATTTCAAATTTTAAACTCTCTTTTAAACATATAGATGATTTATAAATAAGGAAAGTTTTTACCAAAAATTAAAACCATCCTTTTAAACTACAAATAAGGAAAGAGATTAATCTCTTCTCTTAATCTTTTGTAGAAAGCTATAAAAGGAAATTTTTAATTTTTAAACTCTCTTTTAAAAACATGATATCCACATAAGAAATAATTTTAATTAAAAATCCTTTTTAATATTTTAGTGGTCAGCCACCTAAGCTTGGGACCCAAGCTTTGGCCGGCCACCAACTTAACTCATCCACTTGGTCTTGGCCGGCCCTAGCTTGGGTTCCAAGCTAGCTTGGCCGGCCCCATTGGATGGGTAAGAAGGTGGGTATACGGTGGGTATAAATCTCTATATACTAGAGGCTACGATAGGGACCGAGAGGAGGAATTGGTTTTGGTCTCCCGATAAAATTAAGCATCCCGTGTTCGCCCCGAACACACAACTTAATTTTATCAATAATAATTCATTCCACTAGAGAACTATTATTGAACTACCGCACCAATCCCAAATTACATTTTGGGCTCCTTCTTATTATGAGTGTGTTAGTCTCCCTGTGTTTAAGATAACAAATGTCCACTAATTAAGTAAGTTACTGACAACTCACTTAATTAATATCTAGCTCCAAGAGTAGTACCACTCAACTTCATCGTCATGTCGGACTAAGTCCACCTGCAGGGTTTAACATGACAATCCTTATGAGCTCCTCTTGGGGACATTCTCAACCTAGATTACTAGGACAGTTTCCTTCTATAATCAACAACACACACTATAAGTGATATCATTTCCCAACTTATCGGGCTTATTGATTTATCGAACTAAATCTCACCCATTGATAAATTAAAGAAATAAATATCAAATATATGTGCTTGTTATTATATTAGGATTAAGAGCACACACTTCCATAATAACTGAGGTCTTTGTTCCTTTATAAAGTCAGTATAAAAGGAACGACCTCAAATGGTCCTACTCAATACACTCTAAGTGTACTAGTGTAATTATATAGTTAAGATAAACTAATACCTAATTACACTACGACCTTCCAATGGTTTGCTCCTTTCCATCTTGGTCGTGAGCTACTGTTTATAATTTATAAGGAACCAATAACATGATCTTCTGTGTGTGACACCACACACCATGTTATCTACAATATAAATTAATTGAGCAACTATATTTATCATAAATGTAGACATTTGACCAATGTGATTCTTATTTCTAGATAAATATTTATACCAAAAGCTAGGCTTTTAGTATACACTCTAACAATCTCCCACTTATACTAAAAGACTAAGCTGCCATATCTGCTGCCATACATCTGATTCCCATGCCTTTCAAAAAGCTTTTGCCTTAAGGACCTTAGGTTATCATCTGATGCAATCTAGGCGGCAACAACTTCTCCTCGTTTATACGATTTCTCGTATTGGGTGGTACTTGCGCTCTATTGTGTTTACTTGCCTCATAGACTTATGGTTTCTTCGAGTTTGTTACTGCACCAACATTATTACAACAAATTGTAATAATCTTTGAACAAACCAGAAATCATATCTAAATCTATCTTGAGGTTATTGAGTCATTCAGCTTTTATGGCTACCTTAGAGGCTTGCCATATACTAAGCTTCTATGGTGGAGTCCAGATAAACACCTATGCCTATCACTCTTCCATAGTTATGACTTTACCTCCTAAAGTAAACACAAAACCCCGAGGTTGACTTAATATTGTCCCTGTCCGATTGGAAGTCAAAATCCATGCAACCCATAGGGACCAAAATAACTGCCTTGTAAACTAGCATATAATCTCTAGTGCCTCTAAGGTACTTATATGCTTTATCCAATGTCCTTGTCTAGGGTTACTTTGATATCTACTAACTATGCCCTTGGCAAAATAGATTTCTGATCTCGTGCATAGCATACATTAGGTTGTCTAACTGCCGAAGCATAAAGAACTGCCTACATGTCCTCAATCTCCTTTGATGTCATCGAAGACATCCCTTTAGATAAAGACACTCCATGCTTAAAAGGTAAGAAACCTTTCTAGGAGTCTTGCATGCTAAAAACGAGCAAGGATTTTTTCGATGTATTAAACTTGGGATATATCTATATATATATTTTTCTTGCGATCCCTTATTACTTTGATCACAAAAATATATATATTCTCCCAAGTCCTTTATATTGAATTATTTGGACAACCATATCCTTACTTCTGACAACATTTTGATATTGTTTCCAACTACCAAAATTGTTATCTACGTATAGTACAAGAATCACCACCACGTTTCCATCACACCATTTGTATACACAAGACTTATCCGTTTACTCAATAAATCCAAAGGTCTGGATTACTTTGATAAACTGGATGTTCCAAGACCTTGAAGCTTTGCCTCAGTCCATAGACTGATTGAGCTTTCACACAATATGCTCTTAGCCCTTTGTAATGAACCCTTCTGGTTTGCTTTATGTGGATGCTATCTTCAAGACTTCCATTAAGGAATGCTGTCTTGACATTCACTTGCCAAATAGATAAAAGAATCTGGATAGACTTAAACATGGCTACCAGTGAAAAGTTTCCTTTTTCATCAAGCCTTGCTTTTGAAAGTTTCTACCTTCCTGTCTATCCCTCTTTTCCTATTATAGACCTTTTTACACCCAAAGGCTTTTACACCATTTGGTGTTTCTACAAGCTTCCAGATTTTATTAGAATACATATATTCTAATTCATTATTCATTACTCTTTGCCAAGATATTGCATTTTTATCTTGGAGTGCTTCGTCATATGTCCGGAGATCAGGTTCATGTCCTCCAGGGATCAAGTCAAAAAACTCTCCCAAAACATGAATCCTTTTAGGTTGCTTATCAACCCTCCCACTACGACAAGGCACTTTCTGCAATTGTGTATCATTTGTGATACGTGTTGCAGTTTCCTTGTGGTATCTCATCTTGTACAGTTGGTACTAGATTAGACATGTCTTCTATTATTTCCTTAAGAACAAATTTTCTTATGGGCACAGTCATTTTCTAAAAATCGGTCATTGATAATGACCTTCTGATTTTTAAGACTATAAACCTACTTTTGTTTCTCTAGGATAACTCACAAACAAGTGAACTCCTGCCCAACTTATCAGTGTCTCTCATATGCTAGACCACCCAAATCCGAATATACTAGGCTTATGCCCATTCTGCAATTCTATGGGAGTAGAGAGTTCTGACTTTAGAAGGTATTATGTTCACTTCTATTTCTAGTGTATATCCTTAAAACAAATTTGGTAATAACTCATCATCGATCTAATTATTCCATAAGAGCCTTATACCTTCCTTTTTCTACACCATTCTGTAGGGGTGTACCAGGTGTAGTTAGTTGGGATTGAATCCCTACTTTTGATAAGTGACTCCTAAATTCTCCCAAGTGGTACTTGCCACTACGATCTCACCGTAGTGTCTTAATACTTTTACTTTGACGTTTCTCCGCATCAGCCTTGTACACTTTGAACTAATCAAAGTACTTAGTCTTGCGGCACATTAAGTAAATGTATTTGTATCTTGAATAGTTATCTATAAAATAGATGAAATATTCGATACTACCTCTTGCCTGGATAGTCATAGGATCACATTCCAACATATCTTTGGCTCCATACCCCTTAGACTTAAAAGCTTCTTGGTTATTTTTCCTTCCAAGTAAGACTCGCAGGTTGGAAAGATTTCCACTACTAATGAACCCAAAAGTTCATCAGCTACCAATGAATCCTACTCAAGTATAACCTAGCTTTAGATGCCAAAGATATAATTGGTTCATTTCCGAAGGTTGCTTTCTCTTAAAATTAGAAGATGTGTTACTAATTTCCATTTGTTGCATTGTGGGAGTTTATTGGATTATAAATTGTCAACCATCATACCAGAATAGATAACTTTCCTATTTTTCTTGATAACAACTTTGTTATCAAAATAGACATAATATCTATAATAGTTTAGAAACTGAAATCAGGTTCTTTCTAAACTTGGTACGTAAAGACAATTACTTAAAATCCATATTTTATTCTTATCAAAGGATAAACATCTCCCATTGCAACAACTACCACTATTACAGTAGTGCCCATGTGGACGGTGATTTACCTTTCATTTAGTTGTCGGGTTTCTGGAACCCTGCAATGAATTGCAGACATGATTAATGGCATCTTGTATCTACACTCCAGGTTCCCGTAGATAACACCACTAGACATGTTTCAACTAATGAATTAAATACACCTAAATTGTTCTTAGTTCTAAGAAGATCTACCTTAATGTCCAAGTCCTATTTCCAATCATTACAATTGGGACTACTAAGTCTCTTTCTATAGTATGACTACTAGGGATTGACAAACATCCTAAGAATCACAAAACATTTGGTCAAGATCAACTCCTTAAAATCTCCATGAATTTTGTGTATACAAAATCGAAGAGGAGATTTTATTCATTAATTTTATTATCTCGTCAACTTTACTTTATGAATAAAATTAATAGTTGATCCATCTTTGATCAAATATTTGGTCAAAACTCTTTGAATTTAAAATAACATTGATTCCTCAAACAATATTATTTAAATTTACCAACACCTCAAACACCGTGAATTTTGCATGCCACGTTAGTGTGAACGTATACAAATTCAACATTTGTAAAAGGAGGTTTACCCATTAACTATCTTGTCAACGTATCTTTATGACAAATAAAATTATCTCAAACACTTAATTTTGTATGCCACGTTAGTGTGGACGATACAAAATCAATCATTTGTAAGAGGGTTTTAACCCTTTAATTTTATTATCTTGTCAACCTAGTTTTATGACAAATTAATAGTTGGTTTCATTTGGTCACACAAATAATAGCAGTGACTCGATGGGGAGGATACTATTAGATGTGTCTAAGTGTATACCATTACTTGACACTAAGTCCATTAATAAGATTATGCCCCTTCCGTTGGGGAAGATCACACGCTCTTAATTAACTTCCTATAGTCATCCAAAAATGGAAGTCTGTTCTAGTGATCCACAAACAAGCTCATCCGTTATGGAGGAAGGCACTCAGAGCCAACGCGCAAGCTTGTTTGCATCACTTACAAACCAGTAATGGAGACCATGGGATTTACTTAAAAATCCCTCTCCCACTTAGTTATTTATAAATGAGGAATTTTAACTATGCTAGCCTACTAAATATGTAAACCAACATGCACACACAGCACAATATAAAAGCAATAAATAGAAAATCTAATTTTCAACTATTATGGCTTTTATCTCTAGTTGTCCTCCGTGTGTTGTCATCCCAAGCTGCTGCCATATTTGGCCACCGCTACCGGGTCTAGCTGTCGCATCCATCTTGCTCCTAGTTCCGCTGCGCCTCTGGTCCTTAGAAGGTTCCACGCTTTGCAAGATTCGATCCGCGACATAAATAGAATTTTACATTTTTGATCCTATATTCCATAAAAGGAATGTACATGTATCTAGATCAAAAATAAAATCCTAATAAAACTAAATACAGCTGCTTTATTTTATAATACAATCATGCACACACAATAAAATGCCCTTGACATGTCCAAGGGTCCAATCACACATAATAACTATAAGCCATAATAGTTGGATCCTGATCCACAAAGTTAGCACATCCTACTATTAACCCGCCTAAATTATGTATGACATGTGCATAATTAAACTAATACCAAATACACGGAGGCAAAACCCTAGCTCGATACCAATTGTTGGTTGCTACTGGAAAACCTATAGGTTCCACTGTACAAAATTTTTGTACAAAGGTCCGAACCTTTTCCTAGCTACCATGTGTTCTTTTAAATTAAATTTTGGATCGCTTGGAACTTTACACGTTTGATCCAAAACTTAATCTATTTGTTCTTTTAGGTTTTGACTTGGATCTCTGCGGAACTTAACACGTTTGACCCAAGTCTCCTTAAGTTATTAATTCCATTAAATATTAATTTCCATAAAAGGTTCCCAAGATCTGACGTGGCGAGGCACATGGCCTTCTTGGATATGGGAGCAACCACCACCGACTAGACAAAACCTTTAATAGAAAGCTAATATTTAATTTCCTAAAATAACTTTAGGTTAACCAAAGAGAACAATCAAATCACAAGGAAAAGAAAGAAACAAAAGAACACAACTTCGAAAAACCATATTCGAAACACTAGAACGTAAGCCTCTTGTATTTAGTATTATTTCCAAAAATAACTAGTATGATGCGGAAAGAAAAATTACTAGTTATACCTTTTAGAAAAACCTCTTGATCTTCTACCGTATTCCTCTTCTTATCCCGGACGTCGTGTGGGCGACGATCTTCCGAGACGAGAACCACCACGCACCTTCTTCTTCTCCAAGCAAGGTTCGGCCACAAGAAGAACCACCTCCAAGGAAGAAAAACTTGATCACCACCAATACTCCAAGGGATCTTCAAGATGAGGCTTCCTCCTCTTCTTCTTCTCCTTCCTAGGTCCGGCCACCAACAAGAGCTCCAAGAGATGTATGGTTCGGCCACCAAAAGAGAAGAAAGGAGAAAGGCTAGGGCCGGCCACAAGAAGAAGAAAAGAGGGAGAGAAAAATAGAATAGATTCGTTAGCAATGAAGCCTCCTCTACCCCCTCTTTTATAATCCTTGATCTTGGCAAATAAGGAAATTTTAATAAAAACTTCCTTAATTCTTTTGCCATTGAAAAGGAAAATTTATTTAATTAAAATAATTTCCTTTCTCAATTTTATAATGGCGGCCACAAGAAAAAACTCCAAGCAAATAAAATTTTAAACACCAATTAAAACTTCCTTATTTGCTTCCGAAATTTTATAAAAATTTCTCAATAATTTTATCCCTTCATGATTGGTTTATAAAAGGAAATTTAATAAATTAAAATCTTTCTTTTAAACATGTGAATAAAAAGAAAGTTATCTCTAAAATTAAAATCTCTTTTAATCTACAAATAAGGAAAGATATCAAATCTTTTCTTAATCTCTTGTAGAAACTTATAAAAGAGAATATTTAATTTTAAACTTTCTTTAAATCATGAATATGTTTAAAAGGAAAGTTTTCTTAAAATTTAAAATCCTCCTTTAATCAACAAATAAGGAAAGATTTCAAATTTTAAACTCTCTTTAAACATATAGATGATTTATAAATAAGGAAAGTTTTTACCAAAATTAAAACCATCCTTTTAAACTACAAATAAGGAAAGAGATTAATCTCTTCTCTTAATCTTTGTAGAAAGCTATAAAAGGAAATTTTTAATTTTAAACTCTCTTTAAAAACATGATATCCACATGAAAAATAATTTTAATAAAAATCCTTTTAATATTCTAGTGGCGGCCACCTAAGCTTGGGACCCAAGCTTTGGCCGCCACCAACTTAACTCATCCACTTGGTCTTGGCGGCCCTAGCTTGGGTTCCAAGCTAGCTTGGCCGGCCCCATTGGATGGGTAAGAAGGTGGGTATGCGGTGGGTATAAATCTCTATATACTAGAGGCTACGATAGGGACCGAGAGGAGGAATTGGTTTTGGTCTCCCGATAAAATTAAGCATCCCGTGTTCGCCCGAACACACAACTTAATTTTATCAATAATAATTCATTCCACTAGAGAACTATTATTGAACTACGCACCAATCCCAAATTACATTTTGGGCTCCTTCTTATTATGAGTGTGTTAGTCTCCCTGTGTTTAAGATAACAATGTCCACTAATTAAGTAAGTTCTTGACAACTCACTTAATTAATATCTAGCTCCAAGAGTAGTACCACTCAACTTCATCGTCATGTCGGACTAAGTCCACCTGCAGGGTTTAACATGACAATCCTTATGAGCTCCTCTTGGGGACATTCTCAACCTAGATTACTAGGACACAGTTTCCTTCTATAATCAACAACACACACTATAAGTGATATCATTTCCCAACTTATCGGGCTTATTGATTCATCGAACTAAATCTCACCCATTGATAAATTAAAGAAATAAATATCAAATATATGTGCTTGTTATTATATTAGGATTAAGAGCACACACTTCCATAATAACTGAGATCTTTGTTCCTTTATAAAGTCAGTATAAAAGGAACGACCTCAAATGGTCCTACTCAATACACTCTAAGTGTACTAGTGTAATTATATAGTTAAGATATACTAATACCTAATTACACTACGACCTTCCAATGGTTTGTTCCTTTCCATCTTGGTCGTGAGCTACTGTTTATAATTTATAAGGAACCAATAACATGATCTTCTGTGTGTGACACCACACACCATGTTATCTACAATATAAATTAATTGAGCAACTATATTTATCATAAATGTAGACTTTTGACCAATGTGATTCTTATTTCTAGATAAATATTTATACCAAAAGCTAGGCTTTTAGTATACACTCTAACATATTCGTCCTTTTTCAGTATTTTACAATCTAAACTGCTCAAAAGGGAACCTACCATCAGTAGATGGGGCATTGATAGGTCTAGGGTCAACATGTCGCTTCTTCCTAATGTCATATAGGTATATATAAAAAAATTCATATAAATAAGTATTGAAGCAATATACTAGGATAGATTATACCTAGGAGGCATTTTCGAAGGTTGTGAAGGGGATGATGATGAAAAACGAGGCTGGAAGGCACCTTGGTGTGGCTGAAATCGTGGAAGAATGCGAACAGACACGACCTCTGTTCGCTGGAAAATTCCAACTTGAAGGCGCCTTCAAGTCATATTGAGGGTGTCTTCCATTACCCATGGAAGGCTCCTTCTATCGGTGGAAGGCGCCTTCCACCGATTTGGCGGGATTTTTCCCGCCGCTCCCGAAGGTGCCTTCAGGAGGCGCCTTCCGGAGGCATCCTTTGGGGCGCCTTCGGCATTTTTTTTTTAATTTTATATTTTAAAAGTAAATAAAAATTTAAGTTAAAATAGCCTTTGAACTAAATTTTAAGTTAAAATAATTTTAAAATATTTTTAATTTAAATAATATTTTTAAGTCAAAATAATTTTTAAGTTAAAATAATTTTTTAAGTTAAAATTGATTTAAAATAACTATTAAGTTAAATTAATTTTTAGTATAATTTTTAAGTTAAAATAATTTTGAAAATAATTTTTAAGTTAAAATAATTTTGAAAATAGTTTTTAAGTTAAAATAAATTTGGAAATAATTTTTTAAGTTAAAATAATTTTGAAAATAGTTTTTAAGTTAAAATAATTTTTAAGATAAAATAATTTTTAAGTTAAAATATTTTTTTTAAAAATTGTTTTTTTTAAAAATAAAATTGAAAATAATTTTTTAAGTTAAAATAAATTTGAAAATAGTTTTTATGTTAACATAAATTTGAAAATAATTTTTAAGTTAAAATAAATTTGAAAATAATTTTTAAGTTAAAATAAATTTGAAAATAATTTTTAAGATAAAATAATTTTTTAAACTAATTTTTAAGATAATATAATTTTTAAAATAATTTTTATTATAATTTTAAAACAATTGTAAAGATAAAATAATTGTTTAAACTATTTTTTAAGATAAAATAATTTTTAAGTAATTTTTAAGATAAAATAATTGTCTAAACTAATTTTTAAGATAAAATAATTTTTAAGTAATTTTTAAGATAAAATAATTTTTTAAAATAATTTTTACGATAAAATAATTTTTAAGTTAAAATAATTTAAAAGATAAATTGAAATAATTAATTTTGTCCTCTTGCTAAATTGGTTAACCTATATTTTGTCATTCTATAGTCAATGATAAAAGAATTGAAGGAAAATACGTAAACTTAGTGGCTCTTAATACATAGTTGTTATCAAAATATCATATTTTGACAAATGTATCATTAACTAGTCAAATTGCTAGAGAAAATTTATAATTTTTATTTTTCCTAGATAGACATCCAAAATATATACATTTCTCACAATTTTATAATTTTTTTTACTTGACATAGAATTTTTGATGAATTTTCAAATTTTAGTTGAATTAATTTTCAAACACCAATCAACTAATTCAGAAATACCAATCCACTACATCTGTCAATTGGCATATTCCAAAGGCAATCCTAGTTTTAAAGAAGTTTTTTATTTTCATTGATTTTTTCCCATCCACATACCTCTGGATTCCTCACTACATCCATAGCAAACACTTAAAATCTCATATGGCCTACCAGAGTTATTGTTGGTGCAAATTTAGTTGTAGAAACTGTGAACTTAAGGAGGAGGATTACACCTTGCTTAGATAACTAGTGAGCTTTCCTTGAGGGGAAGGTTCTTAATAGTTTTAACACTTAGATTAATGATGATTTTTTTTGTGGGTTAAAGGGGGAGGAAATATGAGTTTAGCCATATTAGAAGCAATATGAAATGTTTGTTGATTGTGTTATTTATATTGCTTCTATATGCTTTGTCACGCCCCGGAGGAGTCTCTGTCCGAAGAAATTTCGACAGCACCTCCCCTGTACGGCGGACAATCTGAAGCATTTCTACAGGCATAATATACATCAGCCACAAGCGGCTGGAATATACACACAAATACGCAGTTATATATATATCATCAACCCACACGGCTGGAACAAAACCAACACAACGGAAATGACAGAAACCCAATACAAATCAAAGCACAAAAAAACTGCTAGCTGGCTAGGCTTACACAACCAACAACAAATACAAAATACCACATAACAACATCAACACTCCAAAAACAAAATCGGAGTACAGAGCTAAACAAACTGATACATAAACAAACAAAACATACGTGAAACCGATAAGTCTTCTGATGTGACGTAGGGACCAGCAGACAGGCTCCAAGCGACTCCATAAAACCTGGTACCTGAAAAAGATAGTGTCAACGGGGGTGAGTTCAACAACTCAGTGAATACCAATGGACATGAGTAGTTAGATATATCTAACAGCAATAAACATGGTCTACAGCTTCCTAATCATATATAGGAATATCTGGCGAAAGATAACGAGGAAGTCAGACTCACCGAACTCCTATCCGATAAAAGGGTCGAAAGTGTCGATAATCACGTATGCGGTCAAAGGTATCGTCCAACCAAAATCGACCAAACGTGAAACATAATCACAAGAAATAAATGCATCGATCGTATGATGCTAATGATCGTCTGTCACCCTTGGCGTCGGTCGATCGGTCATCTCACACAAATGGTGAGACCGAGGGTGGGTAGGGTGTGGTGCACTCTACCATCACTACACGATGAGTGAGTGAGTGGACGGGATCTTGTCGAGTACTCTCCTCTAACCCCAATCATAAATGGGGAGCTCGATGCTCTCATCTCGTTATACGATAACGGGAGGTATCTCTGCTACCGAGTCACCGACCAGGAGCCAACAGAGTCCACCGTCTGCGACTATCACTGCTACACTAAATGCCGTGGAGCAAAGCAGGAATGTCTGCCGAGTCACCTGACCAACGGAGCCAAACAGCAGAACCGCCACACACTTGCCTGATATACCACTAATCCATGAGTGGTGGTGTGTGCAGTACATGTAACTGGCGATGTGCTCAACCATAGTGGAGCCGACAATCGCGCAGCATGCAATCATGATGCATGACACTAAGCATAGCCATAAACTGATCAGCATAACCATATCCATATATATATATAATATGGGTACCATAGTATCAGTAAGTCAAATCCACGGATCTAGGGTATACAGGTCCTCTATGGTATAACAACCTAGATCTTGAACATATCCCCCTCCATAACATATGTACCAACAATATGCACAGACCAAAGAAAAAGGGTCGAGGTACACCAATCAGATATGATATACAAATATAGGTACACAAGTCAGGTATGGTATAAAAACCTAGGTATCAGATAATATAGATACACATGCCAGAAATAAAATCCAGAACCTAGTCCTAACCTCAGTAAAGCATGGTATGTCATTTACTCTAGGAACTAAGGTACTCATGGCAATAATCACGAGGTATAAACATGGATATCGAACAAGCGCCAAAACAGAACATGTTATGGATATCAAACTGACATACCAAAGACAATCATGATTATTGCATGTAGCTATAAAATACTATGCATATCCAATTGACAATATCATAAAAGATAAGTCAAGAGGTACCTGCCTCCAATATAAGGGTCCAAATCCGATCCAAATCCAACGTCGAGATGCTCGTCTCGAATTACAGTCTTGTAAATCACATAATGTATAGTTTAACTAATTGCAAAAACCACAACTGGCTAAACTCAAACCCAATTTAATAATAGCACCACAAGTGCACATCATTAACTAGTCATTCGTATTGGGTAGGCATGACTCCATTCATGAACCCGAGAACATCAAGGAAAATAAAACATCATAACCATTAACAAATCTACAGCTAACTCTAAAGACATCACAACAAATCCCATAGCTAGACGTAGAATAAAACACATCAGGGATTAACATTCCTCCCAATTCAAAGAACAGCTTGAAGACGAGAAAAAAAAACATCTAGAGGTCCAAGTACGAATTCCCAACAAGACTGCAAAAATTCCCTCACAGTTTCGTTCAATTAATCGGCCACTATAGCCAAACAAATCCGACGACGATTTCCAAAAACCATACGGAACCAAAGCTTCACCAATCAAAGTTTGAAACACCATAAATTTATAAAACTCGAGCAAAGGAAAACCCTAGGTCAGTACTGGAAAATTATGAAGCTAAACCTGTGGTATCCAAACAAATCTCAAATTTTCTACTAAGTAACCCCTTACCTTCATGATCGCAGTTAGAGCACCGGGTCAAGAATTAGGGCACGGTGTGGAGATGGCCAGCGCTGGTCCCGTGCGGCGGGTCATGAGCACAAGGAGGAGAGGGAGTCAGCTGGCTATGACCCAAACTAGGGCACCGACAGAGGAAAAGAGAGGAAAGGTGGCACCATTAGAAGCTAGGGCATGACTATTGTGCTCCCAAATCGCAGCAGAGGAGGAAGATTGGTGTTGGCGCTAGAGCATAGGGGAGACCGGAGGAAAGCTAGGGCACGAGGCACTGGGCACGAGGCATTTGCCGGCGGCCGACGCTCGGGAGAGGAAGAGAAGGAAAGGCCGGCGGTAGACTGAGATCCCTGCGGCGACGAGGCAACGGCAGAGGGAAAGCTGATCGGGCTCGACTTCTCTTTGGTCGACGGTTTTGTATCCACTGTAGAAGAAGCTCCGCAAGTGGGGAAGGCGATCAGGCTCGGGAAGAGAGATAGGTGGTCGGCGCCGAGAGGAAGAGGAAAAGGGTGGAATCGGCGTCGGGAGAGAAGGGGAAGAAATAAGAGAAGAAGTGAAACTGTCGGGGAGTAGTTCGGCGGGGAAGCGAAAGGAAAAAATAAAAATAGGAAAAGAAATACATTTTTCCTCGTTCAGTGAGGTAGCCTAAACAGGCTTTCCCGAGGCCCAGTTTTCATCCCCATGAACTCGTCCATACAGTCTCTGAAAAATTTCCGGAAAATTTCTAAAAATTCCGAAAAAATTCCCTTATCATTTTTTTCGTCATCATTGTTTTTTCCCGGTATTTTACATGCTTGGTGCTATATATATTTCTCACGTTTGTGATTTTATATGCTTTGATTTGACTAACTTAAATCAGTTGTCAAATATTAAAGAGAAAGAAAAATAATAATTAATCATGGTCATGTATCGTCAAAACTTGGAGCGATCGATCCGATCTCACAGAAGTTTCCCATCGATCGTTAGGATAAATCGGGAAATGCTCATGACAGACAACTTAGAAGTCCAGCATCTATTGGTTGTGTGTCTCATTGGAAGAAAAATTTTCAAATATGAGGGAGAGATAGAGAGATTGTTGGAGTAAAGATGTTCCTAAGCATGTTGATTTTAATATTTAGATCATGTTCAACTTAGAAGATACTTGTGATCTTACATGTGTATTAAGTGTAAGTGTAAGGAACTTGTAAGATATTGTAAAATTTAAAATAATAAATATTATTGGACGAAAAATCTTATTAGATTTTTCAAAAATTTTTAGAAATTTTTCTGGATTTAAACAGGGTCCGTTGACCTGTTTTGAGGGGATGAATTGGTGGGGCTAAGTGGAGACCTGTTTGGATACCCAATTAAGTTGGGAGTTGATTGAGAAATTAACTTAGGGCTTAATTAAATATACCCTAAGTATTTAATTAAAAACCTAATCTCTAAACTTCGGATTTCCTCTCCCGATCCCCCCATCCTCACGCGACCTCCTCTTCCCTGACATTTCTCCCCCTCCTCCCTCTCCCTCTCGCGGTGATACCACCATCGTACCTTCATCGCCGATCAGCGGAGCATCCGTCGGCGTAGATCCGGTCGCTAATGGCCCTTTTTCGGCCTCCGGCAAGAGCGCTCAACTTTCCTGTGTGTGCCACCACCCGACGAGTAGATCGACGCCAACCCTAGTCGCGGACATCTGGTGCTTGCCGGAAGTTGTGCGCGCGAGCCGGTGACAGGGGTAGGTTTCTTGAGCCTCTTCTTCGATCTACCTCTTTACTTG
The DNA here is from genome assembly GCF_018446385.1 of Zingiber officinale. NCBI lineage: Eukaryota > Viridiplantae > Streptophyta > Magnoliopsida > Zingiberales > Zingiberaceae > Zingiber > Zingiber officinale. The sequence continues at coordinate 55,582,138 of NC_056004.1, read as the reverse complement.
CACTGGTGCTGACCATTGAGCCCTAATGTCGGCAGTTGCTAGCTTCGATCGCCGTGGCCAACCGTCGCCCTCTTCCTTATGCACTTGTGCCTTAGATCGGACACCTCCACTCCAACCACTTGGTGCCGGTGACTGTGGCCTCACTCTAGTGTTCTTCCCTTGCCAAGAAGTTGACTACGGATGGATTTTGGCTACTTGTGGCTTGTTGTAATCACTAGACCTCTACTTTGAGCATCATCTTGCCCAAGATTCAGTGCTAGTTGTCATTTTCTGGTTCTGATATGAAGTTGCTGGGCATCTTCCCAAACATCATCGATTTGGTTGATGAATTGAGATTTGAATCTAATGCTCATATGTTGAGATGTTGATTGTGTTTTAGGATATTCGTTTAGGAGTTTAGCAACCTCGCCTTACCCTAGCTACCAACATCCAGCAGCCAATATCCTCGAATTTGGATTATCCACGGTGCATCTGAATTTGGGTAAGTTTTGGAATTGATTTGTAATGGTTATTTGGTGAATGATTTATGTAGATGGATACATGATCATTATTGATATGTTTTGGATTGTTTCTTGGAAGCATAGGTGTTTGTGCGCTTTTGTAGCTTCTGGACAGTGGGTGTAGGGCTGTGAGATACTGGATTTGGCTGCTCTATCTCAAGGTGAGTGTATTTCAGTGGTGCACTTTTGATTCTTAGTAGTATGTTGCTATATTAGGTTTCTAAAGGATGGTAGGGTTTGTGCTTGCTTTGATTTATGAGTGGTGTGATGTGGATTGGATGAATTATTGTGGATTAAGAATTAAGGTGATTTTATTTCTACATTGGTTTAGATTAGTAGTGATGGATTGTAGGAATTTAAATTAAGTTGTATTGGATTGATTAGTAGATTTAGAAGGATTTATGATGAGTTTGGATTAGTGTTTGATTGATGATGAATTATGTGAATTGAATTGGATTAATTCATGAGGAGATTTGATTAGTGTGATGATTGTGAATTATGGTTGGATTTAGAAAGAGTGGAATTTAAGGATGAACCTATCATCTACTTTGGTTTGGATTATTGGGTGGAAACTAAATAGGGTTACCTAATCGACGTAGGATTAGGTTTTGGGTTTAGTTTGTTGTTGATTATGTGATTAGTTAAACATTATATATATACCATGTGATTCGCAGGATTTGGATTCGGGACGAGCGTCTCGAAGTGGGATTGATTTATCTGACGCGGTCGACAGATAAAGGCGGGTATTTCTTCCTTGGCTCCATGTATATTTTTATTGAGCTTAGTGCATGGTTATTATGTGATGGTTTAGGCTGCTTTACCTTATATCGTGTTCGTTGGTTACTTTCCTGCTTGATACTTATGCTTGACCTTTGTGATATTCTATTTAATTCTTATACAGTCTATACTTTGGATTGTCTATACTCTGTGGTATTTGTGTACATGTAGAGTGTGTATGGTGGGGGATGGTTCGTGGGCGGTGTCCATATGATGATTGCCCATTTGTATGTTGTGTACACATTTGTCTGGTGTGATGATTGGAGGAGTTGTGTTGATTGTATATTTGTTGTATATACACGTGTCTGATGTGTTTTTACTGGAGGATACATGTTGATTGTGTTGGAGCAATCTTGCTCAAGACATTACTCATTGTTGATGTTTGATTAAATTAGTTTAAGTTAGGCATTAATTGTGATCTAACATAAGTATTGAGTAAGCAGATATGAAGAGAAGACCAAGTATGAAGACTTGGCAAGGAAAGTTCCGGAGGTATGATCTATTGGCAAAATAGAGACTTAGCATGACAAAGCTAGCAGTAGCCCTTGAAGGCAAGCGCAAGGATGAGGAGTCATGGAGACGGAAGCATCCAAAGGGCGCAAGGCTGAGGGAAGGTGCTTGGAGGCATGAAGTCTAAGCTAAGGAAGTATTTCAAGTGTGTAAATAATGTATATCTTAAACTGGACGTTTGCTGTAAATTTCAAAGATATAAGGTACCAGTCGACTGGTACCCACACCAGTCGACTGATACCAAGATACAGAATGGACAAAAGGTCGGCAGACAGATTGGAGTCAAGCACCAGTCGACTGGTGCTAGTACCAGTCAATTGGTAGACGACCGTTATGAAGTGGCGGATCAAAATCTCATCAAATCTTTAGTGCCGTTGAAGCCCATCAGTCGACTGATATGTATACCAGTCGACTGATGTCGGAAAAACTATAAAAGCTACTATCAGAGCTTGAAGAAAGATCACTGTTCAAAAACTGGAATAAGTGCTCATCAAGTGATCTTCAAGTCTACAGATATTCACTCTCTTCCTTCTGATTCTAGTCTTCATTTTTGTAAAGAGGAAGAGGAAATTGTGCAAGGGTTTCTCCACCTTCGATTGTGATTCGAGAAGGAGAAGTTTATAGTGGAGCTTGATTGTGTGGGTGTGTGCCATGGATTAGTCACCTCAAGGAGGTGGAGACCAAGTAAACCAAGGAGTTAGCATTGTTTTCTTGTATTTTCTTTATTTCTATTTGCTTCTGCTAACAAGATTGTAGGCAAAATCGAAGAAAGGCTATTCACCCCCCTCTAGCCAATAGTAAAGGTCCTATCAATTGGTATTAGAACAAGGTTCACATCGGAAGACCTCATCGTCAACCGAAGCATCAAAATGGCATTTCAAGAGGGATAAGCACCGCAAGGCCACCCTTCTTCGATGGGAACGACTTTGCATATTGGAAAGGTAGGATGGAGTATTATTTAATGAATGACATTGAAAATTAGTTTAGTGTTGTAGATGGATTCGAGATGCCAAAGGATGGGTCGGGAGCTCCTCTTTCAACCAAGGATTGGACAAAAGAGATGGCAAAGAAGGCTCAAGCAAATGCAAAGGCTACAACAACCCTACAATGTGGACTCTCAAAAGAGCAACTAAGTAAAGTAGGACCATTCAACTCCGCCAAAGAGCTTTGGGAAAAACTCATTGAGTTAAATGAAGGATCAAGCGAATCAAGGAGAGCCAAGAGAGATCTCTTGTTGGGGCAACTTCAAACTTTCACTATGAAGTCCAATAAGACCGTGAGTCAAATGCACGGTAGATTCAAAGAGATAGTGAATGGACTTCATGTAATAGGTGAGAAAATTGACAATCGAGACTTAGTAAGGTATGTTCTCCAATCCTTTCCTAGAACCACCTTATGGGCATCAATGGTTGATGCATATAAGGTTTCTAAAGATCTTTCTTTAGTTAAGCTTGATGAATTGTTTTGTGAGTTTGAACTACATGAACAAGCTAATGTGGATTCAAAAGAGAAAGGTATGACTCTTGTTGTAGAAAAGAAGGAAAAGAAAAAGAAGAAAGAAAAGAAGGTGGAATCCTCATCATCCGAATCCGAGCAAGAATCATCGGATAGTGATGATGAAATGTCGGCAAGTGAAGTGACACATTATGTTAAGAAGATGATGGGAAGATTAAGGAAATTCACAAGGAAGGATGTGAAGAGAATGTTCCAACCCTCAAAAGGTAAAAGTAATCAAAGTTCAAGTTTTAACCCTAATGTCATTTGTTATGGATGTAATAAGAAAGGACATATCAAGCCAAATTGCCCGGAATTAAAGAAGAAAGAAGAAAAGGAGAAGAAGAAGGAGAAAAAGAAGAAGGAAGCCATGGTGGCCCAAGCTACATGGGATACACCAAGCATTGCCTCATCGGATGAAGATGAGCTATGCCATGTTACTCGACATATGATATTTATGGCCTTTGAAGATGACAAAGAAGAGCCAAGTCAAGAAGAGGTGTCAAGTGAAGAGGATTCATCAAATGAAGAGTCATCAAGTGAGGAATCATCGTCAAGTGATGATGATGAGGTAAAAGAATCTCCCAAAGTAGAATTTCTCTATAAAACTATTGCTCACCTCAAAAATGTTTATGTCAAATCACAATCTAAGGTAAAAACCTTGAAGGGAAAACTTAGGACCATTAAAGTTGATACATGCATGTCTAGTGAGTCAAATGTGCTCAAGGAAGAAAATGAGAAATTGAAGAATGATGTGATTGAATTAAGAGCATGTTTAGAAAAATTCACAAATGGATCTAAGTATCTAGATATGATCATTAGAGATCAAAGAGCCGTTTACAACAAAGCCGGAATAGGGTATAGACCTAAGGAAAAAGAAGTTGCATATATGTCTCTAATCAATGGTACTAGAAATGATGCACTTAGAAACAAAGTTATGAAAAATCTTAAAGGGAAGGTAAAACAAGCTTGGGTGCCTAAGAAATATTTGAATGATATTTCCGAATCTAGTGCATGGGTACCAAAGAGTTGTGTGTTTTATGTTTCTTAGGTAGAGGAGAAGAAGGATGCAAGTATGTGGATTGTGGATAGCGGTTGCTCAAGACATATGACCGGTGATGTGAGCAAGTTCTCTACAATAAATTATATAAAGAAGGGAACGGTATCATTTGAGAATAGTGGAAAGCTCAAGATTATAGGTAAAGGTACAATTGAGGTATCATCTAAAATTACCATTCATAAAGTCCTATTGGTTAAAAGTATGAGATTTAATTTGCTTAGTGTTAGTCAATTATGTGATGCCGGATATAATGTGGAGTTTCATCCCGATAAATGTTTAGTTAAGCACAAAAATCTTGAGAATGTTGTTCTAAAAGGATTTAGAAAAGCAAATCTTTATTATATTGATCTTTCATATGCTTCTAATCCTCCTATTAAGTGTTTGATATCAAAAGAAGAGGAAGGATGGTTATGGCATAGAAGACTTGGACATATCAACATGAGAAACATAGCCAAGATGGATATAGTAAAGGGACTACCAAAGATCAAGTACATCAAGGACAAATTGTGCGATGCATGCCAAGAGGGTAAGCAATCAAGGTCATCACATAGAGGTAAAACCTTAACTAGCACTTCATTACCGTTAGAATTATTGCATTTGGATCTTTTTTATTGTCATAGAACACCTTCTTTGGTAGGTAACAAATATTGTTTGGTGATAGTAGATGATTACTCTAGATATTCTTGGGTTTATTTCTTGAAACATAAAGGAGAAACTTTAGAAACAATTATGGGATTTGCCAAGAGGGTAGAAAACGAAAAGAACCTCAAAATTGATAGAATTAGAAGTGATCATGGTGGAGAGTTTGAGAATTTGAACTTTTCTAAGTTTTGTCTAGAAAATGGCTACAAGCATGAATTCTCTTGTCCAAGAACACCTCAACAAAATGGTGTAGTGGAGAGAAAAAATTGAGCTTTACAAGAGGCGGCTAGAACCATGCTCAATGCATACTCCTTACCAAGCTATTTGTGGGCCGAAGCAGTTAATACCGCTTGTTACATTCAAAACTGTGTCTTGATTCACAAGTTCTTAGGGAAAACACCTTTTGAATTATGGAATGGCAAAATCCCTACAATTCACTATTTTAAAGTCTTTGGTTGCAAGGTTTATATTCTCAATACCAAAGATGACTTAGGAAAGTTTGAGGCCAAGTCCAATGAGGGAATTCTAGTTGGATACTCATCTACTAGTAGAGGATATAGAGTATACAACAAAAGAACTCAAACTGTTGAGGAATCATCAAATGTTGAGTTTGATGAGTCCACTAAGACTTACCCTAGGAAGTTCTCTATTGACAAGGATATAATTGAACATAACCAAACCATTACTCAAGAAATGAAAAGTCTACAGTTAGGGGGTATTGATCAAGGGGGAGGAAGAGATGGTTCGGATGATGAAAGAAACAATGTAAACAATGACCTTTCCAAAGATGATGATTCGATTATCTCAAGGACCTTAAGGCACCATCAAGATCATCCTATTAATCAAGTAGTTGGAGATGTGGCACAAGGGGTAAGGACTAGATCCTACTTTAGGGATCATTCTAGTCAAATTGCTCTAATATCACAACTTGAACCAAAAATAATTGCTGATGCTTTACTTGATACGGATTGGATTTTAGCAATGCAAAAAGAGTTGAACCAATTTGAAAGGAGTGATGTGTGGGAGTTGGTTCCAAGACCTAATGATAGTATAATCGCCACAACAAAATGGGTTTTTAGAAATAAGTTGGATGATCAAGGGAGAGTCACTAGAAATAGGCTAGGTTGGTAGCTAGGGGTTTCAATCAAGTAGAAGGACTTGATTATGATGAAACATATGCTCCGATAGCCCGATTAGAGTCCATCCGAATATTATTAGGATATGCCGCTTACATGGGTTTTAAACTTCATTAAATGGATGTGAAATCAACTTTCTTAAATGGGTTCATTAAGGAAGAAGTTTATGTAGAACAACCACCCGGATTTGAAAGTATAAATTGCCCAAATCATGTTTATAAGCTTAAGAAAGCATTATATGGGTTAAAACAAGCACCCCGGGCTTGGTATGAAAGACTTTCATCCTTTCTAATTTCCAAGGGATTTAGAAGAGGAACAATTGATCCAACATTGTTTTTAAAGTCTAAAGATGGAGACATTTTCGTTGCCCAAGTCTATGTTGATGACATCATTTTTGGCTCAACAAATAATGACCTTCTTCATGATTTTATTAAACACGTGGAAAGCGAGTTTGAAATGAGTCTAGTTGGAGAATTGAGTTTCTTTTTGGGATTACAAGTAAAACAAACTAATGAGGGAACCTATGTTTACCAATCCAAATTCGCTAAAGAACTCATCAAGAAATTTGGGTTGGAAAATGCTAAAAGAGCAACTACCCCTATGAGGACAAACACCAAGATAGATAGTGATCAAGAGGGAAAATTAGTGGACCCAAAGCAATATAGGAGCATGATTGGTAGTTTGCTATACCTAACCGCTAGTAGACCAGATATATTATTCGCCATAGGAATGTGTGCAAGATACCAATCATGTGCTAAAGAGTCACATTTAGTAGCGGTAAAAAGAATTTTGAGATACATCAAGAGCACTCTTAATGTGGGGCTTTGGTACCCTAGAACTAGAAATTTTGACTTAATTGGGTATACAGTTTCTGATTATGCGGGTTACAAATTGGACAGAAAGAGTACTAGCGGTGGATGTCAATTTCTTGGACCTTCTCTTGTAAGTTGGAGTAGTCGAAAACAACCTTGTGTGACATTGCCCACAACCGAGGCCGAGTATGTGGCAATGGGTGGTTGTGTAGCTCAATTGCTTTGGATGATGCATACCTTGGAGGATTATTAGCTATATTATTCCAAGGTCAAGGTCTTATGTGATAATGTGAGCACCATTAATTTAACCAAAAATCCCGTACATCACTCTAGGACAAAACACATTGAGGTAAAACACCACTTCATTAGAGATCATGTGGCAAGAGGCGACATTGAACTACTTTATGTTGAATCCAAATCTAATCTTACCGATATTTTTACCAAACCTTTACCCGAAGTGGAGTTTATCTCTATCAGAAGAGAGCTTGGTTTGTGCCTTGTAGAATAATAATAGATTTAGCTTTTCATGCTCCCATAAATTTAAAAGCTAAATACATGTTAGAATGTATACTAAAAGCCTAGCTTTTGGTATAAAACATTTATCTAGAAATAAGAATCACATTGGTCAAATGTCTACATTTGTGATAAATGTAGTTGTTCAATTAATTTATATTGTAGATAACATGGTGTGTGGTGTCACACACAGAAGATCATGTTATCAGTACCTTATAAATTATAAACAGTAGCTCACGACCATGATGGAAAGGAACAAACCATTGGAAGGTCGTAGTGTAATTAGGTGTTAGTTTATCTTAACTATATAATTACACTAGTACACTAAGAGTGTATTGAGTAGGACCATTAGAGGTCGTTTCTTTTATACTGACTTTATAAAGGAACAAAGACCTCAGTTATTATGGAAGTGTGTGCTCTTAATCCTAATATAATAACAAGCACATATATTTGATATTTATTTCTTTAATTTATCAATGGGTGAGATTTAGTTCAATGAATCAATAAGCCCGATAAGTTGGGAAATGATATCACTTATAGTGTGTGTTGTTGATTATAGAAGGAAACTGTGTCCTAGTGATCTAAGTTGATAATGTCCCCAAGAGGAGCTCATAAGGATTGTCATGTTAAACCCTGCAGGTGGACTAAAGTCCGACATGATGATGAAGTTGAGTGGTACTACTCTTGGAGCTAGATATTAATTAAGTAAGTTGTCAGTAACTTACTTAATTAGTGGACATTTGTTATCTTAAACACAGGGAGACTAACACACTCATAATAAGAAGGAGCCCAAAATGTAATTTGGGATTGGTGCGGTAGTTCAATAATAGTTCTTTAGTGGAATGAATTATTATTGATGAAATTAAGTTGTGTGTTCGGGGCGAACACGGGATGCTTAATTTCATCAGGAGACCAAAACCAATTCCTCCTCTCGGTCCCTATCGTAGCCTCTAGTATATAGAGATTTATACCCACCGCATACCCACCTTCTTACACATCCAATGGGGCCGGCCAAGCTAGCTTGGAACCCAAGCTAGGGCCGACCAAGATCAAGTGGATGAGTCATGTAGGTGGTGTTAGTTAGAGCCCTAGAGCCAATCATTTGATGATTGTATGGACTCATATATATCATATTCTTGTATATTAATAAAGGAATTTGTTTGGTTATTATACTTATTTATATTAGTGCCAAATAGACTAAGTATAATAGCGTCCTTGAGTAGAAGGTTCATACCTATATCAATCGATTAGTTGAATCGATAGTGAGATGATATAGGGAACACTACTCTAAATCATTCCTAGTCGAGTATTAGCATTCAGGGACAATGTTAATACAATAAGACTAGTATGTAGGTCAGCTCGATGACTTGATCTCACAAGTCATGGATATAGAGATATCAAGCTGACACATGGGTATGCATTAGAGAATGTATACTGAATGACCCGCCATGAGAAAGTATCATGGATCGTTATATGAGTGTCATATACTTTCTCATGTGGCTATTAGTATGACTATTAGTCCTTAGACCTGAAGTCACCATGGATCCCTACATAAGGAGTTATGTACTTTAGTTTCGTCAAGCGTCACCCGTAACTGGGTGGACTATAAAGGCGATTACTGGGTATATAACGAATTATGTAGAGGATGTGAGTGATGTAGATGGAATCTATCCCTCCCATATGACAGGAGCGACATCGGTATTCTTGATAGAGTGAGACCACTAAGTGCATGGTCATGCCCAAATGAGTCAACATTAGATGTTGAGCTCATTTGATCGAGTGAGTCTACTTGGAGTTCAAGATTTAGATTGATTAGAGGATGACACGGTCTATGCCTCATATTGATCAATCTAGATGTCTAGGATAGAAGAACACTTGTCATTATTTTGTGAGTAGTCACAATTGGTAGTCACAAGGTGATGTCGGATCTCGACATTCTTGTAACTTGGATAGTAATGATGTGTTGCTAGATACCGCTCATTACTTATGCTCCTAAATGGGTTTAGAGCATTGCCAACATTACAAGAACCTATAGGGTCACACACTTAGGACAATTAGGTGGAGATTAGGTTCATATGATGAACCAAGAGAATTAGATTCATTTGATGAATCAAATTGGATTAAGAGTAATCCTAATTGGGCTAACTTGAGTTCGACTCAAGTTGATTCATGTGTTAAATGAGTCTAATTTAGATTTTGACTCATTGAATCAATTTAATTTAATGAATTAGATTCATTATATTAAGTTGGCTCGAATCAAATGGTTGGATTAGATCCACCATGGTAGAGATTGAGTCAAGTTTGACTTGACTTGAGAAGGAAGACCAAAGGTCAATTTTGACTTGACCTTTTTGCCACCTCATTGGTGAGTTGGCATTAGGTGGACCAATAATGATGTTCCACATCATCATGGGTGCCACCTCATGGAAGTGACAAAGCCACTCTCTTAATGGTTTCATATTAATTGCAATTAATGCAATTAATGTGATTTTATGGTTTCATATTAATTGCAATTAATGCAATTAATGTGAATTTTGAAATGTGGCCGACCACTTTGTTTTGGGTGAAGAAATTCATTTTTCATTCACTTGTGTGCATCTTCTTCCTTCTCCCTCTCAAGCTCTCCTTCTCCCTCTCCTCCCTTGGCCGAACCACATAGGTGCTAGCACACCTTGGTTTTGGTCATCTCCATCTAGTGTGTCCGTGTGGATACTTCTAGAGGACCGGCGCTTGACGGTCTTGAGATCCGGCATCATTTGGACGAGCGGGAACGCGAAGGGCATCACATCAAAGGTATAAAGTGTTTTCCTTTGTAGATCTACTGTAGATTAAAGTTTTTCAAACTCGTACTCGTATTTTCGTTCGGTTTTACCTTGCACGAGATCCGTGGCTTGGGCGATTCGGGGTTTCCGCGACGCGAAAAGCGGTTTTCGCGGCCCGAAAAACCCAACAGGTGGCCGGCCAAAGCTTGGGTCCCAAGCTTAGGTGGCTGGCCACTAGAATATTAAAAAGGATTTTTATTAAAATTATTTCTTATGTGGATATCATGATTTTAAAAGAGAGTTTAAAAATTAAAAATTTCCTTTTATAGCTTTCTACAAAAGATTAAGAGAAGAGATTAATCTCTTTCCTTATTTGTAGTTTAAAAGGATGGTTTAATTTTTGGTAAAAACTTTCCTTATTTGTAAATCATCTACATGTTTAACAGAGAGTTTAAAATTTGAAATCTTTCCTTATTTGTTGATTAAAGGAGGATTTTAAATTTTAAGAAAACTTTTCTCTTTAATCATGTTTATGATTTAAAAGAGAGTTTAAAATTAAATATTCTCTTTTATAAGTTTCTACAAAAGATTAAGAAAAGATTTGATATCTTTCCTTATTTGTAGATTAAAAGAGATTTTAATTTATAGAGATAACTTTCTTTTTATCCACATGTTTAAAAGAAAGATTTTAATTTATTAAATTTCCTTTTTATAAACCAATCATGAAGGGATAAAAATTATTGAGAAATTTTTATAAATTTCCGGAAGCAAATAAGGAACTTTTAATTGGTGTTTAAAATTTTATTTGCTTGGAGATTTCTTGGTGTGGTCGGCCATTACAAATTGAAAAGAAAAATTGTTTTTAATTAAATAATTTTTCCTTTTCAATGGCAAAAGAATTAAGGAAGTTTTTATTAAAATTTCCTTATTTGCCAAGATCAAGGATTATAAAAGAGGGGGTAGAGGAGGCTTCAAGGCTAACGAACTCTATTCTATTTTTCCTCTCTTTTCTCCTTGGGTGTGGCCGTCCCTTTCTTTCCTCTCCTCTCCTTTGTGTGGCCGAAACCTTCTCATGGTGGAGATAGCTTTGGTGGCCGGATCTAAGAAGGAGAAGAAGGAGAGAAAAGAAGCCTCTTTTCTTGGAGCATGGTGGTGGTGGCCGAACCTCTTCATCCTAGGAGAAGTTTTGATGGCCGAAACTTGTAAGGAAGAAGAAGGTGCTTGGTGGTTCTCATCTCGAAAGATCGTTGCCCACACAACGTCCGAGGTTAGAAGAGGAATACGGTAGAAGATCAAGAGGTTTTCTAAAAGGTATAACTAGTAATTTTTTCTTTCCGCATCATACTAGTTATTTTTGGAAATAATACTAAATACAAGAGGCATACGATTCTAGTGTTTCGAATTTGTTTTCTATATAGTGTTCTTTTGTTTTTCATTTCCTTGTGATTTGATTGTTCTTTTCGGTTGACCTAAAGTTATTTTAGGAAATTAAATATTAGCTTTCCTTAAAAGGTTTTGTCTAGTCGGTGGTGGTTGCTCCCATATCCAAGAAGGCTATGTGCCTCACCACGTCAGTACTGGGAACCAATTTTGGAAATTAATATTTAATGAAATTAATAACTTAGGTGATTTGGATCAAACGTGTTAAGTTTCGCAGGAGATCCAAGTCAAAACCTAAAAGAACAAATAGATTATGTTTTGGATCAAACGTGTTAAGTTCCGCAGGCGATCCAAAATTTAATTTAAAAGAACACATGGTAGCTAGGAAAAGGTTCAGACCTTTGTACAAAATTTTTGTACAGTGGAACCTCTAGGTTTTCCGAGTAGCAACCAACAATTGGTATCAGAGCTAGGGTTTTGCCTCTATGTATTTGGTATTAGTTTAATTATGCACATGTCATACATAATTTAGGCAGGTTAATAGTAGGATGTGCTAACTTTGTGGATGCAGGATCGAACTATTATGGATTATAGTTATTATGTGTGTGATTGGACCCTTGGACATGTCAAGGGCATTTTATTGTGTGTGCATGATTGTATTATAAAATACAGCAGGAGCTGTATTTAGTTTTATTAGGATTTTATTTTTGATCTAGTTACATGTACATTCCTTTTATGGAATATAGGATCGATGGATGTAAATTTTATTTTATGTTCGATCTAGTTTACATGTACATTCCTTCGAGGAATATAGGATCAAAATGTAAAATTCTATTTATGTCGCGGATCGAATCTTGCAAAGCGTGGAACCTTCTAAGGACCAGAGGCGCAGCGGAACTAGGAGCAAGATGGATGCGACAGCTAGACCCGGTGGCAGTGGCCAAATATGGCAGCAGCTTGGGATGACAACACACGGAGGACAACAAGAGATAAAAGCCATAATAGTTGAAAATTAGATTTTCTATTTATTGCTTTTATATTGTGCTGTGTGTGCATGTTAGTTTACATATTTAGTAGGCTAGCATAGTTAAAATTCCTCATTTATAAATAACTAAGTGGGAGAGAGATTTTTAAGTAAATCCCATGGTCTCCATTACTGGTTTGTAAGTGATGCAAACAAGCTTGCGCGTTGGCTCTGAGTGCCTTCCTCCATAACGGATGAGCTTGTTTGTGGATCACTAGAACAGACTTCCATTTTTGGATGACTATAGGAAGTTAATTAAGAGCGTGTGATCTTCCCCAACGGAAGGGGCATAATCTTATTAATGGACTTAGTGTCAAGTAATGGTATACACTTAGATACATCTAATAGTATCCTCCCCATCGGAGTCACTGCTATTTTTGTGTGACCAAATGATACCAACTATTAATTTTATTTGTCAAAAAGTTAGGTTGACAAGATAATAAAATTAATGGGTTAAAACCCTCCTTTTACAAATGTTGAATTTGTATACGTCCACACTAACGTGGCATGCAAAATTCACGGTGTTTGAGGTGTTGGTGAATTTAAATAATATTGTTTGAGGAATCAATATTTTTTTAATTCAAAATTTTTTGACCAAATATTTGATCAAAGACAGATCAACTATTAATTTTATTCGTCATAAAGTAAAGTTGACGAGATAATAAAATTAATGAATAAAATCTCCTCTTCGATTTTGTATACGTCCACACTATCGTGGCATACAAAATTAATAGGGATTTTTAAGGAGTTGATCTTGACCAAGTATTTTTGTGATTCTTAGGATTTAAAATGTTTGTCAATCCCCTAGTAGTCATACTATAAGGAAGACTTAGTAATCTCAATTGTAATGATTGGAAATAGGACTTGGACATTAACGTAGACTGTCTTCTTAGAACTAAGAACAATATAGGTGTATTTAATTCATTAGTTGAAACATGTTTAGTGGTGTTATCTACCAGAACCTGAAGTGTAGATACAGATGCCATTAATCATGTCCGCAATTCATTGCAGGGTTCCAGAAAACCCGGTAACTAAATGAAAATTAAAACACTGTCTACATGGGCACTACTGAAAAAATGGTAGCTGTTGCAGTGAGAGATGTTTATCTTTTGATAAGAATAAAACATGGATTTTTGAGTAATTGTCTTTACGCACCAAGTTTAGAAAGAACTAGTTTTCAGTTTCTAAACTATTCAAAGAACTTGATATTCTACCTCTTTTAATAACAAAGTTGTTATTAAGAAAAAGAGGGAAGTTATCTGGTCTGGTACGTTGGTTGGCAATTTATAAATCCAATAACTCTCACGATGCAACAAATGGAAATTAGTAACACATCTTCTAACTTTAAGAGAAAGTAACCTTCGAAAATGAACCAATTATATCTTTGGCTTCTAAGGCTAGGTTATATTAACTTGAGTAGGATTCATTGGTAGCTGATGAACTTTTGGGTTCATTAGTAGTGGAAATCTTTCCAACCTACGAGTCTTACTTGGAAGGAAAAATAACCAAGAAGCTTTTAAGTCTAAGGGGTATGGAGTCAAAGATATATTGGAATTGGTTCATTCTGATTTGTGTGATCCTATGAGCATACAGGCAAGAGGTTGTTTCAAATATTTCATCTATTTTATAGACAACTATTTGAGATACGGATATATTTACTTGATGTGCCGCAAGTCTAAGTGCTTTGATTAGTTCAAAGAGAACGAGGTTGATGTGGAGAAACGACAAAGTAAAAGTATCAAGACACTACGGTAAGATCGTAGTGGCAAGTACCTCTTGGGAGAATTTAGGAGTCATTTATCAGAAGTAGGGATTCAATCCCAACTAACTGCACCTGGTACACCCCAACAGAATGGTGTAGGAAAAGGAAGGTATAGGACTCTTATGGAAATAAGTAGATTAATGAGTTATTAAGAATATTATCAAAATCATTTTAAGGATATACTCTGGAAACGGGAGTGGATATAGTACCTTCTAAAGTCAGAACTCTCTACTTATATAGAATTGCTGAATAGGCGTAAGCCTATTTAGAAGCATATTCGGATTCGGGTAGTCCAGCACATATGCAGAAGAGAGACAATGATAAGTTGGACAGGAATTCACTTGTTTGTGGGTTATCCTAGTGAAATGAAAGTAGGTTTATAGTCTTAAAAATCAGAAGGTCATTGTTAGCATCAATGACCGATTTTTAGAAAAGGACTATGTAATAAACCATGTGCCCATAAGAAAATTTGTTCTTAAGGAAATAATAAAAGGCATGTCTAATCTAGTACCAACTGTACGAGATGAGATACCACAAGGAAACTGCAACATGCATCACAAATGATACACAATTGCAGAAAGTGCCTTGTCGTAGTAGGAGGGTTGTTAGGCAACCTAAAAAGATTCATGTTTTGGGAGAGTTTTTGGACTCGATCCCTGGAGGACATGAACCTGATCTCCGGACATATGACGAAACACTCCAAGATAAAGATGCAACATCTTGGCAAAGAGTAATGAATATATGTATTCTAATAAAATCTGGAAGCTTGTAGAACCACCAAATGGTATAAAAGCCTTTGGGTGTAAAAAGGTCTATAATAGGAAAAGAGGGATAGAAAGGAAGGTAGTAACTTTCAAAGCAAGGCTTGATGAAAAAGGAAACTTTTTCACTGGTAGCCATGCTTAAGTCTATCCGGATTCTTTTATCTATTTGGCAAGTGGATGTCAAGACAGCATTCCTTAATGGAAGTCTTGATGAAAGCATCCATATAAAGCAACCAGAAGGGTTCATTGCAAAGGGCTAAGAGCATCTTGTGTGCAAGCTCAATCAGTCTATGGACTGAGGCAAAGCTTCAAGGTCTTGGAACATCCAGTTTATCAAAGTAATCCAGACCTATGGATTTGTTGAGTAAACGGATAAGTCTTGTGTACACAAAAGGTGTGATGGAAACGTGGTGGTATTTCTTGTACTATACGTAGATAACATTTTTGGTAGTTGGAAACAATATCAAAATGTTGTCAGAAGTAAGGGTATGGTTCTCCAAATAATTCGATATAAAGGACTTGGGAGAATGTATATATTTTTGAGATCAAAGTAATAAGGGATCAAAAGAAAAAATATATTTTACTTATCCCAAGCTTGATACATCGAAAAATCCTTGCTCGTTTTAAGCATGCAAAACTCCTCGAAAGGTTTCTTACCTTTTAAGCATGGAGTGTCTTTATCTAAAGAGATGTCTCCGATGACATCAAAGGAGATTGAGGACATGTAGGCAGTTCTTTATGCTTCAACAGTTAGACAACCTAATGTATGCTATACACGAGATCAGAAATCTGTTTTGCCAAGGGCATAGTTAGCAGATATCAAAGTAACCCTAGACAAGGACATTGGACTGCAGTAAAGCATATATTAAAGTACCTTAGAGGTGCTAGAAATTATATACTAGCTTACAAGGCAGTTAATTTGGTCCCTGTGGGTTACACGGATTTTGACTTCCAATCGGATAGGGACAATAATAAGTCGACCTCGGGGTTTTGTGTTTACTTTAGGAGGAAAAGTCATAACTATGGAAGAGTGATAAGCATAGGTGTTTTTCTGGACTCCACCATAAAAGCTGAGTATATGGCAAGCCTCTGAGGTAGCCATAAAAGCTGAATGACTTAATTACCTCGAGATAGACTTAGATATGATTTCTAGTTTGTCCAAAGATTATTACAATTTATTGTAATAATAATGATGCAGTAACAAACTCGAAGAAAGCATGAGTCTATAAGGCAAGTAAACATAATAGAGCGCAAGTACTACCCAATACGAGAAATTGTATAACGAGGAGAAGTTGTTGCCGCCTAGATTGCATCAGATGATAACCTAAGGTCCTTAAGGCAAGAGCTTTTTGAAAGGCATGGGAATCAGATGTATGGCAGCAGATATGGCAGCTTAGTCTTTTAGTATAAGTGAGAGATTGTTAGAATGTATACTAAAAGCTTAGCTTTTGGTATAAAACATTTATCTAGAAATAAGAATCACATTGGTCAAATGTCTACATTTGTGATAAATGTAGTTGTTCAATTAATTTATATTGTAGATAACATGGTGTGTGGTGTCACACACAGAAGATCATGTTATCAGTACCTTATAAATTATAAACAGTAGCTCACGACCATGATGGAAAGGAACAAACCATTGGAAGGTCGTAGTGTAATTAGGTGTTAGTTTATCTTAACTATATAATTACACTAGTACACTAAGAGTGTATTGAGTAGGACCATTAGAGGTCGTTTCTTTTATACTGACTTTATAAAGGAACAAAGACCTCAGTTATTATGGAAGTGTGTGCTCTTAATCCTAATATAATAACAAGCACATATATTTGATATTTATTTCTTTAATTTATCAATGGGTGAGATTTAGTTCAATGAATCAATAAGCCCGATAAGTTGGGAAATGATATCACTTATAGTGTGTGTTGTTGATTATAGAAGGAAACTGTGTCCTAGTAATCTAGGTTGAGAATGTCCCCAAGAGGAGCTCATAAGGATTGTCATGTTAAACCCTGCAGGTGGACTAAAGTCCGACATGATGATGAAGTTGAGTGGTACTACTCTTGGAGCTAGATATTAATTAAGTAAGTTGTCAGTAACTTACTTAATTAGTGGACATTTGTTATCTTAAACACAGGGAGACTAACACACTCATAATAAGAAGGAGCCCAAAATGTAATTTGGGATTAGTGCGGTAGTTCAATAATAGTTCTTTAGTGGAATGAATTATTATTGATGAAATTAAGTTGTGTGTTCGGGGCGAACACAGGATGCTTAATTTCATCGGGAGACCAAAATCAATTCCTCCTCTCGGTCCCAATCGTAGCCTCTAGTATATAGAGATTTATACCCACCGCATACTCACCTTCTTACACATCCAATGGGGCAGGCCAAGCTAGCTTGGAACCCAAGCTAGGGCCGACCAAGATCAAGTGGATGAGTCATGTAGGTGGCCGGCCAAAGCTTGGGTCCCAAGCTTAGGTGGCCGGCCACTAGAATATTAAAAAGGATTTTTATTAAAATTATTTCTTATGGGGATATCATGATTTTAAAAGAGAGTTTAAAAATTAAAAATTTCCTTTTATAGCTTTCTACAAAAGATTAAGAGAAGAGATTAATCTCTTTCCTTATTTGTAGTTTAAAAGGATGGTTTTAATTTTTGGTAAAAACTTTCCTTATTTGTAAATCATCTACATGTTTAAAAGAGAGTTTAAAATTTGAAATCTTTCCTTATTTGTTGATTAAAGGATGATTTTAAATTTTAAGAAAACTTTTCTTTTTAATCATGTTTATGATTTAAAAGAGAGTTTAAAATTAAATATTCTCTTTTATAAGTTTCTACAAAAGATTAAGAAAAGATTTGATATCTTTCCTTATTTGTAGATTAAAAGAGATTTTAATTTATAGAGATAACTTTCTTTTTATCCACATGTTTAAAAGAAAGATTTTAATTTATTAAATTTCCTTTTTATAAACCAATCATGAAGGGATAAAAATTATTGAGAAATTTTTATAAATTTCCGGAAGCAAATAAGGAAGTTTTAATTGGTGTTTAAAATTTTATTTGCTTGGAGATTTCTTGGTGTGGCCGGCCATTACAAATTGAAAAGAAAAATTGTTTTTAATTAAATAAATTTTCCTTTTCAATGGCAAAAGAATTAAGGAAGTTTTTATTAAAATTTCCTTATTTGCCAAGATCAAGGATTATAAAAGAGGGGGTAAAGGAGGCTTCAAGGCTAACGAACTCTATTCTATTTTTCCTCTCTTTTCTCCTTGGGTGTGGCCGGCCCTTTCTTTCCTCTCCTCTCCTTTGTGTGGCCGAAACCTTCTCATGGTGGAGATAGCTTTGGTGGCCGGATCTAAGAAGGAGAAGAAGGAGAGAAAAGAAGCCTCTTTTCTAGCATCCCTTGGAGCATGGTGGTGGTGGCCGAACCTCTTCATCCTAGGAGAAGTTTTGATGGCCGAAACTTGTAAGGAAGAAGAAGGTGCTTGGTGGTTCTCATCTCGAAAGATCGTTGCCCACACAACGTCCGAGGTTAGAAGAGGAATACGGTAGAAGATCAAGAGGTTTTCTAAAAGGTATAACTAGTAATTTTTTCTTTCCGCATCATACTAGTTATTTTTGGAAATAATACTAAATACAAGAGGCATACGATTCTAGTGTTTCGAATTTGTTTTCAATATAGTGTTCTTTTGTTTTTCTTTTCCTTGTGATTTGATTGTTCTTTTCGGTTGACCTAAAGTTATTTTAGGAAATTAAATATTAGCTTTCCTTAAAAGGTTTTGTCTAGTCGGTGGTGGTTGCTCCCATATCCAAGAAGGCCATGTGCCTCGCCACGTCAGTACTGGGAACCAATTTTGAAAATTAATATTTAATGAAATTAATAACTTAGGTGATTTGGATCAAACATGTTAAGTTCCGCAGGAGATCCAAGTCAAAACCTAAAAGAACAAATAGATTATGTTTTGGATCAAACGTGTTAAGTTCCGCAGGCGATCCAAAATTTAATTTAAAAGAACACATGGTAGCTAGGAAAAGGTTCAGACCTTTGTACAAAATTTTTGTACAGTGGAACCTCTAGGTTTTCCGAGTAGCAACCAACAATACATACTTTAATATATCTCACAAAGACCTAGGATGACTTGCTTGTATTTAGACATCATGTGAGATATTAGGAAGATGCATTTGGTTCATCATGTTAGTTATGATGCATGATGTTGAGCCAATATGACATCTAGTCACATTGATCCTTAATTGGACCAACCATTGGGAATGCTTGTGCAAAATTAATGTTTACATAGCCCTTTAAACATGATTGGATATTTCCTTAAAAGATACAAGTATCATACCCTATTGTATGCAATTCTCGCTGACATGGAAAAATACCATATAACCACATGCAAGAAGGGAACCTTGCTCTAACATAGGTACAACAACTATAGGAAAGTCCTAATTGGAACTTTCACTCAAGGATATACTACATAATCTAACTAATTTGAAGTTTGTGTCAATCTTGTGATCTATGATAGACATATTTTTATGTATATTTTTACAAGTAGACATGATTCAAATAGACCTCTCCACAAAATTTAAATTTTTTTTGAGGTCTGCAGAATTATCAGCGAGTTTCTGAAGTTCGGGTCAGAATTGGGCAAATATTGGTACCAGTCGACTGGTGCAGATACCAGTCGACTGGTAACAGTAAATTTTTCGAACAGAATGGTTCTGTATGTTTCTGTTTTAGGTACCAGTCGACTGATATATACATCAGTCGGCTGATCCTCGAATCTTTATAACCTTCCGTGCGGCAGGCGACCCGATGGAAACCCTAGTTCCTTCCGCCGCCTGCTGTCGCCTGTGTTCCAGAGCGGCTCGTCGACGTCTCCTATCTTCTCCGGCCTCCTAAACCTCATCTTCTTCCTTGATCTACCCTTATCTTCCCTCTTTGCCCGGTTTGTTTCTCCTGCTGTCTCTCACCGCCAGTCCTCTTCCCCCTTTGCTCACCACGACTGCTTCTCAGCTATAGAACGAAGGTAATCCCTCTTACACGCTTTCCTCAAGTTCAGTTGTGATCTAAACCCTAATATTTTGTTGTTCTATGTTTGTTCCTGCTGTGTTCTTCTCTGTGCTCTTCATTTGGGGCTGCCTTTGGATCATATGCATTGCATTCATACATTTAGGGTTAGGCAAAAACGTAGGGCTAGTGAGGGGACCTCCCGGCAGTCCGCTCCCGTTCCCTCGGTGGATCGATTTCGTTCCGAAGTCGCACGACAACGGTTTGCGAATACTGATTTCACTATGATGCCCTGTCGGTATCTGAATCAGACTTATTTTACTCAGATTGTGCCAGATATCATGGATACTATTCTATACTTTGGGTTGGATAAGTTAGTGCATTGCATGCATATGGTAAATCTGGATTTGTGTAAGGAATTCTACACCAATCTGCATCCTAGTGCTAGCGGAGGTCGTGCATGGGTGTCTCATGTAGGTGGTGTCGACATTGAGTTCTCTCCCAGCATTCTCCGGTCTTTCTTAGAGTGTCGGGCTTCTGATAGCTCCTTTACTTGTTTTCCTACGGTTGTTGAGCCCTTCACTGATTCGTTCTCTCATTTGTAGGTCGAAGTGATACATCAGTATTACTTCAATGCCCCCCGGGCTCCTCTACGGCGTATCTTCGATGCCACACGCATGTCTGCCCGTAGTAACATTCTTTATAAGCTTGTTATTGCGTGTATTTTACCCATAGTCACTAGGGGGCAAGCCAAGATTCGGCTACCCCATCTGGTCATGATGTATGCTTTGGAGCACCGGCTCGACATCGACATTGCCCTTCAGGTCTTTGAGTCCATGTTGCACTTCTCTAGTCCTATCCATGAGAAGTTGTACATGCCTTACTGCCACCTCCTGACTTCCTTCTTTGCATCTCGGCATATAGATGTCATGAGGGGTCAACAACATCAATTATCTAAGGACTATGATCAGGTCGGGGCCCACCAGTTATCTCTTGCAGGGATTGAGAGACGCCAGGGGGTGATGGTATGGCGTGCTCAGGTGGCGGATGATTCTGACGATGAGGAGGAGGCGGACGTACCTGCTCCTGCACTGGCACCGGATCCAGCTCCTATGACTGTCGAGGCTCGATTGACTCAGCTGGAGGAGATAGTACGCCAGGGGTTTCAGGAGTTTCGTGGGTTCCGGCAGGATTGGACTGCTTTTCAGCAGCGATGCTGCAGCACTGGGATCACTAGGATGCTGCTTCTGGGTTTTTTAGTTAGTGTCGAGATATGTTTTGGTTTCGATAGCGATATCGTTTGTTTATCTCGAACACTTGGTTGTCAAACTATGATGGGTGTATGCCGTTATGACATTGTCTGTCTAGCGTTTATTATGTGTTGATGCTTCTCTATTTCTCTATTGCTGTTTTGTGAGTTCCTCTATATCTGGCTGTGTCTTCTCTTATTATTTGTCATGTATCCCTCTCTATCTCTTGCTCTTCGAGGATATCCTGGATTCAGGGGGAGCTGTTAGCATACTTCTAAATCTTTTTGTTGTATGTCAAAAAGGGGGAGACTTGGATGGTTTAAGTTAGATATTTTGTATGCTTCATTCATGCCTTATGTTATATGTAGATACTTTGTATGCTTATGCTTCATTTATGCTTCATGTTATATGCTTCATGGATATTATCATGCCTTATAGTTATGGTAAATTGAAGACCTAACTTAAACAAATTTTGCCAAACATCAAAAAGGGGGAGATTGTTGGAGCAATCTTGCACAAGACATTACTTATTGTTGATGTTTGATTAAATTAGTTTAAGTTAGGCATTAATTGTGACCTAACATAAGTATTGAGTAAGCAGATATGAAGAGAAGACCAAGTATGAAGACTTGGCAAGGAAAGTTCCGGAAGTACGATCTATTGGCAAAATAGAGACTTAGCATGACAAAGCCAACGGTAGCCCTTGAAGGCAAGCGCAAGGATGAGGAGTCATGGAGACGGAAGCATCCTAAGGGCACAAGGCTGAGGGAAGGTGCTTGGAGGCATGAAGTCTATGCTAAGGAAGTATTTCAAGTGTGTAAAATAATGTATATCTTAAACTGGATGTTTGTTGTAAATTTCAAAGATATAAGGTACCAGTCGACTGGTACCCACACCAGTCGACTGATACCAAGATATAGAATGGACAGAAGGTCGGCAGACAGATTGGAGTCAAGCACCAGTCGACTGGTGCTAGTACCAGTTGACTAGTAGACAACCGTTATGAAGTGGCGGCTCAAAATCTCATCAAATCTTTAGTGCCGTTGATGCCCATCAGTCGACTGATATGTATACCAGTCGACTGATGTTGGGAAAACTATAAAAGCTACTGTCAGAGCTTGAAGAAAGATCACTGTTCAAAAACTGGAAAAAGTGTTCATCAAGTGATCTTCAAGTCTACAGATATTCACTCACTTCCTTCTGATTCTAGTCTTCATTTTTGTAAAGAGGAAGTGGAAATTGTGTAAGGGTTTTGCCACCTTCGATTGTGATTTGAGAAGGAGAAATTTATAGTGGAGCTTGATTGTGTGGGTGTGTGCCTTGGATTAGTCACCTCAAGGAGGTGGAGACCAAGTAAACCAAGGAGTTAGCATTGTTCTCTTGTTTTCTTGTATTTTCTTTATTTCTATTTGCTTCCGCTAACAAGATTGTAGGCAAAATCGAAGAAAGGCTATTCACCCCCCTCTAGCCAACAGTAAAGGTCCTATCAGATTATACCTATGTTCTGTGTACATGTGTTAGGAGGATTATCGAAGATTCTTGGTTGATTATGCATATGTAGTTGTGTATATGTGTTTGGGGTATCATGATGATTATACTCATGTTGTGGGGTATTTAGATGGATTTAGAGTTTGCATGGATGATGACGGTATTCGTATCATGATTATATATATATCATATTCATCATTCATTGCATTGCTGACGACTATTGTCTTCCTTGTGGTGGAGAGAGTCGTCAGTCATTTATAGCTGTCCTTTCGACCACTGATGGAGAGTGGTAGCTAGGAGTGGAGCTAGTCCTGTCGCACTTACTCAGCCGCTCAGTGTTCCTGTTAGCCTCGACCACTCTGGAGTAGTGAGTCTTGAGGGTACAGTAGTCAGAGGGCTAGAGATATGAGTGGTCAAGGACCCTTAGCTATGTAGTTAGATAACTACTTAGCTGACCGTCCGCTTCGGCCGCCTATAGCGGTGCTTGTATTGGAGGCTAGTATGGTTTGTCACGGACCCAAGCCTCTCGGCCATACAGGGGTCGTGGTGTCTAGAGAGGTGGCGGGGGTGACCATGGAGCATGCATACACATTTTTGCATATGATGCGCGGTGCATCTTTGGAGATATATTTGTATACATGCCTAATAGATACTAGATTCATGTGATTGTGGTTGTTGCATTTGTTTGCGATATGATTGTTGCATATGGTTGTCATGCTGCATACATGTCATTTATTTTACATGTATATGCAGTTGTATTTATATTGCACAGGTGTCTGAAGTGGGTTCGTTGCAGATCCAGTGAGTTTACTGATCATTGTACCATGTGTCGTCTCCAGATTGGGTATATGTTTATCATCTTGTCAGTTATAGTATGTACAGTTTTGTATGTCAGTTATGTTAGCTAGAGCCCTAGAGCCAATCATTTGATGATTGTATTATGGACTTGTTGTATCATATTCAATATAAATAAAGGCATTTGATTTTTGGTTATTATACTTACTTGTATTGGTGCCAAATAAACTAAGTATAATAACGTCCTTGATAGAAGGTTCTTACCTATATCAATCGGTTAGCTGAACCGATAGTGAGATGATATAGGGAACACTACTCTTAATCATTCCTAGTCGAGTATTAACATTCAGGGACAATGTTAATGCAATAAGACTAGCATGTAGTTCAACTCGATGACTTGATCTCACAAGTCATGGATATAGAGATATCAAGTTGACATATGGGTATACATTAGAGAATGTATACTGAATGACCCGCCATGAGAAAATATCATGGATCGTTATATGAGTGTCATATACTTTCTCATGTGGCTATTAGTATGACTACTAGTCCTTAGACCTGAAGTCACCATGGATCCCTACATAAGGAATTATGTACTTTGATTTCGTCAAACGTCACCCGTAACTGGGTGGACTATAAAGGCGATTACTGGGTATGTAACGAATTATGCAAAGGGATGTGAGTGATGTAGATGAGATCTATCCCTCCTATATGACGAGAGTGACATCGATATTCTTGATAGAGTGAGACCACGAAGTGCATGACCATGCCCAAATGAGTCAATATAGGATATTGAGCTCATTTGATTTAGTGAGTCTACTTGGAGTTCAAGATTTAGATTGATTAGAGGATGACACGGTCTATACCTCATATTGATCAATCTAGATGTCTAGGATAGAAGGACACTTGTCATATTTTGTGAGGAGTCACAATTAGTAGTCACAAGGTGATGTTGGATCTCAACATTCTTGTAACTTGTGTAGTAATGATGTATTGCTAGATACCGCTCATTACTTATGCTCCTAAATAGGTTTAGGGACATTGCCAACATTACAAGAACCTATAGGGTCACACACTAAGGACAATTAGATGGAGATTAGGTTCATATGATGAACCAAGAGGATTATATTCATTTGATGAATCAAATTGGATTAAGAGTAATCCTAATTGGGCTAACTTGAGTTGGACTCAAGTTGATTCATGTGTTCAATGAGTCTAATTTAGATTATGACTCATTGAATCAATTTAATTAAATGAATTAGATTCATTATATTAAATTGACTTGAATTAAATGGTTGGATTAGATCAACCATGAGAGAGATTAAGTCAAGTTTGACTTGACTTGAGAGGAAGAGAAAGAGTCAAGTTTGACTTGACTTTTTTCCACATCATTAGTGAGTTGGCAAGATGTGAACCAATGATGATGCTCCACATCATCATGATTAATTAAGTGAGATGCCACCTCATGGAGATTACAATTCTTCACTTTAATGGCTACACATTAATTGCACTTAATGCAAAATGGAAGTTACATTCTTTTGAATGTGGCCGGCCACTATGGTGTGGTGTGGAATGAATTTTTCATTCATGTGTGAATTCACTCTCTCTTCTTCCTCTCAAGCTCTCCCTTTCCCTCTTCTCCTCTCTTGCCGTGACCTATCAAGGTGCTAGCACACCTTTGTTTAGGTCTTCTCCACCTAATTAGTTCGTGTGGATACTTCTAGAGGAGTATCTATTTTTGATACTCTTGAGATCCGGCACCGTTTGGACGAGCGGGAATGCGAAGGGCTTCGCTTCAAAGGTATAACCCTTTTTCATGTAGATCTAGGAGTAGATCTCGGTAGAAACTCGTATTCGTAGTTTTTCGAAATTTTTCTTTGCACGGATCCGTTGGCTTTGGGGCTTTCGGGGTTTCTGCGACGTGAAAACGCGGTTTTCGCGGCCCGAAAAACCCAACAAGTTATGAACATTATACTATATGAGATAGACTGGTACTGGTAGTTGTATTTATTGGATATGTTAGTACGATCATGTTCTTTATTCTCTACTGAGACTGTATACTTTGATCTCCATGTTTGTTTATGGACCATGCACTATCTTGTTTATTACCCGCTGAGTTACATATACTCACCACCGTATGTATAATTTATGCTTTCAGGTAGCTTGTAGATGGTTGGTGTCGCTCGGAGTATCCTGTCTGTCGGATCCTACGTCACGTCCGAAGACCGCTTCGTGTTTCGTTTATGCTTTACTTGTATTTGGTATTGGTGTATTTGGTGTATTTGTTATATTTGTTGTTGTGGTTATTGTATAAAGTCTAGCGCTGCTAGCAGTGTGTTGATTGTGTTGTATTGGGCTTTCCGTTATCGTTTTTCCGCTGTGTTGGTGTTTAATGCAACCGAGTGGGTTGTTCGTTGTATATTTATAACTGCATGGTTGTTATATTTGTCCAGCCGTGTAGGCTGAGATTATTAACTGCGTGGTTGTGTATATATATTCCAGCCGCATGTGGTTGTTGTATTTTGTTTGTATTTATGCTTCAGATTGTCACCCGTACAGGGAGGTGTTGCCGAAATTTTTCGGTAGGGTATTCCTTTGGGGGCGTGACAGAACTTGTCAATCGTTGCTAGTGCAATTGGTGACAATCCAAATAGATCGATAAAGACCAAATAGGATGAAACCCCGGTAAATTAGGGAAACCATATTCTAGGCAAAGATATCCAAGAAAGTGAAGGATAGATTTTTACCGATATGAATTCTCAGTGTGTCAAGGAGATTGAATGCTAAGTAAGGAAATTCAAGAACGTCAAAATCGAATTCTTGGAAACAAGAAATCCTAATAAGTCATAGAGAACAAATATTTGGTAAAGAAGTCCCAAATGCACAAAGGCCTTTTGAAAAATGTTAAACCCTGTTGAGCTATACGAGTTGAGTGTTTTGTACTTATCGGGAGGGTAGAATAGAACCCAACTTAGGCAAAACTCAACACCGTCAAGAAATCAGTTGATTGAACTGGATCCTGTCGATTCATCAATTAGTTGACTCATAAACACGATGCTAGTGGGCATCGCAAGGTAGTGTGATCATCCAACGATGATTTCTTTATTTTTTTTTTTATGGATATCCTCGCTTGAAAGTGGGTTGAAGAGGATAAGGATCAAGTCCAAATTTGTGAAAAGTTTGATATGTGCTACATGAGTGTTTGATATTTGAATGGCGGTGTTTTCCCAGCTTAAAAGAAATGAATGGGTTATAAGTTCTATTCATTTCCTAAGTTCTAAATTATTCACTGTCCAAAATTCATTCTTTTAGTATTTCATAAACAAATATAATGAATAAAGCTTGTAAGCAATACTTGCTAGCAAACTCATATTATTGTGTTATTTTGCGCACAATTTATAGAAACTGAACAATGTCAATGAGACCGTTTAGTTTTAATGTTGTTTCACTTTATTCAAAGACCATAATAATTTGAAAAAATACAGTTCAAAATAATTTTAATTGCGAGCATTAACATTTATGTCCGGATTTACACTATTGAATTGATTTTATCCATAACATAGATAAATTAAATTGTCTATTTAATATTTTTAATTTCGTGAAAAATATCGACAATATATTTAATTTAGTGAAGCAAACTTGTGTGTTTAGTTCTAGGAATATTTTGGAGAAGAGGTGGTTATTTGATAAAATAAAAAAAGAGAGTCATTTATATGATTTCGATGGCCATTATAACTCTTGTCCATGCAAAACTGTTATAATTGGCCTAGCATGAACGGGTTTAGCACTCCCTAACCTCATCAATGAATGGACAGGTTCAGATCAGAGGATTCCTATCCCAGGAGGTTAGATCCTTTAGCCTAGGATCTTTTAGATCAGGAGAGGTCCTGTAAACTCATTTGTGAGATGAGCTAGACTCCACTTGTAACCTAGTACAGTCCATCTCACCAATAAATGGACAAAAGTCCAAGACGGGTCAAGGGATCCTAGACCAGAGGATCCCTGCCCTCAGGAGGCTAGATCCTCTGGTCCAAGATCTTCTAGACTAGGAGAGGCCCTACAAACTCATTAGTAGGATAACCTAGACCCCACTTGTTTAATAAGTGGAGTACAGTCCACCCCCACCAATGAATAGACATGGGTCCAAGACTGGTTCAGGGATCCTAGACCAAAGGATTCCTGCCCCCAGTGTTAGATTTTGAGGGATGTCTTAAGGCAATCGTCTTACGATTTTTACTAAATATAGATTTACTATTTGAGTGCATATTATATGTTTGATTGTCTTAAACTCATTTACTAAATATTTGTAATACAATTCATAGCATGAGAGAAATTATGATTGGATCACAACTAGTGATTAAATCTACATGTGCAATTATGAACGTATTAGAATTTCCCTAGTCGTCGAATTGATGCATTTAGACATCATCAATTCTGTAAGACTAGCATGGGTTATACTCCTTGATTTGCCAAGTAGCTATTTTCTCACTAGCTTGAGATATTAGGATGTCGAGAGTCAAACGTGGATGCTAGTTATGGTAACTAGTTCAATGGAGTAATTCACTGTAAGACTTTATATGGTTATCTATATATGGATATGTCTGTGAAGCTCTTACTACAGCTTGAGTGCAAATTTCCTTCGACTTGAGGTATACAAGTCATTTTAGTCATGGACACCTATACTTTGACATCTGAAACAAGTACCTCATTGATATATGACCTGAGATGATTGGGTATAAGTCGAAATGTCTGGAGATGTTTGGATAACCCACAGAGGATTACCGCTCCTTACTCAAAGTCTTTGGCTAAAGCATCACATGTTAAGAGTGTGAGACTCTTAGACACATGTACGAGTAATTTGAATCCGTAGAACGAGGAAGTATTACTTGAACTAGGTGTGACGTAGTCAGTCATAAATTAGTCATGAACCAACTTGATTTAGTTATGAACCAAACCAAGGGGTTAATGGACTAATTTTTGGTTAAGGGATAATGGGGTAGATTTGAGTTTTATAATCCAACTCATTAAAGAGTATTATATATAGATGTAATTAGGAGAAAATTAGTAACAAGTTTCATTATTTGGTTGATTGACTTTTGGAAACCCAATCCTCCTCTCCCTCTCCTCTCTCTCTCTCTCCCACCACTAACAAGAGGGTGCTCCCTCTTGTTGCTGTGACCACCACAAGGGAGAAAAACTCTCCCTTATGTGTTTCTCTTCTTCTTCCTCTTGATCCATCCTTTTTGCCCATGGCTAGTAACTTCTGAAGGAGAGGCTTGTACTCAAGGAGTTGTCTTAAGGAGCTCGGTGTGAATATGAATAGAGGCGAGGTTCGACAATGTAGTACAATTGATGCCCTTCTCGTTACAGGTCATTCGTAAGGTATACCTAGCATAAATTTACTTTCCGTAAAATTTTAATTATGCGATCATGTTTGGAATGTTTGTATCCTTGTATGCATGTGGTGTGTGTGGTGTAATAATTATGAATTGTTATTGTTTTATTTTCAAACGTATTCTAGCATGCATGATGGAGTTAAAGAAAGAGAACAACAGGTTGTCCAACAAGCAAACGATATGAATTATGCTCAACCCACTCTAGATATTAATGATGATCCATTATGCATCAATGGAGATCCAATTACATGGGCTAAGGCTAGAAAGATGAAAGAAGCACTTAATGTGCTAATTGAATATGTGAAGGCTAAAGCTACCATTAAAGAAGGTTTGACCAAGAGCAAGTCATCCAGCTTAGTCAACCTAATTCAAGCCTTAGATGAGCTTAATTAGCACTTAAGTCTCATTTCTATGTAGTAGGGATGTGTAGGCTCAATTTAGACTCAATTTCTACTTTTATTTGGGTTATAATAATGTCATAAGCTTAAACTGGCTAAGTAGTCTACATAGGCTTTTACTAAATGGGTCTTCTTTTGACTTTTTTTAAGATTTTTTCGTCATCCTATAGCTATAAATAAAGGGGGTGACGACCACACATGTTGTTGGTGCAATATCCCTAGGTCAAGGTTGACCTGGTTGACTAAGCTTGAGTTGTCTCAAGCTTGAGTCTTAATATTTGGGTTTTGATGTTTAACAATATATGGAGATTGCAGGAACGATTGTCCGATTGGGGAGATTGTTGGAGCAATTCCCCTCTGGTCAAGGGATGACCAGTTTGATGTGAAGAAGAGTCAAGTTGGTCATGCTGACCGGATACTTGACTGGGAAAGTCCTAACTGGAGGTTAGGCAAGGGAAGATCCTGGTGAGTGAAGTCAAGTGAAAGACCTAGTGAGTGAAACTAGGCAATTGGAAAATACTAGTGAGTGAAGCTAGGTGAAAGACTAGTGAGTGAGGTGAGTGAAGCCAGGTGAAAGACCTAGTGAGTGAAGCTAGGCAGTTGGAAAATCTTGATGAATGAAGCCAGGTGAAAGACCTAGTGAGTGAAGCTAGACAGGTGAAAATCCTGGTGAATGAAGCAAGGTGAAAGACCTAGTGAGTGAAGCTAGACAGGTGAAAATCTTGGTAAGTGAAGCCGGACAGTGGTAAAATCCTAGTTAGTGAAGCTAGGTGAAAGTCCTGGTGAGTGGAGCCAAGTAGATGGAAAGTCCTGGTGAGTGAAGTCAGGCAGGTAGAAAGACCTGGTGAGTGAAGCCAGTCACGTGGAGATCCAGGTGGGTCAAGATTGACCAGACACCTGGTGTTGGGAAACTCAAGTAGGTCAAAGGATTAACCGGATACTTGACACGAGGAAATCCAGACGAGTCAAGGGTGATCGGACATTTGGTGAAAGTCCAAGTGGGTCATGGAGGATCAAACACTTAGCGCGGGATAGTAAGTCCAAGTGGGTCAAGGTTGACTGGATACTTGGCACGAGGAGAAAAATTTAAGTGAGTTAAAGTATTGACCGGACACTTGGTGAAGATGTCCCAGTAGGTCAAGGTTGATCAGATGTTGTTGGATCGTGAAAGTTGATAGGGGGGGTGAATATAGATTTAAAAAGTCGAAAAGAAGATTGAGTATGCAGGGAAAAAAAATAAAATTAAAGCAACGCTAACACAAGTAATTTTTTACTTGGTTCGGAGCCTTGGTCGACTCCTACTCCAAGGCCCGCACTCGTCGAGCTTTCATTAGGCAATCCACTAGCAATTTGAATAATGTTTTACAAATTGAAATTACAAGAATGCTTAAGAAGATTAAATACCGGCAATAATTAAGAGCGAAAGAAAATAGCACGGTGTCGAAGAGTCTTCAACGCAGAGCAGGAGCACAGCACGGCAGAGCAAGCTTTAGAAGGCTTTGTTGTTTGTTGTTCTCTGTTCCAAGGTGCATCCTTCTTATATAGGAGGCTCTGGGCGCTCGGATCCCTTCCGGGCGCTTGGAGTGTGACGTAGCTCGTCCAAACATGAAACTCCATGTGGCGACGTAGCGAGGGGATAAGCTTTGCATCTCGGGCGCCCGAACCTTTGTTTTTTCAGCAACCTACAAAAAAACATTAGTCCGAGGTAAAATGCAAAACTACCCTCCAAAACAAAGTGTTAGCACAGTTAAGTTATAGGAGTAATAAAAAGCAGTAATTAGATTCGTCTCCTCGAGACCGGAATCTAGTCATGATCTTAACTTAGATTTCTGAAATGGAACTAAGTTGGATCGACGTCTAATGTTCCCTTCCCGAGAGCGCGTCCTCACAGTCACTCCCCTCCAATGACTTACCTTAACTTATCTGCCAGATGTCCGGTCAGCCCTTCGACCCGTCTGGACTTCGTGCCAGACGTCCGGTCAGTGTGCCAGCTATCAGGTCAACCCGTCGACCTAGCTGGACTTCATGCTAGACATCAGGTCAACCCTTCGACCCATCTGGACTTCGTGTCAGCTATCAGGTCAGCCCGTCGACCCGTCTGGGCTTCTCCTTCACACTTGGTCAAAGTGTTAGATCAATATGAAACTAACTTAACCTACTTTGTCATTCATCAAAACTTGATTTAGACCGTTAGTGCTAACCGCACCAACAATCTCCCCCTTTTTGATGCAATAACAACCTGGGTTAAGTTAGTGAAAAAGTATGCAAGTTAAAACAAGGTTTTTAAGTTAGTTGTTTTCTATGGGGTATTTCATAGTTGTTTTCTATGGGGTATTCCATTGTTTTGTTTTAACTAACTTAAACCACCTAACTCTCTCTCTTTGACATTCATCAAAAAGTAACACAGAACATCCAAAAGTAAGCAATCTAAGGAAGTAGAAGGCAGTGCAATAGAAGATTTGAATTAAGGTCAGATTGACTTGGGGGAGTCTTATCATAGAGAGATTTTGAAACTTTTTTTTTAAAAAAATTATTTTTCAAAAAAGCTAAGTTTAGAAAGATAAACTTTGTAAAATTAACCTAATTTTCAAAGTAAGCTTTGCATCTTTTAAACACTATTTTTACAAAAGTGGTTCTAATTTTCAAATCAAAATTTCAAAACTAAGTGAAAATTTTCAAAACTGAGGTTGTACAATTCAAATTTCAACTTAGTGAATAAAGTTAATTTCCAAAATTAAGTTTATAAAATTTAATTTTCAAAACTAAGTAAACATCTATTTTTCAAAACTGAGGTTGTACATGTTAGAGTGTATAATAAAAGTTTAGTTTATTTTTTTTGTAAACATTTATTTCGAAATAAAAATTACATTGGTCAAATGTCTGCATTTATGCTAAGTGTAGTTGTCCATTTAATTTATATTGAAAATAACATGGTGTGAGGAGACACACAGAAGATCATGATATCAGTTCCTTATAAATTATAAGTAGTTACTCACAACCAAGATGGAATGAGACAAACCATTGGAATGGTTGTAGTATAATTAAGTATTAGTTTATCTTAACTAATAAATTACACTAGTACACTATGGGTGTATTGAGCAGGACCATTTGAGATAGTTTCTTTTTATACTGACTATATAAAAAAACAAAACCTCTGTTATTATGGAAGTGTGTACTCTTAATCATGATATAATAACAAGCACGTATACTTAATATTTATTTCTTTAATTTATCAAAGGGTGTGATTTAGCTCGTTAAATTAATAGGCCCGATAAGTTGAGAAATTATATTATTTATATGGTGTGTTGTTGATTATAGAATGAAATTGTGTCATAGTAATCTAGGTTGATGATGTCCTCTTGAAGAGCTCATAAGGATTGTCAAGTAAACCCTGTAGGTGGACTTAGCCCGACATGATAATAAGGTTGAGTGGTACTACTCTTGGAGCTAGATATTAATTAAGTGAGTTGTCAGTAACTCATTTAATTAGTGGACATTCAATATCTTAAACACAAGGAGACTAACATACTCATGATAAGAAGGAGCTCATATGGTAATATGAGATTGATGTGGTAGTGCAATAATAACTCTTTAATGGAATGAGATATTATTGATGAACTTGAGTTGGGTGTTTGGGGCGAACACGGGAAGCTCAAGCTCGTCGGGAGACCAAAACCAATTCCTCCTCTCAGTCCCTATTGTAGCCTCTTATATAAAACCTTATATCCACCCAAAGCCAAGCTTCTTAAGGCCCAAGTACTTAGGGTCGGCCAAGCCTTGCTTGGAGACCAAGCAAGGGGTCGGCCAAGCCTTGCTTGGTGCCCAAGCAAGTGGCCGACCACATCATGAAGAGAAGGAAGTTTTATTTTGTAAAATCTTTCCTTTTATAGAGATCCATAAAAAGGATTTAAAAGGATGATTTTAATATAAAACTTTCCTTTTTTAGATCGGTCATAAAAGAAAATAAAATGGAGTATTTATTTTGTTAAAAACTTTCCTTTTATGTTGGTTTTAAAAGAGAGTTTTAAATTTTAAAATCTTTCCTTTTATAAATTTCTACAAAGGAATAAACAAGAGATTTGAAATCTTTCCTTATTTGTAGTTATCTATAATGTGAAAGAAAGATTTTAATTTTTTGATAAAACTTTCCTTTTGTAACCATGTTTTATTTTAAATCTTATCTTTTATAGATATCCATAAAAGGATTTAAAAGAGAGATATTTTAATTTATAAAATATTCCTTTTATAACTATCCATAAAAGGGATTTTAAAAGAGAGATTTTAATTTATAAAACGTTCCTTTTATAACTATCCACAAAATAGATTTTAAAAGAGAGATTTTAATTTTGTTTAAAATCTTTCCTTGCTTGGAGAATAAGCATATGACCGACCATGTCATAGAAGAAAAAGGAAGTTTTATTTTTGTTACAAAACTTTCCTTTTTTGCAATCACCAAGGAATATAAAAGTGAAGGAGGGGGTGCCTCACCCAACAACACTTCTTCTATTCCTCTCTATTCTTCCTTGGTGGTCGGCCCTTGCTCTTTCTCTCTTCTCCTTTGTTTTCCCTCTTGGTGGACGACGGCTTCTTGGTGTGGAGATCTCTTGGTGGCCGGTTGCTTGAAGGAGAAGAAGAAGAGAAGGAAGCTCTCTTGTCTAGCATCCCTTGGAGGAAAGTTGGTGGCCGGATCTTGGAAGCTTTGGAAGAAGCTTGGGTGGACTACCTCTTAGAAGATCGTCACCCACACGATGTTCAAGAGAAGGAGAGGATTACAATAGAAGATCAAGAGGTCTATAAGTTACGAAAGGTGTAACTAGTTATTAGTTTCCGCATCATGACTAGTTCATCCTTTTGTATAGATCTTGTAAAACCAAACACAAGAGGTTATCGATTTTAGTTATCATTTTTGTTATCGATTTTTGTTTCCATTTCATGTTTCGATAATGTATTTCTATTGAGGTCTCTATAGTTAAACGTTGTTTACTGTAAGAAGTTAAATATCCAATTTCCTTGTGGGGCCTTGTCTAAGAAGTGGTGGATGATTCCATACCCAAGAAGGTCTAGTGCCTAGCCATGTTTAACCTGAAAGTCGATCTTAGAAATAGATATTTGATAACTTCTATAATATGGTTTAACTTAAGAAGATCACATCGGTTGAACTTGGAGTAAGAATGTTAAGTTTCGTTCCCAATCCAAGTTTAACTTCTAAAGAGAAATTTGGATTAATAATGTTAAGCATCATTTGCAATCCAAATTTAACTTTAGTAGTACACATGGGTAGCTAGGATAGTTCTATGCTTGTACAAATTTTTGTACAGGGGAACTAGGACGGTATTCCGAGTAGCAACCAACAATTGGTATCAGAGCTAGGTTTTAACCTCTGTGTGTTTGGTTTTAGTTTAATTATGCACATGTCATACATATTTTAGGCAGGATAATAGTAGGATGTGCAAATAGATTAACTCTGTGGTTGCAGGCTCCAACTATTATGGCCTATTGTGATTGTGTGTGATTGGACCCTCGGACATGTCGAGGGCATTTTATGTGTGTGCATGATTGTATGTATTAAATATAGTAGGAGCTGTATTAGTTTTAGGATTTTACATTATTGTTCGATTTAGACTCTATGTACATTCTTTTGTGGAATATAGGATCGATATATGTAAAATTTTATTTTTGTCGCGGATCGTATCCTTGTTAGTCATGGTACTATTTGAGCACCAGAGGTGCAGCGAAAAAAGTGGCAAGATAGATGCGATGACTGGACCCGATTGCGGTGGCTAAAGATGACAGCAGCTAGGGTTGGCGGCACACGGAGGATAGTGATGGAAAATGCCATAATAGTTGAAAAATTATTTTTCCATATTTATTGCTTTTATTTGCTATGATGTGTGTGTTGTGTTTGTGTGCTTGTGTGCATGATAAAATCCTCATCTTAAATAACTAAGTGGGAGAGGGATTTATAAATAAATTCTACGGTCTCCATTACTAGTTTGTAAGTGATGCAACAAACTTGCGGGTTGGCTCTGAGTGCCTCCCTCCACATCGGATGAGTTTCTTTACGGATCACTAGATCAAATTTCCTTTATGGATGGTTATAGGAAATTATTTAGGAGCGTGTGATCTTCTCCAACTGAAGGGGCACAATCCTATTTAATGGACTAAGTATCAAGTAATGGTATACACTTAGACACATTTAATAGTATCCTCCCCATCGGAGTCACTGCTATTATTTGTGTGACCAAAGGAATACCAACTATTAATTTTATTTGTCATAAAGTTAGGATGACAAGAATAAAATTAATGGGTAAAACCTCCTCTTACAAATGTTTGAATTTGTATACGTCCACACTAATGTGTCATACAAAATTCACGGTGTTTTGAGGTGTTGGTGAATTTAAAAAATATTGTTTGAGGACTCAATATTATTCTAAATTCTAAAGTCTTGACCAAAACTTATTTTGTGATTCTTAGGACGACTTTCAACCCACTGGCTATTATTCTGAAAGAGAACAAACTTACTGGTCCCAATTACATAGATTGGAAAAGAAACCTGGATATTGTCCTAACTACTGAAGGCTATAAGTTTGTACTGTTAGAGGTCTGCCCTGATGAGCCTAATAGTGATTCTAGTGAAGAGGAGATTGAGTATCATAAGAAATGGGCAAAGGCGAATGAGATGGCGCGGTGTTACATTTTGACTTCAATGTCAAATGTGCTGCAACATCAGTATCAAGACATACCAACTGCCTATAACATAATGAGCAATCTCAAGGAACTCTTCGGACACCAGAATCAGGTTGCTAGGCAAGAGGCAATAAGAAACTTAATGACAACCACCATGAAAGAGGAGACACCCGTAAGGGATCATATCCTCAAGATGATGGCTTACTTGAACGAGATACAAATCCTTGGAGCTGAAATCGATGGGGAAACCCAGGTCGATATTATTCTCCAAACGCTACCCAAAAGTTTTGAGCTGTTCCGCCTGAACTATAATATGAATAAAAGGATTTATTCATTGGCGAAACTACTGACAGAACTTCAGGCAGCAGAAAGGCTATTTCGTCATAATTCTCAAATTCACTTTGCTGAAAATGTTTCTACTTCTAAGTCGAAAGGCGATAAGAAGAATAATAAACAAGCTGGCTCAGCAAAGAAAGTGAATCAATCTCTAGGTATTGGACAAAAAGCAGCAGTGAAGAAGGCGAAGGGCATGCAAGTGCTTCATTTGCAAGTAGTCTGGACATTAGAAAGTGGACTGTCCTCATAGGAAAGAGAACAATAAAGGTATATCTTATTCTCTAGTAGTTGAAACATTTTAGCGGTATTATCTACCAGTATCTGGTGTGTAGATACAAGAGCTACTGATCATGTCTACAATTTATTGCAGGGGTTCCAGGAAACCCGTCGACTATATGAAGGAGAGATAACTGTCTACATGGGAAATGCTATGAAAGTGGCGGTTGTTGCAGTGGGAGACGTCTACTTATCATTTGATAGGAATATAACCTTGATTTTGAGAAATTATCTTTATGTACCAAGTTTTAAAAAGAATTTAATTTCAGTTTCTAAACTATTTGTGGATGGATATACTGTTTCTTTTTATGACAAAGTGGTTATCAAGAAAAATAGGGTAATTATCTGTTCTGGTACATTAGTTGGCAATTTATACACTCTAAATCCAATAACTCCCACAAAGCAACAAATGGAAATTAATAACACATCTTCTAATTCCAATAAGAGAAAAGAACCTTCAAATATGAACCAAACATATCTTTGGTATCTAAAACTTGGTCATATTAACTTGAGTAGGATTCAAAGGCTAATAGCCGATGGACTCTTGGGTTCATTAGTGTTGGAAAACTTTCCAACTTGCGAATCATTCTTGGAAGGAAAAATGACCAAGAGACCTTTTAAGGCCAAGGGGTATAGAGCAAAAGACATGTTGGAATTGGTTCATTCTGATTTGTGTGGACCTATGACTATCTAGGCGAGAGGTGGTTTCGAATATTTTATCTCTTTCATAGATGACTATTCGAGATATGGGTACATTTACTTGTTACGCCGCAAGTTTGAATGCTTTGATAAGTTCAAAGAGTACAAAGTTGATGTGGAGAAACGTCACGGTAAAAGTATCAAGACACTACCGTCGGATCGTGGTGGCGAGTACCTCTCAGGAGAGTTTAGAAATTACTTATCAGAGGGTAGGATTCAATCCCAATTGTCTGCACCTGGTACACCCTTACAGAATGGTGTGGCAGAATGAAGGAATAGGACTCTTATGGAAATGGTTAGATCAATAATGAGTTATTCAGAAATACCAAGTTGTTTCTGGGGATATGCTTTAGAAATGGCAGTGTACATTTTGAACTTGGTACCTTCTAAATCAGTACCCTCTACTCCCACGGAATTGTGGAATGGGCGTAAGCCTAGTCTGAGTCATATTCGGATATGGGGTAGTCCAGCACATGTGCTAAAGGGAGATACTGATAAGTTAGAATCTCGTACAGAAGTTCGCCTGTTTATAGGTTATCCCAAAGGAACAAAAGGTGGTTTGTTTTATAGTCCTAAAGATCAGAAGGTCATTGTTATCACGAATGCCCGATTTTTAGAAGAGGACTATGTAATAAACAACAAACCCATGAGTGAAATTATTTTAGAAGAAATGAGAGAGGACACGCCTACTTTAGTACCAATAGTGCAAGATGAAATATCACAAGAAATTGCAACACGTACCATAAATGATACACAACTACAGACAGTGTCTCGTCATAGTGGGAGGGTTGTGAAGCAACCTGAAAGATTCATGTTTTTGGGAGAGTCTTCGGACTTAATCCCAGGTAAACATGAACTTGATCCTCGAACATATGACGAAGCACTCCAAGATAAAGATGCAGCATCTTGGCAAAGAGCAATGAATTCAAAAATAGAATCTATGTATTCTAACAAAGTTTGGGAGCTAGTAGAACCATCAAATAGTGTAAAAGCTACTGGATGTAAATGGATCTACAAAAGGAAAAGAGGGGCAGATGAGAAGGTGGAAACCTTCAAAGCAAGGCTTGTTGCGAAGGGGCATACTCAGGAAGAGAGAATCGATTATGAGGAAACCTTTTTGCCAGTAGCTATGCTTAAGTCTATCCGGATACTCTTATCTATTACCATTCATATGGATTATGAGGTTTGGCAAATGGATGTCAAGACAACTTTCCTTAATGAAAGTCTTGAAGAAAACATCCATATGAAGCAACCAGAGGGGTTTATTGCAAAGGGCAAAGAGCATCTAGTATGTAAGCTCAATCGGTCTATTTATGAATTGAAGCAAGCTTCAAGGTCTTGGAACATCCGGTTTAATGAAGTAATCCAGTCCTATGGATTTATTCAGTGTTCGGATGAGTCTTGTGTATGTTAAAATGTATACTAAAAGTCTATCTTTTTGTATAAACATATAAGAATCACATTGGTCAAATGTCTATATTTATGCTAAGTGTAGTTGTCCGCTTAATTTATATTGTAGATAACATGGTGTAAGGAGACACACAGAAGTTCATGTTATCAGTTCCTTATAAATTATAAACAGTTTCTCACGACCAAGATGGAATGGGATAAACCATTGGAGTGGTTGTAGTGTAATTAGGTATTAGTTTATCTTGACTAATAAATTACACTAGTACACTATGAGTGTATTGAGCAGGACCATTTGAGGTAGTTTCTTTTTATACTGACTATATAAAAGAACAATACCTCTGTTATTATGGAAGTGCATGCTCTTAATCATGATATAATAACAAGCATGTATATTTAATATTTATTTCTTTGATTTATCAAAGGGTGTGATTTAGCTCGTTAAATCAAAAGTTCTGATAAGTTGGGAAATGATATTATTTATATGGTGTGTTGTTGATTATAGAATGAAACTGTGTCCTAGTAATCTAGGTTGATGATGTCCCCTTGAGGAGCTTATAAGGATTGTCATGTAAACCCTGCAGGTGGACTTAGTTTGACACGACGATAAGGTTGAGTGGTACTACTCTTAGAGCTATATATTAATTAAGTGAGTTGTCAGTAACTCATTTAATTAGTGGGCATTCTATATCTTAAACACAGGGAGACTAATGCACTCATAATAAGAAGGAGCCCATATAGTAATATGGATTGGTGTGGTAGTGCAATAATAACTCTTTAGTGGTATGAGTTATTATTGATGAACTTGAGTTGGGTGTTGGGGGCGAACACGGGAAGCTCAAGCTCATCGGGAGACCAAAACCAATTCTTCCTCTCGGTCCCTATTGTAGCCTCTTATTTATAAAGTCTTATATCCACCAAACCCAACTTCTTACCCACCTTAAGGTGGTCGGCCAAGCCTAGCTTGGAGCCCAAGCTAGGGCCGGCCAAACCAAGGTTAGATGGGTTCAAGTTGTGGCCAGCCCTAGCTTGGAGCCCAAGCAAGGGTGGCCGACCACATTCACATTGAAAGAGAGTTTTTAAAATTATAAATCTTTCCTTTTATAGCATTCTACAAAGGATTAAGAGAAAGGTTTGATATCTTTTCTTATTTGTAGTTAAAAGGAAGATTTTAATTTTTTGATAAATTTTAAATCTTTCCTTATGTGGAAGCCATGGTTTTAAAAGAGAGTTTTAAAATTATAAATCTTTCCTTTTATAGCTTTCTATAAAGGATTAAGAGAAAGGGTTGATATCTTTCCTTATTTATAGTTTAAAGGAAGATTTTAATTTTTGATAAAACTTTCCTTTTTGTAACCATCCACATGTTTTAAAAGAGAGATTTTAATTTATAAAGCTTTCCTTTTATAACCAACCATGAAGGGATTTAAAGAAAGAAATTTTTTAATTAAAATTTCTTACCGGAAACAATTAAGGAAGTTTTAATTTTTTGTTTAAAACTTTCCTTGTTTGGAGGACAAGGTAGGGGCCAACCATTAAAGGTTTATAAGGAAGTTTTAATTA
Source organism: Zingiber officinale (assembly GCF_018446385.1). Taxonomy (NCBI): domain Eukaryota; kingdom Viridiplantae; phylum Streptophyta; class Magnoliopsida; order Zingiberales; family Zingiberaceae; genus Zingiber; species Zingiber officinale. The sequence goes on along the minus strand of NC_056004.1, from coordinate 55,541,695 downwards.
AATTTTCCTTCTTAGACATTGGCAAGGAATATAAGGAAGTGTTAATTATGTTTAAAACTTTCCTTATTTGCCAAGACCAAGGAATATAAAAGAGAGGGTATAGGTGCCTCACCTTATAACAACACATCTATTATTCTTCTCCTCTCTTCCCTAGTGGTGGTTGTCCCTCTTCTTCCCCTATTCTTCTTTCTTGGTGGCCGGCGGCATTTCATCTCTAGGAGTTGTTGGTGGCCGGATCTTGTTAGAGTAAGAAGGAGAGATAGGAGACATTGTTTCTTAGCATCCCATGGAGCTTGGTTGGTGGCTGAAGTTCTTCATCTTTAGGAGATTGTTGGTGCCCGAAACTTGGAAGGAAGAAGAAGGTTATGGTGGAGTCTCGTCTTGGTAGATCGTCGCCCACACGATGTCCGAGATAATAAGAGGAATACAATAGAAGATCAAGAGGTCTATAAGCTACATAAGGTATAAATAGTTATTAGTTTCCGCATCATAACTAGTGCATCCTTTTGTATAAATCTTGTAAAACCAAACATAAGAGGTTATCGATTTTAATTATCATTTTTGTTATCGATTTTCGTTTCAATTTCATGTTTCGATAATATGTTTCTATTGAGGTCCCTATTGTTAAACCTTATTTACTGTGAGAAGTTTAAATATTCGATTTCTTTGAAAGGCTTTGTCTAGGCAGTGGTGGATGGTCCCATACCCAAGAAGGCCTAGTGCCTCGCCACGTTTGACCTGGAAGCCGATCCTTGAAATAGATATTTGATCAACTTCTATAATATGGTTTAACTTAAGAAGATCACATCGGTTGAACTTGAAGTAAGAATGTTAAGTTTCGTTCCCAATTCAAGTTTAACTTCTAAAGGGAAAATTTGGATTAATAATGTTAAGCATCGTTTGCAATCCAAATTTAACTTTAGTATAACACATGGGTAGCTAGGATAGTTCTATGCTTGTACAAATTTTTGTACAGGGGAACTAGGACGGTATTCCAAGTAGACTTAGATGTGATTTCTGTTGGACCCCGTGGTTGTTTTGATATGATCAACCAAGTTAGTTAGGTCATGTTTGTTTTTGATCCCTGTGCCTAAGTGTACAGGAGCTTAGGAGCGCAGGAAGTTGAGAGGAAGACACAGCTAGCGAGAAGGACGGCACGGGAAGGGAGCCGACGGGCTTGGTGCGTCCGAAGGACGAGAGAGCTACAGAATAGTACACCAGTGGGCGAGAAGAACGTGCGTGACATTCGAGGGACGTAAAGCTTGGACGGAAGCCTGCTCAAGGAGAAGGACGGAAATTGAGTTCGGGTGAGCCCTATTTCGGTTGGCCGAAATCATCCAAAAGAATGAAACTTCAGAAGTTGAAGCAAAGAAGCAAGTGTGCTGGAAACACTGCTCAAGGCACCTTCATCATAGCTTGAAGGCTCCTTCACCTTGAAGGCGCCTTCAAGACTTGATGAAGGCGCCTTCATTTGGTCAAAAGTGACCATTTGAGCGCGGATAAAGTTTTATCCGCTGACTTGGTTAGAGGTGCCTTGGACCTTGTTGGAGGCGCCTTGGACCCTCGGGATAGACTTTCCAGGAGCTATATAAAGGCCCCTGGAGATAGGAAATATTCATTCATTCAAGCAATCAACTTTGTAATCAATTCCTAGCAACTAGTGAGCGTTCTAAGTGTAAAAAGGCTTCTCCGCCTACAGTGAAGGAGACTCTGCTAGTGGAACTATTCAACCGCCTTAGATTAACAACCGTCTTGGTTGTAACCAAGTCAATTTCTGGTCTCCCTTTCTTTTCTGTTATTTCATTATTTTTATAGTTGCTATTATTTTAAGTTGAAAGCCTTGAGGAGGGTATAATCTTATTTTGTAGGCAATTCACCCCCCTCTTGCCGGCCAATTCCTGGTTTGCCCAAAATCATCATAATTTATTGTGTAATAGCGGTGCAGTAGCAAACTCGAAGGAACCATGAGCCTATAAGGCAAGTAAACACATTGAGCGCAACTACCACATGATACGAGATATCTTAAAGCGAGGAGAAGTTGTTGTTGCCAAGATTGCATCAGCAGATAACCTGGCAGATCCTTTCACGAAGGTCCTTTCGGTGAAAGCTTTTGAACGACATGTTTAGGGGATGGGAATCAGATGTATGGCAGCGTATATGGCAACATAGTCTTTCAGTATAAGTGGGAGATTGTTAATGCATACTAAAAGTCTAGTTTTTTGTAAACATTTATTTTGAAATAAGAATCACATTGGTTAAATGTCTACATTTATGCTAAGTGTAGTTGTCCATTTAATTTATATTGTAGATAACATGGTGTGAGAAGACACATAGAAGATCATGTTATCAGTTCCTTATAAATTATAAGTAGTTGCTCACAACCAAGAAGGAATGGGACAAAACATTGGAATGGTTGTAGTGTAATTAGGTATTAGTTTATCTTAACTAATAAATTACACTAGCACACTATGAGTGTGTTGAGCAGGATCATTTGAGATAGTTTCTTTTAATACTGACTATATAAAAGAGCAAAACCTCTGTTATTATGGAAGTGTGTACTCTTAATTATGATATAATAACAAGCACGTATACTTAATATTTATTTCTTTATTTTATCAAAGGGTGTGATTTAGTTCGTTAAATCAATAGGCCCGATAAGTTGATGATACCCGCTTGAGGAGCTCATAAGGATTGTCATGTAAACCCTGCATGTGGACTTAGTCCGGCATGACAATAAGGTTGAGTGGTACTACTCTTTGAGCTAGATATTAATTAAATTAGTTGTCAGTAACTCATTTAATTAGTGGACATTCAATATCTTAAACACAGGAAAACTAACACACTCATGATAAGAAGGAGCCCATATTGTAATATGAGATTGGTGTGGTAGTGCAATAATAACTCTTTAGTGGAATGAGATATTATTGATGAACTTGAGTTGGGTGTTTGGGGCAAACACGGGAAACTCAAGCTCGTCGGGAGACCAAAACCAATTCCTCCTCTCGATCCCTATTATAGCCTCTTATATAAAGCCTTATATCCACCCAAAGCCTAGCTTCTTAAGGCCCAAGTTAGGGCCGACCAAGCCTTGCTTGGAGACCAAGCAAGGGGCCTGCCAAGCTAAGCTTGGAGCCCAAGCTAGGGTCGGCCAAGCCTTGCTTGGTGCCCAAGCAAGTGGCCGGCCACATCATGAAGAGAAGGAAGTTTTATTTTGTAAAATCTTTCTTTTTATTTTGTGAAAGAAAGATTTTAATTTTTTGATAAAACTTTCCTTTTGTAACCATGTTTTATTTTAAATCTTATCTTTTATAGATATCCATAAAAGGATTTAAAAGAGAGGGATTTTAATTTATAAACATTTCTTTTATAACTATCCACAAAAGGGATTTTAAAAGAGAGATTTTAATTTTATTTAAAATCTTTCCTTGCTTGAAGAATAAGCATATGGCCGGTCATGTCATAGGAGAAAAAGGAAGTTTTATTTTTGTTACAAAACATTCCTTTTTTGCAATCACCAAGGAATATAAAAGTGAAGGAGGGGGTGCCTCACCCAACAACACTTCTTTTATTCCTCTCTATTCTTCCTTGGTGGCCGGCCCTTGCTCTTTCTCTCTTCTCCTTTGTTTTCCCTCTTGGTGGCCGGCGGCATCTTGGTGTGGAGATCTCTTGGTGGTCGGTTGCTTGAAGGATAAGAAGAAGAAAATGAAGCTCTCTTGTCTAGCATACCTTGGAGGAAAGTTGGTGGCCGGATCTTGGAAGCTTTGGAAGAAGCTTGGGTGGACTACCTCTTGGAATTTCATTGCCCACACGACGTTCAAGAGAAGGAGAGGCATACAATAGAAGATCAAGAGGTCTATAAGCTACGAAAGGTATAACTAGTTATTAGTTTCCACATCATGACTAGTTCATCCTTTTGTATAGATCTTGTAAAACCAAACACAAGAGATTATCGATTTTAGTTATCATTTTTGTTATCAATTTTCATTTCGATTTCATGTTTCGATAATGTATTTCTATTGAGGTCTCTATAGTTAAACCTTGTTTACTGTAAGAAGTTAAATATCCAATTTCTTTGTGAGACTTTGTCTAGGAAGTGGTGGATGATCTCATACCCAAGAAGGCCTAGTGTCTCGCCATGTTTAACCTGGAAGCTGATCTTAGAAATAGATATTTGATAACTTCTGTAATATGGTTTAACTTAGGAAGATCACATCGGTTGAACTTGGAGTAAGAATGTTAAGTTTCATTCTGAATCCAAGTTTAACTTCTAAAGGGAAATTTGTATTAATAATGTTAAGCATTATTTGCAATCCAAATTTAACTTTAGTAGAACACATTATTAGCTAGGATAGTTCTATGCTTGTACAAATTTTTGTACAGGGGAACTAGGATGGTATTCCGAGTAGCAACCAATAGTACAATCCAAATTTCAACTTAGTGAATAAAATTAATTTTTAAAATTAAGTTTATAAAATTTAATTTCCAAAACTAACTAAAAATCTATTTTTCAAAATTAAGTTTGTAAAACCCAATTTTCAAGAAAAAAATTAGATTTAAAATTGATTTAAAATATTTTATGGAAATATTTTTCAAAATAAGTATGAAAATAGGTAATCCTCCTCCTGAACCTGACATAACAAAAACTGTCTAACCAATTAGTTACTTACTAACTATCAGAGGACAGTAGATTTCACTTGGTTTGTCAGGTTAAGTCAATTGTAATCAGTTAGTGTTTGACTAAGCTGAATTACTTAACCTGATTGATGTTTGCTTTATATTTAACGCCCAGACTTATATCGATGCATTGAAATAAGCATCTTAAGTCCAGGCAATCTGCCTATGCATCTCACCGCTTTCTATGTTTAACAATCACAAGCAAGGTAGTCCTAGTGTGTTGGTGAGATGCTCAAATTCTAGTCCTATAGGAACATGCTTTCTAAGGGGTTGACCTAATTCTAAGGCTAAAATTAATTTTTGAAATTTTAAAAATAGAAAGTTTAAAAATATAAAAGTTTTATCCTAGAAGTTAAAAGCAACTATTTTTTAAAACAATTTTGAGAATCCTAGTCTATTAATTGGATCAACATAAGTCAATGTTGGAGTCGAGATATAACTAAGTCAAGGTAAATCAAAACAGGATAAGTCACTATCTGAGACAAAATATAACTAAGTCAAGTCACGATCAAGTACATATAGTAGTGATCTAGTCTATCGGGATGAGGAGGAGGGTGGTCCGGTCCCCAAGGAGCGTAATAACTCTATCAGCTCAGTATGTCAAGCCCGATCATCCTCTCAAGAGCTGGATAGATCACGTCGAAGGTCGGAGATCTCCTGTCGCACGTCCCGTCGCAAGTCGGAGACCTCCTGCCGCATCTCCCGTCGTATGTCGGTGACCCTCTACCGCATACCTCGATGAAAATCGGAGACCTCCTGACAGAGACTCATCATAGATAGCTCAAGTCCGACAACTCGATAGCCTAGAGTGCGAGGAGCGGGACGTGGTGCTCGGCCTGGAGGTGGAGGTGGTGCCGGGGCCGGAGCTGCCTCGCCGAATAGCGCGACCATAAACTCATCCTGCTCTGCCTCCTCCTGGGCATCTGGGTTCGGTTGGTGCTGTGCCCCCCTCCGCCAAGATAGGACACCCTCATCATCTATATGGATACCTCCTAGAGAAAAGTTCCTAGATCCTAGGACGTCGAACTCAGTCATGATTCGGATATTGCCTCGGGTGACGTCAATATGTAGGGAGGCGATATATGTCATCAAAATGTGACAGTACGAAGCGCTGGTGGTGACTCCAACTGAGTGGATAATAGTCTAAAAGATATGTAATGTAACGACAAAAAATTCCTCATTCTGAGTCCTAAAAGTAATTTAAAAATATTTAGAAATGCTTTAGAAAAATTTTAGAGATTTTTAGAAATTTTTAGAGTATTTTTATGCAATTTTTGGAGTTCGTTTGATATTTTTACTAAACGAAAGAAGTTTCGACAAAAATAATGTCCAAGCAGAGATTCGAACCGGGGACCTCGGATTAAGCAGAACCCTAAGCGAATCCGGCTGACCAAGTGTTCAAGCGGACGATGCTAATTAAGGAAAGAGCGAATTGTATATAAGTAGTAGTTGGTTTATAGAAAAACCTAGGTTATAAAGAGTGAAATTAAGTTTTCTCTCCCGAAACCTTTTCCCTTCTCCTCCTCGAGTGCGACGGCGCCGATTTTGCCCGAGCGAAGAAAAACGAAGCCCTAGCTTCGTCTCCGGCGGCCGGCGAGTGGCTAACTCCGCGAGCTCTTCTCGGATCCAAGCTCTTCTCGTCAAGAAGGGACGCGGCCACAGAGGAATCGCCGAGATTTGGAGCTCACCCGAAACCTTAGAACCTTCCTTCTTCGGTTGTAAGTCCAAGAACATCTCGGTAAGTTGCTTACTCTCCTGCGGTAAGAGTGGTTCCGAATTTGATTGAAGTTTCCTTGTTTCTCTTGATTTTTTTTGAAGCATGCTGTGAAGTTGCTTGTGTGTTTGCTGCCGTGAGTTCTTATAGGAAGTTGAGAAGAGGTTTTAAGTAATTTTAGCATGTAGTTTAGTTATTTCTGGTTGAATTGATGTGGCTGCCGTGCACCTCAAAGAAGGGAATTAAGGTTTGTTTGTTTGATTTGTTTGTTGCCTTTTTGGTTCATGAAGATTTTGAATACATTATAGTAGTGTTCAAGCCTTAACCGAAGATGCTTAGCTAGTTCTATTGTTATAGAAGTGTTGAATGGATTATGAGGGTGTAGAATCAATTCTGTTGGTGCTCTGTGAACAGTTAGGGATGGTTGTTGGATAAGTGTAGTTTCTTGGTGGCTTGAGTTGGATGATCATTGTTCTATTTCTCCGTAAGGATTTTGAAAACCATGGAAAATATTCTAGTGGGTTTCCCTATGAGGTTGATTATATGTGTTTGGAACATAAAGTGAGAGTTAGAGGAATGTAAATTCCAGCGAAGTTTTAATTGATTTTGTGCCATGAAATGGCCACGATCAGCTGGCCTATCTGCACTTCAGATTCTGATGTGCATGAACAGAACATTTCTCTTTTCCTTAAGTATTCCAATTAGAATCCTTTTGCTAGATGATGAATAGAATCCTTTTAGTGCAGATTTTTATTAAGAAGAGCAGTGCAGAATTTTGATTATGCTTATAGTGCATAATTTTGATTAAGTTTGTAGGCAGATTTGATTAAGCTTGTATGCAGATTTAGTTTTAGTGCAGTTTTAATAAGTATTTCAGTACAGTTTTATTAAGTATTTCCATGCAATTCTGTTAAGTATTTCAGTGCAATGTTAATAAGCATTTTAGTGCAGTTTTGTATGAGACATCCTTTTAATAGAGATATTAACAAGTATAAGAAAGATAAAGTATAAGAAAGAAAAAGGCCAAGGCCTTAAGTAGATCCCAAAGTCAAGACTTTAGGGATTTTGGCACACAAGGTGCTCGTTAAAATGCCAAGGCATTTAAAAAAGAAGTAATTAAGATAAATCAGCTTATGAATCAGTATTTTACTTTTATCAGTGGCACTATGCTGAACTCTTAGTTGTCCTTGAGTTGGGCTCCCATAGTCGTCCCTAGGTTCAGATAACCTAGTAAACCCTAGTAGATTCTGGACTAGCTACCTCGGGTCTAGTTAGGGATGCACGCATAGCAAGTACAATTGTCGGGCCCATCAGCAGCTTGATTATTATTTTTATCTATTATGAAAATAGTTTTCAAAACTTCACAAATCAGTTACGTGAATACAGTTCAGATTCAGCATTAGCCTAGCATCAGTTTAGCTCAGCTTATGTATCAGTTCAGTTAAACTTATTATTCTGAAGAATAAAAGTATAAGTTTTGAACAAGTGAAATAAGCTTTACATGTTTAGCATTTCAGCATGTCTTGTTTCTTTTACTAGTAGATGAGCATGAGTAGTTTTCCTTTTGAGCATTCAGTTTTTAGATTTTAGTATAAATACATGCATATCCGAGTTTTTGTGAGTTAGATAGCGCTTACTAAGCAATTTTGCTTATAGTTTGTATTTCCTCTTATTGCAGATAAAGGAAAGGAAAAGATATAGTAATGGAAGGCGACAAGATGGCGCGGATGGTGTGTGATGCCAGGACTATGGGAGAGACTTGGGAAGTTATTGAGTTTTCGTGTTTAGTGGATAAGAAACAATTGAGTTGTACTTTATAGTTCATGTCATTTGAGATTGTATTTTATTCTCCATGTCATTTGAGTTCATTCGTGTTTTAGATTGCATGCTGTGATGAGTCTGTTTAATAAGTAGATATTTTGGTGTTTGACACTTATTTAACTACGTGGGTGTTTGATATATGTTCTAGCCACCTGTGGCTGATGCATATTATATATGTATCTCAGTTTATGGTCACCGGTACAGGGGAGATGCTGTCGAAATTTTTCGGTAGAGACTCCTCGTGGTTTCGATCATACCGGTTAAGTAGAGTTAGTAGTTAAGTAACAGTCACCTTTAGAGAGTAGTATAGTAAGAAGGGTGATCGCTACATGTAAGCTAATGTCTATGTCTAATCTATGGCAGAGGACATACAGGAGAAAAGAATGAAATGGGTGCATCATCGCGATGTCGCGAGTGGTCAACGACAAAATACAAAAGACTAAAACCCTATAGAGTGCATAGTCATGAACTCGAAGGGATACTGACCTAAACATAGTCATAGTGGGTACTCGCTCTCTCCAAAAAAAATATGAATAAATCGTATCCAGAGTAATGTGTGAGTAAGGATCACCGAATTGTAGATCTCTAGGAGGGTAGCATTGAAAAGCGCACGTAGATGGTCGTAGGTCTAAAAAGGTCCGGATGATGGTAGGGGATAGGGTGATATCAGTACCAGCTACTCTAGTAGTATATGTAAGATCATCTACCTTGACTAAGTTGTTGTAAAATTCAACACATAAACTTATGTTTACTGAACTGGTACAGTAAACAAGGTTTTGCAAGCTATAGAGATTAATGACCTCTATAGTTGGAATACAGGAGCGCAAGAAAAATTGTCTATCTAAGGACCTAGTCCTGATAGGCATATAAATGGTAGACTCAAACCTAATCCTAAGTTCGTCAGTAGGGAACCTAGGGTCGGCACTAGCAGTAGAGGGTCCAGCACCAGATCTAGAACGTTTCCTAAATTATTAAAGAATAACTATTCTAAGCATAAATTATAGAAATGAAGTATTTTAAAAATTTAGGAAAGAAAAAAAATTATTAAGGCATCGTGAGTAAGAATTTTAGAAATGACGACCTTGGTTGATTAGCAGCAGCGTAATAACCAAAGAAAAGAGAAAAAAAAAATTCAATTATCAATCCCTCTCTCGTTAAGGCTCGAAGAGAACCTTTGCAAGAGATGAAAAGATGAGGTGAAAGAGGAGGGGAGCACCCTGCTCCCCCCCCCCCTATATAGGGAGGTCTGGGCGTCCGGAATCACTCCGGGCGCTCAGAGTGAGCTGGGGTGGGACGCCGGGGGTGCCTTCCGAGATCCCCAGAAGGCTATACCAGGGGCGCCCGCCCCTGGTTTTTGATCGGGATATTATTTTTTTTATTTTTTATTATTATTTTTATTATTTTTTTATTATTTTAAGTTACAAACATTTTAAAATAAATTTTAAGTTAAAAAGATTTTTAAAATTTTTTAAATAATTTTTAAAAGAATTTTTTAAAAGGATTTTTAAAATAATTTTTAAAAGGACTCTTAACATATTTTTAAATAATTTTTAAATGTATTTTTAAAAGGATTTTTAAAATAATTTTTAAAAAGATTTTTAACATATTTTAAAAGAATTTTTAAAAGAATTTTTAAATAATTTTTAAAAGGATTTTTAAAACATTTTTTAAAATAATTTTTAAAAAGATTTTTAACATATTTTTAAATAATTTTAAAATAATTTTTAAAAGGATTTTTAAAAGAATTTTTAAAAAGATTTTTTAAAAGAATTTTTAAATAATTTTTAAAAGATTTTTTAAAAGGATTTTTAAAATAATTTTTAAAAGAATTTTTAAAATATTTTTAAAAGAATTTTAAAAAAGAATTTTAAAAAAGAATTTTTAAAAGGATTTTTTTTAAAATAATTTTAATTTAATTTAATTTCAATTTATTAATTAATTTTTTAAATTTAATTTGATCGATTTGGTTCGATTCGAGTCGGTTTGAAGTCCTTAGTCATCTCACCCGATCTATGTTTTCAATCAGGGAAACATATATTTTTTGTGAGATAAAGTTAAGTTCAATTTTAGAGTTTGGTTTAACTTTGTGTTAGATTCAGGTTTAGCTTTAGTCTCAAGAAATAGGTATTTTTTGGATAAACTTCTGGGCTTTGGTAAGTTATTTGGACATCATTAGAGTAATCATGCCTTCGAGGTTTTCCAAATAGCCAATCCACTGAACTTAGTACAAAACCTTGGTCTAACTAGTTAGGATCCGTAAATGATAGCTTCGGTTAGTTCCACTAAGCCAAATGCACCAGGTCGAAGCCATATCTTTCTAGACATGCATAGACATAGTTTCCCTAACGTACTATCATTCAAAACTTCACCAGTATCGTAGGTCAAGTTAAACTATTGTCCCTTTGAACTAGTCCTAATTACCCTGCCAGGTAGGTTGGTTTTGGTTACCCTGTCGGGTAGGTTAATTTTGGAGGTGCCAGCTATTTTGGAGCCTCCCCCTGATTATTGGCCTATATTTTTAAGTTTTAGTTCTAGGTTTATGTCTATTGTTTTTATAATTATATTTAACTTGATGATAATCTGATTTTTGATGGGTTCTAAAATTTTTCGATTTTGATTTTGTTGATCTAGATTTATCAAATTTTATATAGTATATTTTATCTTTAGGTATGTAATATTGGTTAATTCCTACTTACGTGGTTAAGCACGCTTTCGGAACCCAAGCTTTATTTTGTTGTTTATGTTGGGTTATTAATAATTTAAATGTCTTATTTGAACTTGACTTATAGTCAAGTCCGATTTTATTGTAGACTGCTTTTTGTTGCTTAAAATAAGATCTAAATTTTTAGATCTTGTTGTAAATTTTTCTAACATACTTTTTAATTTTTAATTTTTAGTGTTAAATTTTCCTCCTCAAGTGTTAGGTCTTGAGTTGTATTAGAATTTATGATTTGTTCCTTGAGGTTTTGGTTTTCCTCAAGGAGCAATTTATTTTCATTTTCTTTTACTGTTAATTTTTTATTTAAACAAGCAATAATTTTAAAAAATTTCCTATTCAAATTAAAATTTACCTCTTCGGGACCTTCGGAAATGAGTACGGACTCGTGGATCGATTCGAGTTCGGACCCGTCTTCCGATTTGTCCTCCGATTCTTCTTCGCGGGCCATTAACGCGAGGTGACTCTGATGCTTCTGATCTTCGACCTTCGATTCTTCTGAGGAAGAGTCGTCCCAAGTTGCTTTGAGAGTCTTCTTCTTGGATGTCTTCGACTTGTTGCTCTTCAATCTCGGACACTCGTTCTTATAGTGGCCTTTCTTGTTGCACCCGAAGCAAGTCACGTTCCTTGGTTCAAATGGGGAGTTGATCTCCTACAGGTCCTTTTTTCTTAAGCTCTTCTTCCTCTTGGTGAACATCTTCATTACCAGGTTCACCAAGTACTCTTCGTCTTCAAAATCTTGGTCGGACTCATCTTCAGGGTCAAGCTTGGTCTTTTTCTTTTCCTTGGAGGGACCTACAAACAAAGCAATACCTTTCTCGGACCCAGCGTTAGTCTGCTCGTGTAATTCAAGTTTGTAGAATAGTTCGTCTAGTTTCAAGTTAGATAAATTTTTAGAAATTTTGTAGGCATCCATGATAGATGCCCACAATGTATTACATGGAAAAGCATTTAAAGCGTACATTATTAAATAACGATTTTCCATTTGGTGGCCTATCGCTTGGAGTCCATTGAGGGTGTCTTTGATCCTCGCATGGAGTTGACTCACTGTTTCTCCTTCCTGTATTTTAATATTAAATAATTTATTTAATAAAAGGTCGTGCTTAGTTACCTTGGCGTCGCTTGTTCCTTCGTGTAGTTCGCTTAACTTGTCCCATAACTCTTTCGCATTTTGGTGCAGTCCCACTCGGTTCAGCTCTTCCTTCGTCAGCCTGCATTGCAGCGAGTTGAGAGCTTTGTAGTCCGTTGAGGACTTCTTTCTCATGTCCGGAGTCCACTGTTCCGGGTCTAGTGGGTTTCCGGAGTTGTCGACCGTCACCTTGTATCCTCTGGTGACATTGAACCACTGGTCGAAATCGGTCTTCAGGTAGACCTCCATTCGCTTCTTCCAGTAGGGGAAGTCATCCCCGTTGAATAGGGGGGCGTACTATGCTGAAGCCTTCAATTTGAGACATTTTTATCTTGTACACAAATAAACAAAGAGAAAAAAAATCCCAAGACTTGGTCTTGGATTTGCAGTGCGGAATAAAGTTAAAGAAACACCAAATTGGTGTTGCACCAATTCAGCTCAATTACTACAAAAAAAGTTTCAAAAAATGGCAACGATGCCAGTTTGGATTTATAGCGCAAAATTGAAAACCAAAAAAAATAAAAACAAATTTTATCCCATGTCTGATTGGTGGTTGCACCAAATCAGAGCGGTATGAGGGGGGTGAATATCGATTTAAAAATTCGAAAAGAAGATTGAGTACGCAGCGGAAAAAATAAAATTAAAGCAACGCTAACATAAGTAATTTTTTACTTGGTTCGGAGCCTTGGTCGACTCCTACTCGAAGGCCCGCACTCGTCAAGTGCTTTCGTTGGGCAATCCACTAGCAATTCGAATAATTTTTTATAAATTGAAAGTACAGGAATGCTTAAGAAGATTAAATAATGACAATAATTAAGAACGAAAGAAAGTAGCACGGTGTTGGAGAGTCTTCAGCGTCACAGGAGCACAACACAGCAAAGCAAGCTTTGGAAGGCTTTGTTGTTCGTTGTTCTTTGCTCCAAGGTGCATCCTCCTTATATAGGAGGCCCCGGTCGCCCGGATCCCTTCCGGGCGCCTGGAGTGTAACGTAGCTCATCCAAAAATGAAGCTCCACGTGGCGACGCAGCGAGGGGATAAACTTTGTATCCTGGGCGCCCGGATCCCTTCTGGGTGCCCGAACCTTTATTTTTTCAGCAAGCTACAAAAAACATTAGTCCGAGGCAAAATGCAAAACTACCCTGCAAAACAAAGTGTTAGCACAGTTAAGTTATAGGAGTAATAAAAAGCAGTAATTAGATTTCGTCTCCCTGAGACCGGAATCTAGTCACGATCTCAACTTAGATTTCCGAAATGGATCTAAGTAAGATCGATGCCAAATGTTCCCTTCTTGGGAACGCGTCCTCACAGTCACTCCCCTCCAGTGACTTACCTCAACTTACCTGCCAGACGTCCGGTCAGCCCTTCGACCCGTCTGGACTTTGTGCCAGACATATGGTCAACTGTTCGACCCGTCTGGTCTTTGTGCCAGCTATTAGGTTATCCCGTTGACCTAGTTGGACTTCGTGCCAGATGTCAGGTCAGCCCTTCGACCCGTCGATCAGCCCTTCGACCCGTCTGGACTTCGTGCCAGACATCCGGTCAACTTTTCGACCCGTCTGGTCTTCGTACCAGCTATTAGGTCAGCCCGTCGACCTAGCTGGACTTTGTGCTAGACGTCAGGTCAGCCTTTCAACCCATCTGGACTTCATGCCAGCTATCAGGTTAGCCCGTCGGCCTAGCTGGACTTCGTGTCAGATGTCAGGTCAGCCCGTCGACCCGTCTGGGCTTCTCCTTCACACTTGGTCAAAGTGTTAGATCAATATGAAACTAACTTAACCTACTTTATCTTTCATCAAAACTTGAGTTAGACCGTTAGTGCTAACCGCACCAACAGATGCTAGGCACGAGGAGTCCCAACAAGTCACGATTGACTCTGAAAGTTGAGTTTAGGAGCCCTAGACATGACTCGGGCAAGCTAGAGTTGGTCAATTTGATCAAGTGATCAAATTAGACCAAGCCCAATCGATTATCTGATCGATTGGGCATAGTGCTGTGACAAATGGCAGCCCAATCGATCAGTCGATGGATTGGGAGCTTATATCGCACGCACAGTAGCTTCCCCAATCGATCAGTCGATTGATTGGTCTCCCCAATCGATTAGTTAATCGATTGGGGCCAGTTTTCTCAAGTGGACATGAGAGAACAGAAGAAGGTTGAATCGATCAGCCAATCGATTCAGCCTCCCCAATCGATCAACCGATCGATTGGGCTATGACCGTTGCGCAAGTTAAATCCGTTGGCGAGAGATTTCTTCAGTAGTTCTTTCCAAGCTTCATCCTGAACCTCACACGACATTCTCCATCGAGCTCATTGACACACACCAGATCTTGGAGGCTTAGAGAGGAGTGTCGGTACACTTCCAAGCAAGTCAAGAGGTGTATTCAAGAAAGAAGAAGAAGCTAGGGTTTCGGCTTCATGTTGTAAATCTTGTAAGATTTTACTTATATTTGCTTCCCTTTTTCTTCTTATTCTATTGTGAGCATTGTACAAGGCTTCTCCACCTTCGGTAGTAACCGAGAAGGAGTATTTTCATAGTAGATGAGTGAGTGAGGGCCGGATCCTTGAATTAGTCACCTCTTCTTGAGGTGGATACCAAGTAAATCCTCGTGTTAGCGTTGTGAGACTTGTTTCGAGCCTTTCCGCTGCATATCAACAACAATAAAGTAAGGAAACGAAGCATGATGAGAAATTCACCCCCTCCCCCCTCTAGCTACAAATCAATCCTAACAAGTGGTATCAGAGCGAGGTCACTCTTCATCGAAATCATCGCCGAAAAGGGCAACAAACTAGAGGGAGAAGAAATTGAAGCACCAAATTCAACAAGTCAAAGATTTCATCAAGGCTCAACTTCTAATGGAATTCTGAGATAGATTCAGATTTGACACAAGGGTGCCTTCACCGTACACATCAACAAGTTTCGATCTTTGGAAATCAAGGATCGAAAATTTCTTCATGGTGGACATAGGGCAATGGTTTGCTCTAATGGAAGGTTTCCACACTCCAATACATTCAAAAGGCAAAATTCTCAAGAAGAGCAAGTGGAGCCAAGAGAAAATTCAAAGAAGTGAGGACAATGACAAAGTGACCAAAGTATTGGGCAACATATTGCCGAGCAACATTTTGAAGCAAATAGGAGAATTTGAAGATGTCAAGGAGCTATGGAGCAAATTGCCTAAACTCCATGAGGTCCCCTCCACTGTAGAAAACCAAGAATAATCCAAAGAGGGTGACTCATTGGATCAAGATTAAGAGGAAGAGGACTCTGAAGTTGAGAGATGCTCAATATCAGAAGAAGAAGAACAAGAAGCTTCATCCTCAACAAAGTGCAAAGAAAAAGGCAAGGAGGGAGCATACTCCTTGTTTCATGTACATGAGGATGATGATGATGAAGCCTCTACCTCTAGGATTGAGGGGGAGTGTAGATCATTGACACTGGAGCAAGAAGAGGCTTCCACCTTTGGGTCAAATGAAGAAGAAGAAGATGGTGCCACCTCCACAAGTCAAGAAAAATCAAATGGAGGATCATGTGTCACCCCTACAAGAAAAGGTATAACAATTTCAATTGTTAATAATAAAAATCATATCATTTGTTTTGAATGTAGGGAGCATGGACACTATAAGAGTAAGCACCCCAAATTGACCAAAAAGAAGGGTCAAGTGGCACCCAACTCTAAAAAGAAGCCTAAGAAGGTTGGCCCCGTGATAAGGAAGAGCAAGGAACACATTGTGTGTTTCTTGTGCAAGCAAAATGGGCATTATCAAAGTCAATGTCTAAAGGGGAAGAAACCAACCAAGCTCAAAGAAGGAAGCAAGAGTCAAGGGGGAGCTTGTAAGAGCAAACCCAAGGTATCATTTGTTGAGCCAATTTCTTTAAATCATGGTAAAAAGTATGCTAGTTCAAATTTATATTATTTTAATACTATTTATCATAAAAATAGAAGGCATGATAGGATTAAAGAAAAATATGTAGCTCTTCATGCCAAAACTACCTCACCTAAGGTTAGGTAGGTAGATAAACTAGACAAGAACACTAAGGACCTTAGTTATAAGCCTCGAAATAGAAATGCTCAAGGATTTAATGATAAATCAAAATCTAGGGATTTATGGAAAGAAAATCAAGTCTTGAGCTTGTTAGAGTGTATACTAAATGCCTAGCTTTTGTATAAACATTTATTTTATAAATAAAGAATCACATTGGTCAAATATCTACATTTATATGCTAAGTGTAGTCGTTCAATTAATTTATATTGTAGATAACATGGTGTATGGTGTCACACACAGAAGATCATGTTATCAATTCCTTATAAATTATAAACAGTAGCTCACGACTAAGATGGAAAGGAACAAATCATTGGAATAGTCGTAGTGTAATTTGGTATTAGTTTATCTTAACTATAAAATTACACTAGTACACTCTGAGTGTATTGAGCATGACCATTTAAGGTAAGTTCTTTTTATACTGCCTGAATAAAAGAACAAGACATTTGTTATTATGGAAGTGTGTGCTCTTAATCCTGATATAATAACAAGCACATATATCTAATATTTATTTCTTTGACTTATCAAAGGGTGCGATTTAGTTCGATAAATCAATAGGCCCGATAAGTTGGAAAATGATATTATTTATAGTGTGTGCTATTGATTATAGAAGGAAATTATGTCCTAGTAATCTAGGTTGATGATGTCTCGAAGAGGAGCTCATAAGGATTGTCATGTAAACCCTGCAGGTGGACTTAGTTCGACACGATGATAAGGTTGAGTGGTACTACTCTTAGAGCTATATATTAATTAAGTGAGTTGTCAGTAACTCATTTAATTAGTGGGCATTCTATATCTTAAACACAGGGAGACTAACACACTCATGATAAGAAGGAGCCCAAAATGTAATTTGGGATTGGTGCGGTAGTTCAATAATAATTCTTTAGTGGTATGAATTATTATTGATGAAATTAAGTTGGGTGTTCGGGGCGAACACGGGAAACTTAATTTCATCGGGAGACCAAAACCAATTCCTCCTCTCAGTCTCTATCGTAGCCTCTTATTTATAAAGTATTATACCCACTCATACCCACCTTCATACCCACCTTAAGGTGGTCGGCCAAGCCTAGCTTGGAGCCCAAGCTAGGGCCGGCCAAACCAAGGTGAGTTGGTTCCATTGAGTGGCCAACCCTAGCTTGAACCCAAGCTTAGGCGGCCGACCAAAATAAAATAAAAGGGATTTTATTTTTAAAAATTTTTCTTATGAGGAAGCCATGGTTTTAAAATAGAGTTTAAAATTTAAATCTTTCCTTTTATAGCTTTCTACAAAAGATTAAGAGAAAGGTTTGATATCTTTCCTTATTTGTAGTTAAAAGGAAGATTTTAATTTTTGATAAAACTTTTCTTTTTTGTAACCATCTTCATGATTTAAAAGAGAGTTTTAAAATTAAATCTTTCTTATTATAGTTTCTACATAAGATTAAGAAAAGATTTGATATCTTTCCTTATTTGCAGATTAAGAGGAAGATTTTAATTTTAAAGAAAACTTTTCTTTTTGGAAATCATCCACATGTTTTAATAGAGAGATTTTAATTTATAAAAGTTTCCTTTTATGACCAACCATGAAGGGAATAGAAATTTTTATTTAAAAATTTCCGGAAACAAATTAGGAAGTTTTAATTTTGTGTTTAAAACTTTCCTTGTTTGGAGGGATTAAGGTGGTCGGCCATTAGAGGTTTAATAAGGAGATTTTAATTAAATTTTCCTTCTAAAACAATGGCAAGGAATATAAGGAAGTTTTTATTTATAAAACTTTCCTTATTTGCCAAGACCAAGGAATATAAAAGAGAGGGTAGAGGTGCCTCTCCACATAACATATTCTCTATTATTCCTTTCTCTTTTCTTCCTTGGTGTGGTTGGCCCTATTCCTCTTCTCCTTTCTTCTTCTTGTGGTCAAACCACATCATCTCTTGGAGCTCTTGTGGTGGCCGAATTTTGCTTGAAGAATGAGAGAAAGGAGGTTTTGTTTCTAGCATCCCATGGAGCTTGGTGGTGGTGGCCAAACCTCATCCTTTCTTGAAGTTATTGAGGTGGCCGAATCTTGCTTGGAGAGGAAGGAAGCTTGGGTGGTTCTCGTCTCGGTAGATCGTCGCCCACACGACGTCCGAGATAAGAAGAGGAATACGATAGAAGATCAAGAGGTTGTTGCTTACATAGAATGGTATAACTAGTAATTCTATTCCGCATCATACTAGTTTTCTTTGTATAGTTTTTGAAATACCAAACACAAGAGATATATGATTCTAGGTTTCAAATTTGTGATTCGAGTTTGTGTTCTTTTCTTTTCTTTTTTGATCTTGTGATTCGATTGTTCTTATTGGTTAAACCTAGGGTTACTATAAGGAGATTGAATATTGAATTTCTTTAAAAGGCTTTGTAAAGGAAGTGGTGGATGATCCCATAACCAATAAGGCCTAGTGCCTCGCCATGTTTAACCTGGAAGCCAATTTTAGAAATAAATATTTAATCAACTTTGTAACATGGGTGGACTTGGATTAATAATGTTAAGCATCGTTTGCGATCCAAGTCTAAACCTCTAAGAACAGATAAGTTAAATTTGGAATCAATAATGTTAAGTTCCGCTTGCGATTCCTAATTTAATTTCTAAAGAACACAATAGGTTGTTAAGAATGGTTCAGGACTTGTACAAAATTTTTGTACAGGGGAACCGGTACGATATTTCGAGTATCAACTAACAGAGGTCAAGGCTTGACAAAATTGAAAAGACCCTAAAAAGGATGGAAAGTATCCTTAAGGGGCAAAAAGAGCATAACCTAGGTTTAGGACAACAAGGGCCATCCAATGGCCATAGAGGTTTGGGATACAAACCTAAGGCTAAGAAGGATGTAGCTTCATATCATAGGGTACCTATGGAACCAATTCTAGGTCTATGAGTCAAGTCAAGGATACAAGGGAAGTTATCCCTAGGAGTCTTTGCAACAACAAAAGTGACTAAGACTTCTAAGAAGTCAAAGAAAGTCACCAAGAATGTCACAAGGGTAGCTATCCCTAGAGTTGACCTAGAGAAAGTGACCAAGGCTCCTAATAAGCCTAGAAAAGTTATTAGGAAGGTATCGAGAGAAGTTATCCCTAGTGAATACCTAGAACATCCAAGGAGCACCAATAGGTTTTGGATTTCGAGGAGCATATTCTCTACACCCTAGATGGGTTTAGAGAGTGTCAACTCCAATTAGTTATGGTGGTTAATCCAACCTTGATGAAGTTGACACTTGGAGGCATTTTCAAGATTTTTGTTAACCTTTGAAAATGAGAAGGATAAATTGATTACTCTTTGGAAGAGTAAAATGTGCCAAAATTTGAGGAATGAGATTTAATTTAAATTGGCACAACTAACCAAGAGTAAAAGAAATGTCAAGTTAGGTTTTGGCATTTTCTTGAGAAAATGAGGACAAATCTAGGATCAATTTTAGATTTAGCAAGGATTAAGGATACTTAGATAGGTTATCTAGGTATATTTTATTTATGACAAATTTCCCTGCTTTGGTTGCCCATCATATGCCATAAATCATCATGCATTATCTTTAATTCCTTGCAGTTAAGGACAATGGCATTTACTAACAAGTGACGTCCTAGGTGGATGTTCATAATTCAAAATGCCTAGATAGATATACATGATCCCTAGTTTAGGGCAAAATAAAAAACTACATCTCACAAAGACTATAAGTTGACTTGTATGTGTTTTAGTACACATTAGATACAAGTGAGATGTTAGAATGATGAATAAGACTCAAGATGTTGATTTAGTGCATCTAGTTGAGTTTTGACTTCATCAAAACACATAGTTATGTGTACTCTAATCATTGGGAAATCTAATATACAAGTCATGTGCATTGAGTCCAAAGAACATGGTCGGAAATTAGTTTTGAAAAATATTTTAAATATACTTTGGAAAACCTTGGTGAAGACTATCTTTTGATAGTAATCATCATTGAAAAGTTAGACACAAACTTGGAAGAAATATTAAAATTTTTAGAAGTTTCCAATTTTGTATCAATCTTTGAAAATAGGAAATATTCTCTTAGAAAACTATTTTTCCTTGATAGCATATACCCTAAATAATTCTACAAGAATTTCTATGATTTTTAGAATTTTATAGAATTTTTAGGTATTTCTGAATTTTGGCTGAAATTCGATTTCAGAAATTCAGAAACCCAATCGATTGGGTGATCGATTAGTCAGGCTCAATCGATCAGTCGATCAATTGAGAAGAGTATTCTCGCAAGCAAAAGCTCATTGAATCGATCAATCGATCGATTCACTCCAGCCTAGATCGATTAGTGGATCGATTCATGTAGTTTTTCTGTGAACAGGAGCTTGCGGAATCGATCAAGCGATCGATTGAAATAAGTTTAATCGATTGAGTCCCAACCCAATCGATTGAAAAGACTAATTTTGACTGGGAAAGTCTGATTTCAGCACTTTAAGCCATTTTTAGCCCATTTAACCACTCCTAACCCCTTGGAATATATTTATATATATTTAAGGGTACTTTCATGATGAAAACAAGGAGAAATGGTTAAAGAACACTAGGTTGAAGATTAGGATGAGGTTAGTTTCAATATTGAATCTTTTAAACCTCAAAACTTCAAGATTTTGGGTTTCCTAAAGATTTAGGAACTCTAAGTCATTGTTGGTGCAATGACAAAAGTTTGGACCATGTCTTTAGGGTGAATTACTCTTTAAGGACATGAAATTTCTTTTTTTGAAACCATAGAAGGTGGTAAAACCTTCATTTTGAAAAATGCTCAAGGTCGAGCATGGGGAAACAATGGAAGATCGGATATCTTTATTGTTGGAAAGAAGAATGCTCTAGGACGAGCATTGGCTATAATGAAGGGTATGGGGCCTTCATTATTGGAATGATGAATGCTCTAGGATGAGTATTGTGAAGAGGTTTAATGCTCAAGGGTGAGCATTGGATACAATAAAGGGTATGAGACCTTCATTGTAGTGTTGTGAACAACATGTGAGGTTGTGAACAATGTTGAGTAACTCTTCAGGGGGAGAGTTTTTTATGTGTGCCAATAGGGGGAGAATGTAGGGTTTAAGTTAGGCCTTCATTGTCCCTCTAAGAAAGTTTGGGGGAGAATGCTCTCTTGGAAAGGGAGAGAATGAAGGAAACACTCATTCATGCATTGGCATGAAGAAAAGTTGAGGCTATGGGATTAGCCTAACTTAAAGGTATTATCAAACATCAAAAAGGGGGAGATTCTTGGCGCAATATCCCTAGGTCAAGGTTGACCTGGTTGACTAAACTTAAGTTGGCTCAAGCTTGAGTCTTGATGTTTGGGTTTCGATGTTTGACACTATATGGAGATTGCGGGAGCGATCGCCCGATTGGGAAGATTGTTGGAGCAATTCCCCTCTGGTCAAGGGATGACCGGTTTGATATGAAGAAGAGTCAAGTAGGTCAAGGTTAATCGGATACTTGACTAGGAAAGTCCTAACTGGAGGTTAGGCAAGGGAAAATCCTGGTGAGTGAAGCTAGGTGGAAGACCTAGTGAGTAAAGCTAGGCAATTGAAAAATCTTGGTGAGTAAAGTCAAGTGAAAGACCTAGTGAGTGAAGCTAGGCAGTTGAAAAATCCTGGTGAGTTAAGCCAAGTGAAATACCTAGTGAGTGAAACTAGGCAAGTGAAAGTCCCGGTAAGTGAAGTCGGGCAGTGGGAAAATCCTAGTGAGTGAAGCTAGGTGAAAGTCTTGGTGAGTGAAGCCAGGCAGATGGAAAGTCCTAGTGAGTGAAGCTAGGTAGATGGATGTTGGATCGTGTTGTTCGCTAGAGGGGGGGGGTGAATAGCGATTGTTAAAAAATTCATTATTAAATCGAGTATGCAGTGGAAAAATAAAAGGCACAACGCTAACACAAACCAATTTTACTTAGTTCGGAGCCTTCATCGACTCCTACTCCAAGGCCCGCACTCATTGAGTGCTTTTGTTGGGCAATTACTAATAATTCATAAGATATTACAAATTTAAGTACAAGAATAGTTAAAACAATACCGATAATACAGAAAAAGAAGTTAAATCGCAGGTTGTCGGAGGAGCCTCGCAGCGTCGTAGGAGCAAAGCGCAACAAAGCAGTGGTAGAAGAAGTTATCGTTCATAGCTCTGGAGGAAGCCTCCTTTTATAGGAGTTGTAACGACACGACCCTTTGGCCTCTTGGGCGGCCCTTGTGGCGGCCCAACTGGCGGCCTCTCATGTTGTCGACTAACGACCTTTGGCCGTGCCGTTACTCACTAGGACTTTCCACCCCTGGCTAGTGGATTTTTGCCTCCCCCAGGATTCGAACTCTAGACCTCCAGGCTTAAGTATTAGAGTTTATGAATCCTGGTAACCAAGTGAGATCATCTCACTTGGTTACCAGGATTCATAAACTCTAATACTTAAGCTTGGAGGTTTAGAGTTCTAATCTCGGGGGAGGCAAAAATCCACAGCCAGGGGTGGGAAGTCCTAGTGAGTAACGGCACGGCAAAGGGTCGTCGGTCGACGACATGAGAGGTCGCCAAATGGGCCGACGACATAAGGGCCGACGGTCGACGACATGAGAGGTCGCCAAATGGGCCAAGCGGGACGGGTCGTTACGGGAGTGCTCCGGGCGCCTAGACCGTGACATTGGCCCAGCCAATCAGTACACTCCACATGGCGACAAGAAAGGTTTTTGCACTCCGGCGCTCGGATCCCTTCCGAGTGCCCGGACCACCATTTTCCAACACATCAATTTCCTGCAAGAAAATGTTAGTCCGAGGTAAATATGAATTATACTACCTTGCAAAACAAAGTGTTTGTACAATTATAGTAAATAGGGTAGTAATTAGATTCTGTCTCATCGAGACCAGAATCTAATCACGATCTCAACTTAGATTCCCGAAATGATTCTAAGTTGGATCGACGCCTACTATTCCCTCGAACGGGGAACACGTCCTCACCAAGTCACTCCCCTCCAGTGACTTACCTTAACTTACCTATCAGACATCCGGGCAGCCTGTCGACCTGTCTGGACTTCATGCTAGCTATCCGGTCAGCCTATCAACCTAGCTGGGTCGTGCCAGCTATCCAGTCAGCCCATCAACCTAGCTGGGCTTCGTGCCAGATATCCGGTCAGCCCATTGACCTATCTAGACTTCGTGCTAGCTATGTGATCGGCTCATTAACCTAGCTAGATTTCTCCTGCACACTCAGTCAAAGTGTTAGATCACAACAAACCTAACTTAACCTTGTTTGTCATTCATCAAAACCTGAGTTAGACCGTTTATGCTAGCCGTACCAACAATCTTCTCATTTTCATGCAATGACAACCTGGATTAAGTTAGTGAAAAATATGCAAAAAGTAAACAGTGTTGTTCAAGTTAGTTAAGTTAGTTGTGTTGGATCGAGAAGTGCTAGAGGGGGGTGAATAGCGCTCACGGCTATTTCATTTGTTTCGGAATCGTAAAAGCAGTCGAGTAAATAAACGCAGCGGAATAAAAACAAACACACAAACACAAGGGATTTACTTCGTTCGGAGCCTGTAGCGACTCCTACTCAAAGGCCCGTGATCCTTGATCGCTTTCCGTGGGCAACAACTATAAGCACAAAATTATTACAAGCTAAATATAATTTAAAACAGTAATAAAAAATACCAACGACACTTAGGAAATATCAGATTTCAAGCTCCGGGTCGTCGAGAAGTATTCGCAGCACTTCTGGGTTGTCTCGTTGACAGCACGTTAAAGAAAGGTTGCTTGGAATTCGTTGTTGTGAGTTGCTGGTTGAGTGCTGCTTTTATACAGTGCTTAAGGCACCTTGAAATCCATCCAAGGCGCCTCCAGGATGGCTGAGTCGCCCACGTGGATCAAGCCTGAACTGGTCGTGACTTATCCCTTCAAGGCACCTTCTGTGCTCTCCAAGGTGCCTTCATCCACCAGTCCAAGGCGCCTTGAGCTTCCTTCAAGGCGCCTCCAAGCTTGCTTCGTGGCCAGCTCAGCTTTGCATCCGAGGCGCCTCCAAGCTCCATGGAGACGCCTCGGACACTGTTCATCCGAGGCTAAGTTGTGCTCCTTTGGTCCTGTAAAAAGTGTTAGCCCCAAACACATATCCTGCAAAACAAAGTTAGCACAAAACAATAATATAGATATGATAATAGAATATGATGATAGTCTTCGGATTGTCCGGGTCTGACTTCAGATTTTCGACCGAAAACCCTAAGTCGACTCGACGCCTACTGTTCCCTCTACGGGGAACGCATCCTCACCTACTCCACTCAGGAGATTTACCTGTTGCCAGTGCGATCCTCCAGATCGACTGGACTTTTTCTCGGTGCTCGATGCTTCCAGACTTTCTGCTGGACTTCCGCTTCCCGGCTGGTCCAGTCTTTCACCTGGTTCACGACACCAGGACTTTCCACCTAGGGTTACCCCCCCTAGGACTTTTGCCTGAAGCACTCGACCCACCATGACTTTCCGCATAGGGTTACCACCCCCTATGACCTAGGGTTATCACCCCCTAGGGTTTTCACTTGCCTAACCACAGCTAGGACTTTTCCTGAACCACTTAAACAGACTTGTTAGATCACAACATAACCTTAACTTTGAATCCTTTGTCATTATCAAAACTTACGTTCGATCGTCGGATGCTTCCCACACCAACAATCTCCCCCTTTTTTATTATGGCAACCCAAATTCAAAGTTAAGTAAAACAAATGCATGAATATATTTAAAAGGTTTTAAGTGAGCAAGCTTAAGTATATAAATTCAAATACAAGCATAACTTAAGCTAACACTTAAACTTTGTGAAGCTCCCCCTTAATACAGGGCTTTCTTTTTGAATCAGACTTTTACTTTTGAATTTCCCTACTCTCCCCCTTTGCCATTTATCAAAAAATAAGCCAGTTGAAAGCAAGTTTTAAGTTTTTAGAAAAAAACAGATTTAGGCTTTGAAAGAAGGTAAAAATGCTTGTGTAACACTTAGCTTATAATTAAATTTTATTGAAAAAAAATTGTTAGTTAAGGGAGAAAGAGGACTTAAAAAGGAATATTTTTCACCTAAGTTTAAAAGGCTAATATATGGATGACTTCGAAGGATGACTTTAGTCACTTTTGAAACTTAGTTGTTTTTAGAAAAAATACTTAACTAAATTTTGAAAAACTTAGTTAGATTTTAAAGAATTTTTGGAGCCAAATTATTTTTTGAAAAAAATTTGAAGTCTCTTTTTACTTAGCAGAAATCTTTTGAAAGCAATGAGTTAAATTTTGCAAGTAAAGAAATATGCTTTTTAATACTTTTAGCTAAGTATAGAATGAATCTAAGAGGTAACTTAGAAAAGTATTTTAGCAAAAATTTATAAAGGTGGCTAAGTTTGAGAAAGTTTGAAAGTTGTTATATGAGTCTCTTAGCTAAGCCTTTTTCAAACATTGAATTTTGAAAATGTAGTTTCAGTTTAAAAAGGTACTTAGCTTAAAAACTTAATTTTGAAAAAATAGGAGTAAGAATTTATTAAATTTTAGGACGAAGAGGGAGTAACTAAATATTTAATTTAGGTTATTTAATCAAATTTAGTTGGTCCTTAAGTCCAAGCATGAGTCAAGTTAGATAGTTGTTAACTTATCCAAATTATTTTGATAAGGTATCAGAGCCCTAAAGTACAAACATGCTCAATCTTAAAATCTCTATTTCCTTCACCAACTGTCTAACCTTTAGCTACTTGCCGATTGCCTAAAGGGCAGCAGTTTTCACTTGGTTAGTCAAGTTAAGTCATTTGGTCCAGTTAGATTTGACTAGGGCTGGATGACTTAAACTGATTACTGTTAATAAGGTATTTAATGCCCAGACTCATAATGATGCACAGATATAAGCATACTGGAGTTCAGGCTGTACCCTATGCATCTCACGCCGTCCTATGTATTTCAAACACAAGCAAGGTATACCTAGGTGTTTGTGAGATGCTCTGGCTTAAATCTAGGGGAACATGATTTATAGGGTAGAGCCTAAACTAAGTCCAACTTTTGAAAATTCTAAGAAAATGGGATTTTAAAATCATTATTTTTCCTAGAATTTTTGAAAAGAACAGGATGATTAAGTAAGACAATGAGTTTGAAAATCAACATCTATTCTACCTAGCACATGCCAAGAATAATGATATCAAAAGACTGATAATCATAATAGATGGAGTAGTGGTACAGTCAGACTAGAAAAACAAGGAGGTGTCTAAGATACATGACAATGTCAGACATCCAGATCCTTAGCTGGAGGGTCGTCAGCTGGAGGTGGTGCATGGGGCTAATAAGGTGCCGGCTGTCCCTGTCGTCATATCTTGTCCCGGAGGGAGGCGAATCTGGCAGCCATCTCAGACCGTAGGGACCGGATGGATCGATGGCTATCCAGTACAACTCGTCGTGTCTGAATGGACTGGAGCTCGAGTCAAGCGAGTCTATCCTCGACGGTGGGCAAAGTCGAGGGGTCGGCTGATGTAGAAGGCCCCGCGGAGGTGGAAGGTGGAGGATCTCCGAAAAAGTCCTCTGCTAAGAAGTCGGGTCACTCCTCATCCTCGCCAGGTACGTCCTCGGCCTCTGGATCAACAGGAGCAACAACTGGTGGTGACCGACCCTTCCAGGCCAGAATCCCCTCGGCAATGACCTCTGTACTCGCTAACCTAAGACTACACTAACCTAACTCATCATATATGGTAAGTGGGATGAGTGTCCCTCTGGTAGTGTTTATCCTAGAGGCGGAGAAAATCTGGGTCAGTATATGACAGTAGGGCATGTGAATCACACCAGACATGACTGTGCTGGATGCATGAATGATGTTATGAAACATATGCAGGGCGATATCTATATCAAGGCGCTGGCTAAGAGCATACAAAAAGAAGGAGTGTGATGGTCGCATCTTTGAGACATCTCGAGATGTGATGGGCAAAATGCAGGCTGTCAGGACTCTGTACATCACATAGTCCTGAACTCGAAGAAGAGTGGACCTGAACTCAGTCAGTCCAACGGGTCTCTCCTCCCCCAAAAAAAAACATGTAGATGTCATCTAAGGTAATATGAGAATAGGGATCACCGAAAGGTAGTTCCCTACTCGGGTAACATAAAAATGTACACTGAGACTCCCTAAGCTCTAAGCTAGTGCGAAGCAGGGAGGGAGTAAACTGAAGATCAGTGCCACCAACTCTGGTGGAATAGGTGCTATCATCAACCTTTTCAAGGTTGTGATAGAACTAGGCACACATGTCTTGATTCACTGTTGTGGTGCAGTCAACCAGTTTAGCTAGATGATAGTAGTCTATCATCTGGGCTGCGGGAGACAAAATTGGGCAAAGTATTCCCTACCAATATATCTAGGTTTAATGGACTCAAAGGTGAACCTAGCAAAATCTATCCTATGTTGCTCCGAGGGGAATCTAGGGTCCGTGGAAGGGGCCCTAGCCGGTGTAGGATCCATAATGTGATGCTTCCTATTTATGACAATATATAAAATAAATGCATAGTGACTACAAATAGGACAATAGGAAGGTGCAAAGTATACCTAGGAGGCATTGTAGCGGAGGTGAGGGAGTTGCAAAGGGTTGAAGGCGCCTTAGAGACGAGATTTCGGCGAGAAATCGCTCGGGAACTCGGCAAAATGCAACAGACAGAACCGAACAGAATCTGTTCTGTTCGTGATAAGTTTTTAGGTTTTAAGGCGCCTTAATTGTGTTATAAGGCGCCTTAGGAAAGTGGTTTAAGGCGCCTCAGAGATAATCTGAGGCGCCTTGAGTAAAGGCGGCGGGAGTTTTCCCGCTGATTTCTAGGGCACCTCCCGTGGGTGGGAGGCGCCTCTGATAGGTGCCACGCGTCCTTTTTTTTAAATTTTTTTTTGAATGGAATTAGGTAAGTTAATTTTGGATCAAAAACTTTAGGTTAATTAAATTT
This sequence comes from Zingiber officinale, assembly GCF_018446385.1. Classification (NCBI taxonomy): domain Eukaryota; kingdom Viridiplantae; phylum Streptophyta; class Magnoliopsida; order Zingiberales; family Zingiberaceae; genus Zingiber; species Zingiber officinale. The sequence goes on along the minus strand of NC_056004.1, from coordinate 55,513,695 downwards.
GAAAAATAATTAAGTTTAATTAGTTAATTAAGTTTGAAAAAATAATTTAAGTTAATTAATTTTGAAAAAATAATTTAAGTTAATTAATTTTGGAAAAAAATAATTTAAGTTAATTAATTTTGAAAAATAATAATTTAAGTTGATTAATTTTGAAAAATAATAATTTAAGTTGATTAATTTTGAAAAATAATAATTTAAGTTGATTAATTTTGAAAAATAATTTAAGTTAACTAAAAGATGATTTTAAGTTAATTAATTTTGAAAAAATAATTTAAGTTAATTCATTTGAAAAAAAAATTTAGTTGATTAATTTTGAAAAATAATTTAAGTTGATTAATTTTGAAAAATAATTTTAAGTTAATTAATTTTGAAAAAATAATTAATTAAAAAATTAATTTTAATTAATTTTAATTTTGAATTTAATTTTGATTACTAATTTTAATTTTAATTACGAATTTAGTTTTGAATTAATTTTAATTACTTAGTCATCTCACCTGATCTAAATTTTCAATCAGGGAATCCTATAATTTTGTGAGATAAATTAGTTTCAATTTAAGGGTTTTGTTTAACTTTGTGTTAGATTTAGGTTTAGTTTTGGGTTCAACAAGCAGGCGTTCTTTGGATAAACTTCTGGGCTATGGTGAGTCACAAGGACATCATTAAAGTAACCATGCCTTCGAGGTTTTCCAAATAGTCCTACTCATTGAACTTAGTACAAAACCTTGGTCTAACTGGTTAGGATCCATAAAGGGTAGCTTCGGTCAGTTCCACTTAGCCAAATGCACCAGGTCGAAGTCATATCTTCCTAGACATGTGATGACTAAGTTTCCCCAACGTACTATCATCCAATACTTCACCAGTACCGTGGGTCAAGTTAAACCTAGCCCATTTTAATCTAACCCTATTTACCCTACCGGGTAGGTAAAGTTCGGTTACCCTACCGGGTAGATTAAGTTCGTTTACCCAGCCGGGTAGTTTAGTTGGGGGTGCCAGCTATTCTGGATTCTCCTTCTATTTTTATTTGATTTAAGTTGAATTTTATTTTTAATTTGGAATTAATTTCGAATTGAATTTCGAATTTTGAGTTTGTAAATGAATTTCAAATTTTGAGTTCTTGAATTTTGAATTTTCAAATTAATTTTGAATTTTTAATTTAATTTTGAATTTTTAATTTAATTTTGAATTTTTAATTTAATTTTTAATTTAATTTTTAATTTTTAATTTAATTTTGAATTTTTAATTTAATTTAGAATTTTTAATTGAATTTTGATTTTTGAATTTAATTTTGAATTTTTAATTTTTAATTGAATTTTTAATTTTTAATTAAATTTTGAATTTTGAATTAAATTTTGAATTTTTAATTAAATTTTGAATATTTAATTGAATTTTGAATTTTTAATTAAATTTCATTTTATTAATATCGTTTTTCTTTTTGCTCCCCCTGGATCATAGCCTCGACATGGTCTATCGAGATAGTGTATTTGATCCTTCGGGATCCAATATTGGCCAAGTCCAACTTGATTAATCAATTTGGACTTGGAGACTCATGCTTGGACTGTTTTTCTATTTGCTCTTTGTACAAGAGATAAATAAGATTTATATTTTTTCTTTGGTTTAAATCCTAGACCAGTTTTATTGTAAACGACTCTTTGTGTCCCAAGAATTAGGTCAAGATTCTTGGAACCTAAAGAAAACCGTTCTAGTGTTTTCTCCAGATCCTTGACTTGAATTCTCAGGCTGGAATTCTCTTCTTCAAGTTTTTGGACTTGTGTTGAATTTCCAGTCTGAACTGGTTCAGTCAAAGATTCGGATTTAGTCACTTCTTTAAGGACTTCTACTTCCTTTAGAAGTGACTTGACTCTAAGGTTTGATTTAACTAATTTTCGTAACAAATAATTAACTAAATTATTGAGTAGAGAGATACTTATAGAGGGATCGGGCCCTTCGGAAACGGATACGGATCCGTGGCTTCGCTCGGACTCGGCCTCTGACTCGCTTTCACTCTCGGACAGGTTGATTTGGTCCCGGGCCATCAACGCCAGTAAACTCGTCTGATCGAGTTTGTCGTCATCGTCTTTTGAGGAAGATTCATCCCATGTCGCCTTCAGGTCCTTTTTCCTTCTCTGCTTCTTTGCTTCCTTTTGGTTAGGGCAGTTGCCCTTGATGTGCCCTTTCTGGTTGCATCTGTAGCAGATCACCTCAAATTTTACCTTAGAATTCGGTTGGGCCTCCTTGGATTGGACTACCTTCTTTAGGTCCCGCTTGTTGAAACCTTTCTTCTTCTTGTAGAGTCTTTTCACAAGGTTCATGAGTTCAATGGTTAGTTCATTATCTTCTTCATCTGAGTCGGTTTCTGCTTCCGGCTCCTGTTCGGTTCTTCGTCGTGATCTTGATTTACGAGCTCCACCGGTACTTGCAAGCAAAGCAATTCCTTTCTCGGAAGGATGTGTATTAGTCTACTCATGAAGTTCGAATTCTGAAAATAGCTCGTCTAATCTAATTGAAGATAAATCTTTGGAGACTTTGTAAGCATCTACCATTGATGCCCATAATGTACTCCTAGGAAAAGAGTTGAGTGCATACCTTATGATGTCCCTATTTTCGACCTTTTGACCGATTACGTGGAGGGAGTTGAGGATGTCTTGTATCCGTGCATGGAGTTGACAGGTCGTCTCATCTTCCTGCATTTTTAGGTTATACAATTTATTAAGCAACAAGTCACGTTTACTTACTTTTGTGTCGAAGGTTCCCTCGTGGAGTTCGATCAGCTTCTCCCAAAGCTCTTTTGCGTTGGAGAATGGTCCAACTCTATTGAGTTCCTCCTTGGTCAGTCCGCATTGGAGTGTGCAGGTTGCTCTGGCATCAGCTTCCACCTTTTTGATTAGGGTCGGTTCCCATTTTTCGCAGGGTGTTGGCTTACCGTCTTCGTCGGATGGTAGTTGTAGTCCAGTCTTGATTATCATCCACGTATCGAACTGAGTCTTGAGGAAGGTTTCTATTCGCCCCTTCCAATATCCGAAGTCTTCTCCAGAGAAGAGTGGGGGTCGAACAGTGCTGAAACCTTCTTGTTGGGCCATTTAAAATCCTGAATGACAAAAACAATAAAACTGGTTCCAAGACTAGGTCTTGGATTAGTAGTGCGGGAAAAATAAGGGAAAACGAGCTCGAGTGGTATTGTACCAACCTCGAGCAAAATCGAATCGATAAAACAATTAGAATGTAGCTATTAAGCTAATTCTAATTTGACTCTGAAAAATTTGAAAATACCACGAAAAAAAATGTTTTGAATAGTGGTTGCACTGATTCAAAACTACCCCGCTCTGATACCAATTGTTGGATCGAGAAGCGCAAGAGGGGGGGTTAATAGCGCTCGCGGCTATTTCGTTCGTTTCAGAATCGTAAAAGCAGTCGAGTAAATAAACGCAGCGGAATAAAAACAAACACACAAACACAAGGGATTTACTTCGTTCGAAGCCTGTAGCGACTCCTACTCGAAGGCCCGCGATCCTTGATCGCTTTCTGTGGGCAACAACTATAAGCACGAAATTATTACAAGCTAAATACAATTTAAAATAATAATAAAAAATACCAACGACACTTAGGAAATATCATATTTCAAGCTCCGGGTCGTCGGGAAGTATTCGCAGCACTTCTGGGTCGTCTCGTTGACAACACGTTAAAGAAAGGTTGCTTGGAATTCGTTGTTGTGAGTTGATGGTCGAGTGCAACTTTTATACAGTGCTCAAGGCGCCTTGAAATCCATCCAAGGCGCCTACAGGATGGCCGAGTCGCCCGCGTGGATCAAGCCTGAACTGGTCGTGACTTATCCCTTCAAGGCGCCTTCTGTGCTCTCCAAGGCGCCTTCATCCACCAGTCCAATGCGCCTTGAGCTTCCTTCAAGGCGCCTCCAAGCTTGCTTCATGGCCAGCTAAGCTTTTCATCCGAGGCGGCTCCAAGCTCCATGGAGGCGCGTCGGACACTGTTTATCCGAGGCTAAGTTATGCTCCTTTGGTCCTGCAAAAAGTGTTAGTCCCAAACACATACTGTAATGCCCGAAAATTCTCCAATTAATTTTAGAAATATTCTATGATTTTTCTAAAATTTTAGAATATTTTTATGGAATTTTTGGAATAGCAGAAATAGCAAAATTAAGTAAAAATGTAAAATAGCCTAAGCGGGAATTGAACCCGAGACCTACCGAACCCTACGACTTATAGATGACTTTAGTAACCAAGGGGCCCCAGCAGGGGTGTGCTGAAAGAAGAGAAAAACAATTATATTTAAGGTTTAGTTGGGTTGGATTGACCACTTAATATAAATAGGGAATTAAGAGAGGAGCTATTATTTTTCTAAACGGCAACTCTCCTTTCACTCAAACCCTCACCCGGCGCCTCCTTCTCTCTCGCACCCTCTCGGCACAACAAGCCCAAGGAAACCTAGGGTTCTATCCCTAGGGTCGTAGGAGCACCTTCCGACGACATCTCGGATACGAGGACGCTCCTCCCCGTGAGAAGAACGCACAGACGTGAGAGGAGCACCTTCCGACAAATCCTAGCGATCAGATTTGTAAGAAAACTAGCGCAGGAAGTGAGTAACCCCTCACCTGCAGTATAAGTAGCTATTTGTATGCTTTTATGTTCTTAGTTCGCTTTTATATCCTTAGTACAGCCATATACAGAATTAGAGCACGCCAGGTGCTCGATAAAATGCCTAATACAGTTATATGCTATAGTGGGCGTTTTAATAGCTTAGTTAAATGCCATAGGTGCATTTTAAATAGCATACATAGCCTTGCTTCAGTTATATGGGACTACGGTCCAATGGGTGGGCTCCCATAGTCGCCTCTATGTTCAGATAACCTAGCTCTAGGTTCAGATAACCTAGTAAGAGCAAGATAAGAAATATTAACTATGAATCAATATTTTACTTTATCAGTGGAATTGTACTGGACTTCAATTGTCCATGGGTTGGACTCCCATAGTCGTCCCTAGGTTTAGATAACCTAGTAACCCTACTAGATTCGAGACTTGCTACCTCGGGCCTAGTTAGGTATGCGCGCACAGCAAGTACAGTTGTCGGGCCCATCAGCAGCATGTTTAGTATTTTTATCTATTATGAAAATAGTTTTCAAAACTTCACAAATCAGTTATGTGAATTCAGTACAGTTCAGAATTTACCTAATGTTAATCTTAGCCTGGCTTAGGTATCAGTTTAGTTCTTTTGTTGGTACAATAGATATTTATGTTTAGTAGTTGACTGTCATGACTTGTATGCCAACATGCCATGTTTTAGCATTTCTAGTTTGATTCTCAGCTTGCATATCAGCATAGCATCTTTTGAAAGCATGGTTTCTTCGAATGCATGTTTTGTGAGGTAGATAGTTTCTTACTAAGCTCCCAAGCTTATAGTTTCATTTTCCTTATACTGCAGATACAGGTAAAGGGAAGATGGATTAGCGGAGGCTGGAGGACAATGCAACGAGTTGTGTGTGAGAAGGAACCTGGAATAAAGATTTTTGGGAGAACTAGCAAACCTTAAAACTTAGCTTTTCTTTATGTTGTTACTTTTCTACAGTTTAGGATGTTAAGTGTCTTAAATCATAAAAGTTATACTTAGATTGCTTATTGTTTGGATGTTAGATAGCTAACCATAAGAAATGACATACCTAGTAGTAGAGTGGTGAGTTTGTTGATTTCTGAAAGTTCTGTACGAGGTTGGGTCTGATTTCTGCAGAAATCAGAAACTCAATCGATCAGCCGATCGATTGAGGAGACCTCAATCGATCAGCTGATCGATTGGAAGGAGTCCCCGCATATAGAACGCCATTGAGTCGATCAGCTGATCGATTGAGGAGCCCTCGATCGATCGAAATGCGTTCTCCCGCGTACAGAGAGCTGATGAGTCAATCAGCTGATCGATCGGTCATGGATCGATCAGCCGATCGATCGGGAGTTTTAATTCCATGAACAGAGAGCTTCTGAATCGATCCCTGGATCGATTGGCCAAGCTGGATCGATCAGCCGATCGATTCAGAATTGACCCCATGCACAGTAGCATGTTAAATCGATCAGTAGATCGATCAGACAACTCCAATCGATCAACCGATCGATTGGAATGTCTAATTTCAGCTAGAAGTGTCTAATTTCCGTTTTCTGATTAGATAGGAAGGTTAGGTTCCTTTCTTTAGCGTACGTACAACTCCAGAAGTGTATTCGGAGTAAATTTCCAGATTTATAGTAAATAGTAGAGAGTTTTAATTATATTAGCTTTTCCGCACCTGGACAATCAGTGATAGTCCCAAGAATAGTTAGCATAATGTAACCCCGGCCTTATAGCTTAGTTAGTTGAAGGCGGGTCGTTACAGAGTGGTATCAGTGCAGCTTCCAAGTAAGAACATCTCTCACTTTATTTATGTTTTGCTTTCATGTTCATAGATAACTAAAGTTGTTTATATATGATAACATCTAACATGATAATAGTAGTTATGCACATATGATTGTATTAGTTATGTATGTCCTCTATTCCTCTAGAAGATGGTACGAGGATGCCCAGCTAGAAAAGCACCAACTACTGAGCCCCAGCATGAGGCAGGCAGCTCAGTGCCTCCCCCAGACCTTACAGAGGTAGTGGCTCAGTTACAGAAACAACTAGCTGAACAGCAACAAGAGATAGCCACCCTAAGGGCTAATCAGCAGAACACTCCCACTGTCACTCCAGAACCTAACTTAGCAACCCCAGTAGTGATAGAGGTTCCACCAGTCCAGCCTATAGCACCAGCAGCCCCAGCAGCAGGGGCAAGAAAAGAAGCCTATCTGATCCAGTGGCAGAAGATCAAGCCAGAGAACTTCTCAGGCACCAGTGAACCATGGGATGCCCAAGCTTGGTTCAAAATACTGGAGAGTACGATGGAGCTTCTGGACTGGCCAGAGGTTGAAAAGGTGAAATGTGCCTCATTTTGCCTGACAGGAGACGCACGTATGTGGTGGGAGAGGATTAAAGCGAAGCGCCCAGTGAACTAGATGACATGGGCCGACTTCGAGAGAGAATTCTTTGAGGAGTTCTTTCACATGTGGGTCACAAACCGCCACTACGACGAGTTCATTGAATTTCGTCAGGACAACCTTTCAGTTGAGGAAGCCGTGAAGAAATTCAATAGACTGGCTCGTCTATGCCCTGAACTAGTCAGCACTGAAAGAGAACGAGTCCGGTTGATGCTCAAGATGTTAAGGCCGGAAATAGCAATGAATGTGGACAGCGGCGTCCATAGGCCGCAAACTACATAAAAACTGGTAAGCAGTGCTCTGACCACCGAGCATTACCAGAACAGTATCAAGCAGCAGAAGCAAGCCTTCTCAGAGTCCAAAGGTCAAGGAGGCTCAGGTACCCAGAAACACCAGGGCCACAGCTTTAACTGGAAAGGGAACTCCAGTCACAAATGTAAACCAGGGAGTTACCCAAAAGGAGGACCAGCTACTAAACAGTCTAGCTATCCCAAGTGCTCTACTTGTGGGAAATTCCACCCCGGAGTTTGTCGCAAGGGCACACGAGGATGCTTCGAATGTGGCCAAGAAGGGCATATGGCTAAGCAATGCCCGAACAAGACCAGTTTCCCTCCACCACAGCTGATTCAGTACGGAGGTAACCCATCACAGTTACATCAAATGCAGGCTGCTATAGATGGTCCTCATGTCAGTCAGGGCAGACTAGAAGACCCCTCAGCCACAACGAACGCGAGGATCTACTCACTCACCAGAGAGGACGTAGCAAATGCCTCGACAGTTGTTACAGGTCAGATTAGTATTTTACAGCAAAGTGCAACTGTCTTATTCGATACTGGGGCAGCCCATTCTTATATATCTAGGACATTCGCCGAAAAGCTAGCAATATCTCCAGAGGTACTCAGCGGTCAGTTTTTGACAACACTACCTTCAGGAGAAATTATGGCATCCACGCACTGGCTCCGAGCAGTGCCCATCATTATAGCAGACAGGGAGCTTTTTGGTGATCTGATAGTGCTAGAGATGGCTGATTACAATGTCATCTTGGGAATGGACTTTCTGATTAAATACGGTGCCTCCATAGAGTGCCATAAACAGAGAGTTGTATTCCAACCTGAAGCAGGAGTGCAGTTTGGGTACATCGGAGAACCAAAGAGAAAGGCCAAGAAGTTTCTCTCAGTTCTGAAAGCACAGAAACTACTTGATTCAGGATGTACGGGATTCTTAGCACATATAGTCAATACCAGTCAGGACAAGGACCAAAAGTTAGAGGAGGTCCGAGTCGTATGTGACTACCCAGCAGTCTTCCCTGAGGAGTTACCAGGCCTAGCACCAGACAGGGAGATTGAATTTGAGATAGAACTTATTCCCGGTACAAACCCCATCTCTAAAGCATCCTACCGCATGGCTCCAGCAGAACTGAAGGAACTTCAGGAGCAACTACAGGAGCTGCTCGACAAGGGCTTCATACGCTCTAGTCACTCACCATGGGGAGCGCCTGTATTGTTCGTGAAGAAGAAGGATGGGAGCATGCGCTTGTGTATAGACTACCGGGCACTAAACCAAGTCACGATTAAGAACAGGTATCCTCTTCCCAGGATCGATAACCTGTTCGATCAGCTAAAGGGAGCAACAGTGTTCTCTAAAATAGATCTCAGATCGGGATATCACCAGGTTAGAGTTAAAGAAGGTGATATACCCAAAACAGTCTTCAGGACCAGATACGGACATTACGAGTTCGTAGTCATGCCCTTTGGTGTTATGAATGCTCCAGCTACTTTCATGGACCTCATGAACAGAGTATTCAGAGAATACTTAGATAAGTTTGTTATCGTGTTCATCGATGACATTCTTATCTTTTCTGGAACTCAGGAAGAACACGCAGAGTACCTGAAGATAGTACTGCAGACCCTTCAGCAGAACCAGCTGTACGCCAAGTTCACGAAATGTGAATTCTGGCTTGATCAGGTGTCCTTTTTAGGTCACATCATCTCCAAGGATGGTATCATGGTAGACCCCAGTAAGATAGAGGCTGTGAGTAACTGGAAGAGACCTAAGAACGCCAGTGAAATCAGAAGCTTTTTAGGACTAGCAGGCTATTACATAAAATTTGTAGAGGATTTCTCCAGGATAGCCTCCCCATTGACAGCTCTCACCAGGAAGAACAGAAAATTTCAATGGACAGAGGACTGTGAGAACAGTTTCATGGAGCTCAAAAGAAGATTGATCAGTGCACCCATTCTGACTCTGCCGGAAAATACAGACAGCTTTGATATTTATAGTGATGCCTCTAAATTGGGACTAGGAGCAGTACTAATGCAAAATGGCAAGGTGCCTATGCCTCCAGACAACTCAAGGATTATGAGAGGAACTACCCTACTCATGACCTTGAGCTTGCAGCAGTCGTCTTCGCTCTCAAAATTTGGAGACATTACCTGTATGGAGCTCAGTGCAGAGTGTATACAGATCATCAGAGTCTGAAGTACTTCTTCACTCAAAAGGATCTAAATATGCGACAGCGCAGATGTCTCGAGCTGGTCAAGGACTATGACATAGACATTCTCTACCACCCAGGAAAAGCCCATAAGGTGGCAGACGTGCTTAGGAGAAAGTCCAGTGCCACCTTACTATCCCTAACAGCCATGTCACCGCCCCTACAGAAGGAGATTGCAGATTTTGGTCTCGAACTAATAGTTGGGCAACTCTCTGCTATGGCATTAGCATCTACCCTGCTTGGTGACATCCAGACAGCTCAGGAGCAGGACCCTGAAATTCAGAAGATCAAGCGAGGGCTAGCAGAATCAGAAGGTGGAGAGTTCAGAGTATCTGATAGTGGGGTACTGTATTTTGGTGACAGACTATACGTTCCGGATCAGGAGGAACTATTGGGGAAGATCCTAGACGAGGCTCACAGGACTCCGTATGCGATGCATCCTGGTTCCACCAAAATGTATCAAGACCTAAAGAGACGTTTTTGGTGGCCTGGGATGAAAAGAGACATCGCTATATATGTTAGTACCTGCCTGACCTGTCAGAGGGTCAAGGCAGAATACCAGAGATCAGGAGGAGTTCTGCAGCCTATTCAGATCCCAAAATGGAAGTGGGAGGATATTTCTATGGATTTCATAGTGGGACTACCCAGAACCACGAATGGTTTTGACGCCATCTGGGTAATAGTCGACAGATTGACTAAATCTGCCCACTTCTTAGCTATCAGGATATCCTACTCCATGGAGCAGCTAGCTCAGTTGTATCTCAAGAAGATTGTCAGACTGCATGGAGTTCCACGGACCATCATTTCAGACAGAGACAGTAGATTCACATCACACTTTTGGGAGTGTGTACAGTCAGCATTGGGCACCAGGTTAAAGTTTGGCACATCTTTCCATCCTCAGACAGATGGTCAGACGGAGCGAGTAAATCAGGTACTCGAGGATATGCTCCGAGCATGTACCCTAGACTTCAAGGGAAGTTTGTGCAAATATCTGTGTTTAGTAGAATTTGCATACAACAATAGCTATCAGGCCACTATCGGTATGGCACCCTGCGAGGCTCTCTATGGGCGGAGGTGTAGATCTCCAATCTGCTGGTATGAAAGTGGTGAACAGAAAGAACTAGAACTTCAGACAAATCTAGTAGCAGATACCACAGCAGCTATACAGCAGATCCGCCAGAGGATAGAGACAGCTCAGAGCCGCCAGAAAAGCTATGTTGATACACGGCGCCGACCCTTAGAGTTTTCAGTTGGGGATACAGTGTTCCTCCAAGTGGCTCCCATGAAGGGAGTAATGCGTTTTGGGAAGAAGGGCAAATTAAGTCCCAGATATGTGGGACCATACCTTATCACCAGAAGAGTTGGCAAGGTAGCATATAAGCTAGAGCTACCCCAGGAAATGTCAGCTATCCATAACGTATTTCATGTCTCTATGCTAAAGAAGCATATCCCAGATGCCACCAAGGTGATTGAGCCCCAGTCGGTACAAGGCCGCGAAGACCTCAGCTACGACAGTCGGCCTATTCAGATAATAGACCGAGCAGTTAAGAAATTACGGAATAAGGAGGTGCCATTAGTAAAAGTTATTTGGCAAAATCACACAAAATAAGAGGCAACATGTGAGACAGAAGCTAATATGAGACGAAAGTACCCAGAGTTATTCTAAGTTCGACGACGAACTTTTTATAAGGTATGGGGGATTGTAACGCCCGAAAATTCTCCAATTTATTTTAGAAATATTCTATGATTTTTCTGAAATTTTAGAATATTTTTATGAAATTTTTGGAATAGCAGAAGTAGCAAAATTAAGTAAAAATGTAAAATAGCCTAAGCGAGAATTGAACCCGAGACCTACCGAACCCTACGACTTATAGATGACTTTAGTAACCAAGGGGCCCAGCAGGGGTGTGCTGAAAGAAGAGGAGAACAATTATATTTAAGCTTTAGTTGGGTTGGATTGACCACTTAATATAAATAGGGAATTAAGAGAGGAGTTATTATTTTTCTAAACGGCAACTCTCCTTTCCCTCAAACCCTCACCCGGCGACTCCTTCTCTACCGCACCCTCTCGGCACAACAAGCCCAAGGAAACCTAGGGTTCCATCCCTAGGGTCGTAGGAGCACCTTCCGGCGACATCTCGGATACGAGGACGCTCCTCCCCGTGAGAAGAACACACAGACGTGAGAGGATCGTCGAAGAGATCATTTTCTTCGGAATCCTAGCGATCAGATTTGTAAGAAAACTAGCGCAGGAAGTGAGTAACCCCTCACCTGCAGTATAAGTAGCTATTTGTATGCTTTTATGTTCTTAGTTCACTTTTATATCCTTAGTACAGCCATATACAGAATTAGAGCACGCCAGGTGCTCGATAAAATGCCTAATACAGTTATATGCTACAGTGGGCATTTTAATAGCTTCGTTAAATGCCACATGTGCATTTTAAATAGCATACATAGCCTTGCTTCAGTTATATGGGACTACGGTCCAATGGGTGGGCTCCCATAGTCGCCTCTAGGTTCAGATAACCTAGCTCTAGGTTCAGATAACCTAGTAAGAGCAAGATAAAAAATATTAACTATGAATCAGTATTTTACTTTATCAGTGGAACTGTACTGGACTTCAGTTGTCCATGGGTTGGACTCCCATAGTCGTCCCTAGGTTTAGATAACATAGTAACCCTACTAGATTCGGGACTTGCTACCTCGGGCCTAGTTAGGGATGCGCGCACAGCAAGTACAGTTGTCGGGCCCATCAGCAGCATGTTTAGTATTTTTATCTATTATGAAAATAGTTTTCAAAACTTCAAAAATCAGTTATGTGAATTCAGTACAGTTCAGAATTTACCTAATGTTAATCTTAGCTTGGCTTAGGTATCAGTTTAGTTCTTTTGTTGGTACAATAGATATTTATGTTTAGTAGTTGACTGCCATGACTTGTATGCCAACATGCCATGTTTTAGCATTTCTAGTTTGATTCTCAGCTTGCATATCAGCATAGCATCTTTTGAAAGCATGGTTTCTTCGAATGCATGTTTTGTGAGGTAGATGGTTTCTTACTAAGCTCCCAAGCTTATAGTTTCATTTTCCTTATACTGCAGATACAGGTAAAGGGAAGATGGATTAGCGAAGGCTGGAGGACAATGCAACGAGATGTGTGTGAGAAGGAACCTGGAATAAAGATTTTTGGGAGAACTAGCAAACCTTAAAACTTAGCATTTCTTTATGTTGTTAGTTTTCTACAGTTTAGGATGTTAAGTGTCTTGAATCATGAAAGTTATGTTGGTTGCTACTCGGAAAACCTAGAGGTTCCACTGTACAAAAATTTTGTACAAAGGTCTGAACCTTTTCCTAGCTACCATGTGTTCTTTTAAATTAAATTTTGGATCGCCTGCGGAACTTAACACGTTTGATCCAAAACTTAATCTATTTGTTCTTTAAGGTTTAGACTTGGATCTCCTGCGGAACTTAACACGTTTGATCCAAATCACCTAAGTTATTAATTCCATTAAATATTAATTTCCATAATTGGTTCCCAGTACTGACGTGGCGAGGCACATGACCTTCTTGGATATGGGAACAACCACCACCGACTAGACAAAACCTTTTATGGAAAGCTAATATTTAATTTCCTAAAATAACTTTAGGTCAACCAAAAGAACAATCAAATCACAAGGAAAAGAAAAATAAAAGAACACAACTTCGAAAAACATATTCGAAATACTAGAATCGTAAGCCTCTTGTATTTGGTATTATTTCCATAAATAACTAGCATGATGCGGAAAGGAAAAATTACTAGTTATACCTTCTAAAAAGACCTCTTGATGTTCTACCGTATTCCTCTTCTAACCTCGGACGTTGTGTGGGCAACGATCTTCCGAGATGAGAACCACCAAGCACCTTCTTCTTTCTTGCAAGTTTCGGCCACCACAATTCTCCAAGAGAAGTAGAGGTCCGGCCACCACCACCAAGCTCCAAGGGATGCAAGAAACAAAACCACCTTTCTCTCCTTCTTCTCCTAGCTAGAACCGGCTACCATCAAGAGCTCCAAGAGAGGTTGTCGCCGGCCATAAGAAGAAGAGAAGAGGAAGAAGCTAGGGCCGGCCACCAAGGAGGAAAAGAGAGGAGAAGAATAATAGAGTTGATCACCCGTGAAGGCACCTCTACCCCCTCTTTTGTAATCCTTGGTCTTGACAAATAAGGAAATTTTAATAAAAAATTTCTTAATTCTTTTGTCATAAAAAAGAAAAATTATTTTAATTAAAAAACAATTTTCTTCTTTTAATAATAATGGCCGGCCACTTCTAATTCCCCAAAACAAGGAAAATTTAATTCACACAAGAATTAAAACTTCCTAATTTGTTTTTAGAAATTTATAAAAATTTCTCCAATAATTTTTATCCCTTCATGATTGGTTAATAAAAAGGAAATTTTATAAATTAAAATTCTTCTTCTAAACATGTGGATAATTTCCAAAAGGAAAGTTATCTCTAAAAATTAAAATCTCTTTTCAATCTACAAATAAGGAAAGATATCAAATCTTTTCTTAATCTTTTGTAGAAACTAATAAAAGAGATTATTTAATTTTTAAACTTCTCTTTTAAATTATTATCATGGTCAAAAAGAAAAGTTTTTCTTAAAAATAAAATCTCCTTTCAATCTACAAATAAGGAAAGATTTCAAATCTTTTCTTAATCTTTGTAGAAAGCTTTTAAAAGGAAAGATTTAATTTTAAACTCTCTTTTAAAACTATGATATCCACATAAGAAATAATTTTAATAAAAATCCTTTTTAATATGATGTGGCCGACCACCTAAACTTGGGCTCCAAGCTATTGGCCGGCCAACCTTTAGGCTTGGCCGGCCCTAAGCTTGAGCTTCAAGCTTAGCTTGGCCCCTATTGGTTGGGTAAGAAGGTGGGTATGTGGTGGGTATAAATCTCTATATACAAGAGGCTACGATAGGGACCGAGAGGAGGAATTGGTTTTGGTCTCCCGATGAAATTAAGCTTCCCGTGTTCACCCCGAACACACAACTTAATTCCATCAATAATAATTCATTCCACTAAAGAACTATTATTGAACTACCGCACCAATCCCAAATTACATTTTGGGCTCCTTCTTATTATGAGTGTGTTAGTCTCCCTATGTTTAAGATGTCAAATGTCCACTAATTAAGCGAGTTACTGACAACTCATTTAATTAATATCTTAGTCCAAGAGTAGTACCACTCAACCTTATCGTCATGTCGGACTAAGTCCACCTGCAGGGTTTAACATGACAATCCTTATGAGCTCCTCTTGAGGACATTCTCAACCTAGATCACTAGGACACAGTTTCCTTCTATAATCAACAATACACACTATAAGTGATATCATTTCCCAACTTATCGGGCTTATTGATTCATCGAACTAAATCTCACCCATTGATAAATTAAAGAAATAAATATCAAATATATGTGCTTGTTATTATATTAGGATTAAGAGCACACACTTCCATAATAACTGAGGTCTTTGTTTCTTTATAAAGTCAGTATAAAAGAAACGACCTCTAATGGTCCTACTCAATACACTCTAAGTGTACTAGTGTAATTATATAGTTAAGATAAACTAATACTTAATTACACTACGACCTACCAATGGTTTGTTCCTTTCCATTATGATCGTGAGTTACTGTTTATAATTTATAAGGTACTGATAACATGATCCTCTGTGTGTGACACCACACACCATGTTATCTACAATATAAATTAATTGAACAACTACATTTATCATAAATGTAGACATTTGACCAATGTGATTCTTATTTCTAGATAAATGTTTATACCAAAAGCTAGGCTTTTAGTATACACTCTAACAATCTCTCACTTATACTAAAAGACCAAGCTGCCATATCTGCTGCCATACATCTGATTCCCAACCCTTCAACATGTCCATCAAAAGCTCTCGCCTTAAGGACCTTAGTGAAAAGATCTATAGGTCATCATCTGATGCATTCTAGGCGGCAACAACTTCTCCTCGTTTATACGATTTCTCGTATTGGGTAGTACTTGCGCTCTATTGTGTTTACTTGCCTTATAGACTCATGGTTTCTTCGAGTTTGTTACTGCACCATTATTATTACAATAAATTGTAATAATCTTTGGACAAACTAGAAATCATATCTAAGTCTATCTTGAGGTAATTAAGTCATTCAGCTTTTATGGTTTCCTCAGAGGCTTGCCATATACTAAGCTTCTATGGTGGAGTCCAGAAAAACACCTATGCTTATCACTCTTCCATATTTATGACTTTACCTCCTAAAGTAAACACAAAACCCCGAGGTTGACTTATTATTGTCCCTATCCGATTGGAAGTCAAAATCCATGCAACCCACAGGGACCAAATTAACTGTCTTGTAAGCTAGCATATAATCTCTAGTTCCTCTAAGGTACTTTAATATATGCTTTACTGCAGTCCAATGTCCTTGTCTAGGGTTACTTTGAAATCTGCTAACTATGCCCTTGGCAAAACAGATTTCTGATCTCGTGCATAACATACATTAGGTTGTCTAACTGCCGAAGCATAAAGAACTGCCTACATGTCCTCAATCTCCTTTGATGTCATCAGAGACATCTCTTTAGATAAAGACACTCCATACTTAAAAAGTAAGAAACCTTTCTAGGAGTTTTGCATGCTTAAAACGAGCAAGGATTTTTATGATGTATCAAGCTTGGGATAAGTAAAATATATTTTTTCTTGCGATCCCTTATTACTTTGATCTCAAAAATATATACATTCTCCCAAGTCCTTTATATCAAATTATTTGGACAACCATACCCTTACTTCTGACAATATTTTGATATTGTTTCCAACTACCAAAAATGTTATCTACGTATAGTACAAGAAATACCACCACGTTTCCATCACACCTTTTGTATACACAAGACTTATCCATTTACTCAATAATCCATAGGTCTGGATTACTTTGATAAACTGGATGTTCCAAGACCTTGAAGCTTTGCATCAGTCCATAGACTGATTGAGCTTGCACACAAGATACTCTTAGCCCTTTGCAATGAACCCTTCTGGTTGCTTTATATGGATGCTTTCTTCAAGACTTCCATTAAGGAATGTTGTCTTGACATCCACTTACCAAATAGATAAAAGTATCCGGATAGACTTAAGCATGGCTACCAGTGAAAAAGTTTCCTTTTTCATCTAGCCTTGCTTTGAAAGTTTCTACCTTCCTGTCTATCCCTCTTTTCCTATTATAGACCTTTTTATACCCAAAGGCTTTTACACCATTTGGTGGTTCTACAAGCTTCCAGATTTTATTAGAATACATATATTCTAATTCTGTTATTCATTACTCTTTGCCAAGATATTGCATGTTTATCTTGGAGTGCTTCGTCATATGTCTGGAGATCAGGTTCATGTCCTCCAGGGATCGAGTCCAAAAACTCTCCCAAAACATGAATCCTTTTAGGTTGCCTAACAACCCTCCCACTATGACAAGACACTTTCTGTAATTGTGTATCATTTGTGATACGTGTTGCAGTTTCCTTGTGGTATCTCATCTTGTATAATTGGTACTAGATTAGACATGTCTTTTATTATTTCCTTAAGAACAAATTTTCTTATGGGCACGTGGTTTATTACATAGTCCTTTTTTTTAAAATCGGTCATTGATGCTAACAATGACCTTCTGATTTTTAAGACTATAAACCTACTTTCATTTCTCTAGGATAACCCACAAACAAGTGAATTCCTGTCCAACTTATCATTGTCTCTCTTCAGCATATGTGCTGGACTACCCGAATCCGAATATGCTTCGAAATAGGCTTACGCCTATTCAGCAATTCTATATGAGTAGAGAGTTCTGACTTTGGAAGGTACTATATTCACTTCCGTTTCCAGAGTATATCCTAAAAATGATTTTGGTAATATTCTAAATAACTCATCAATCTACTTATTTCCATAAGAGTCCTATATCTTCCTTTTTCTACACCATTCTGTTGGGGTGTACCAAGTGCAGTTAGTTGGAATTGAATCCCTACTTCTGATAAGTGACTCCTAAATTCTCCCAAGAGGTACTTGCCACTATGTTCTAACTATAGTGACTTTTACCTTAACATTTCTCCGCATCAGCCTTGTACTATTTGAACTAATCAAAGTACTTAGTCTTGCGGTACATTAAGTAAATTTATTTGTATCTTGAATAGTTGTCTATAAAATAGACGAAATATTCAATACTACCTCTTGTCTGGATAGTCATAGGATCACACAAATCAGAATGAACCAATTTCAACATATCTTTGACTCCATACCCCTTAGACTTAAAAGCTTCTTGGTTATTTTTTCTTCCAAGTAAGACTCACAGGTTGGAAAGATTTCCACTACCAATGAACCCAAAAGTTCATCAGCTACCAATGAATCCTACTCAAGTTAATATAACCTAGCCTTAGATGCCAAAGATATTAATGGTTCATTTCCGAAGGTTGCTTTCTCTTAAAATTAGAAGATGTGTTACTAATTTCTATTTGTTGCATCGTGGGAGTTATTGGATTTATAAATTGCCAACCAACGTACCAGAATAGATAACTTCCCTCTTTTT
Source organism: Zingiber officinale (assembly GCF_018446385.1). NCBI lineage: Eukaryota > Viridiplantae > Streptophyta > Magnoliopsida > Zingiberales > Zingiberaceae > Zingiber > Zingiber officinale. The sequence continues at coordinate 55,495,613 of NC_056004.1, read as the reverse complement.
CTTAATAACAACTTTGTTATTAAAAGAGACAGAATATCTAGTTCTTTGAATAGTTTAGAAACTGAAAACTAGTTCTTTCTAAACTTGGTGCGTAAAGATAATTACTCAAAAATCCATGTTTTATTCTTATCAAAAGATAAACATCTCTTACTGCAACAGCTACCATTTTTACAGTAGTGCCCATGTGGACGGTGTTTTAATTTCATTTAGTTGCCGGGTTTCCTGGAACCCTGCAATGAATTGCAGACATGATTGATGGCATCTGTATCTACACTCCAGGTTCTGGTAGATAACACCACTAAACATGTTTCAACTAATGAATTAAATACACTTATATTGTTCTTAGTTCTAAGAAGACAGTCTACCTTAATGTCCAAGTCCTATTTCCAATCATTACAATTGGGACTACTAAGTCTTTTCTATAGTATAACAACTAGGGGATTGACAAACATTTTAAATCCTAAGAATCACAAAAATATTTGGTCAAGATCAATTCTTTAAAATCCCCATGAATTTTGTATGCCACGATAGTGTGGACGTATACAAAATCAAAGAGAAGATTTTATCCATTAATTTTATTATCTCGTCAGCTTTACTTTATGACGAATAAAATTAATAGTTGATCTTTCTTTGATCAAATATTTGGTCAAAACTTTTTGAATTTAAAATAACATTGATTCCTCAAACAATATTATTTAAATTCACCAACACCTCGAACACCGTGAATTTTGCATGCCACGTTAGTGTGGACGTATACAAATTCAACATTTGTAAAAGGAGGGTTTTAACCCATTAATTTTATTATCTTGTCAACCTAACTTTTTGACAAATAAAATTAATAGTTGGTATCATTTGGTCACACAAATAATAGCAGTGACTCCGATGGGGAGGATACTGTTAGATGTGTCTAAGTGTATACCATTACTTGACACTAAGTCCATTAATAAGATTATGCCCCTTCCGTTGGGGAAGATCACACGCTCTTAATTTACTTCCTATAGTCATCCAAAAATGGAAGTCTGTTCTAGTGATCCACAAACAAGCTCATCCGTTATGGAGGAAGGCACTCAGAGCCAACGCGCAAGCTTGTTTGCATCACTTACAAACCAGTAATGGAGACCATGGGATTTACTTAAAAATCCCTCTCCCACTTAGTTATTTATAAATGAGGAATTTTAACTATGCTAGTCTACCTAACATGCATACTAACAAGCACACACAACACAGCATAAAAAGCAATAAATAGAAAAACTAATTTTCAACTATTATGGCTTTTATCTATTGCTGCCCTCTCCAACCCTAGCTGCTGCCATCTTTGGCCACCGCCACCGGGTCTAGTTGTCGCATCCATCTTGCTCCTTGTTCCGCTGCGCCTCTGGTCCTCAAAAGGTTCCACGCCTTTGCAAGATTCGATCCGCGACATAAATAGAATTTTACATTTTTCGATCCTATATTCCTCGAAGGAATGTACATGTAAACTAGATCGAACATAAAACAAAATTTACATTCATCGATCCTATATTCCATAAAAGGAATGTACATGTAACTAGATCAAAAATAAAATACTAATAAAACTAAATACAGCTCCTGCTGTATTTTATAATACAATCATGCACACACAATAAAATGCCCTTGACATGTCCAAGGGTCCAATCACAAATATAATAACTATAAGCCATAATAGTTGGATCCTGCATCCATAAAGTTAGCACATCCTACTATTAACCAGCCTAAATTATGTATGACATGTGCATAATTAAACTAATACCAAATACACAGAGGCAAAACCCTTGCTCTGATACCAATTGTTGGTTGCTACTCGGAAAACCTAGAGGTTCCACTGTACAAAAATTTTGTACAAAGGTCTGAACCTTTTCCTAGCTACCATGTGTTCTTTTAAATTAAATTTTGGATCGCCTGCGGAACTTAACACGTTTGATCCAAAACTTAATCTATTTGTTCTTTAAGGTTTAGACTTGGATCTCCTGCGGAACTTAACACGTTTGATCCAAATCACCTAAGTTATTAATTCCATTAAATATTAATTTCCATAATTGGTTCCCAGTACTGACGTGGCGAGGCACATGGCCTTCTTGGATATGGGAACAACCACCACCGACTAGACAAAACCTTTTATGGAAAGCTAATATTTAATTTCCTAAAATAACTTTAGGTCAACCAAAAGAACAATCAAATCACAAGGAAAAGAAAAATAAAAGAACACAACTTCGAAAAACATATTCGAAATACTAGAATCGTAAGCCTCTTGTATTTGGTATTATTTCCATAAATAACTAGCATGATGCGGAAAGGAAAAATTACTAGTTATACCTTCTAAAAAGACCTCTTGATCTTCTACCGTATTCCTCTTCTAACCTCGGACGTTTTGTGGGCAACGATCTTCCGAGATGAGAACCACCAAGCACCTTCTTCTTCCTTGCAAGTTTCGGCCACCACAATTCTCCAAGAGAAGTAGAGGTCCGGCCACCACCACCAAGCTCCAAGGGATGCAAGAAACAAAACCACCTTTCTCTCCTTCTTCTCCTAGCTAGAACCGGCTACCATCAAGAGCACCAAGAGAGGTTGCCGCCGGCCATAAGAAGAAGAGAAGAGGAAGAAGCTAGGGCCGGCCACCAAGGAGGAAAAGAGAGGAGAAGAATAATAGAGTTGATCACCCGTGAAGGCACCTCTACCCCCCTCTTTTATAATCCTTGGTCTTGACAAATAAGGAAATTTTAATAAAAAATTCCTTAATTCTTTTGTCATAAAAAAGAAAAATTATTTAAATTAAAAAACAATTTTCTTCTTTTAATAATAATGGCCGGTCACTTCTAATTCCCCAAAACAAGGAAAATTTAATTCACACAAGAATTAAAACTTCCTAATTTTTTCTAGAAATTTATAAAAATTTCTGCAATAATTTTTATCCCTTCATGATTGGTTAATAAAAAGGAAATTTTATAAATTAAAATTCTTCTTCTAAACATGTGGATAATTTCCAAAAGGAAAGTTATCTCTAAAAATTAAAATATCTTTTCAATTTACAAATAAGGAAAGATATCAAATCTTTTTTTAATCTTTTGTAGAAACTAATAAAAGAGAATATTTAATTTTTAAACTTCTCTTTTAAATTATTATCATGGTCAAAAAGAAAATTTTTTCTTAAAAATAAAATCTCCTTTCAATCTACATATAAGGAAAGATTTCAAATCTTTTCTTAATCTTTTGTAGAAAGCTTTTAAAGGAAAGATTTAATTTTTAAACTCTCTTTTAAAACTATGATATCCACATAAGAAATAATTTTAATAAAAAATCCTTTTTAATATGATGTGGCCGGCCACCTAAACTTGGGCTCCAAGCTATTGGCCGGCCACCTTAAGGCCAACCTTTAGGCTTGGCCGGCCCTAAGCTTGAGCTTCAAGCTTAGCTTGGCCGGCCCCTATTGGTTGGGTAAGAAGGTGGGTATGTGGTGGGTATAAATCTCTATATACAAGAGGCTACGATAGGGACCGAGAGGAGAATTGGTTTTGGTCTCCCGATGAAATTAAGCTTCCCGTGTTCGCCCCGAACACACAACTTAATTCCATCAATAATAATTCATTCCACTAAAGAACTATTATTGAACTACTGCACAAATCCCAAATTACATTTTGGGCTCCTTCTTATTATGAGTGTGTTAGTCTCCCTGTGTTTAAGATGTCAAATGTCCACTAATTAAGCGAGTTACTGACAACTCATTTAATTAATATCTTAGTCCAAGAGTAGTACCACTCAACCTTATCGTCATGTCGGACTAAGTCCACCTGCAGGGTTTAACATGACAATCCTTATGAGCTCCTCTTGAGGACATTCTCAACCTAGATCACTAGGACACAGTTTCCTTCTATAATCAACAATACACACTATAAGTGATATCATTTCCCAACTTATCGGGCTTATTGATTCATCGAACTAAATCTCACCCATTGATAAATTAAAGAAATAAATATCAAATATATGTGCTTGTTATTATATTAGGATTAAGAGCACACACTTTCATAATAACTGAGATCTTTGTTTCTTTATAAAGTCAGTATAAAAGAAACGACCTCTAATGGTCCTACTCAATACACTCTAAGTGTACTAGTGTAATTATATAGTTAAGATAAACTAATACCTAATTACACTACGACCTACCAATGGTTTGTTCCTTTCCATTATGATCGTGAGTTACTGTTTATAATTTATAAGGTACTGATAACATGATCCTCTGTGTGTGACACCACACACCATGTTATCTACAATATAAATTAATTGAACAACTACATTTATCATAAATGTAAACATTTGACCAATGTGATTCTTATTTCTAGATAAATGTTTATACCAAAAGCTAGGCTTTTAGTTTACACTCTAACAAGTTATACTTAGATGGCTTATTGTTTGGATGTTAGATAGCTAACCATAAGAAATGAGATGCCTAGTAGTAGAGTGGTGAGTTTGTTGATTTCTGAAAGTTCTGTACGAGGTTGGGTCTGATTTCTGCAGAAATCAGAAACCCAATCGATCAGCCGATCGATTGAGGAGTCCTCAATCGATCAACTGATCGATTAGAAGGAGTCCCCGCGTACAGAACGCCATTAAGTCGATCAGCTGATCGATTGAGGAGCCCTCGATCGATTAGCCGATCGATCGAAACACGTTCTCCCGCGTACCGAGAGTTGATTAGTCGATCAGCTGATCGATCGGTCATGGATCGATCAGCCGATCGATCGGGAGTTTTAATTCCGTGAACAGAGAGCTTCTGAATCGATCCCTGGATCGATTGGCCAAGCTGGATCGATCAGCCGATCGATCCAGAATTGACCCCGTGCCCAGTAGCATGTTGAATCGATCAGTAGATCGATCAGACAACTCCAATCGATCAACCGATCGATTGGAATGTTTTATTTCAGCTAGAAGTGTCTAATTTCAGTTTTCTGATCAGATAGGAAGGTTAGGTTCCTTTCTTTAGCGTACGTACAACTCCAGAAGTGTATTCGGAGTAAATTTCTAGATTTTATAGTAAATAGTAGAGAGTTTTAATTATATTAGCTTTTCTGCACCTGGACATTCAGTGATAGTCCCAAGAATAGTTAGCATAATGTAACCCTGGCCTTACAGCTTAGTTAGTAGAAGGCGGGTCGTTACACATACCCTGCAAAATAAAGTTAGCACAAAACAACAATATAGATATGATAATAGAATATGATGGCAGTCTCCGGACTGTCCGGGTTTGACTTCAGATTTCCGACCGAAAACCTTAGGTCGACCCGACGCCTACTTTTCCCTCTACGGGGAACGCGTACTCACCTACTCCACTCAGGAGATTTACCTGTTGCCAGTGCGATCCTCCAGATCGACTGGACTTTTTCTTGGTGCTCGATGCTTCCGGACTTTCTGCTGGACTTCCGCTTCTCGGCTGGTCCAGTCTTTCACCTGGTTCGCAACACTAGGACTTTCCACCTAGGGTTACCCCCCCTAGGACTTTTGCCTGAAGCACTCGACCCACCAAGACTTTCCGCATAGGGTTACCACCCCCTATGACCTAGGGTTACCACCCCCTAGGGTTTTCACTTACCTAACCATAGCTAGGACTTTTCCTGAACCACTTAAACAGACTTGTTAGATCACAACATAACCTTAACTTTGAATCCTTTGACATTATCAAAACTTAGGTTCGATCGTCGGATGCTTCCTGCACCAACAAGTTGGTGTTTTATGTTTGGTATTTTTGGTGCTAACTTAATCCACCTAACCTTCCCCCTTTGACATTCATAAAAAAAAACACAGAAAAGATAGGAATAAGGGTCTAAAAAATTACAGTAGAGATTTCTAACAGAATCCAGAGTTACTTGGGGGAGTTTAACTTTTAAAAAAACATAAGCTTTCAACTTTTATATCAAAAATAATTTTCAACATCTACTAATGTTTTCAAAATATCTAAGTTTTGAAAGATAACTTTTGAACACATATTCAAAAACCTACTAACTTTGTAAATTAACTTATTTTTGTAAGTTAAAGTAATTTTTGAAACAATTTCCAAAAGATAAGTTTACAAAATTAAAGCAAGTTTCAAAACAATTTTCAAAAATGAGTTTGCAAAAGTAAAGCAAGTTTCAAAACAATTTTCAAAAATGAGTTTGCAAAAGTAAAGTAATTTTTAAAATAATTTTCAAAAATGAGTTTGTAAAAGTAAAGCAAGTTTCAAAACAATTTTTAAAAATAAGTTTTGCATAATTAAAGTAATTTTCAAAATAATTTTCGAAAATAATTTTGTAAAATTAAAGCAAGTTTCAAAACAAAAAATAAGTTTTGCAAATTTAAAATAATTTTGCTAAAGTATTTTTAAGGAAATGAAAACTACTTTGCAAAAATATTTTCAAAGAAGAGAAAATAATAAGTATGAAAATAATTTGAATTAATCCTCCCCCTGAACCTGAAATTTAAAAAAAATTCTCAACTATCTAACCATTAGTTACTTACTGACTATTAGAAGATAGCAATTTTCACTTGATTAGTCAGGTTAAGTTAATTGTATTCAGTTAGTGTTTGACTAAGCTAAAATACTTAACCTGATTACTATTTATTTTGTATTTTAACGCCCAGACTTATGTTGATGCACTGATATAAGCATCTTAAGTCTAGGCAATCTGCCTATGCATCTCACCCCTTTCTAAGTTTAACAATACATAAACAAGGTAGTCCTAGTGTGTTGGTGAGATACTCAAGTTCTAGACCTATAGTAGCATGCTTTCTAAGGGTTTGATCTAGACTAAGGCGGAAATTAATTTTTAAAAGTCTAGAAATAGGGAAGTTTGAAAAATATAAAAAAAATTTACCCTACAATTTTAAAGAAAATTTTGAAAATAATTTTGCAAATTAAGAATCCTAGTCTATTAAACACATTCCTAATTGCCGATGTAAGTTACTAAAGGGAGGGGTTTTGTCACGCCCCCAAAGGAGTCCCTGCCAGACAAAAATTCGACAGCATCTTCCCTGTACCGGTGACAATCTGAAACATCAATACATACAAAATATACATCAGCCACATACGGTTGGAATATATACACAACCACGCAGTTATAATCACAGCCCACACGGCTGGAATGAAACAATCACAACCACGTAGTTATATATAAAGCAGCCCACACGGCTATACTAGAAACATAGCGGAAAAGCGAAGGAAAGCCCACACAAACCAAATAACTATAATGCATGCTGGCACGGCTTAAACACAAATACAACACCAAAACCACAAGATAGCCACATGGCTAAACACAAATACAATGCCAAAAATAATTAAAGGATATACAAAAAGAAAACAAGCACTAGGTGAAACCGTCTTCGGATGTGACGTAGAACCTGGCAGACAGGATACTTCGAGCGACACCAACCATCTACAAGCTACCTGAAAGCATAAATGTATATATGCGGTGGTGAGTATAGGTAACTCAGCAGGTAATAGACAAGACAGTGCACGGTCTACAAATAAAACATGGAGATCAAAAGTCACTACAGAAAAACCCTCATAGACATCGGTGGAACAACAACGGTTTTAAGCAAAAACCGATGTCTTTGAGTATTTTACAACAGTTTTCCAAAAACCGATGTCTATGAGCGCCTTTTTTTCCTTAATAGACACTGATTTTAACAGCGGTTTTTAAAACTCGGTGTCTATGATAAATAAAATAATCTAATTTTTCCACCAATACTTAACCAAAATTTACAACACTTCACTCTTCCCTACAAACCTAAACCTTCCTCTTCCTAGATCGCGTCGTCCTTCCCCTTCCTAGATCGACGCCCCTTCCTCTCCCGATCAGGATCAACACACGACTCCCTCCCTTGTGAGGTCTGCGGAATGCCCCGCTTTCCCAAATGACCACATCCATATCCTCTTTCCCCTTCTCTTCTCCTCTCCCTTCCGTCTTTGCCCTCTCGCGGGTTGCTCCATATCTTAGGGTTTCTTCTCCTCATGCTTTATGGTTTCTCCGTTGATTCGTCGGTGGCCTTTTCCCCGGAAATCATCTTGATTCCGTTGTTGTTTTGGCTGCTGGTGCTCGGATTTGGCTCCTCAGGGCTGCTCCTTCGTCGTCTGCACTCATGGCGGCTCTCGTCAAACACGGAGGTGATCCCTCATTGATCCTTGTATGCTTAGCTTGTTTCTTAGTGTTTTCTTGGAGGAAATCGGTCGGCTCTGGGCTAGATCTGTTGGGATTTTTGAGTTCCTTGTTGGAATTTCTTCGCGCTGGTTGTTTTGATGTCTAGACTTTCTTTTGAGGGGTTTAAAGCTTGTTAAATTAAGGTGATGGTGTAGATCTATTAATATTTTTTAGTATTTACTTTTATTCTTGGTTTTGACTTCGCTTCTCAAGTCAGAGGTACAAATCTTTGATTGGTTTTGCTTCTGCTTCATTTTTTTTGGAGGGACAATAGAGTTCTTTGTCCAGGAGTAGATTTTTTGCTATGCTTTTAAGGATATTGAACATAAGTTCATGTGTTTCGACTATAACTTCATAAGAAAAAGTGAAATAAGAAATTACACCATAGCGTCTTGTCTGTTTGTAGTGTGCTATGCTAATTACATAAATACTCTCACCTCCCTGGACTGAAAATCACCCTCTTGTCTTCATTGTCTCTGCAAACGTATGTGATAGAACATCCAGTGAATGCTTGTGCAATATCTCCACTTCTTGATCATGTAAGCAACTATTGCCTACAAAATATTTTCTGCTTACCTTCTCATTTGATTGATTCTGCTTTGTCAATTTCCAGTAGATGAAAGCAACCAAGCATGCAAGAAATGTGGAATTAAAAGTATCTACTTTACATAAACAAAGATATTTTCCTTTGTTTTGGTAGATTTGCCTTTTTTTTAAAGCTCCTCCCTATTGGTTTTATTTAGGTGGTTATTGAATTTTAGCAATTCATGTTTACAAAGATTTCACGATGAAGATTACTTAAATGATTATTTGTATTATATGCAGTACTGGATAAACTTGAATTGGTTTGGACCTTTTGATGTGATTAACAATTCAATTTAAATTATTGTTCCTATTTTCCTGTGTTTGTAAGAATTCTATTGTAATGCTTACCTTACAAAGATAAATATCTATACTTGATTACCTTACAAATTTCACTGATATTTTCTCTATATTTTGGTCATTCTCTCAGTATTCCTAATCTAAATCAGGTTGTATTTATACACTTTGCTATTACACTTTATTATCTGTATCAGGATCTTGGTCAATTATCCCATCAATTTAATGGTTATTAATATTGAGGTAAAGTGTGGTAAAGGATTTTACTTGGGTGGGGAATTGACATGTCTTATCTGTATAAACGGTGGTTTTCTTTTTCAATTTTATTTGTGCAATTATGTGGCATTTGTTTTTATTTGGCAATTTGTCATAGTATTTGTTCTGAAGTATGTGAAGATCAAATGTTATTTGTTACTTCTTCCATTGATATTCTGATTTTCTTTTGATGCCTTGGAGTTGGATAAATATTATTCCTTTTGCTTTGATTCTGTTTAATTTTTACCAAGATTGTAGTTATATCTAAGAGGTCAAGGAATATGCAGGCCAAGGTTCTAGGTGCTCTCTAGCCCACATTTTGCACCTCCTTTGAGCTGGAGCATTGTTTTTTTTTTTTGGAAGAATTCATGTTCCTTTTCAATCTCATGTTTAATGAACCTTTTAATAAATTAGTGTTAATGTATTCGGATCATAGAATGTGAATTCACATCTATTGATTATGTGGAAGTTTAATTATAATCATGCCTCCTCCATGCTGCTTAGATTTATGAGGTTTAAGAATGAAGGAAGAATCTTTCATTTTATTCTTTTGAAATTTTATTATGTTAATATAATTAGAATCTTTTTGAAGATAGTGTGAATAAATTATTTTATATATTCCAAGAAAAATCATAATAATCTACTATACACCATGCATCACTATATTTAGCTTCTTTCAAATCAGTTGCCGTATAACAGATTATTTCAAATTTGCAGATCAAAAAAGCTGAGCAAATAAGTAAAATTATGGTAAATGGTTTATTTTTGTAAAGCATTTGATCCCATGTATCTAAATTATTGGCTTATTCTTGTTTTCAGTGTTTTGGTTCCTGGTCATTTATGTTTTGATAAATTATGCAATTATATGGAATGATAGCAGAAAAAGTAGTGAGGAACTGATTTAAACAATACCTTAACCGTTGACTATTGGATTGAGGAATTGTTCTTTCTTTTAGCACACAGAACTCTGGTATTGCATTTTTAGGCAGCAGAGTTTTTTGAAAATCTCATTTATCATTGTTCTATTGAAATTTGTTTTTGGAAATTGAATGTAACTAAGCACAGCATGCTAGCCATATTGAGAAAGATACTAGAATGGCAAAGTGGAGGTGACTGGATGTAGTTTGAAGTGGTTGCATACTGAAATTGTATATCTTTCCATTGAATGCCCTCAGTACTCATTGAGTTCCTTTTACTAAATGATCTGTTGTTTCTTTTCTTTTTTGCTTTAATGAGCTCTACTTATGTTCTCCAACTAGCTGCGTGTTTCATCTTATCGCATATCCATGCTAATGATTATTTGCTAGCATGTTTAATCCTAACCACGAGATCAATAACTATTTTCATATGTTCCTTTGTTTGACATTGAGATACTAATTTTGGGTGTTGGTGCACCAAATGTAGTTTCTTATAATCGATGAAGCCGACCGAATATTGGAGGCTAACTTTGAGGAAGACATGGAGCAAATATTTAAGCGGCTGCCAAAGGTATTCTATTTAGTTCCCTTCGGTTTATAGTTATTACAGGAGTGTTGCAAAGTCGGCATCATGTTTTATAATTATCACATTCACTCCCTAATACACAGACAAGGCAAACTGCTCTATTTACAGCTACCCAAACTAAGCAGGTTTCTATTTCTTTCTAACTACTATTCATAATCATTTTGGTTTTCATTTTCTTTAACTTGTAAAAAAACATTGCAGGTTGAGGATTTTGCGAACTTGTCATTTAAGGAAAAGCCTGTATATGTAGGTGTTGATGATGGAAGGTCGAAGGTAATCTCCAGATTTATTTTATCATTGTTTTTACTCGGTTGTTTCGTCAATAGCAAGGTTGACACGAATTCATCTTTCTCAGGTGGTCGTCAAAGGGTTGCAGCAGGGCTATTGTGTTGTGCCAAGCAATAAAAGGTTTCTGGTCTTGTATGCTTTTCTTAAGAGGAACCTGTCGAAGAAGATAATGGTCTTCTTCTCCTCATGCAATTCGGTCAAGTACCATTCTGAGCTTCTCAGATACATTCATGTCGATTGTCTCGATATCCATGGAAAGCAGAAGCAGCAGAAACGAACTAGTACATTCTTTGAGTTCTGCAAAGCCGAAAAGGGTATATACTGCCCTGCATTGATGTTGCTGCTCGTGGACTTGATATTCCTACTGTGGTAAGTTAAACTTTGCTTTTATATTCATGCATTGTCTAATCTTAATGCCACATCTTGTTGATTTGCCATAGGACTGGATTGGCCAATATGATCCTCCTGATGAACCAAAGGTGTGAGTTTAACCAAATGGCATGGTACCCTTTAAGATGTCTTATAACAGATTATTTTGTTTTATTTTATTCAGGTAAGAGAATTGGAGAATCAATTAAATGGTGAGAGGACAACCAAGAAGGATCTTGCAAAGTTCCCAAAGCCTCCAGTGGCTCCTTTAAGATGGAAGCCACCTTTACAAAGAATCACAGTTGTCACCCTCAGGAAAAATAGTTATGTGTAATTTGTTGATACTGACTTGATGTGCACAATATCTATTATCTTTTTATGTTGTAAGAAGAATATTTATGTGTTGGTTATATAGATATTGACTTGGTGTGTTTAGATACATCGGTGCATTTTTATTTGTGATTTTCTTAGTGAATTAATAATATTAACTTAATTTTATGATTTGCTTGGTGATAATATTGATTTTTCACTATTTCAGAAATCGAATTTGTGTCGTTAAACAATACTGATATTACATCGATTTTCCACTGCTGCAAAACTGGTGTCATTAACTAATATTACATCGGTCGTATACCGCTGCCAAAACTGGTGTTATTAACATATAATATTACATCGGTTTTACACCCGATGTCGTTAAGTGATACTACACCGGTTTTAACCCGATGTCTAAAATGGCAGACCTTTTACATCGCCTTCATAGACATCGGTCGAAAATGTAATAGACATCGGTGGAAAACCGATGTCTATAAGGATTTTTGTTGTAGTGAGTATACAGTCTCAGTAGAGAAATAAAGAACATGATCATACTATCATAATCAATGCATCTGAACATACCTGACGTAATAACCAGACATAATCATAACTGACATACAAACCGCACAAACCACTACTGACATAATGATAAATACATACCCAATCTGAAATCGACGCAAGGTAAAAAGGTCAGTAAACTCACTAGATCTGCAACAGACATACCCATGATGTTGGGTTTTTCTGGCCGCGAAAACCGCGTTTTCGCGTCGCGGAAAGCCTGAAAGCCCCAAAGCCAACGGATCCGTGCAAAGAAAAATTTCTAAAACTACGAATACGAGTTTCACACTCCAGATCTACAGTAGATAAGAGTTATATACCTTCGATGCGTGCCCTCGCAATCCCGCAAGTCCAAGGTACGCCGGATCTCGAAGTTGTCAACGTAGACAACTCTCTAGTGATATCCACACGAACAAGATGTGTTCTCTAACACTCAAGGATGGAGAGGAGAGCACCCCAAGTGTGCTAGCACTTTCTAGGGCTCTCGGGTAGGATTTGAAAGGAAGAAAAAGAGAGGATGCAAAAGAATCTCTTACACTCAAGAAGTAGTATCCTCCTTTGTGACCTTCACCCTTCCTTTGTGTTGGAACCCACTCAACCACCTTCTCTTTTCATCAAAAGCTCTCGGCAACCACAAGAGAAGAGAAGGAAGAAGCAAGGAAGAAGATGAGACAATTACCACACATCAATTACACTAAATGAAAACCTTCTCATCCTTTAGTGTGGCCGGCCACACACTCATAACTCCCTCATTTAATGTGGCCGGCCACATTAAATGGAATGGGAGGTGTTGTAACCTCCATGAGGTGGCACACCTCATGAGGTGGAGATGATGTGGCAAGGTTAGTCATGCCATGTAGGATGAGTCAACCTTCATGATGTGGCAATGCATCAAGTCAAACTTGATGTTTCAACTTCCATTTGGTCAAGTCAAATTGACCAATTCTCTTCCTTGTTGAGTTAAATCCAACCTTTGATTCAAGTCAATTTCAATTTAATGAATCTCAATTCATTAATATAAATTGACTTAATAAATCAAATTAAATTAGACTCATTCAACAATTGAATCTAATTGAGTCTAACTCAATAAGTCTACTTTGAATCCAATCTTTGGTGCATCATATGAACCTAATCCAATTGGTTCATCATATGAACCTAATCTCCATCCACTTGTTCTTTGTGTGTGACCCAATAGGTTCTTGTAACGTTGGCAATGTTTCTAAACTCCTTTAAAAACATAAACAATGAGCGACATCTAGCAATACATCATTGCTACCCAAGTTACAAGAATGTTGAGATCCAACATCACCTTGTGACTACTAATTGTGACTCCTCACAATATATGACAAGTGTCCTTCTATCCAAGACATCTAGATTGATCAATGTGAGACATAGACCATGTCATCCTCTGACCAATCTAAATCTTGAACTCCAAGTAGACTCACTCAATCAAATGAGCTCAATATCTTATATTGACTCATTTGGGTATGGCCATACACTTCGTGGTCTCACTCTATCAAGAATATCGATGTCACTCCCGTCATATAGGAGGGATAGATCCCATCTACATCACTCACATCCCTCTGCATAATTCGTTACATACCCAGTAATCACCTTTATAGTCCACCCAGTTACGGGTGACGTTTGACGAAACCAAAGTACATAACTCCTTATGTAGGGATCTATGGTGACTTCAGGTCTAAGGACTAGTAGTCATACTAATAGCCACATGAGAAAGTATATGACACTCATATAACGATCCATGATACTTTCTCATGGCGGGTCATTCAGTATACATTCTCTAATGCATACCCATGTGTCAACTTGATATCTCTATATCCATGACTTGTGAGATCAAGTCATCGAGTTGACCTACATGCTAGTCTTATGGCATTAACATTGTCCCTGAATGTTAATACTCGACTAGGAATGATTAAGAGTAGTGTTCCCTATATCATCTCACTATCGGTTCAACTAACCGATTGATATAGGTGAGAACCTTCTACTCAAGGACACTATTATACTTAGTTTATCTGGCACCAATACAAGTAAGTATAATAACCAAAACAAATGCCTTTTATTTATATAGAATATGATACAACAAGTCCAAAATACAATCATCAAATGATTGACTCTAGGGCTCTAGCTAACACGTGACACCTGTGCAATATAAATACAACAGCATATACATGTAAAATAAATGACATGTATGCAGCATGACAACCATATGCAACAAGCATATCTCAAACAAGTGCAACAACCACAATCACATACAACTAGTATCTACTAGGCATGTATGCAAATATATATCCACCGATGCACCGCGCATCATATGCAAATGTGTATGCATGCTCCATGGTCACCCCCGCCACCTCTCCAGACACCACGACCTCGGTATGGCCGAGAGGCTTGGGTCCGTGACAAACCGTACAAGCCTCACGCACGTAACCACTATAAAGCGACTGAGGTGACAGTATACTATGTAGTTATCTAACTACATAGCTAAGGGTCCCTGATCACTCACAACTCAAGCCCCTGACTACTGTACCCTCAAGATCCACTACTCCAGAGTGGTCGAGGCTGACAGAGTAAAAACACTGAGCAGCTGAGTAAGCGCGATAGGACATAGCTCCACTCCCAACTACCACTCTCCATCAGTGGTAGAGTGGACAGCTATAAAAGACTGACGACCCTCTCAACCACAAGGGAGACTAGTCGTCAGATGCAATGAATGATGAACATGATATATATATAATCATGATACAAACACTGTCATCATCCATGCAACCTCTAAACCACAAAAGCACTGCACAACAAGAATATCATCGTCATGATACCTCCACATATCCCACCAAACATATGTACACAACTACACATGTATAATCAACTAAAAATCTCCAATAATCCCACAAGACAACACATGTACATAAATACAATCAACATGTATCCTCCAGTAGTAAACACATCAGACATGTGTATAAACCACAAACATACAATCAACACAACTCCTCCAAAAGTACATAACAATTACGTGTGTACATACAACATGCAAATGTACGGTCAACATGATGTCTCCTAAAACACATACCAAGCTAAGTACAGTCCACATTATATGCAAAATCAGCATGGTAAATCCAACTACTCGACAATCCCTACAATACATACTCTATACGCATAATCACAGCAGAGTAGAAATCAAGAGTAGAGACTGTATATGATATAACTAGGACATCTAAAAGATCAAGCATAAGTATCAAGCAGGAAGGCAACAAAAAAATACGATATAAGGAAAAGCAGCCTAATCCATCACATAAAACCATGCACTAAGCTCAATAAAAATCTACATAGAGCCAAGGAAGAAATACCCTCCTTACTACATAAATCACGTCCAGAAATCCCACATCAAGACGCACGTCCCGAATCCAAGTCCAACGATCACATAGTATATTTAGCTAATTACATAAAAAGTAATTAACTAAACAACTCCCCCACTTAATTAGAGTAACTCTAATCAAACATGGTTATAGATTAATCCCCAATTAACCTTAACCATACTACAACCTAATTAAATTAGGTTTACCATGAATCATCTCTATAGCTTCCCAAACTAACTCTTCATTTAATCCAATACAAATCCATCTCTGAATCACCAATCCACTATATAATATAGTCAATTTCTACAATCCATCATTCTAATCCCAAACCAACATAGAAATGGAAATCAACTTCTAAAACTCACCGAATTAGATGATTTCCCCATCCACTCTCAGCTGAAGAGATTCATTGCCAAATCATTTGGTCATTGCCATCCAAACAAATGACCCTAAATCAACATATAATAACACATACTAAAACTAGTATCAATTTATTCATTGATCGGATCAATATTTACCATGAAAACTAACCTTAATAGCCTCCTCCTTTCAATCCTCAGCTAAAGAAGGATCACCACAGCAAATCATGCACCCTAAATCTACCACTGAATTTCCAGAATATGGTATCAACCCAACAAGATAACCAAGAAAGAATTCCTCCTGGTATCAATCGAAATCTACATACTTACCCTAAATCTCTGATAACTGCTGGTCAAACACGATCAGAGAGGTTCACTGCCAAGACTGGATTGCCAAAACTATGGATCACCAACTGACCTAAGCTACAAGAATAGCCAAGAATCAAATCTCTACATCCCCAGTCGAAAATGGTGATTAGATCGCTAGAAAACTGATATGAGCCTTACCTTACTCCAATTCTGTGTCGGCAACCCATCTAACTCTAGGGATCAGCAGTTGATCTATGCTGGCAAAGAAGAGGAATCAGAATCCAGTGGAGTTGGACCTCCCTAATCCAAGCTCCGACGACGAGAAGGCGCTGGACACCCACAATAGAAAACTAGGGCTCGAATCTCCCCTCCCTCACCGAGCCCTAGCCTTACCGTGCCCTAACCGCCGAGCAACGGCCGATCGCGAGCAAGAACATCCGAAGATGCAATCGCTCAGCCGGAGATAACAGTACCATCGAGATCCAGCGATACCTTCTCAGGCGACTCGGCGAGGACACAATCGCAGTGGAGGAGGTCATTCTCCGTCGACGTCGGGCGTCCACGCAAGAGGGAAAAATAGAGAGGGCTGGAGAGAAGAAAGACTCCATACCATGAAAGGAAAAGAGGAGGAGGAAGGTTCGGCTGGCGGTCGGCGTTGATGCCCGGCGATCGGCGATGAAACAGGATCGCGAGAGAGAGGAGTCGGGGAAGAAGGGAATCGGGGGAGGGGGTTTTCGGCGATAAAGAGAGAAAAAATAAAAGAAAATGAACTTTATAATTAAAACATTTCCTCACTTAAATGGGATAGCCCAAACAGGCTTTATCCGCGTCGCCGATTCATCCCCTCAAAACCCGTCTTACGAGCTCCGAAAATTCTCAAAAAATTTCTAGAAATTTCAGAAAAATCCAATAAGGCTATCTCACCAATAACCTTATTATTTAATTATTATTTGGGTGTCGTATTTTACATTCTCCCCCACTAATAAAAATTTGGTCCCCAAAGTTATTGTCAATTCAGGGATCCTCATCCAAGTACCATGAACAAATCTCCAACCCTAAAGGATGACTCTATGGGTTATGAGTTCATCCTAATTCTGTTACTCCCACACTGTTACCTAACCAACTGTGGATAAATCAACTACCTCTGAAATCCATACTCCACTATCAACCGATCCTCCAACATCTGTATATGTCACTCAAACTATCCATCAATCTGAGGGTAAAAATCTATACTAAAGCAATGCTCCAAACACAAAGTCTGCTATAATCTCAGTCATAACCATGATGAAAAATCACTAATCTCCATCCAATATAACACTCAGAGATGTACCATGAGGTCCGGTAATCTCTCTAAGGTATTATCATACTACTCAATCCAAAAGAATCTGCCCTACAAATCGATAGCTAGGGAGAAAAGTCGTCACCCAACAATGATTAACCAAATCAAAATATCCTCTCCATGTCCTGGATAATTCGATAACAAAATCCATCAAAACCTGCTTCCAACTCCATTCTAAGATCCAAATCAACGGAGACAATCCTACTAAACTCTGATGTTCAGCCTTCTCTGGCTGACATGCTAGACATCAAGCTACACAATCTGCGATGTCTTTCTTCATATCGTTCCACCAATAAGAATGCTTCAAATCTCCATACATCGGGTGCCACCCGGATGTACCATAAATCCAGATCAAGGTGTTTCCTGCAGTAACTCCTCCCGGATAAGAAGTTACTCGAAAACATACATAATCTCCCATGAAAATAAAGAATTTCATTCTCATTATCCAAGAATTCGGTATACTGGCATGAGACTACTCCGCTCATACTATATCGAAACTGCACTAACCTCCAAGTACGATACATCTGTGTAGAGTACAAATCTGTCTACACTAGAAAGTAATACTAAGACGGTGCAATTATCAGCTTCTCGTTTCAACTCCTAAAATTGATCCTGTATGCATCTATCCAGGTAAATTCCATACCCCTCCTAGATAGTCCAGTCAACGACATAACAATGCTAGAGAAATCCTCCATCAATCTCCGATAATATCGAGCCAGACCAAAGGAATAGCGAGCCTCCGGTATAGACTACGGCCACTCCCAACTAGTAACCGCCTAACTCCTGTGAATCCACTATATCCTCTACTAAACACAATGTGTCCCAAAAACTCATAAAAGACAATCACAATACGTACTACTAACTTCACATATAGATGTTCCCGGCGAAACATCTCTAGAACTATGTGAAGATAATGTACGTGATCCACCTCAGATCGGGAATAGATCACAACATCGTCAATGAAGACAATGAAAACTGATCCAAATGCCCTAGAAATACCAAATACATCGAGTCCATGAAAACATCTAGGCACGGTATGCCTAAATGGCAACACCAATGACTCATAATGTACGTACGATAGGCTCACTCAACCGTAAGATCCCTGACAAATATGTGATATGATCACGAACTACAAATCAACAAATCCATATATATCACAGACATACCACACTCTATGTCATTATCAACCTCAAGTACCAAATAGTATATCATCAAGTCAAATATCCACTAATAAATCATCAAAAGATAACATATCACCACACCTGATCTCCTAACATCCACCAATCACCAATCAATCATACCAGATAGTCTTCTAAACAAATATAGAGAAAAAGGAAAGCATTCAACCTTCAACACTCGCTGCCAACAAACTAGTTGTATCCAAAAAGTCTGTCAAATCTCATCATCTCATCCTTTCTGATAATCAAATATCCACAGTAAAAGAATGTCAATCCAAAGTCAAAGGATCACCCAACATTCTGACTAAGAGTCTACCCATCAAGAAAGTATCTCCACAACTCTCATAATCATCCAAATATATGCCCCTCGACAAATACCGATAAATTGTCAAACCCTCTAATCTGAGATATACCCTACAAGACATGGTAAAATGATCATGTGGTCCAGGTCTTAAGTTACTTGATAGTGACAATGTTAGCTGAGTCGTCTAACCATTGTCTTGTTCCCCATCTTACTGAGATTGCTCCACCCTGAGGTTCAGCAACCTCCAGTATCGAGCAATGAACACAAAGATAGAGGAACGCTACAACTAAATAGCTGATCAAAATATCCGTCAATCGACGCTCTACCCTCGAAGATCATCATATGAAATTATACCTAGTTACGGTCGGACCTCCTAGGTATTACTCAACTAATACTACTTCCTCCGCACCATTGCGGGGTATATATCACTAAGTACATCATGGATATCTAATCATATCCAATAGTTCCATGAGTCAGGATCTCCCATGGAACAACGTTAGGCGAGTCGACTGATCATCGCCTTATAATCCATCATGCTAACGAAGAAGTAGAGAACTACTCTCTCTCCAAACACCTCAAGGAAATCACTAAGTGATGACCTGATCTCCAAAAACATTCTCTGCTTCTTCCTTCACGTGGTACCGGGTCACGTAAAGGTTAAGCAGCTAATTTCAACTCTCTCATGTCGGTACAAATCATATATCCAAATGTACTCTCCAACTCATACACCCTAGTAATGGATGTATCTCATAAGTGTTAAGCAGGTAGCTTTACACTTTTCCACATCAGTGGAGGTATCCTATCCAAATGTACTTTCTAAGTCAATCAACTAGGTGCAGACATTCCATGGTCAAAGTCCCCATGAAATAGGATACAACAATCCTCTACAGGCTGACCCAGCCGACAATGGTATACGGCTAATTCAGTCTTTTCCACGATGGTACAAGTCATGTACTCAAATGTATCTCCCAAATATCTAACCAAGCACAAGTAACCCCAAAGATCAGAATCTCTAGAAATAGAGTATGACGATACCCTAATGATCGAACTGCTAAATAAATCGGTCGTCAACTAACTGATCTAATAAGGGTAAATCAATCCTCGTCAAAAGCAACTAAGGTAAAATCGATCCACCACTACCCAAGTCAACGAGGGTAATCTACAAACCTAACCAACAGGAGTAAATCAATACTCTACTAATCAAAATAACAGGAGTACGAAACCAACTAAGATAAATCAATCCACAACTGCACAAGTAGATCAGGTAAATCAATCCTAAACTGATCTAACCAACCGGAGTAATACAAACTGAGTGAACATATGTATACAGATATCATC
Organism: Zingiber officinale; assembly: GCF_018446385.1. Taxonomy (NCBI): domain Eukaryota; kingdom Viridiplantae; phylum Streptophyta; class Magnoliopsida; order Zingiberales; family Zingiberaceae; genus Zingiber; species Zingiber officinale. The sequence continues at coordinate 55,475,065 of NC_056004.1, read as the reverse complement.
CACTATCCAGCTAATAATAATAGAGACTGGTATGTGACTCTGACTCTCAACCAACTAATAGTAACAGACACTAAAACTACTAGTAGTATGATATGACGAATCTCCTGAGACCGTAAATCCTTGATCTCCAGTAGGGTCAACCGTGATCAGTGATTGACCCAACCCATGAAATGCATGCTACAAACAAATAGGCAGGTACTAACAAGAGAGTACTAACACATGTCATAACTATCAGAACAACCATGCATGTACTAACAGGAATGTAAGATGACAATATGCAAACATACCTCCTATAGCTTGGAGATGTCCTGCTGCTGCCTAGTCCTAAAGCTCGAAAGTCACATCAAAAAAATTGAATCACGAAATCCAAAACACAAATAACAGACATCGTACCTGCTCTGATACCAAAAATTGGTATCAGATAAATCTCAAAAATTCAGAACACATAGCAAGTATCATATACCTGCTCTGATACCAAAAATTGTCAATCCCCCAAAGGAGTCCCTGCCAGACAAAAATCCGACAGCATCTCCCCTGTACCGATGACAATCTGAAACATCAATACATACAAAATATACATCAGCCACATACGGCTGGAATATATACACAACCACGTAGTTATAATCACAGCCCACACGGCTGGAATGAAACAATCACAACCACGCAGTTATATATAAAGTAGCCCACACGGCTGTACTAGAAACATAGCGGAAAAGCGAAGGAAAGCCCACACAAACCAAATAACTACAATGCATGCCGGCACGGCTTAAACACAAATACAACACCAAAATCACAAGATAGCCACCTGGCTAAACACAAATACAATGCCAAAAATAATTAAAGGATATACAAAAAGAAAACAAGCACTAGGTGAAACCATCTTCGGATGTGACGTAGGACCCGGCAGACAGGATACTCCGAGTGACACCAACCATCTACAAGCTACCTGAAAACATAAATGTATACATGTGGTGGTGAGTATAGGTAACTCAGCGGGTAATAGACAAGACAGTGCATGGTCTACAAATAAAACATGGAGATCAAAAGTATACAGTCTCAGTAGGGAAATAAAGAACATGATCATACTATCATAATCAATGCATCTGAACATACCTGACGTAATAACCAGACATAATCATAACTGACATACAAACCGCACAAACCACTACTGACATAATGATAAATACATACCCAATCTGAAATCGACGCAAGGTACAAAGGTCAGTAAACTCACTGGATCTGCAACAGACATACTCGTGACACCTGTGCAATATAAATATGACTGCATATACATGTAAAATAAATGACATGTATGTAGCATGACAACCATATGCAACAATCATATCTCAAACAAGTGCAATAAGCACAATCACATGCAACTAGTATCTACTAGGCATGTATGCAAATATATATCCACCGATGCACCGCGCATCATATGTAAATGTGTATGCATGCTCCATGGTCACCCCGCCACCTCTCCAGACACCACGACCCCAGTACGGCCGAGAGGCTTGGGTCCGTGACAAACCGTACAAGCCTCACGCACGTAACTGTTATAAAGCGACTGAGGCGACAGTATACTATGTAGTTATCTAACTACATAGCTAAGGGTCCCTGACCACTCACAACTCAAGCCCCCTGACTACTGTACCCTCAAGATCCACTACTCCAGAGTGGTCGAGGCTGATAGAGTAAAAACACTGAGCAGCTGAGTAAGCGCGATAGGACATAGCTCCACTCCCAGCTACCACTCTCCATCAGTGGTAGAGTGGACAACTATAAAACACTGACGACCCTCTTAACCACAAGGGAGACTAGTCGTTAGATGCAATGAATGATGAATATGATATATATATAATCATGATACAAATACCGTCATCATCCATGCAACCTCTAAACCACATAAGCACTGAACAACAAGAATATAATCGTCATGATACCTCCACATATCCCACCAAACATATGTACACAACTACACATGTATAATCAACTAAAAATCTCCAATAATCCCACAAGACAACACATATACATAAATACAATCAACATGTATCCTCCAGTAGTAAACACATCAGACATGTGTATAAACCACAAACATACAATCAACACAACTCCTCCAAAAGTACATAACAATTACGTGTGTACATACAACATGCAAATGTACGGTCAACATGATGTCTCCTAAAACACATACCAAGCTACGTACAGTCCACATTTTTTGCAAAATTAGCATGGTAAATCCAACCACTCGAAAATCCCTACAATACATACTCTACACGCGTAATCACAACAGAGTAGAAATCAAGAGTAGAGACTGTATATGATATAACTAGGATATCTCAAAGATCAAGCATAAGTATCAAGCAGGAAGGCAACCAACAAATACGATATAAGGAAAAGCAGCCTAATCCATCACATAAAACCATGCACTAAGCTCAATAAAAATCTACATAGAGCCAAGGAATAAATACCCGCCTTACTACATAAATCACGTCCAGAAATCCCACGTCAAGACGCTCATCCCGAATCCAAGTCCTGCGATTACATAGTATATTTAGCTAATTACATAAAAAGTAATTAACTAAACAACTCCCCCACTTAATTAGAGTAACTCTAATCAAACATGGTTATAGATTAATCCCCAATTAACCATAACCATACTACAACCTAATTAAATTAGGTTTACCATGAATCATCTTTATAGCTTCCCAAACTAACTCATCATTTAATCCAATACAAATCCAACTCTGAATCACCAATCCACTATATAATATAGTCAATTTCTACAATCCATCATTCTAATCCCAAACCAACATAGAAATGGAAATCAACTTCTAAAACTCACCGAATTAGATGATTTCCCCATCCACTCTCAGCTGAAGAGATTCATTGCCAAATCATTTGGTCACTGCCATCCAAACAAATGACCCTAAATCAACACATAATAACACATACTAAAACTAGTATCAATTTATTCATTGATTGGATCAATATTTACCATGAAAACTAACCTTAATAGCCTCCTCCTTTCAATCCTCAGTTGAAGAAGGATCACCACAGCAAATCATGCACCCTAAATCTGCCACTGAATTTCCAGAATATGGTATCAACCCAACAAGATAACCAAGAAAGAATTCCTCCTGGTATCAATAGAAATCTACATACTTATCCTAAATCTCTGATAACTACTGGTGAAACATGATCAGAGAGGTTCACTGCCCAGACTGGATTGCCAAAACTATGGATCACCAACTGACCGAAGCTAAAAGAATAGCCAAGAATCAAATCTCTACATCCCCAGTCGAAAATGGTGATTAGATCGCTAGAAAACTGATATGAGCCTTACCTTACTCCAATTCATTGTCGGCAGCCCATCACACTCTAGGGATCAGTAGTTGATCTATGCTGGCAAAGAAGAGGAATCAGAATCCAGTGGAGTTGGACCTCCCTAATCCAAGCTCCGACGACGAGAAGTCGCTGGACACCCACAATAGAAAACTAGGGCTCGAATCTCCCCTCCCTCACCGAGCCCTAGCCTTACCGTGCCCTAGCCGCCGAGCAACGGCCGATCGCGAGCAAGAACATCAGAAGATGCAATCGCTCAGCCGGAGATGACAGTACCATCGAGATCCAGTGATACCTTCTTAGGCGACTCGGCGAGGACACAATCGCAGTGGAGGAGGTTATTCTCCGTCGACGTCGGGCGTCTACGCGAGAGGGAAAAATAGAGAGAGCAGGAGAGAAGAAAGATTCCATACCATGAAAGGAAAAGAGGAGGAGGAAGGTTCGGCTGGCGGTTGGCGTTGATGCCGGGCGACCGGCGATGAAACAGGATCGCGAGAGGGAGGAGTCGGGGAAGAAGGGAATCGGGGGAGGGGGTTTTCGGCGATAAAGAGAGAAAAAATAAAAGTAAATGAACTTTATAATTAAAACATTTCCTCACTTAAATGGGATAGCCCAAACAGGCTTTATCCGCGCTGCCGATTCATCCCCTCAAAACTCGTCTTACGAGCTCCAAAAAATTCCCAAAAAATTTCTAGAAATTTCGAAAAAAATCCAATAAGGCTATCTCACCAATAACCTTATTATTTAATTATTATTTGGGTGTCATATTTTGTAGGTTTAGTGAATATGTCAGCTAAATTAGACTTGGACTCAATGTATTTGAGCTTAATATCACCTTTAATGACATGCCCCCTGATAAAGTGATGTCTAATTTCAATGTGTTTAGTTCTTGAATAATGCACAGGGTTTTTTGTTAAATTGATTGAGCTAACATTATCAATGTGTACTTTTACTTTGGTAAGGTTTAAATTAAAATCTTTTAAAGTGTGCATCATCCATAATAATTGTGCAACACATTCTCCTATGGCTATATATTCTAACTCAGTAGTAGATAAGGCAACATAGTGTTGCTTTCTACTAAACCAGCTGATAAGTGATGGGCCAAGTAGCTAACATCCACCACTTGTACTTTTATGGTCCAATTTACATCCAACATAATCTGAGTCAGAATAACCTATGAGTTTAAAATTAGTTGTTCTAGGATACCAAATTCCTATATTCGATGTTCCCTTAAGATATCTAAAAAATTTTTTGACTTGAGTCAAATGTGATTCTTTAGCACATATTTGGTATCTAGCACACATACTAACTACAAATAAAATATCAGGTCGACTTGTAGTTAAGTACAGTAGGCTACCTATGACACTCCTATAGTATTTTTAAGTCAACTAGTTTTCCATTAGGGTCATCATCTAGGGTTGTGTTAACGGTCATAGATGTCTTTATTTCTTTAGTATTTTTCATTTCAAAATTTTTAAGTAATTCTTTAATATATTTTTGTTGATAAATGTAATTACCTTTATTTGTTTGTTTAATTTGTAATCCTAAAAAGTAAGTTAATTTACCTACTAAGCTCATTTCAAATTCTTGTTCCATTAAGGTTATGAATTCTTGTAAACATTCTAAGTTGGTTGATCCAAAGATTATGTCATCTACATAAATTTGGGCTATAAAGATATCTTCTTTGATTTATTTGACAAATAAGGTTGGGTCAATTTGTCCTTGGTTGAATCCTTTAGAGATTAGGTAAGAGGTCAACTTTTCATACCATGCCCTAGGTGCTTGCTTAAGTCTATATAAGGCTTTCTTTAGTCTAAATACATAGTCAGGATGGTGTAAACTCTCAAACCTATATGGCTGACCTACATAGACTTCCTCTTTTATTATTCCATTTAGAAAGGCGAATTTGACATCCATTTGATAAAGTTTGAACCCTTTATGAGCTGTATAGCTAAGTAGCATTCTAATGGAGTTGAGTCTAGCTATTGGGGCATATGTTTCATCATAGTCAAGTCCCTCTACTTGACTAAACCCTTTAGCAACTAGCCTAGCTTTGTTTCTAGTAATTTCCCTAGTTCCACTTAATTTATTTCTGAATACCCATTTTGTTTCTATTACTTTTTAATTTTTAGGTGGTGGTACTAAGTCCCAGACTTGGTTTCTCACAAATTAGTCTAGTTCTTCTTGCATAGCTATGATCCAGTCTGGGATTATAGTTTTGGGTTCAAGTTTTGAGATTAGGGATATTTGACTTAGGTTTCTAAAGGATGACCTGGTTTGAACTCTTAGGTCTGGATCACCAATTATTTGGTCAATTGGGTGATTTGGGTTGACTCTTATGGTTCTAGGAGGTTGATTCTATTGAAGTTGATCTTCTTCTTCATGAATTGGTTTTCATTAGCTCCCCCTTGGCTAGTGTTACCTTGAATAAAATTAATTGGTTGAATTTGGGTTTGTTCTAAGTTTTGATTGGTCTCTTCAAATTTCACATTTGAGGTTTCTTCAATTTTTAGTGTGACTTTATTATATATTCTGTAACCTTTACTATTTAATTAATATCCTACAAATATTCTATTTTTTATTTTAAAGTAAATTTTTCTAAGTGTTCTCTTATATTGAATATGTAGGCTGGGCATCCAAATACTTTAAAATATTTAATATTAGGTTGTTTATTATGAAATAATTCAAATAAGATTTTATTGTGAGTTTTGTTTATTGTAGTTTGATTTTGTACATAACAAGTTGTACTAATAGCTTCTGCCCAAAAATATTTTGGTAAGTTATATTCATTCAGCATTGTCCTAGAAGCTTCAAGTAGAGTTCTATTTTTTTCTTTTTACGATTCCATTTTGTTGAGGGGTTTTGGGACATGAAAATTCATGATGATAACCGTTTCTAAGATAAAATTGGTTAAAGTTGTGATTTTTAAATTCTCCTCTATTGTCACTTCTGATTCTTTTCATTTTTATGTCTTTTTCATTTTTCAATTTGTTTGCAAAAAATAGTGAAAATTTTAAATGATTCATCTTTACTTTTTAAGAATTTTACCCAGGTGAATCTAGAGTAGTTATCTATTATTACTAGGCAATATAGACTTCCACTTATTGATTTGACCCCATTGAAATCAAATAAGTCTAAGTGTAATAGTTCTAGTATTGAATTTGTTTAAAGTTGATTAGTTGATTTGTGAGTAGATTTTGTTTGTTTTCCCTGTTGACAAGTATTAGAAATTGTTGAGTCTAAGTTGGGCAATTTTGGTAAGCCTCTAACTAATCCATTTAACTTAGATTTCTGAAGTTTGTGAGTGACATTCTTCTATGTCATAACTAGGTTTCTTTTTTTTGTGTTAAATAACACTTAAGTGAAGAAGAGGTTAGGTTAATAGCATAGATATTGTCCTTTCTAAACCCTTTTAGGCTTACAGTAGGATTATCTAAGTGTTAAATTAAACATTCAGTAGAAAGAAACCTAACCTTATATCCAGAATCATACAGTTGACTTATACTAAGAAGATTGTATTTGAGTTTTTCAACAAGTAAAACTTTCTTAATAACGAAATCGGTTTTGACTTCAATGCTACCTATCCCAATTACCTTGAGTTTGTCATTGTTTCCAAAGGTAACTGTTCGTAAGCTCTAGTAGATTAATTGAGTGAATTTGGTTTGATCCCCAATCATATGTTTGGAGCAACCACTATCCAATATCGATTTGATTTCCTACAACAGGTAGGAGCTAAAAATTAGTTCAAGTTAAATTTAATCTAATTTTTAAGTTTTAATTTTTAATTTGATTTCTAAATTTTAATCTTAAAGTTAAAATGTTTAAATTTAATTTTTAATTTAACATGATTTTTAAGTTAAAATTGTAAAATATGGCAACAAATATAATTAAATAATAAGGTTTAATGGATGAAAAACCTTAATGGAATTTTTGGAAATTTTTAGGAATTTTTTGGGATTTAATTGGAGCCTGTACAATGTATTTTGAGGGGATGCACTAATGGGGCCGATAAAAGCATGTTAGGAATACCCGGAAGTAGGAGTTGATTAAGGAATCAAGTTAGGATTTAATTGCAATAAACCTAAGTATTTTTTATAAAATCCTTCAATGTCGAACCCTTCCTTCTCAAAAACCCCTCACGCGGCCAATGCCTCTCGCGCCGATCCTCATCCCTTAGCCTCACCCAGCGACGCCGCCGAGCTCTCCATCTCTCCTCCCTCACGAGACTCTTCTCCACCGCCGTTGCCTCATCCGTTCCACCTCTTGACCCAATCGGCGTCGACCCCTTGCCCTAGCCGTCGCACAAGCAGAGAAAAGGAGCCACGACCGCCCCTTCGCGCCGACCGTCTGCAGCCGCGGGTCATCGCTGGAGAAGAAGACACTCCATCTCCTCTTCCTCCCGAGACGCACTGTCGGGCCCTCCTCCTTCACTCTCCCTCTCGCGAACAGTAGCCGGCAAGTACTCTTCCTTTGTTGATACTAGTAGGTCTAGTAGGCAAGGTGATGTCGGGTTTTTGCGAGTGTCAAAGATGTTCCTGTTTGTTCCACGCTCTTATCTTGGATTTAGATGACAACGCACGAATTTGGTGTTGCGTTCTTGTGGGGGGGTTGCAGTCTAGGCTTTTGTTTCCCAAAATTTGTTGTGGAATTGGCATGATTTTAGCTTGATGTAGTTCCGAGTTTCAAATGCTACTCCAATGTCTGGTTGATTGTGTTCTGCAATTTGTATGATTAGTGTGTTTTCATGCATTTGAATTTTTCCTGAGCTGTTGTGGCTGTTTTGCGGAGTTGGGTTCAAATTCTGGAATAGACCCAAGTAGGCTGTGTATTTTGATTCCTGCACCATTGTGATAGTATCAAATTTCTAGTGAAATTGGGATATAGTTTATGGATTTCAATACAATGCTGCAATTCGAGGGATCTTAGTGTGTTTCCTTGGTGGTTTTGTGATCTCCGTGAATGCTGGGATAACAGGATTGGATGGTTGATACAGAGGTTGATTCGATGTTGACCTTGGTTTTTTTGATTCCGCTGTAAACTTTGTGATTAAATGGGTTTCTGTTTTATCTTTTTGGTGGTTTGAAATATTGGGTAGTGTAGTAGGAATTCTACAGGATTGAGTAAGGATGAGGAGCTAATTGAGATCTGGAATTTTTGGGATTAAGAACTTGGGCTTGCATTACTTCTAGTTTTTATCCTTTTTGTACTCATTAAATGTCAGACTGATTTGGTGAATGGATTTGGAATATTTTGAGTCGAGTTTGAAGCTACGATGGGTTCCCTGTGTTGCTGGAGTTTGGTGCCTGATTTTGAATTCCGGGTCAGATTTGGAATTTCTGATTTGATTTGTCTATTTGAAGTCGAGATGGCTTAATTAGGGTTTTCTGTTTGAATTGGGTTTAGGTAACAAGTTGAGGTATGAGGGGTTTTGGTTGTAATCATATGATTTGTTGCAAGACACTGCTACGAGCCAAGTGTTCTAAAGTGGAGACAGCCTAGCACGATCTACAAGTAAAGGTGGGTACTTCTTGCTTTGTTTCCTTTTAGTACTTTGACCTTAGTGAATGAATTATTTTGGATTAGGACTGTTTACCTTGACTCCACTCTTACTTTCCTGCGCTTGATACTTCCACGCAATCTTTGAGAAATTCGTTTCCATATCTATACAGTCTCTTGTTGTTGTCCATGATCAGTAGCAGATACTAGATACCATGTTTGTATGTTTTGACTATTGCTTATTTATGTACTAAATTGAGCATGCTGGCTTCATGTAGCATACATGTTTCTGCTTATATATATATGATGACTGTTGAATTGTTCGCATCATGTCATTGCATGCATGTCGCATCCTCGGCCACTCGAGAGAGTGGTAGCTGGAGTTGATGCCACTTGTCTTATCGTGTCACACTCGGCCACTCGTGTGAGTGGTAGCTGGAGTACGAGCAGCAGGGAGCCCGTCGCAGATGCATTCGTGTGAGTGGTAGCTGGAGCGGTGTACAGTCTGTCACTGACCCGGCCTCTCGACCATACAGGGGTCATGGTGCGGAGAGGTGGGCGGGAGTGACCATCGGTGCATACGCTGTTATTATATTTGCTTGGGCTGCTGTTGTTTATATATGTTGTTATTGCTTACTTACTACTGTTGTTCACTTATGCTGATATGCTTATTTGTGTTGAGATATATTCTCACTGTAGATGTTTAGTCATCAAAAATTTGTATATACCTTGCTTATTACCTCTGTAGTATGAGCAGTACTGTAGTATATTAGTATCAGTTCTGACCTACTATACCTAGCCTAGGATATGGTTCCAGGTATGAGCATTTATTTTGGTTCTATTGTAGTATCTGCTATTTCTTTTATGAGACTGTATACTCTTGGCTCACTTTCTACTTATATGTTATGTTCATGCACTATCTCTTTCCTTACCCGCTGAGTTCCAATACTCACCACCTCACAAATTGATTTTCTTTCGCCAGGTAACAGGTAGATGAGTCATGGATGCTTGGAGAGATGCCGGCTGCCAGTCCTGGGTCCTACGTTACACTCGAGGATAGTTTTCGTTTTAGTTTTGTTATTGTTTGGGGTGGTATAATGATTTTGTGTATTCTGTTTTCAACAAGTCGATGTGAATTTTGGGTCAAGTCTGTGATGACAGATATTTTTGTTAGTGTCGTTGTTGGTTTTACGTTCGTATCGTTTTATGTCTTCCGCTGCTGTGTGTTTATTTTCAGCCGTGTAGGCTTATTAATAATTGTGTGGTTGTATTTATTTTTGTCCAGCCGAGTAGGCTGAGTATATTAAACTGTGTGTTCTATTATTTTTATTTTATATATATATATATTCTGTTGGTGCAGGAAGCATCCGACGATCGAACCTTAGTTTTGATAATGGCAAAGGATTCAAAGTTAAATTAGTGTGTGATCTAAAATGTTTGAATGAGTGCTTCAGGAAAGTCCTAGCTGTGGTTAGGCAGGTGAAAAACCCTAAGGGGTGGTAACCTTAGGTCCTAGGGGGCGGTAACCCTAGGTGGAGGAAAACCCTAAGGGGCGGTAACCTTAGGTCCTAGGGGGCGGTAAACCTAGGTGGAGAAAAACCCTAGGGGGCGGTAACCCTAGGTCCTAGGGGGTGGTAACCCTAGGCGAAAAGTCGAGTCGGTCTGGAGGACCGGACTGGCATCAGGTAATCTCTCCTGAGGGGAGTAGGTGAGGACGCGTTCCCCGTAGAGGGAACAGTAGGCGTCGGGTCGACCTAGGGTTTCCGGTTGGAAATCCGAAGTCAGACTCGGACAGTCCGAAGACTGTCAGTTATTACCTACTGTGTTTTATCAGATTCTAACACTGTCTTGCAGGGTATTTTGCTCGGACTAACCTTTGTTTGCAGGTGAGAAACCTGCTGGAAGAAGGTGGTCCGGGTGACGGGATGGATCCGGGCGCCCAAAGGTCCGGGCGCTCGGAACAGGTCCGGGCGCCCGGGACCAACTTTTATCCCATTCGCGACTTCGCCACGTGGAGCATCCTGGTTGGTTGGCCACGTCACACTCCAGGTGCCCGGAAAGGATCCAGGCGCCCTGAACCTCATATAAAAGGAGGGTTGAGGTGCAGCTTCAAAGACAACTATTCGACAAGCTTTCCTTCTGCTGTGTGCTGCTCAAGAAACGACTCTAAAGTGCTGTTACAGTCGCCGACGACCTAAAGCTTCAGTTATTATTTTGTTGTCGGTATTGTTTCAATTCCAGTTGTACTTATTTCCTTGTACTTATTCATGATATTATAGTTGTTGCCCACCGGAAGCGATCAAGGATCGCGGGCCTTCGAGAAGGAGTCGCCTTAGGCTCCAAACGAAGTAATTCCCTGTGTCTCTGTGTTTGACTGTCTTTATTCCGCTGCTTATTACTCTATTAGTTTCACGTACGATTTACGAATTTCGAAAAACGAAATAGCCACGAGCGCTATTCCCCCCCCCCCCCCCCCTCTAGCGCTTTCGATCCATCAATTGGTATCAGAGCGGGGACATTTTGAATCGGTGCAACCACCATTCAAAATAATTTTTCATGGTATTTTTTTATTTTCGGAGTCGATTAGAATTTAGCCTCATAGCTATATTCTAATTCTTTTTCCCTCGAATCGGTTTTTCTCGGAATTGGTGCAACACCACCCGAGTTCGTGATCCTTTTTTTTCCTTCCGCACTACTAAGCCAGGACCAAGTCCTGGGACATTTTTTTGTGGTTGTCTTTTTGCTTTAGGTAAAACTGAAATGACCCTTCAAGAAGGCTACAGTATTGCCCGCCCTCCGCTATTCACCGGAGACGACTTTGGGTACTGGAAGGGTCGGATGGAGGCATATCTCCAGACTCACTTTGAAATCTGGATGATTGTCAAAACCGGATTCAAGCTGCCAACTGACACCACCGACAAACCACTACCATACGAGGACTGGGATGCATCCTTAATCAAGAAAGTGGAAGCTAATGCCAAGGCAACCTGCACCCTCCAGTGTGGCCTATCAAAAGAAGAACTCAACTGCATCGGCCCCTTCAACAGCGCCAAAGAATTGTGGGAGAAGCTAATTGAACTTCACGAAGGGACATCCGACACTAATGTAAGTAAAAGAGACTTAATTTTTAATAAATTATTTAACATCAAATTGCAGGAAGGTGAAACAGCTGCACAACTCCATGCCCGGATTCAAGATATGCTCAATGGACTTCATGCGATTGGACAGAAGGTAGACAACCGGGACATAATAAGGTATTCTCTAAACGCCTTTCCAAGGAACACCTTGTGGGCATCCATGGTAGATGCCTACAAGGTCTCCAAGGACTTATCCACCATTAAATTAGATGAACTGTTTGCAGAATTCGAACTTCACGAACAGACTAATGCACGCCCGACCGAGAAAGGGTTGGCTTTGGTTGCAGGAACAGGGAGATCGCGCGAATCAAGAATCAAGCGGAGAACCGAACCTGAATCAGAAGAAGAACCAGATTCAGAAGACGACGATGCACTTACAACCGAGATAGTCAACTTAGTTAAGAAGCTCTGCAAAAAGAAGAGCTTCAACAAAAAGGATCTCAGAAAGGCCATCCAGTCTAAAGAAGCCCAACCAAGCTCGAAGGTTAAATTCGAAGTGACCTGCTATGGGTGCAATCAGAAGGGTCACATCAAGGCAAATTGCCCGAACCAGAAGGATTCAAAGAAACCCAAAAGAAAGAAGGCATTGAAGGCAACATGGGACGAGTCTTCTTCCGAGGAATCCGACGACGAAGAACAAGAATAGACGAACTTTCTTGCCTTGACAGCCCGGGACTTCACCGACGGATCCGGAAGTGAGGACGAATCGGAAGCCGAGTCCGAGAGAAGCCACGGATCCGCATCCGTTTCCGAAGGGCCGAACCCCTCTGTAAGTAAAAGTCGTTTATACAGTTTAATTAATTATTTAATGCATAAAGTAGCTAAGTCCAAGATTCGAATCAAAGCGCTTCTGAAGGAAGTAACACTCCTTAAAGAAACGCCAAACAACGAATCCTTAACTGATCAAGTTCAGACTAGAACCTCAACTCAAGTTCAAAAACTTGAGGAAGAGAATTCCAATCTGAAAAGTCAGGTAAAGGATTTAAAAACTACCCTAGAACGATTTTCCTTAGGATCCAAGAATCTTGACTTGATTCTTGGAACACAAAGGGCAATCTACAATCGAACTGGACTAAGATATAAAAATAAATATAAATCTTACCTATCCTTAATAAACAAACCAAATAGAAAAGTGGTCCAAGCATGGGTTGCCAAATCCAACCTGATCAATCAAGTTGGACTTGGACACTATTGGGTTCTTAAGGATCAAATACATTACCTCAATAAACCTTATCGAGACTATGATCCAGGGGGAGCTAAAACAATAAAAATTCAAAATTAATCTAAAAACTCAAATTTAAAAATTTGAAATTAATCTAAAAACTCAAATTTAAAAATTCGAAATTAATCCAAAACTCAAATTTAAAAATTCGAAATTAATCTAAAAACTCAAATTTAAAAATTCGAAATTAATCTAAAAACTTAAAGATTAAAAAATCGAAATTAATCTAAAACTCAAGTTCGGAATTAAAAATTCAAAATTAATCCAAAAAATTGAAAACTCAAAATTCGTAATTAACATTTAAAATTAAAAAAAAATCGAAATTAATCTAAAACTTAAAAATTAAAAATTTGAAATTAATCCAAAACTCAAATTTAAAAAATTCGAAATTAATCTAAAACTTAAAGATTAAAAAATCGAAATTAATCTAAAACTCAAGTTCGGAATTAAAAATTCAAAATTAATTCAAAATTCAAAATTAATCTAAAAATTCAAAACTCAAAATTCGTAATTAACATTTAAAATTAAAAAAAAAATCAAAATTAATCTAAAACTTAAAAATTAAAAATTTGAAATTAATCTAAAACTCAAATTTAAAAATTCAAAATTAATCCAAAACTCAAATTTAAAAAATTTGAAATTAATCTAAAACTTAAAGATAAAAAAAAATCGAAATTAATCTAAAACTCAAGTTCGGAATTAAAAATTCAAAATTCAAAATTAATTCAAAACTCAAAAGTTGTAATTTAAAATTCAAAAATCAAATAAAAGGAGGGTCCAGAATAGCTGGCAACTCCGAAATCTATTTACCCGACAGGGTAACCGAACTTAATCTACCCGAAATGGGTAAACAAGAGTAGATCACCCGGATGGGTAAATAGGGATAGATTAAAAAGGGTTAAATTTTAACTTGAAGCACAGTACTGGTGAAATTTTTTAGATGATAGTACGTTGGGAAAACTTGGGCATCGCATGTCTAGGAAGATATGGCTTCGACCTGGTGCATTTGGCTAAGTGGAACTAACCGAAGCTACCCTTAAATGGATCCTAACTAGTTAGACCAAGGTTTAGTATTAAAGCTCAATGGGTAGGACTATTTGGGAAACCTCGAAGGCATGGTTACTTTAATGAGCTCCTTGTGACTCACCATAGCCCAGAAGTTTATCCAAAGAACGCTTACTTGTTGAACCCAAATCTAAACTCGAATCTAACATAAAGTTAAACAAAATCCTATAAATTGAACTAATTCATCTCACAGAAAAATAGGATCCCCTGATTGAAAACATACATCGGGTGAGATGACTAAGCAAATTTTAAATCTTACTTAAGTTAAGTTAAACATTTTCAAAATTAACTTAAACAATTTCAAAATTTGAATTAATAATTCTCAATTAAACATCAAATCACCAAATAAACTCAGATTATGTAAGATGCTAAATTAGGGACCTACTTCAATCAAACTGTCTTTTGATCCATCAACTACTTTATGTGTAGGAATTGGATCAATGGATGTTGGACAGTGGATGCTCCAGACATATGACTGGAGATAGGTTGAAGTTCACTAAGCTAAAACTAAAGAACCTAGGATCAGTTGCATTCGGCAATGATGGAAAACTGAAAGTAATCGGAAAAGGTAATATCGAGCTTAATTCTGATTTTATTATTCGAAAAGTACTGTTAGTTGAGAATTTTAATTTTAATTTATTAAGTATAAGTCAACTATGCGATACTGGTTATTCAGTCAATTTTACCAAGTCTGAATGTATAGTTAAACATGTCGATAATCCAAAAATCACACTTAAGGGCACTAGGAAAGATAATGTTTACACCATTCATCTACCGTCGTCCTCAATAAAATGTTTTCTAACACAACAAGAGGAAACTGAGTTATGGCACAGATGACTCGGTCACACTCACACAAGACTCATTTCAAAAATGAGTCAAAATGGACTAGTTAGAGGGTTGCCCAAATTAAAAGTTATTGAAAACTCAATCTGTAATGCATGTCAACAAGGAAAACAAACCAAGTCCACCCACAAGTCAACCAATACGGTTAGAACTACCCATCTACTTGAGCTCCTTCACTTAGATCTATTTGATTCACATGGAGCCAAGTCACTAAGCAAGAACCAATATTGCTTAGTCATAATTGATGACTACTCCAGGTTCACCTGGGTAAGATTTCTAAAAACAAAAGATGAAACCTTGGAAATATTTAGTAATTTCTGTAAATTAACAGAAAATGAAAAAGATACTAAAATTAAAAGGATAAGAAGTGATCATGGAGGAGAATTTGAGAATCACAACTTCACTGAATTGTGTGAGATAAATGGGTACAAACATGAATTCTCCTGCCCTAGAACCCCCCAACAAAATGGTTTAGTAGAACGTAAAAATAGAACCTTACAAGAAGCTGCTAGAACCATGTTAAACGAATATAATCTATCTAATCAATTCTGGGCTGAAGCAATTAGTACAGCATGCTACATTCAAAATAGGATCTTAATTAACAAATTTCAAAATAAAACCCCCTATGAAATTTATTATAATAAAATTCCTAACTTAAACTATTTAAAAGTATTTGGGTGTAAAGTCTTTATTTTAAAAACTAAAGATTACTTAGGAAAATTTACATCAAAAACAACCCCAGGAATATTTTTAGGGTACTCAACCACTATTAGAGCATATAGAGTATATAACAAGAATACTCTAAAAGTAGAAGAAACAACAAATATAAAATTTGATAAAGACACTATAAATGAAACTGAAGATACAGAAAATGCTAATCCAATAAACAGAGAAGATGACGAAACTCAACCTGAACCTATTGAATCTGAAGAACAAATCACTAATTCAAATGACATACGACCAACCAGAACAAGCACAAATCACCCATCTGACCAAATATTGGGTGATCCAACTGTAGGAGTAAGAACTAGGTCATCCTATAGAAACCAGAGTCAAATAGCCTTAATTTAAAAAATTGAACCCAAAACCATAGAAGAGGCCTTACCAGACCCAGATTGGACTATAGCAATGCAAGAAGAACTGGCCCAATTTGAAAGAAATCAGGTATGGAAATTAGTGCCTAAACCCATTGACAAAACCATAATTGACACTAAATGGGTTTTTAGAAACAAATTAAATGATCAAGGTGAAATAGTAAGAAATAAAGCCAGGTTAGTAGCCAAAGGGTTCAATCAAATAGAAGGGCTAGACTATGATGAAACCTATGCTCCTGTAGCAAGACTTGAATCCATTAGGATGTTGTTGGCCTATGCAGCACACAAAGGATTCAAGCTATTTCAAATGGATGTAAAATCTGCATTCTTAAACGGATTTATTAAAGAAGAAGTATACGTAGGTCAACCCCCAGGATTTGAGGACATAGAACATCCAAATTATGTCTTCAAATTAAAAAAGGCCCTGTACAGACTAAAACAAGCACCTAGGGCTTGGTATGAACGACTGTCCAACTATCTAATATCAAAAGAGTTCAACCAAGGTCAAATAGACCCAATCCTTTTTGTAAAAACCTTTGAAAACGACATCTTTATAGCACAAATTTACGTCGACGATATCATTTTTGGATCAACCAACTCAAAATTTTTAAAAGAATTTACCAAACTAATGGAAAATGAATTTGAAATGAGTCTAGTAGGTGAACTCAATTTCTTTTTAGGTTTACAAATTAAGCAAACCAAGGACGGAATTTATATTTATCAAACTAAATATGCTAAGGAATTAATTAGTAAATTTGGAATGGAAAATTCTAAAATCATTAATACACCAATGGCTACTAATGTTAAAATTGACTCAGACTTAGAATGAAAACCAGTAGACTTGAAATACTATCGAAGTGCGATAGGAAGTCTACTGTACATAACTGCAAGTCGACCAGACATCATCTTTGCAGTAGGTATGTGTGCAAGATACCAATCTTGTGCAAGAGAGTCTCACTTAACATTAGTAAAAAGAATCCTTAGGTATGTTAAAGGAACCCTAAACGTAGGACTTTGGTACCCTAGATCTTTCACCCTTGATCTAACCGGCTACTCTGACTCTGACTATGCTGGGTGCAAGCTAGATAGAAAAAGCACAAGTGGCAGTTGTCAATTTTTAGGGCACTGCTTAGTGAGTTGGTCAAGTAGAAAGCAACACTGTGTTGCCTTATCTACCACTGAAGCTGAATATATAGCACTAGGTGAATGCACATCTCAATTACTATAGATGATACATACCCTTAAAGACTATCAACTTGAATATCAAAAAACAAAAATCTCAATCGATAACATAAGTTCAATAAATCTAACAAAAAACCCAATTCATCACTCAAGGATGAAACATATAGAAGTAAAACACCACTTTGTAAGGGATCATGTAGCTAAGGGTGACATTGTACTCAATTATGTTGAGTCAAAATCAAACTTAGCTGACATCTTTACAAAACCCTTACCTGAACTTGAGTTCAGTACACTTAGAAGACAAATAGGAATGTGCTGGGTAGAATAGATACTTTCAATCCAGTCCTTTTGTTTCAGTTTTATAACTTTTAGACAAAACTGATTTTTCAAAATCCCTACTTTACTAGACTTTCAAAAGTTGGATTTAGCCTAGGATTTCCCCTAGAAATCATGTTCCCCCAGGACTCAGCCAGAGCATCTCACAAACACCTAGGTTTACCTTGATTGTGTTTGTAAAACATAGAACGGTGTGAGATGCATAGGGTACAGCCTGGACTCGAGAATGCTTATTTCTGTGCATCAATATGAGTCTGGCCGTTAAATACATGATTAACAGTAATCAAATCAAGTCTTCCAGCCTTAGTCAAATCTAACTGGATCAATTGACTTGACTTGACTAACTAAGTGAATACTGTTGCCCTCTAGGCAGTCAGCAAGTAGCTAAACGGTTAGACAGTTGGTGAAGGAAATAAGAAGTTTAAGCATGTCTGTACTTAAAAGATCTGATCAAAACAAATCTTGACTCATGCTTGGACTTTAGGGCTCTAATACCCTACTAAAACAAAGGGCAAGCTATTTAAAAATAAGGTCATCACTTCTCCTTTGCCTTAACTATTCTTGAAATACATTTCAAAAACATGTCTTAAGCAGTTTTCTCAAAAACTTTCTCCAAATTTAAAACATTCAAGTGTTCTCTAAAACTTTAAAGTTTTTAAGTATTATTTTCTTTAAAACTTTTAAAAAAAATTTTAAGTTAAAAATTTCTTTTAAAGCAGTATTAATTAAAACTTTGAAATTTTTAAGTTAAAAATTTTTCCTTGGAAATTTTCCTTAAAACACCTGAATATTTTTGAAGATGAAAATTTTGTTAGGAAATTTCTGAAGCTGAAAATGTTGTTTGAAAATTTGCTGAAATTGAAAATTTTGTTTGAAAATTTGCTAAAATTGAAAAATTTTGTTTGAAAAATTGCTAAAATTGAAAAAAAAAATTTAAGTTGAAAATCTTGTTTGAAAATTTCTCAAGTTGAAAATTTTGGTTGAAAATTTTTGAAGTTAAAAATTTCTCAATTGATAAAATTTTGAAAACTATTGCTATTTTAAGGTGTTGCCTTTCACTTGCTCCTTGACTAAGTTAAAACGTTTTCTGCTAATTTCTGTCTTGAAAAATTAAGTTTTTTTCAAAACTAGCTTATTTTTGATATATGGCAAAGGGGGAGAGTAGAGAAATTCAAAGAAAGAAATAAAAATAGAAATTCAAATTCAAAGAAAGAGTAGAGAAATTATTTTAAAGGGAGCTTGTATTAAGGGGGAGCTATGTTTATGCTTATCTTGCTATCACGCTTATCTTGTGTCTTGTGCTTATATATAACTGCATATTTTTATACTTAACATTGAATTTCGGTTGCCATTATCAAAAAGGGGGAGATTGTTGGTGCAGGAAGCATCCGACAATCGAACCTTAGTTTTGATAATGGCAAAGGATTCAAAGTTAAGTTAGTGTGTGATCTAACATGTTTGAATGAGTGTTTCAGGAAAGTCCTAGCTGTGGTTAGGCAGGTGAAAAACCCTAAGGGGTGGTAACCTTAGGTCCTAGGGGGCGGTAACCCTAGGTGGAGGAAAACCCTAAGGGGCGGTAACCTTAGGTCCTAGGGGGCGGTAACCCTAGGTGGAGAAAAACCCTAGGGGGTGGTAACCCTAGGCGAAAAGTCGAGTCGGTCTGGAGGACCGGACTGGCATCAGGTAATCTCTCCTGAGGGGAGTAGGTGAGGACGCGTTCCCCGTAGAGGGAACAGTAGGCGTCGGGTCGACCTAGGGTTTCCGGTTGGAAATCCGAAGTTAGACTCGGACAGTCTGAAGACTGTCAGTTATTACCTACTGTGTTTTATCAGATTCTAACACTGTCTTGCAGGGTATTTTGCTCGGACTAACCTTTGTTTGCAGGTGAGGAACCTGCTGGAAGAAGGTGTTCTGGGCGCCCGGGATGGATCCGGGCGCCTGGAGGTCCGGGCGCCCGGGACCAACTTTTATCCCCTGCGCGACTTCGCTACGTGGAGCATCCTGGTTGGTTGGCCACGTCACACTCCAGGCGCCGGGAAAGGATCCAGGCGCCCTGAACCTCATATAAAAGGAGGGTTGAGGTGCAGCTTCAAAGACAACTATTCGACAAGCTTTCCTTCTGCTGTGTGCTGCTCAAGAAACGACTCTAAAGTGCTATTACAGTCGCCGACGACCTAAAGCTTCAGTTATTATTTTGTTGTCGGTATTGTTTCAATTCCAGTTGTACTTATTTCCTTGTACTTATTCACGATCTTATAGTTGTTGCCCACCGGAAGCGATCAAGGATCGCGGGCCTTCGAGTAGGAGTCGCCTTAGGCTCCGAACGAAGTAATTCCCTGTCTCTCTGTGTTTGACTGTCTTTATTCCGCTGCTTATTACTCTATTAGTTTCACGTACGATTTACGGATTTTGAAAAATGAAATAGCCACGAGCGCTATTCATCCCCCCCCTCTAGCGCTTTCGATCCATCATATTCCAGCCGAGTGTGGCTGAGGTATATTTTGTATGTAGTAATGCTTCAGATTGTCACCCGTACAGGGGAGATGCTGCCGAAATTTCTTCGGATATGGACTCCTTTGGGGCGTTACAATTTAGTGGTATCAGAGCCAAGTTGCGAAACCTATTTATGTGTTTCAGATTGTGTGATTTATTTTTCGTGTTCGGTATTTTCGAGTTAATCTGATACCAATTTAGTGGTATCAGAGCCTGGTTCGAGTCAAATGTTGAGATTTGTGTCTTTGAGATTTCGATATTGTTTCGATTTATGATTTTTGGTGTTTTGATTGTTTTGTTTTCCCTTTGTAAGTTGATCTCTCGATGTGACTTTCGAGTTTTGGGACCAGACAACGGCAGGAATCTCCGAGCTATAGGGAAGTAAGGTATACTTTTAGTGATTATTATACCTCTTATATTCACTGTCTTGTTTAGGTTATTGTTAGACAAGTTGAAAGACATAGAAATTAAGGTTATATTGGATGTCTGCATGATCACTAAAACAGACGCAAGGATTTAGTACCGAGTGCACTGGTTTCTTTCTATTACTTGGATTTTGCTTGTATGGATCTAAATATTTGACACAGCTATTTATAAAAGGAAGTAGAGGATAATAGTTTTATTTATGAGGATGATAGAAAGAAATGGTTGTCCAGGATTTGGAGTTGCACATCCTATAGTTTCTATACCTTGGTATTTGTTCGATGATGAAAGTCCAATCAAAATGGCTGTAGAATTTTGTAGAATTTTGTTGCTAATAGTAGCTTGATGAAAATCCTTTTCCTTAGTCATGTGTGCTAATGTTTTTGCTTACTTTATAACGATATACTTAGGAAAATATTAGCTTTTCCTAACCACGTGGTTTAGGTAGTTAGAAACACAACCATTGCATGACAATTTAATTTTCTATTTGTGGGGTCCTCAACTGATGCGAAGCTCATATCCCGCCTCATAACAAATTATGCTCATTCTCCACTGCATGGTTTAGGTCCTCATCTAGTGCGTGGCCTATTTCTCCCAGGAGTCTTTTTGTTTAGTGTTGATCGCCTAGCCCTCAAGTAGGTGCTCAAGCCCTTTTATCGATGTATTCCTTAAGAGTTTAAGTGTTGTTTCAGAAGATAACTTGACCTGCCTCTGGAGATTGATGTCTAATTCATCCTTGAATGAGTTGTTTATTCTCTCAATTGCATCTATGGTTTTTGCCTTCCTCTTAGTTGAATCTTTTCAAGTTCTCTAACAATAAAATTCTCCTTGCTGGAAACCTGTCTCTTAAACATGCTAGCCCATTTCTTCAAACAGTATTTAAGAGCCCTACTTTTGGATGGCCAAGTAGAGGAAGGGGATTTGGTGCTTAAACTGGGGAATAGATCTGAGACAAAGTACCGAGAAATTTTCAGATCTGAATTTTTTTTTTTTTAGCTGCATATGGAGCCTCAATCCATCTTGAAAAGTGGAGGTGAGTGATCTAAAGGACTTGAAGGCAGTTGAAGAAGACTGCCCGGACTCTATAAGCCTGCTTGCACATGCATGCATACCAAGTGAACTTGTTCTCTAAACTTGGAAGGAGTGTTGTAGGTTGGGTTGAGATCTGTGATTCACCTCACATACCGGGTAGAGTTTGTAATATATGAGTATGTTGCTTGGTTGTTATCCTTGGATCAGGATCCCTGAGTTGAGTAGTAAATTTGGGGACCAAATTTTTATTAGAGGGGGAGAATGAAAAGTACAACAACAAATATAATTAAATAATAAGGTTTAATGGATGAAAAACCTTAATGGAATTTTTGGAAATTTTTAGGAATTTTTTGGAATTTAATTGGAGCTCGTATGATGTGTTTTGAGGGGATGCACTAATGGGGCCGATAAAAGCCTGTTAGGAATACCCGGAAGTAGGAGTTGATTAAGGAATCAAGTTAGGGTTTAATTTCACAAAACCTAAGTATTTGTTATAAAATCCTTCAATGTCGAACCCTTCCTTCTCAAAAACCCCTCACGCGGCCAATGCCTCTCGCGTCGATCCTCATCCCTGAGCCTCACCCAGCGACGCCGCCGAGCTCTCCATCTCTCCTCCCACACGAGACTCTTCTCTACCGTTGTTGCCTCCTCCGTGCCACCTCTTGACCCAATCGGCGTCGACCCCTTGCCCTAGCCGTCGCACAAGCAGAGAAATGGAGCCACGACCGCCCCTTCGCGCCGACCGTCTGCAGCTACGGGTCATCGCCGGAGAAGAAGACACTCCACCTCCTCTTCCTCCCGACCCGCACTGTCGGGCCCTCCTCCTTCACTCTCCCTCTCGCGAACAGCAGCCGGCAAGTACTCTTCTTTTGTTGATACTAGTAGGTCTAGTAGGCAAGGTGATGTCGGGTTTTTGAGAGTGTCAAAGATGTTCCTGTTTGTTCCACGCTCTTATCTTGGATTTAGACGACTACGCACGAATTTGGTGTTGCGTTCTTGTGGGGGGGGGGGGGGGTGGGCGTCTAGGCTTTTGTTTCCCAAAATTTGTTGTGGAATTGGCATGATTTTAGCTTGATGTACTTCCGAGTTTCAAATGCTACTCCAATGTCTGGTTGATTATGTTCTACAGTGTAACGCCCGAAATTTCTCAAAACTATTTTAGAAATATTCTATGAATTTTATGGAATTTTAGAATATTTTTATGATATTTTTAGAGTAGCGGAAGTAGCAAAAATAATTAGAAAAGCAAAATAGCTTAAGCGGGGATCGAACCCGGGACCTCTCGGGTCCACTAAACCTTTAGACCGCTTAAGTAACCAGTTGAACCCAGCAGGGCCGTGCTGAAAGAAAGGGGAGTCAGTTATATTTATATTTAAGTTGGGCCGAGTTACCCACTTAATATAAATAGAAAATTTAAGTGGGGTTTGGTTTATTTTTAATTGGTTCGGCAATTTCTCCTCCTCACCCTAACCTCACGCCGCACCTCTCCCTCTTCTTCTTCCTCTCAGCGCCAATCCTAGGGTTCCCTCCCTAGGGCCCCAAGGTCATCTTCCGGTGACAACTCCGGCACGAGGACGCTCTTCTTCGCGAGAGGAACGCATAGACGTGAGAAGATTGTCGAAGGGGTCGTCTCCACCGGAATTCTAGCGAATAGAATTGTAAGGAAATTAGCATACGAGGTAAGAAACCCCTCACCTGCAGTATAAGTAGCTTCCGTTTGAATGCATGCTTTTAGACTAGTTTTACTCGGATTTTTGTCGACACCTAGGGTGTATTTAACCCTCCTCGCAGCTTTAGGGATTAGTCGAGCACCTCTAGATGGGCCGGACGCGTTTTCCCTCTTCAGTTTGAGGTTTTAGACATTGTCGGGTGCCTAGAAGTGGTCTCCCTACTAGAGAGGAGAGTTAGAGCACATCAAATGCTCGATAAAAAGACTGGGACAGCTTTTGATTCAGTGGGCATTTATTCAGCTCAGTTAAATGCCGTATAAACGTATTGATCCAGTTAATTAGCTTTATTACAGCTTTCATGGGACTAGATGTCCAATGGGTGGGCTCCCACAGTCACCTCTAGGTTCAAACAACCTAGCTCTAGGTTCAGATAACCTAGAAACGGCTAAATAAAACAGTACAGCTATTCAGTATTTTATTTTCAGCAGTGGCACTGTACAGGATCAGATATCCATTGGGTTGGACTCCCACAGTTGTCCCTAGGTTCAGATAACCTAGTAAACCCTACTAGATTTGGAACTTGCAATCCCGGGTCTAGCTAGGGATGCGCGCACAGCACGTACAGTTGCCAGGGCCCTCAGCAGCATGAGTATTATTTTAATCTACTTATGTATACAGTTTTCAAAACTCGTAGTCACCTATGTGATCAGGATTTAATTCAGTATCAGCTTAGTTTAGTTCAGTTTCAGTTTCAGTTTAGTTCTTCCTGATTGATGCCATGAGTTAGCTCCATGCTTAGATTTCGATATGCATGCTATGTTTCAGTATTTGTGCTTAGTAACTTTGCTATGTCATGCCTATCTATGTTCAATACGTATTTCAAATAGCATGTTTTCAAAACATAAATTGCATCGTGTGCATGTTTTGTGAGGTAGCTGGTTTCTTACTAAGCTTTAAGCTTACAGGTACTTTTTCCTTATACTGCAGATAAAGGTAAAGGGAAAATAGACTAGCGGAGGCTGGAGGACAACACGATGAAGATGTGTGTGGAAGGAACTTGGAATAAAAGATCTTAGGGATCTAACAAGCTTTATTTATGCATTAGAACTTTCCGCAAAATTAGTTAACTGTTAGAACCTTATTATCCCACACTTAGTACATTTGCATGCCATGAATTAGTGAACCATGCATGATATCATGTTTAAAATGTTAGCTAATACATGTTAAAATGTTTCTAGCTTTTATAGACTTGATGTGTATGAGTTGGGCACGAAATAGTGCTGAAATCAGGGGTTCTGATTCGAAATCAGAAACCAGATCAATCTACAGATCGATCAGAATTGGGTTGTGCCACTGGATCGGTCAGCTGACCAATCCAGTCGCGAACAGAGAGTTAGCGTCTGTTATGGATCGGTCAGCCGACCGAACAGAGAGTACAGAAGCTCACTGATCGGTCAGCCGACCGATCAGTGAGCCACTGGATCGGTCAAGCCGACCGATCAGTGTGCTCCTGGATCGGTCGGTAGACCGATCCAGCCGCATACAGAAGCAATATAGCTTATGGATCGGTCAGCCGACCGATCCAGAGTTTTTCTCCGTGCCAGTATCAAGCTGGATCGATCACTGGATCGATCCGACAGGCCAATCGATCCATGGATCGATTGAAATGCCTGATTACAGCTAGCAGGACATCCGAGAGGCATAGATTATTTTCCCTAGCATGTGTACAACTCCTAGGTACACCTAGAATATTAAGTTCAGATTTTACAGTAATCAGTTTAGCAAAATTTTAATCAATCCAGATTTCCGCAATAGTAATTTAGCACAGCATAATGTAGCGATCGGCCTCACAGCCTAGTCAGTAGAAGGTGGGTCGTTACATGCAGTTTGTATTATTAGTTTGTTTTCATGCATTTGAATTTTTCCTGAGCTGTTGTGGCTGTTTTGCGGAGTTGGGTTCAAATTCTGGAATAGACCCAAGTAGGGTGTGTATTTTGATTCCTACACCATTGTGATAGTATCAAATTTCTAGTGAAATTGGGATATAGTTTATGGATTTCAATACAATGCTGCAATTTGAGGGATCTTAGTGTGTTTCCTTGGTGGTTTTGTGATCTCCGTGAATGCTGGGATAATAGGATTGGATGGTTGATACAGAGGTTGATTCGATGTTAACCTTGGTTTTTTTTATTTCGCTGCAAACTTTGTGATTAAATGGGTTTCTATTTTGGCTTTTTGGTGGTTTGAAATATTGGGTAGTGTAGTAGGAATTCTACAGGATTGAGTAAGGATGAGGAGCTAATTGAGATCTGGAATTTTTGGGATTAAGAACTTGGGCTTGTATTACTTCTAGTTTTTATCCTTTTTGTACTCATTAAATGTCAGACTGATTTGGTGAATGGATTTGGGATATTTTAAGTCGAGTTTGAAGCTACGATGGGTTCCCTGTGTTGCTGGAGTTTGGTGCCTGATTTTGAATTCCGGGTCAGATTTGGAATTTCTGATTTGATTTGTCTATTTGAAGTCGAGATGGCTTAATTAGGGTTTTCTGTTTGAATTGGGTTTAGGTAACAAGTTGAGGTATGAGGGGTTTTGATTGTAATCATATGATTTGTTGCAGGACACTACTACGAGCCAAGTGTTCTAAAGTGGAGACAGCCTAGCACGATCGACAAGTAAAGGCGGGTACTTGTCACGCCCCAGAGGAGTCTCTGTCCGGAGAAATTTCGGCAGCATCTCCCCTGTACGGCGGACAATATGAAACTTTCTACATATCACAAATACATCAGCCACAAGCGGCTGGAATGATAACAAAAAATAAAATAAAAAAAAAACAAACACCATGCAGTTTATAAAGATATTCAGCCACTGGCTGTCACAACCACGCAGTTAATAATAGTAAACAACAACAATAGGACTCTGACTCGAAATCCACCCTACTCCACTACACTCGTAAAGCTCAAATCCAACGAACTCACCTCTTCTGCCGTCCAGGCAGGCACGTAGTAGAATGAAATCCAATATCATATCAAAAATCCATCAAAAGGTATCACTCCAAACAATATCCATAATAAAAATCCAAAGACAATACTAAAACAACGTCTGATATAGAAAAAGGCCAAAATAAAACCAATAACGAACTAGTAGAGAACTAGCTCTACGTGCATATGGGGGCTATCCGGGCAGCCTCAACCTGAAAATATCAACAATGGAGGCGGGGTGAGTCCAACACTCAGCAGGTACAACCGATATACATAATAAAACAAATAACGGACAACACTAATCATGCGTATACTGAATACGAGAAGGAATAAATGCAACTGAAACGAAATCAGGTGTACTAACCGGATCAAGGTACAAAGGTAACAGGTCGTCAGATCAAGAAATAATCTGTATGCATGTCAATCAAATGCATCCATACAAATGCAGCATATAAGTGCAATCACAACAATAAAATGCAATAAATGCATATGGTGACGTGCACTCGGACATCACCGCTCCCGATGGATCGAGTGGACGGAATCTTGTCGAGTACTCCTCCTCCGCCCCAAATCATAAATGGGGAGCTCAATGCTCTCATCTCCTGGTACACAACGACGGGAGGAAAACTACCCATGAGCCGACCAACGGAGCCAAACAGAGTCCACCATCTGCCGGCTACCACTGCTACCCTAAATGCCAACGGAGCCAAACAGAGCGGGACTGACCACGCTGAGTCCTCAGACCAACGGAGCCAAACAGCAGAACCGCCACACTCCAGCCAGATATACAACTAATCCATGGGTGGTGTGTGCAGTACATGTAACTGGCGATGGGCTCAACCATAGTAGAGCCGACAATCGTACAGCATGCAATCATGATGCATGACACTAAAACATGGCATGGTCCATATAAATAAATACAAGTGTGTACCACTGAAAGATGTGTCAAATAAATGGTACACAACCAAATAGGGCATCAAACAAACCCTAAGTCTAGAACATAACATATCATGTGGTTGGGTCACTACTCAAACATATATGATCATATAGATAATATGCAGAGCAGAATAAATAAACAAACAACATGCTATAATCATGTAGTGACCAACCGAAACAAAGAGTAACACAATTATTGTTATTTGTTAAACAATTTATCATGCATATCAAAGACATAAGTCAAAGTACCCGCCTCCGATAAAATGGTCCAATCCAGGAATCAAGATACCCGTCGAGATACGGTCTCGAATCAGAGTCCTGCGTTATTAAACAGATAAGGTATTTAGCTATATAGCTAAATAAAAATCTCCAAACCTATTTAATAATCTTATCCATTCCTTAATTCAACACGTATACCTAGGTTAACATTAGTTATTAACCTATCTATCAATCATCAACAAAATGGTTAAAACCCAAATTCACTCAAACCACATATCACGATTATGTAGAATTAGGGCACCCTAACCAGTCCACAACAAAAATGAGATATAGTACATATACAAAATTACCTCTACAACTTGTCCAAATCTGATTGGAAACGTTGCTTCTGTAGATCAACAGTCGGAGCAAGGATAAATTGCCAATCTCCCAAACAGATAAACCTAAATCACAATTAACACGACAAAAATCAATATCAGACCCAATTCCTCAAGGATCACACCCATAATTCAAACAACTTACCCTAATCTGAAATTTCTCCAGAATGAACGAGATCCAAGTACTGTTTTGGTGAACACAAAACTCTTCCTCTTGATACCGAAGAGGAGAGGGTGTCTCAAAGGTTCGTCCCTCGTTGAATCTGGAAGAAGCCCCATAGGAGAAGCAGTGGCGTTGGCCGTTGGCACAGAGGTGATGGCAACCGGAGCTAGGGTTCACTGGCCGACACTGTGCAGAGGAGCAGCGACGGCAGTAAAGCACTAGGGCACGACTTGGAGCAAAGAGGAAAGGATCGGGATGGGGGGCTCGGTCGGCCCTGTGCTCGGTATCCCCACGGCTAGGGCAACAGGGGGTCGGCGGTGGCTCTCGTCGCCGG
Organism: Zingiber officinale; assembly: GCF_018446385.1. Taxonomy (NCBI): domain Eukaryota; kingdom Viridiplantae; phylum Streptophyta; class Magnoliopsida; order Zingiberales; family Zingiberaceae; genus Zingiber; species Zingiber officinale. The sequence continues at coordinate 55,446,720 of NC_056004.1, read as the reverse complement.
CGACAGAGACCAAGGCAGAGAGGAGGGTCGCCGGCGTCGGCAGAGGAGAGAACCGCCGGGGCCGGCGGTTAGGGCAAGGAGGAGAAGGCGTCGGCGGCGTCGGGTGCGCGGAGAGGATGCGAGGCGCGCTCGGGTTCGGCAAGGGGAAGGAAACGGCGACACTAATAAAGGAAAAATAAATAAATAAAAAGAAAAGGAAATATATATACATTTCCTCTCTTAAATAGGGTAGCCTAAACAGGCCTTTCCCGGACCCTGTTTTTGTCCCCATTAACTTGTCCATACGAGCTCCGAAAAATTTCCAAAAAAATTTCTAAAAATTCCGGAAAATCCCCTTATCATTTTCGGTATTTTACAGTACTTCTTGCTTTGTTTTCTTTTAGTACTTTGACCTTAGTGCATGAATTATTTTGGATTAGGACTGTTTACCTTGACTCCACTCTTACTTTCCTGCGCTTGATACTTCCACGCAATCTTTGAGAAATTTGTTTCCATATCTATACAGTCTCTTGTTGTTGTCCATGATCAATAGCAGATACTAGATACCATGTTTGTATGTTTTGACTGTTGCTTATTTATGTACTAAATTGAGCATGCTGGCTTCATGTAGCAAACCTGTTTCTGCTTATATATATATGATGACTGTTGCATTGTTCGCATCATGTCATTGCATGCATGCCACATCCTCGGCTACTCGAGAGAGTGGTAGCTGGAGTTGATGTCGCTTGTCCTGTCGTGCCGCACTCGGCCACTCGTGTGAGTGGTAGCTGGAGTAGGAGCAGCAGGGACCCCATCACAGATGTAGCTAGTTAGTTACTATGCAACTGTCCCCTCGGCCATTCGTGTGAGTGGTAGCTGGAGTGGTGTACAGTCTGTCACTGACCCCGCCTCTCGACCATACAGGGGTCATGGTGCGGAGAGGTGGACGGGAGTGACCATCCGTGCATACGCTGTTATTATATTTTCTTGGGCTGCTGTTGTTTATATATGCTGTTATTGCTTACTTACTACTATTGTTCACTTATGCTGATATGCTTATTTGTGTTGAGATATATTCTCATTGTAGATGTTTAGTCATCGAAAATTTGTATATACCTTGCTTATTACCTCTGTAGTATGAGCAGTACTATAGCAAATTAGTATCAGTTCTGACCTACTATACCTAGCCTAGGATATGGTTTCAGGTATGAGCATTTATTTTGGTTCTATTGTAGTATCTGCTATTTCTTTTATGAGACTGTATACTCTTGGCTCACTTTCTAGTTATATGTTATGTTCATACACTATCTCTTTCCTTACCCGCTGAGTTCCAATACTCACCACCTCGCAAATTGGTTTTCTTTCGCCAGGTAACAGGTATATGAGTCATGGATGCTTGGAGAGATGCCGGCTGCCAGTCCTGGGTCCTACGTCACACTCGAGGATAGTTTTTGTTTTGGTTTTGTTATCGTTTGAGGTGGTATAATGATTTTGTGTATTCTATTTTTCAACAAGTCGATGTGAATTTTGGGTCAAGTCTGTGATGACAGATATTTTTGTTAGTGTCGTTGTTGGTTTTACGTTCGTATCGTTTTATGTCTTCCGCTGCTGTGTGTTTATGTTCAGCCGTGTAGGCATATTAATAATTGCGTGGTTGTATTTATTTTTGTCCAGCCGGGTAGGCTGAGTATATTAAACTGTGTGTGCTGTTGTTTTTATTTTGTATATATATATTCCAGCCGAGTGTGGCTGAGGTATATTTTGTATGTAGTAATGCTTTATATTGTCACCCATACAGGGGAGATGTTGCCTAAATTTCTTCGGACATAGACTCCTTTGGGGCATGACAAAAATAATTTTTTTAAAAAAATAATTTTGAAAACTAAAAATTTTTTAAATTAAAATAAATTTTGAAAATAATTTTTAAGTTAAAATAATTTTGAAATTAATTTTCAAGTTAAACTAATTTTGAAATTAATTTTTGAGCTAAAATAAATTTGAAATTAATTTTTAAGTTAAAATAAGTTTCAAAATAATTTTTAAGTTAAAATAATTTTGAAATTAATTTTTAAGTTAAAATAATTTTGAAAATAATTTTTAAGTTAAAATAATTTTGAAAGAAATTTTTAAGTAAAAATAATTTTGAAAATAATTTTTATGTTAAAATAATTTTAAAATTAATTTTTACATTAAAATAATTTTGAAAATAATTTTTAATTTAAAATAATTTTTAAGTTAAAATAATTTTGCAAAAAAATTTTAAGTTAAAATAATTTTGAAAATTACTTTTAAGTTAAAATAATTTTGAAATTAATTTTTAAGTTAAAATAATTTTGAAAATAATTTTTAAGTTAAAATAATTTTGAAATTAATTTTTAATTTAAAATAATTTTGAAATTAATTTTTAAGTTAAAATAATTTTTTGAATATAATTTTGAAGTTAAACTAATTTTGAAATAAGTTTTTAAGTTAAAATAATTTTTAAAATAAATTTTAAGTTAAAACAATTTTGAAAATAATTTTTAAGTTAAAATAATTTTGAAAATAATTTCTGAAATTAATTTTTAAGATAAACTAATTTTTCAAATAATTTTTAAATTAAAATAATTTCAAAAGTAGTTTTAAATTTAATTTTTAAGTTAAAATAATTTTGGAAATAATTTTTAAGTTAAAATAATTTTGAAAATAGTTTTAAAGTTAAAATAATATTTTTTAAAAATGATTTCATAATAATTTATTTTAATTTAATATGATTTGATTTGATTTTAATTAATTAAAATTTTGATTTAGTTAATTAAATTCAATTTAATTTTGGTCCTTAGTCATCTAACCCGATCTAAGTTTTCAATCAGGGAATCTTATAATTTTTGTAAGATGAGTCAAGTTCAATTTCAGGATTTGGTTTAACATTACGTTAGATTCAAGTTTAGCTTTGGGCTCAACGAACAGACATTCTTTGGATAAACTTTTGTCCTATGGTGAGTCACCTGGACATCATTAGAGTAACATGCCTTCGAGGTTTTCCAAATAGTTCTATCCATTGAACTTAATACAAAACCTTGGTCTAACTGGTTAGGATCTGTAAGGGGTAGCTTCAGTTAGTTACACTCAGCCAAATGCATCAAGTCGAAGTCATATCTTCCTAGACATGCATAGACTGAGCTTCCCTAACATACTATCATCCAAAACTTTACCAGTACCATAGGTCAAGTTAAACTTAGTCCCTTTTTAAGCTAATCCTAATTACCATGCCGGGTAGGTTATTTTTGGAGGTTCCCACTAATTTGGAGCCTCCCCCTGAATTATTGATCTGGATTAAATTTTAGTTCTGGGTTTATGTCAATTACTTTTATAATTGTAATGGACTTGTTGATAGTTTGGATTTGATTCGGTTCTATAGTTATTCATATTATTTGATTTCAGTTTAGTTGATTTAGTTTTATAGTTAGAATTCTGAATTGGGTTTTTGGATTTTACATAATATATTTTATTTTTAGGTATATAGTATTGATTAATTCCTACTTGCATGGTTAGACACGCTTTCGAAACCCAAGCTTTGGGTTGTTTTTTATATTGAGATACAAGTGAAATAAATGATTTATTTGTTGAGCTAGACTTGTATCCAAGTCCAGATTTGTTGTATACTCCTTTTTAATTATTCAATATTATGTCCAAATTTTTAGATCTAGTTATGAACTTTTCTAATAACCCTTTAAGTTTATTAATTTTAATTTTTAGTGTTGAATTTTTCTCCTCATGTTTTACGACTTGATTTGGATTTGATTTTTCAATGTGTTCCTTGAGTTGTTGGTTTTCCTCAAGGAGCAATTTATTTTGATTTTTGTGTTCAGTTAATCTTTTATCTAAGCATGAAATAACTTTAAAAAACTTTTTGCTTAAATTAAAAATTACCTCATTGGAACCTTCGGAAACGAGTATGGACTCGTGGCTTGATTCGGGTTCAGACCCGTCTTCTGATTTATCCTCTAATTCTGATTCGCGGGCCATCATCGCGAGGTAGCTTTGGTGCTTTTGCTCTTCGGCTTCCGATTCCTCTGAAGACGATTCATCCCACATTGCTTTGAGTGCCTTCTTTTTGGTTGTCTTGGTTTTGTCGTTCTTTAGCTTTGGGCACTCATTCTTGTAGTGACCCTTCTTGTTGCATCCGAAGCAGATCACATTCTTTGCTTCGGTAGTGGAGTTGATCTTCTGCAGGTCTTTTCTGCTGAAGTTCTTCTTTCTCCTGGTGAACATTTTTCTTACCAAGTTCACCAAGTGTTCTTCATCTTCTGATTCTTGGTCTGACTCACCTTCAGATTCAAGAATGGTTCTTGACTTTTTCTTGGAGGAACCTACAAAAAGAGCAACACCTTTCTTGATTCTGGCATTAGTTTGCTCATGTAGCTCAAGTTCACAAAATAATTCATCTAATTTTAACTTTGAAAGATTCTTCGAAATCTTGTAGGCATCCACGATGGATGCCCACAATGCATTTCGAGGAATGCGTTTAGGGCGTACCTTATTAAATCGTGGTTCTGCATTTGGTGGCCGATGGTTTGAAGCCCGTTGAGGATGTCTTTAATCCTCGCATGGAGTTGACTCACGGATTCTCCTTCCTACATCTTAATATTAAACAATTTATTTAAATACAAATCTCGTTTGGTTACATTTGCGTCGCTAGTTCCTTCGTGTAGTTCGACCAGCTTGCCCCACAATTCCTTCGCATTTTCGTATGGGTCCACTCGGTTCAAATCCTCCTTTGTTAGCCCGCATTGTAGTGTGTTGAGCACCTTAAAGTCGATCTGGGCTTTCTTCTTCATTTCTGATTCCAATGTTCTGGGTCCATTGGGTTTCCGGAGTTGTCGACTGGCACCTTATAGCCTTTGGTGACGCTGAACCATTGGTCGAAGTCGGGCTTCAAGTAGACTTCCATTCTCTTCTTTCAGTATGGGAAGTCGTCACCACTAAATAGGGGAGGTCAGACGGTGCTGTAACCCTCGGTCTAGGCCATGAATCTTGCACACAAAGAGAGAAAAGATAGAGGGGCCCAAGACTTGGTCTTGGATTAGTAGTGTGGGAGAAAGAAAAAATATTACGACTGAAATGATGTTGCACTAGTTTAGTCTAATTTCCTACGAAGAAAATATTTTCAAAAAGGTAATAATACCAGTTTGAATTATATCGAAAAAACTTAAAGCTAAAAAAGAAACAAAAACTTTCACCCCCTTGCCTGATTGGTGGTTGCACCAAATCAAAGAGGTACTTGCTCTAATACCACTTGTTGGATCGTGGAGTTCGCTAGAGGGGGGGTTGTAACACCCCACCCTCCTCACTACTAGACTGTGAGGGCGGAGTGCTACTGGACTACTAACTTTATTTAACTATCCTTGTTCACATGTTGATAGTAATTCCTAAACTCTCAGAGAACTCAAAACATACAATTAACGAGCAGCGGAAGACTAAATGACTCATCTAATACATTCTTAATAGATGGCACTCTTAATAAATTCTTGTGCTAAATCCCAAGGCTTCTATAGTCCAGGCATCACACATTCATCCGCACCTCCTTGTCGCCTTCCTTTGCTATAACTTTTCCTTTCCTTTATCTGCAGTAAGAGGAAATGCAACTATAAGCAAAATTGCTTAGTAAGCGCTATCTAACTCACAAAACTCGAATATGCATGTGAATAAAATAAATCTAAAACTGAATGCTTTAAAGAAAATACTACACATGTTCATCTAATAGCAAAAGAAACAAGATATGCTGAAATGCTAAATATGTAAAACATATTTCACTTGTTCAAAACTTATACTTTTATACTTCAGAATAATAAGTTTAACTGAACTGATATATAAGCTGAGCTAAACTGATGTTAGGCTAATGCTGAATCTAAACTGTATTCACGTAACTAATTTGTGAAATTTTGAAAACTATTTTCATAATAGATAAAAATAATAATCAAGCTGCTGATGGGCCCGGCAACTGTACTTGCTATGCGCGCATCCCTAACTAGACCCGAGGTAGCTAGTCCCGAATCTAGTAGGGTTTACTAGGTTATCTAAACCTAGGGACGAATATGGGAGCCCAACCCAAGGACAACTAAGAGTTCAGCACAGTGCCACTGATAAAAGTAAAATACTTATTTATAAGCTGATTTATCTTAATTACTTCTTATTTAAATGCCTTGGCATTTTAACGAGCACCTTGTGTGCCAAAATCCCTAAAGTCTTGACTTTGGGATCTACTTAAGGTCTTGGCCTTTTTCTTTCTTTTCTTTATCTTTCTTATACTTGTTAATACCTCTAATAAAAGAATGCTTCTTTAAAAACTGAAATGTTTAAACAAATTCTAACTTTGAAATGCATAAACAAAAATCTGCACACTATGTTAATCAAAATTCTGCATTCTATACTAATCAAGATTCTGCATTCTATGCTACACTATTTCTGCATACTATGCAAACATAAATTTTGCACTATAATACTTAACCAAACTGCACTATAATCTTTTTTTTTTAAAACTACACTATAAGTTCCACCAAAAATCTGCACTACAAGTTCCACCAAAAATCTGCATTATAAATTCCACCAAAAATCTGCACTACAAGTTCCACCAAAAATCTGCACTATAAATTCCACCAAAAATCTGCATTATAGGCTTAATTAAAATATGCACTATAAGCTTACATAAAAATCTGCATTATAAGCTTAATTAAAATCTGCACTATAAGCTTAATTAAAAGTATGTACTATAAACTCTAAAGAAATCCGCTCTAAAGAAATCTGCATTTTAAGCTCTTAAGAAATCTGCAACACAAGGAGATCTAAACTACATTAAAACTTCCAAATTGATCTCAATTATTTCAGTTTCCCCACTCATCTAGTATCAACAACTGCTTTCTAAACTTTCTGTTTCATCATCAACATGATCCATTTATAACTAGAAGAATATTTATTCCAATTTATTAGTATGAATAAATACTAAGATCTCTTATTCCAACTGTTGGAAGAAAATTGTTAACTTCTCTTGAATACCTCAGTTATCCAAATCATACATATATTTTGAACCGTTCAAAAAGTAATAGCGATAACTTCAATACTTACACTCCTAAAAACTTCTGTAACCTTAATGTTATGAATAACTCTTTCCTTAATGCTATAATTCAAAATCTGCTATGCTGACAATCAAAAATCTACAAATCTAATTAAGCTACTAGAGATCTAATTGGATCTTCCAATGCTAAACCATCAAATCAAACTCGAAACTACTCTTACCGCAGGTGAGTAGCAACTTACCTTGCTTCTTGGACTCACAACTTAACAAGAAGGGCTTCTAGGACCTTGGCCGGTCGCCGAAGACGATGCCCTAACTCCCTTTTGTTTTCTGCCCGAGCTCTGCCGTCACACGCAGAAGAGAAGGAGAGAATGGTTTAGGTCACGGGAAAACAGAGCATCAACTTATTCCTTTTTATAACTTAATATTTCTGTTAACTCCTTAAATAAATTTTTCTATCTTTTCTAAACAGATCCGTCCGCTTGGATTCTTGGTCCGCCAGATTCGCTGAAACCTCTGACCGGGTCAGAGGTCGCGGGTTTGATTCCTCAGCCGCCCCTTTTATTCCTATTTATTTTCTGTTTCCTATTAACTATTACTAAAATAAATTTCATTCCCCTTTTTAATCGGCAACGCTCGCTGGGACACTTGGTCAGCCACACTTTGCTAAATCTTGACCGGGTCAAAGGTCGCGGGTTCGATTCCTCAGCCGCCCCTTTTTATTTCAATTTATTTCCTATTCCTCAACTACTGCTTAAATAGATTTTTGCTCCTTCTTTAATCAGTAACGACCGCTAGTACACTTGGTCAATCGGATTCGTTTAAGAGTTGGCTCTGTCGGAGGTCTCCGGTTCAAATCTTGGCTTGGACATTATTTTTGTCGAAACTTCTTTCATTTAGTAAAAATACCAAATGACCTCCAAAAATTACATAAAAATACTCTAAAAATTTCTAAAAATCTCTAGAATTTTTCTAAAGCATTTCTAAATATTTTTAAATGCTATTAGGACTTGGAATGAGGAAATTTGGGTTGTTACAGGGGTGAATAGTGATCGTTAAAAAATTTGTTATTAAATCGAGTATGCAGTAGGAAAATAAAAGGCACAATGCTAACACAAACTAATTTTACTTAGTTCAGAGCCTTCATCGACTCCTACTCCAAGGCTCACACTCGTCGAGTGCTTTCGTTGGGCAATCACTAATAATTCATAAGATATTACAAACTTAAGTACAAGAATAATTAAAACAATACCAACAATACATTAAAAGAAGTTGAATTGTAGGTTGTCGAAGGAGCCTCACAACGTCGCAGGAGCAGAGCGCAACAGAGTAGTCGTAGAAGAAGTTGTTGTTCGTAGCTCTGGAGGAAGGCTCCTTTTATAGGAGTCTCCAGACGCTTGGACCTTGACATTGGCCCAACCAATTAGCCGCTCCACGTGGTGGCAAGATAAGTTTTTGCACTCCAGATGCCCGGATCCCTTCCGGGCGCTCGAACCAGCTCCGGACGCCAGGACGAGCTCCGTCCGGGCACCCAGACCACCATTTTCTAGCACATCAATTTCCTGCAAGAAAATGTTAGCCCAAGGAAAATATAAATTATACTACCCTGCAAAATAAAGTGTTAGCACAATTATAGTAAAAAAAGGTAGTAATTAGATTCTGTCTCACTGAGACTAGAATTTAGTCACGATCTCAACTTAGATTCCTGAAATAGTTCTAGGTTGGATCGACACCTACTATTCCCTCGAACGGGGAATTGCATCCTCACCAAGTCACTCCCCTCTAGTGACTTACCTTAACTTACCTGCCAGACATCCGGTCAGCCTATCGACCTATCTGGACTTTGTGCCAGCTATCCGGTTAGCCCGTCGACCTAGCTGAGCTTCGTACCAGCTATCTGGTCAATCCGTCGACCTAGCTGGGTTTCGTGCCAAATATCCGATCTACCTGTCGACCTATCTGGACTTCGTACCAGCTATGTGGTTGGCCAGTTGACCTAGCTGGATTTCTTCTGCACATTCAATCAAAGTATTAGATCACAACAAACCTAACTTAACCTTCTTTGTCATTCATCAAAATCTAAATTAGATCGTTAGTGCTAACCGCACCAACAATGGAAAGATCTGGTAAGTGAAGCCAGGCACGTGGAGATCCAGGTGGGTCAAGGCTGACCGGACACCTAGTGTTGGGAAGCCCAAGTAGGTCATAAGATTGACCAGATACTTAGCACTAGGAAATCCATATGGGTCAAGGGTGATCGTACATCTGGTGGAAGTCCAAGTGGGTCATGGAGGACTGAACACTTGGCACGAGACGATAAGTCCAAGTGGGTCAAGGTTGATCAGACACTTGGCATGAGGAGAAAATTTTAAGTGGGTTAAAGTATTGACCGAACACTTGGTGAAGAAGTCCCAACAAGTCAAGGTTGACCGGATGCTAGGCACGAGGAGTCCCAACAGGTCACAGTTGATTGGATATTGGGTTTGGGAGCCCTAGACTTGACTCAGGCAAGCTAGGGTTGGTCAATTTGATCAAGTGATCAAATTAGACCAAGCTCAATCGATCAACTGATTAATTGGGCATAGTGCAGTGATAAATGGCAGCCCAATCGATCAGCTGATCGATTGGGAGCTTATATCATGCACACAATAGCTTCCCTAATCCCCAATCGATCAGCCGAGTCACTCCCCAATCGATTGGTTAATCGATTGGGGTTAATTTTCTTACACAGACGTGAGAGCACAAAAGAAGGTTGAATCGATCAGGTGATCGATTCAGCCTCCCCAATTGATCAGTCGATTGATTGGGTTGTGATCGTTGCCCAGGTTAAAGCCATTAACGAGCGATTTCTTTAGCAGTTCTTTGTGAGCTTTATCCTGAACCACACGCAACTTTCTCCACCGATCTCACCAACAGACACCAGATCTTTGAGGCTTAGAGAGGAGTGTTGGTACATTTTCAAGCAAGTCAAGAGGTGTATTCAAGAAAGAAGAAGAAGCTAAGGTTTTGGCTTCATGTTGTAAATCTTGTAATATTTTAACTTGTATTTGGTTCCCTTTTTCTTCTTGTTGTATTGTGAGCATTGTACAAGGCTTCTCCACCTTCGATAGTTACCGAGAATGAGTGTTTTCATAGTGGATGAGTGAGTGAGGGTCAGATCCTTGGATTAGTCATCTCTTCTTTAGGTGGATACCAAGTAAATCCTCGTGTTAGCTTTGTGAGTCTTGTTTCAAGTCTTTCCGCTGCATATCAACAATAATGAAGCAAGCAAATGAAGCGCGATGAGCTATTCATCCCCCTCCCCCCTCCCCTCTAGCTACAAATTGACCCTAACACATGTATCTTTTGACATATTTTCAATCTAAAGCACGGTGAGGCTCTCACTTGTTGGTTCTTCATTAAACACTAACTTATCAAGGCATTCTCTTGTAGCATTCAAAGACTTATCAACCTCCATCCCAAGGTTGTGGCGTCTTTCATCTTCCTATACCAAGGTTCATGCTTTTCTAAGCATTGAGTCGAGGTTCTTTTCATCAATCTTATCAATTTAGATCTTTCTTTCTTTCTTCTTCAATTCGTTGTGGGTTCTTGAGATATCTTTCTCATTGAGATAGCTTTGGTTTTTTCTAAATCGATTTGGTTATCCTTTTTCTTTTGTGCTTGAATCTTTATCTATTTTGTCCAACATTGTCTAGTTATTGTTATCGCCTCAATCTTAGTGAGTTTTAGTCATCTTGTTGCTATAAAAAAAAATCGACAAAAAAAAAGGTCAAAATTTAAAAAAAAAAATATTTTTGGCAAAAAAATGTCGAAATTAAAAAATATATATATTTTTGGCAAAAAATAGAGGTCGAAATTTAAAAAAAAATATATTTTTCAGCAAAAAGGATGAAAAAAAAAAAGAGGAAATAAGACAAAAAAAAGATGGGTGTAGAGAATTGTTATTTCTATACTTGTATTTTCCAATTCCGCATTTTCTTTAAAAGTTTTACCTAGTATTCTTACAATTTCTAATTCCGCATTTCCTTTAAAAGTTTTGCCTAGTATTCTTGGCAGTTTCCAATTCCGCATTTCCTTTAAGATCTTGCCTAGAATACTTACATTTTTTAATTCCGTATTTCCTTTAAAGTCTTGCCTAGTATACTCCAAAATTCCTTTTAAAGTTTCACCTAGTATATTTGCATTTATTTCAATTCTGCATTTCCTTTTAAGTTTTTGCCAAGATTTAATTCTGGCAACTTTCCTTTCAGCCTTTAATCTAAGTTTTCAATTCTGTAATTTGCATTCTTCTATCAATCCCTATCTTTTATCCTAATACCCTTGGGATTTTCAATTAGTCAACGAACGCTTATAGGAAATTGACACAACTCTAAGTTCTTTAAAGAGCTAACATTAGTGAGTAGAGTGATTGAGTGATAACAGATTGCATTAATGGTGGCAAGTGGAGAGGAAGCAAGACCTAGAGAAACACTTGAACAACGTGCTTTGAGACAACACTTGGAACGCATGGAGATTAGATTCAATAAAATCCTCGGCAGATTAGAGAGATAAGATGCTGTAATTTCTGGATTGCAAAATAGCCAAGCTGGTAGAGTTCCTACACCAAATTCAAGGTGATATAATTGTTGGGATGTATACTATAAGCCTAGCTTTTGTATGAACATCTGTTTTTGAGATATTTTGAAATGAGAATCACTTTAGTCAAATGATTACATTTTATATTTATATATATGTCAATACAGTTTTCTATTTAATTTAGATTGTAGATAACATGGTGTCTAGTGCCACACAGAAGATCATGTTATCGGGTCCTTATAAATTATAAATAGTAGCTCACAACCAAGATGGATTGGAACAAACCATTGGAATGGTTGTAATGTAATTTGGTATTAGTCTGTCTTGACTATAAAATTACACTAGTACACTATGTGTGTATTGAGCAGGACCATTTGAGATTGTTCGATTTATACTGACTATATAAAAGAACAGAACCTCTGTGATTATGGATGTGCATCCTCCTAATCTCTATATAATAACAAGAACGTATGCTTAGTATTTATTTCTTTAACTTATCAATGAGTGAGATTTATTCGTTAAATCAATAGGTCAGATGAGTTGGGAGATATTATTATTTATATGGTGTGTTGTTGATTATAGAAGGAATATGTGTCCTAATTATTTAGGCTGATGATGTCTGTTAGTTAGAGCCCTAGAGCCAATCATTTGATGATTGTATGGACTCATGTATATCATATTCTTGTATATTAATAAAGGCATTTGTTTGGTTATTATACTTAATTGTATTAGTATCAAATAAACTAAGTATAATAGCGTCCTTGAGTAGAAGGTTCATACCTATATCAATCGATTAGTTGAATCGATAGTGAGATGATATAGGGAACACTACTCTAAATCATTCCTAGTCGAGTATTAACATTCAGGGACAATGTTAATGCAATAAGACTAGCATGTAGGTCAGCTCGATGACTTGATCTCACAAGTCATGGATATAGAGATATCAAGCTGACACATGAGTATGCATTAGAGAATGTATACTGAATGACCCGCCATGAGAAAGTATCATGGATCGTTATATGAGTGTCATATACTTTCTCATGTGGCTATTAGTATGACTATTAGTCCTTAGACCTGAAGTCACCATGGATCCCTACATAAGGAGTTATGTACTTTGGTTTCGTCAAACGTCACCCCTAACTGGGTGGACTATAAAGGCGATTACTGGGTATATAACGAATTATGTAGAGGGATGTGAGTGATGTAGATGGGATCTATCCCTCCCATATGACGGGAGCGACATCGGTATTCTTGATAGAGTGAGACCACTAAGTGCATGGCCATGCCCAAATGAGTCAACATTAGATGTTGAGCTCATTTGATCGAGTGAGTCTACTTGGAGTTCAAGATTTAGATTGATTAGAGGATGACACGGTCTATGCCTCACATTGATCAATCTAGATGTCTAGGATAGAAGGACACTTGTCATTATTTTGTGAGTAGTCACAAGGTGATGTCGGATCTCGACATTCTTGTAACTTGGGTAGTAATGATGTGTTGCTAGATACCGCTCATTACTTATGCTCCTAAATGGGTTTAGGGCATTGCCAACGTTACAAGAACCTATAGGGTCACACACTTAGGACAATTAGGTGGAGATTAGGTTCATTTGATGAACCAAGAGGATTAGATTCATTTGATGAATCAAATTGGATTAAGAGTAATCCTAATTGGGCTAACTTGAGTTCGACTCAAGTTGATTCATGTGTTAAATGAGTCTAATTTAGATTTTGACTCATTGAATCAATTCAATTTAATGAATTAGATTCATTATATTAAGTTGGCTCAAATCAAATGGTTGGATTAGATCCACCATGGTAGAGATTGAGTCAAGTTTGACTTGACTTGAGAAGGAAGACCAATGGTCAATTTTGACTTGACCTTTTGCCACCTCATTGGTGAGTTGGCATTAGGTGGACCAATAATGATGTTCCACATCATCATGGGTGCCACCTCATGGAAGTTACAAAGCCACTCTCTTAATGGTTTCATATTAATTGCAATTAATGCAATTAATTGGTAATGGTTTCATATTAATTGCAATTAATGCAATTAATTGGTAATGGTTTCATATTAATTGCAATTAATGCAATTAATTGGTGAGATTTTGAAAGTGGCCGGCCACTTGGTTTTTGGGTGAGAATTTGATTTTTCATTCAAGGGGTGTAACTTCATCTTCTTCCTCCTTCCTCTCTAGCTCTCCCTCTCCCTCTCCTCCTTACTTGGCCGAACCTTACCAAGGTGCTAGCACACCTTTGTGTGAGGTTTTCTCCACCTAAGTTGTCCGTGTGAATACTTCTAGAGGACCGGCGCTTGACGGTCTTGAGATCCGGCAACACCTTGGAAGAGCGGGATTCGCGTAGGGCGCGCATCAAGGGTAAACACTTTTTCCTCGTAGATCTAAGTAGTAGATCAGTTTTTGAACTCGTACAAGAAATAGTTTTTCGAATTTTTGTATACGAATCTTTGCACGGATCTACGGCTTTGGGTCCTTCGGGGTTTCTGCGACGCGAAAAAACGGTTTTCGCGGCTCGAAGAACCCAACAATGGTATCAGAGCCACGTGCAAAGACTTGTACGAGTTAGTTTTTGGTTTTTGGAAAACAAAAAGCTTCTGTGATTTTCTGTAAAAATTCAATTTTTATGTTTTTATGGGTAATTTTTCCTTATAGGCGAAGCACAAGTGTCTCGGCACTTGTAGGCTTCGGCTATCGGGAAGAATTTTCCCAAACGGCTTCGTTTCAACCCAAAATCTTTTGGGACAGCGGACTCGGGTGCCTTTAGATCCCAACGGAGCAACTCACGATGGTTAGATCGTGGGTAGGGGCGCTGCCCCTAACCCCGCAAGGGGATTTGCTCCGCGATCGCACCCGAAATCGCTAAAAACGAACCCGTCGGGAAGATTTTTCCGAAACGGTAATGTCTCGGCCCAAATCGTTTTGGGACAGCGGGTTTAGGCGCTGTTGGATCGCAATGGGACCCTCGCGATGGTTAGATCGTGGGTAGGGGCACTGCCCCTGGGCCCCGCAAGGGGATCCGTTCCGCGATTGCGCCCGAAACCGCTAACCGGGACCGCCGGGAAATTTTACTTGTAAAATTGTAAAAAAAAAAAAAAAAAAAATATTTTTAAAATTACAGAAAATAAGAAAATATATAATTTTGAATTATATATTAATTTTGTGATAGTCATGGCCCAAAACCCAATATGATTGGTTGTGTTGTAATTCATAATACGGCCTGCGTGCCGTGATGTGTTTTCGCGTGTTGTATTTATTTTATTATTCGCGACCTGCGCGTCGTGCCTCGTCTTTTATTCTTGTTGTAAATTAGATTTAGACTCGAATGTAACTCGAGTTTCAAATTGTAATGTACAAATTGGAGCGGTGGAGGGTCCACACGAGACGGAGTTCCGAGACGGGCACGAGCAACACAAGGTGGTCAAAGGGAGGAGCTTGGAGAAGCTGTTGACCCTAGGTTGACCATTCGATCTTCTCATTGGCTTGAGAAGATCGTAGTAGGGCCATGACTAAATCACAAATAGATTAATTAATTAATTATTATGTATCTGATGCATGTTTAATAATTAATTAATTAATTAGTGCCTTAACGATTAGATTAGATCTAAGTCGTGCACATGATGCACCCTTGCGATTAGATTAGATCTAAGTCGTGCACAAGATGCATCCTTCTCGATTAGATTAGATCTAGATCAAACCAACTCTAAATGCCTAACCGTGCCGTGATACCTATCACTACCTCGATCACATGTATTGTTGAATCTGCCAAAGCAGAGCAATACATATTATCTTGGTAGGGTACGGAGGGACAATCTTGGTCCCGCCTATCAACGCATGGGTGAATACAAACTCAATTAGATTGAGTATTCCTAGTTACTCGGTTGGATCGAGTCAACTATAGGCATTATTCCAACGGTTGGAAAAGAATAGGTCAAAATCACATCTATATTAACTCTCGGGCGTATTAGCCAAAGCTAACTCGAGTTTTAATATAAATGCGGATATTGATTCTATATACAAGAGTTGCATAGAGATGTAATTGGTAATCGTTACCTACCGATCATACTAAGCCTTGGGCGTATTAGCCAAAGCTAACTCAAGGGTTAGTATGATGTGGATCTTGTCCCACAAGAATTATAGAATTCAGTGGGAGCATCGTTTAATTAAAGGCCTAATTAAATGATTTTAAAGAATATGATATTTATTTCTGCAAATTTTCTGTTGTAGATAACCATGACGTCGAACACGAATTCCTTCTCCCTGCGATCTGTCCTTGAGAAGGACAAGCTCAACGGAGCGAATTTCCTGGACTGGTACAGGAACTTGAGAATAGTTCTCACCCAGGAGCGTAAGCTGTATGTTCTGGAGCAGCCCATTCCGGAGGCTCCTCCTGCCAATGCCCCGCGAGCCGACAAAGATGCTTATAAGAAGCATCAAGACGACGCATTAGATGTGTCCTGTCTAATGCTCGCGACCATGAACTCAGAGCTTCAGAAGCAACATGAGTTGATGGGCGCTTACGATATGGTTGAGCATCTTCGCCAACTATATCAGGGACAAGTGAGGCATGAGAGATTTGAGATCTCGAAGGCACTGTTTCAGTGCAAGATGTCAGACGGGGCTCCTGTAGGTCCTTATGTACTCAAGATGATTGGGTACATAGAGAACCTACAAAGACTGGGGTTCCCACTTGGCCAAGAGCTGGCCACTAACTTGATCTTGCAGTCCTTGCCGGATAACTATAGTCAATTCGTTCTGAACTATAACATGAACGAGATTGACAAGCCACTGCCCGAGCTACTTAGTATGTTACGAACTGCTGAGATTAACCTTAAGAAGGTTAAGCCCATTCTGATGGTTCAGAAGCACAAGGGCAAGGGCAAGCCCAAAGGTAAGGGAAAGTCCCAAACCAAGGGCAAAGGCAAGGCACTGAAGCCTGTAGGAGGGGTAACCAAGAATGCTACCTGCTTCCACTGCGGTCAGACCGGGCACTGGAAGAGGAACTGCAAGGTATACTTGGAGGATCTAAAGAAGAAGCGAAGTGAGACTTCCACTTCAGGTATATATGTTATAGAAGTCAATCTATCTATTTCTACATCTTGGGTATTAGATACTGGATGTGCTTCTCACATTTGTATTGATGTGCAGGCGCTGAGAAATAGCAGGGCATTGACAAAGGGCGAGGTGGACCTACGAGAAGGCAATGGAGCACGGGTTGCTGCTGTTGCTGTAGGGATTTACTTTCTATCTCTGCCCTCTGGGCTTGTACTAGAGTTAGTCGATTGTTGTTATGTGTCTGCTCTTACTAAGAACATAGTTTCAGTTTCTTGTTTAGACAAGAAAGGATACTCTTTTATAATAAAAGACAAATATTGTTCTGTTTATTTAAAAGATATGTTCTATTGTAGTGCACCTCTGATAAACGGACTCTATATTCTAGACCTTGAGAGCTCTATCTATAACGTTAGTACCAAGAGGTTCAAATCGAACGATATGAACCACACCTATCTCTGGCACTGTCGCTTAGGTCATATAAATGACAAGCGCTTATCCCAGCTCCATAAGGATGGTTTGCTGCACTCATTTGATTTAGAATCATATGAGATATGCGAGTCATGCCTACGAGGCAAGATGACCAAGACGCCCTTTAGTGGGCATAGAGAGAGAGCAACTGATTTGTTAGGACTCATACATAGTGATGTATGTGGCCCTTTCAATGTTGCTGCTAGACACGGTTATAGGTACTTCATCACATTTACTGATGATTTCAGTAGATACGGTTATGTGTACTTGATGACACATAAGTCGGAATCCTTTGAAAAGTTCAAAGAATTCAAGAATGAAGTACAGAACCAGCTTGGCAAGAGTATTAAGATACTTCGATCCGATCGAGGTGGAGAATACTTAAGCCATGAGTTTCGTGACTATTTAGCTGAGTGTGGGATTCTATCCCAACTCACTCCTCCTGGAACACCACAGTGGAATGGTGTGTCCGAAAGGAGGAATCGTACCCTATTAGATATGGTACGATCTATGATGAGTCACACAGATCTTCCGACATATCTATGGGGATATGCTCTAGACACGGCAGCTTTCATTCTCAACCGAGTTCCATCCAAGGCCGTGATAAAGACACCATATAGGATATGGACTGGGAGAGATGCCCAGGTGTCTTTCATGAGGATTTGGGGTTGTGAGGCTTACGTACGACGTCAAGTCTCAGACAAATTAGGACCTAAATCTGTTTCTAGAAACACTAGTGGGAGTATTAGATTCATTTGATAAACCAAGAGGATTAGATTCATTTGATGAATCAAATTGGATTAAGAGTAATCCTAATTGGGCTAACTTGAGTTCGACTCAAGTTGATTCATGTGTTAAATGAGTCTAATTTAGATTTTGACTCATTGAATCAATTCAATTTAATGAATTAGATTCATTATATTAAGTTGGCTCAAATCAAATGGTTGGATTAGATCCACCATGGTAGAGATTGAGTCAAGTTTGACTTGACTTGAGAAGGAAGACCAATGGTCAATTTTGACTTGACCTTTTGCCACCTCATTGGTGAGTTGGCATTAGGTGGACCAATAATGATGTTCCACATCATCATGGGTGCCACCTCATGGAAGTTACAAAGCCACTCTCTTAATAGTTTCATATTAATTGCAATTAATGCAATTAATTGGTAATGGTTTCATATTAATTGCAATTAATGCAATTAATTGGTGAGATTTTGAAAGTGGCCGGCCACTTGGTTTTTGGGTGAGAATTTGATTTTTCATTCAAGGGGTGTAACTTCATCTTCTTCCTCCTTCCTCTCTAGCTCTCCCTCTCCCTCTCCTCCTTACTTGGCCGAACCTTACCAAGGTGCTAGAACACCTTTGTGTGAGGTTTTCTCCACCTAAGTTATCCGTGTGGATACTTCTAGAGGACCGGCGCTTGACGGTCTTGAGATCCGGCAACACCTTGGAAGAGCGGGATTCGCGTAGGGCGCGCATCAAGGGTAAACACTTTTTCCTCGTAGATCTAAGTAGTAGATCAGTTTTTGAACTCGTACAAGAAATAGTTTTTCGAATTTTTGTATACGAATCTTTGCACGGATCTACGGCTTTGGGTCCTTCGGGGTTTCCGCGACGCGAAAAAGCGGTTTTCGCGGCTCGAAGAACCCAACAATGTCCCCTTGAGAAGCTCATAAGGATTATCATGTAAACCCTGCAGGTGGACTTAGTCCAGCATGATAATAAAGTTGAGTGGTACTACTCTTGTAATTAGATGTTAATAAATTGAGTTGTCAGTAACTCATTTAATTAACGGACATAAGATATCTTAAACACGGGGAGTATAATGCACTCATGATAAGATGGAGCCCATATTGTAATATGGGATTGGTGCGGTAGTTCAATAATAAACCTTTAGTGGTTTGGGTTATTATTGATGGACATGGGTTGGGTGTTCGGGCCGAACACAGTAAGCCCAAGCCCATCAGGTGTTAGCAATTCGAGCCGCAAAAACCGCTTTTTGCATTGCGGAAACCCCAAAGCTAGTCACGGATCCGTGCGAAGATATATTTAAAATTAAATCATGTACATGTTTCTACCCTAGATCTACCTTAGATCTACATGAAAAGAGAGTTACCCTTGTAGAGAAGCCCTTCGCTTATCCCGCTCGTCCAAGAGTTGCCGGATCTCGTAGGATGTCAAGTGTGCACCCCTCTATATGTATCCACACGGACAAAAGGTGGAGAAAAACCACTTAGAGTGTGCTAGCACTCTTGGTGGTCACGGCAATGGAGGATGAGAGGGAGAAGAGAATGTAGAGAGGAAGAAGAAGACTTGAATTAGCACACAAATTGCTAAATGCATCACTAATATGGTCGGCCACTTAATGGAGGGGTTTTAAACCTCCATGTAGTACCAATAGTCATGGCTCTTGGTCTTCCTCATGAGGTGGCACACAATGATGTGGCCTTGATGATGTGGAACACCATCATTGACCGGCCCATGCCAAGTCACAAATGAGGTGGCATTTGGTCAAGTCAAACTTGACCCTTCATTTTCCCTCTAAAGTCAAGTCAAACTTGACTTCTTATCTCCCATGGTTGATCAAATCTAACCATTGATTCAAGTTAATTTGATTTAATGAATCTCTATTCATTGAATTAAATTGATTCAATGAGTCATAATCTAAATTAGACTCATTCAACACATGAATCAAATTGAGTCCAACTCAATTAGTCTAATTTGGATTACTCTTAATCCAATTTGGTTCATCACATGAACCTAATCCTGTTAGTCCATCATATGAACCTATTCTCCATCTAGTTGCCCTTTGTGTGTGACCCTATAGGTTCTTGTAACGTTGGCAATGCTCCTAAACCCATTAGAAGCATAAATAATGAGCGGTATCTAGCAACACATCATTACTACCCAAGTTACAAGAATGTTGAGATCCAACATCACCTTTGTGACTACTAATTGTGACTCTCACAATATGTGACAATGTCCTTCTATCCTTGACATCTAAATTGATCAACTGAGGTATAGACCGTGTCATCCTCTAATCAATTTATATCTTGAACTTCAAGTAGAATCACTCTAATCAAATGAGCTCAATATCTCATATTGACTCATTTGGACATGGTCATGCACTTAGTAGTCTCACTCAATCAAGAATCATGATGTCACTCCCGTCATATAGGAGGGATAGATTACATCTACATCACTCACATCCCTCCGCATAATTTGTTACATACCCAGTAATCGCCTTTATAGTCCACCCAGTTACAGGAGACGTTTGATGAAGCCAAAGTATGTAACTACTTACGTAGGGAACCATGGTGACTTCAGGTCCAAGAACTGATAGTCATACTAATGGTCACATGAGAAAGTATATGACACTCATATAACGATCCATGATACTTTCTCATGGCGGGTCATTCAGTATACATTCTCCAATGCATACTCATGTGTCAACTTGATATCTCTATATCCATGACTCGTGAGATCAAGTCATCGAGTTGACCTACATGCTAGTCTCAGTGCATTAACATTGTCCCTAAATGTTAATACTTGACTAGGAATGATTAAGAGTAGTGTTCTCTATATCATCCCACTATCGATTCAATCAATCGATTGATATAGATAAGAACCTTCTACTCAAGGACGCTATTACACTTAGTTATTTGGCTCCAATACAAGTAAGTATAATAAATATAAAGAAATGTCTTTATAAATATATAGGAATATGATACATCGAGTCCATACAACAATCATCATATGATTGACTCTAAGGCTCTAACTAACAATCTCCCACTAGCACTAGTGCCAATCAGTGTAGGCTCTAAGGCCTAATGACCTAGTGTGACCATCATGCTTTCTCTGTGCCAAAACCTTGGTCAAGGGATCAGCGACGTTAGCCTCTGTTGGTACTATGCAAATCTTCACATCTCCTCTATCGATGATCTCTCGAATGAGATGGAAGCGCCGTAGTATGTGTTTGGTCCGCTGGTGTGAGCGAGGTTCCTTAGCCTATGCAATTGCTCCATTGTTGTCACAATAGATCTCTATAGAGTCTACTATGCTAGGAACCACCCCAAGCTCAGTAATGAACTTGCAGATCCAAACTGCCTCCTTTGCTGCTTCTGATGCAGCAATATACTCGACCTCTGTTGTAGAATCAGCTACTGTGTCCTGCTTCGAACTCTTCCAGCTCACAGCACCACCATTCAAGCAAAACACGAACCCAGACTGCGATCTATAATCATCCTGGTCAGTTTAGAAGCTGGCATCACTGTAACCCTTTACAGCTAGCTCGTCATCGCTTCCAAATATCAAGAAATAGTCTTTAGTCCTTCTCAGGTACTTAAGAATATTCTTGACTGTTATCCAGTGACGTTCACCTGGATCTGACTGGTATCTGCTCGTCATGCTCAAAGCATACGAAACATCAGGACGAGTACATAGCATGGCATATATGATAGATCCTATGGATGAAGAATAAGGGATCTTATCCATGCGGTCTCTCTCCTCTCTAGAAGAGGGACTTTGAGTCTTCGAAAGACTCACACCATGTGACATCGGCATAAATCCTTTCTTAAAATTCTGCATGGCAAACCGTAGTAATACTATGTCAATATATGTACTTTGACTTAGGACAAGCAATCTCTTAGATCTATCTCTATAGATCTTTATGCCTAAAATACAGGCTGCTTCACCTAAGTCCTTCATTGAGAAATAATTCCCTAGCCACGTCTTTACAGACTGCAGCAAAGGGATGTCATTTCCAATGAGTAGTATGTCATCCACATACAATACAAGGAAGACAACTATGTTCCCAACAACCTTCTTATAGACACAGGGTTCATCTTCATTCTTGATGAAACCAAAATATTTGATCGCATCATTGAATCGAAGATTCCAGCTCCGAGAAGCTTGCTTTAGTCTATATATGGACTTATGCAGCTTGCATACTTTGTCAGTATGCTGTGGATCTGCAAAACCCTCAGGTTGTGTCATGTACACATCCTCGAGCAAGTTTCCATTCAGAAACATGGCTTTGACATCCATCTGCCAGATCTCATAATCGTGGTATGCTGCAATAGCAAGCATGATCCGAATGGACTTAAACATCGCTACTGGAGAAAAGGTTTCATCATAGTCAATACCATGAATTTGCTTGAAACCTTTAGCTACCAAGCGACCTTTATAGGTAATAAGTCCATCCATGTTAGTCTTTCTCTTAAAGACCCACTTACACCCAATGGGTTTGACGCCTTCAGGTGGATCAACCAAAGTCCATGCTTGGTTGGTGTACATGGATTCCATCTCGGATCTCATGGCCTCTAGCCATGACTCAAAATCTGGTCTCATCACAGCTTCCTGATAAGAGATAGGTGCATTCTCAACGAGCATAACGTCATCATGGTCAGACAAGAGAAATGAGTATCTCTCAGGCTGACGACGTACCCTATAAGACCTGCGAAGAGGTAAGTCTACTTGAACTGGTTGTTGTTCCTCAACTCCTTGTGGAACAATCTCATCATCCACAACACTTTGTGGTTCCAGTTCAACTTCCATCGAGGCTTCAGTGCTATGGTTCACATCTTGAACTTCTTCAAGATCGAACGTACTCCCACTAGTTTTTCTAGAAACAAAGTCCCTTTCTAGAAATACCCCAGTCTTAGCCACAACTACCTTGTGTTGACTGGGAATGTAGAAGTAATATCCCTTCGTTTCCTTGGGATATCCAATGAAATAGCACTTGTCAGATTTGGGTCCCAATTTGTCCGAGACTTGACGTCGAACGTAAGCCTCACAACCCCAAATCCTCATAAAAGACACTTGGGCATCTCTCCCAGTCTAAATCCTATATGGTGTCTTTATTACAACCTTGGATGGAACTCGGTTAAGAATGAAGATTGCTATGTCTAGAGCATATCCCCAAAAAGACATAGGAAGATCTGTGTGACTCATCATAGATCGTACCATATCTAATAGGGTACGATTCCTCCTTTCGGATACACCATTCCACTGTGGTGTTCCAGGAGGAGTGAGTTGGGATAGAATCCCACACTCAGCTAGATAGTCATAAAACTCATGGCTAAGGTATTCTCCACCTCGATCTGATCGAAATATCTTAATACTCTTGCCTAGCTGGTTTTGTACTTCATTCTTGAATTCTTTGAACTTTTCAAAGTATTGTGACTTATGTGTCATCAGATACACATAACCATATTTACTAAAATCATCAGTAAATGTAATGAAGTACCTATAACCACCTCTGGCAGAAACATTGAAAGGGCCACATACATCACTATATATAAGTCCTGACACGTCAGTCGCTCTTTTATTGTGTCCAGTAAAGGGAGTCTTGGTCATCTTGCCCAATAGGCATGACTTCCATGTCTCATATGATTTGAAATCAAATGAGTCCAGCAAACCATCTTTATGGAGCTGGGATAAGCGATTCTCATTTATATGACTTAAGTGACAATGCCAGGGATAGGTTCGGTTCATATCATTTGACTTGAACTTTTTGGTACTTATGTTATAGATGAGGTTCTCTAAGTCTAGAATGTAGAGTCTGTTTATCATAGGTGCACTACAATAGAACATATCATTTAAGTAAATGGAACAACATTTGTTCTTTTTTACAAAAGAAAAGCCTTTCTTGTCCAAACAAGAGACTGAAATGATGTTCTTTGTAAGAGCAGACATATAACAACATTCATCTAATTCTAGTACAAGCCCAGAGGCCAGAGATAGAAAGTAAGTTCCTACAGCAACAGCAGCAACCCGTGCTCCATTGCCTACTCATAGGTCCACCTTGCCCTTTGTCAATGCCCTACTATTTCTCAGCGCCTGCACATTAGTACAAATGTAAAAAGCACATCCGGTATCCAATATCCACTATGAAGAAATAGATAGATTGACTTATATAACATATATACCTGAAGTAGAAGTCTCACTTCTTTTCTTCTTAAGATCTTCCAGATATACTTTGCAGTTCCTCTTCCAGTGCCCGGTCTGACCGCAGTGGAAGCAGGTAGCATCCTTGTCAACCCCTCCTTTAGGTTTCATTACCTTGCCTTTGCCCTTGGCTTGGGACTTTCCCTTACCTTTAGGCTTGCCCTTGCCTTTATACTTTTGCACCATCAAAATGGAGTTGGGCTTTACCTTCTTAAGGTTGAGCTCAACAGTTCTTAACATGCTAAGCAGCTCAGGCAGTGGCTTGTCAATTTCGTTCATATTGTAATTCATGACAAATTGACTGTAGCTCTCTGGCAAGGATTGCAAGATCAAGTCAGTGGCCAGTTCTTGGCCAAGTGGGAATCACAGCCTCTGTAGGTTTTCTATGTACCCAATCATCTTAGCACATATGGACCTATGGGAGTCTCATCTTGAATCTTGCACTGAAACAATGCCTTGGAGATCTCGAATCTCTCGTGCCTCGCTTGTCCTTGATATAGTTGACGAAGATGTTCAACCATATCATAAGCAGACATCAACTCGTGTTGCTTCTGAAGCTCAGAGTTCATGGTCGCGAGAATAAGTCATGACACATCTAATGCATCATCTTGATGCTTCTTATAAGCATCTTGGTTAGCTCGCGTGGCAGTGGCAGGAGGTGCCTCGGGAATGGGCTGCTCCAGGACGTACAGTGTTCTTTCTTGTGTGAGAATAATTCTCAGATTCCTGTACCAGTCCAGGAAATTAGCTCCATTGAGCTTGTCCTTATTAAGGATAAAACGCAGGGAGAAGGTGTTCATGTTTGTCAATATGGAAATCTACAACAGAAATCATGCAGAAAGTAAATATCATATTCCATTTATCATTTAATTAGGCCTTTAACTAAATGATGCTCCCACTGAATTATAGAGCTTTTGTAGAATCAAGTCATGGATGTGGTCAAACCACACTACTAGATTCATACCAATTAGCTATAATTCTCATGGGACAAGATCCACATCATACTACGCCTTGAGTTAGCTTTGGCTAAATCGCCCAAGACTTAGTATAATCGGTGGATAACGAATTATCAATTACATCTCTATGCAACTCTTGTTTATAGGATCAAGATCCTCATTTATACTAAAGCTTGAGTTAGCTTTGGCTAAATCGCCCAAGATTTAGTATAAATGTGATTTTTATCCTATCTTCCAACCATTGGAAAATGTCTATAGTTATACCCGAACAAATAGAGTTAACTAGTTATACTCAATCTAATTGAGTTTGTACTCACTCAAGCTTTGATAGGCGAGACCAAGATTGTCCCTCTGTACCCTACCAAGATAATATGCATTGCTCTACTTTGGTAGATTCAACAACAACAAATGATCAAGGTAGTGATGGGTATCAAAACATGGTAGGCATTTCGAGTTGACTTGATTCAGATCTAATCTAACCGTTAATGTGTATCATATACGCATCAAGGCACTAATTACCCTACAATAGCATGCATCACATACACACAAAGAAAAATAATTTGTGATGTGGTCATTGCCCTACTACAATCTTTTCAAGCCAATGAAAAAATCGGGCGGTCAACCTAGGGTCAACGGCTTCTTCAAGCGCCTGCTTTTGACCGCCATGTGTTGATCGCACCCTCCTCGTAACTCCTTCTTGAGTGGACCTTCCACCGCTTCATTTTGTACATTACAAATATGAAACTCGAGTTACATTTGAGTCTAAAAACTATTTACAACAAGAACATAAAAAGAAGGTGCGACGCGCAGGTCGCATATCAATACAACATGCACAACACAAAAATGGCGCGCAGACCATATTATGAATTACAACACAATTTAACCAATCATATTGGGGTTTTTGGGTCATGACCATCACAATATCACACATAATTCTAAATTATGTATTTTACATAAATTTCTATAATTTTACTACTGTTTTTATCAATTTTATGAGTCACAACTTCCAAGCGGTCCCATTTAGCGATTTTCGGGCGCGATCGCGGGACAATGACCCTTGCGGGATTAGGGCCAGCGCCCCTACTCGCAAAATGAATATCACGAGTGTCCCATATTGATCTAATAGCGCCTTAAGCCACTATCCCAAAACAATTTGGGCGAGACCTTGCCGTTTCGGAAGGTTTTTCTCGGTAGTTGAAGCCTACAAGTGTCCAAACACTTGTTGCTTCGCCTCTACGAGAAAAATACTCACAAAATCCATAAAAATAGTAAACTTATAGATCTGATATCTTTTCATTAAAAACAAAATACAAACAAGTACATGCTTTGCATGTGGCTCTGATACCACTGTTAGCAATTCGAGCCGCAAAAACCATTTTTTGCGTTGCGGAAACCCCAAAGCTAGACACGGATCCGTGCGAAGATATATTTAAAATTAAATCATTTACATGTTTCTACCCTAGATCTACCTTAGATCTACATGAAAATAGAGTTACCCTTGTAGCGAAGCCCTTCGCTTATCCCGCTCGTCCAAGAGTTGCCGGATCTCGTAGGATGTCAAGTATACACCCCTCTATATGTATCCACACAAACAAAAGGTGGAGAAAAACCACTTAGAGTGTGCTAGCACTCTTGGTGGTCATGGCAATGGAGGATGAGAGGGAGAAGAGAATGTAGAGTGGAAGAAGAAGACTTGAATTAGCACACAAATTGCTAAATGCATCACTAATATGGTCGGCCACTTAATGGAGGGGTTTTAAACCTCCATGTAATACCAAGAGTCATGGCTCTTGGTCTTCCTCATGAGGTGGCACACAATGATGTGGCCTTGATGATGTGGAACACCATCATTGGTCGGCCCATGCCAAGTCACAAATGAGGTGGCATTTGGTCAAGTCAAACTTGACCCTTCATTTTCCCTCTAAAGTCAAGTCAAACTTGACTTCTTATCTCCCATGGTTGATCAAATCTAACCATTGATTCAAGTCAATTTGATTTAATGAATCTCTATTTATTGAATTAAATCAATTCAATGAGTCATAATCTAAATTAGACTCATTCAACACATGAATCAAATTGAGTCCAACTCAATTAGTCTAATTTGGATTACTCTTAATCCAATTTGGTTCATCACATGAACCTAATCCTGTTAGTCCATCATATGAACCTATTCTCCATCTAATTGCCCTTTGTGTGTGACCCTATAGGTTCTTGTAACGTTGGCAATGCTCCTTAACCCATTAGAAGCATAAATAATGAGCGGTATCTAGCAACACATCATTACTACCCAAGTTACAAGAATGTTGAGATCCAACATCACCTTTGTGACTACTAATTGTGACTCTCACAATATGTGACAATGTCCTTCTATCCTTGACATCTAAATTGATCAACTGAGGTATAGACCGTGTCATCCTCTAATCAATTTATATCTTGAACTCCAAGTAGACTCACTCTAATCAAATGAGCTCAATATCTCATATTGACTCATTTGGACATGGTCATGCACTTAGTAGTCTCACTCTATCAAGAATCATGATGTCACTCCCGTCATATAGGAGGGATAGATTACATCTACATCACTCACATCCCTCCGCATAATTTGTTACATACCCAGTAATCGCCTTTATAGTCCACCCAGTTACGGGAGACGTTTGATGAAGCTAAAGTATGTAACTACTTACGTAGGGAACCATGGTGACTTCAGGTCCAAGAACTGATAGTCATACTAATGGTCACATGAGAAAGTATATGACACTCATATAACGATCCATGATACTTTCTCATGGCAGGTCATTCAGTATACATTCTCCAATGCATACTCATGTGTCAACTTGATATCTCTATATCCATGACTCGTGAGATCAAGTTATCGAGTTGACCTACATGCTAGTCTCAGTGCATTAACATTGTCCCTGAATGTTAATACTTGACTAGGAATGATTAAGAGTAGTGTTCTCTATATCATCTCACTATCGATTCAACCAATCGATTGATATAGATAAGAACATTCTACTCAAGGACGCTATTACACTTAGTTATTTGGCTCCAATACAAGTAAGTATAATAACCATAAAGAAATGCCTTTATAAATATAGAGGAATATGATACATCGAGTTCATACAACAATCATCATATGATTGGCTCTAGGGCTCTAACCAACATCAGGAAGCCTAAACAAACTCCTCCTCTAGGCCCCTGTTGTAGCCTCTATAAAAAGCCTCGCATCCACCATCCATAACTTGTTTGGTTTAACTTAACTTGGTTTAGTTTAATTTAACTTTATTTGATTTAACTTAACTTGGTTTGGTTTAACTTAACTTGGTTTGGTTTAACTTAACTTGGTTTGGTTTAACTTGGTTATAGAAAAAGAGATTTTTTCTAAACAAAATTCTGTTATAGAAAGAGAGATTTTACCAACAGAAAGCCTATAAAAAGGAGTAGGTGGTGGCCCCTAAAACCTAACTTTCTAATTTTTTTATTTTCTCTCTTCTCCTCCTTGTGGTCGGCGCCCCTCTTCCCTTGTTAGGGCCGGCCACATCTCCACCTAGGGTCGGCCACATCTCTTCCTTGTGGTCGGCGCCCCTCCTCCTCCACAAGGAGGGTTGATGCCCCCCTCCTCCTTGCTTAGGGTCGGCGCCCTTTCTCCCTTGGTGGGTGGTGGCTTGAAGAAAAGGAAGAAGAGGACGAAGAGGAAGAAGAAGAGAAGGAAGAAGATTAGAAGGTGCCCCATCCTAGAGCCTCCTTTTGTAGCTGGCGGTTTGGAAACTGAAAAGAGAAAGAGGGTGGTGTTGTCTTGGTAGATCGTCACCCACTCGACATCCAAGAAGAGGAGAGGAATACGGCATAGGATCAAGAGGTCTTTAGCTACGAAGAAAGGTACAACTAGTTCTTTAATTTCACTGCGTAATTCATTTTATTTTCTTTGTATCATTTTAGAATACCAACACAAGAGGTCAGCGATCTTGTACTTTGATCAAGGTGTGCTTTGATCCATCAAGAACTTGCTTGATTGATCAAACACATGCATGATCGAAAATGCGGGTTGCTAGGAATAGTTCTGTACTCGTACAAATTTTTGTACAGGGGATTTACACAGAACGGAACTCCCAGCGCCAACAATTAGTATCAGAGCAAGTTTTCTGCCTCTGAGTGTTTGGTTTTCGATTAAATTATACACTGTTCATATATAATTTAGGCAGAATAATAGTAGGATATGCAAAATAGATTAACTCTGTGGTTGCAGGCGTCCTAGTTCCAACTATTATGGTCTATTATGTTTGTATGTGTTTTGAACCCTCGGGAATGTCGAGGGTATTTTGTGTGTGTATGATTGTAATTATTAAATACAGCCGGAGTTGTATTAGTTTATTTTATATTATGTTCGATCTAAATTATATGTACATTCCTTCGTGAAATATAGGATCGATAAATATAATTTTTTATTTCTTATTGTTGCAGCTTGCTATGTGTGGTGCTACCTTCAGGACAAGCGGCACGGCGAAGAAGGAAGCAAGATAGACGCGACGACATAAACCCTAGGGTCGGCGGCTAGGTTTTCTCGCGGTGGCTAGGGTTGGTGGCATACGGAGGACAACGATGGATGAGGCAATAATAGTTGGAAATTTATTTTCATATTTATTGCCTTTATATGCTGTGTTTGTGTGCTTGTGTGCATGTGGGATGTGTGTGCATGTTAAAATTCCTCGATTTTAAATAACTAAGTGGGAGAGGAATTATTTAAATAAATTCCATAGTCTCCATTACTAGTTTGTAAGTGATGCATACAAACTTGCGCGTTGGCTTTAAGTGCCTTCCTCCATATCGGATGAGTTTGTTTGCGGATCACTAGATCAAACTTCCTCTATGGATGATTATAGGAAATTATTTAGGTTTGTGTGAACTTCTCCATCTGAAGGGGCACAATTCTAATTAATGGACTAAGTATCAAGTGAATGTATACACTTAGGCGCATTTAATAGTATCCTCCCCATCAGAGTCACTACAATTATTTGTGTGACCGAAGACAAACTAACTATTAATTTTATTTGTCATAAAGCTAGGTTGACAAGATAATAAAATTAATGGGTAAACCCTCCTCTTACAAATGTTTGAATTAGTATACGTCCACACTATCGTGGCATACGAAATTCACGATGTTTTGAGGTTTGGTGAATTTAAATTATATTGTTCGAGGAATTAATATTATTTTAAATTCTAAAGTTTTGACCAAATATTTTATTTTGTGATTCTCAGGATTTCAAAATGGCTTTCAATCCTCTTGCGATTATTTTAAAAGAAAATCCTCTTGCGATTATTTTAAAAGAAAACAAACTTACTGGTCTCAATTATATTGATTGGAAACGAAACTTGGATATTGTCTTAACTGTTGAGGAATACAAGTTCGTACTTTCTGAGGTCTGTCCTAGCGTGCCTGATAAGGATTCTAGTGAAGAGGAGATAGAGAGACATAGGGAATGGGTTAAGGCAGATGAGATAGCACGGTGTTATATTTTGGCTTCTATGTCAAATGTGCTGCAACATCAGCATTAGGCCATACCCACAGCCTATGACACAATGCTCAATCTCAAGGAACTCTTCGAACACCAGAATCGGGCTGCCAGGCAGGAGGTCATAAGAAACTTAATAACGACCACCATGACTGAGGGAACACCCGTGAGAGATCATATCTTCAAGATGATGGCTCATTTAAATGAGATGGATTGTCCTTGCAGAAAGGAGAACAATAAAGGTATATATTATTCATTAGTTGTCGAAACATGTTTAGCAGTGTTATCTACCGGTACCTGGTGTGTAGATACGGGAGTCACTGATCATGTCTACAATTTATTGCAGGGGTTCCAGGAAACCCGACGACTACATGAAGGGGAGATCACCGTCTGTATAGGCAATGCTACGAGAGTGGCGATTGTTGCAGTGGGAGATGTTTATTTATCTTTTGATAGGAATAAAACTTTGATTTTGAAAAATTATCTTTACGTACCATATTTTAGAAAGAACTTGATTTCAATTTCTAAATTATTCATAGATGGATATTTTGTTTCTTTTGATGACAAAGTGGTTGTCAAAAAAATAGGGTGGTTATCTATTATAGTGCGTTGCTTGGCAATTTGTATACTCTTAATCCAATAACTCCCACGATGCAACAAATGGAAATTAATAACACATCTTCTAATTCTAATAAGAGAAAGCAACCTTCGGAAATGAACCAAATATATCTTTGGCATCTAAGGTTGGGTCATATTAACTTGAGTAGGATTCAAGGGTTAATAGCCGATGGACCTTTGGGTTCATTGGTGGTGGAAAACTTTCCAACCTGCAAGTCTTGCTTGGAAGGAAAAATGACCAAAAGGCCTTTTAAGGCAAAAGGGTATCGAGCCAAAGAAGTATTGGAATTGGTTAATTTTGATTTGTGTGGGTCTTTGACTATCCAGGCAAGAGGTGGTTTCAAATATTTTGCCTCTTTTATAGACGACTATTCGAGATATGGGTACATTTCCTTGATGCGTCATAAGTCTGAATGCTTTGATAAGTTCAAAGAGTACAAGGCTGATGTGGAGAAATGTCATGGTAAAAGTATCAAAACACTATGGTCAGATCATGGTGTAGAGTACCTCTTAGGAGAGTTTAGGAATTTCATATCAGAGGCCGGGATTCAATCCCAATTATCTACACCTGGTACACCCCAACAGAATGGTGTGGCGGAACGAAGGAATATGACTCTTATGGAAATGGTTAGATCAATGATGAGTTATTCAAAATTACCAAATTCGTTTTAGGGATATGCTCTGGAAACGGCGACGTACATTCTGAACTTGGTACCTTCTAAGTCAGTACCCTCTACTCCCATAGAATTATGGAATGGGCGTAAACCTAGTCTAAGACACATTCAGATTTGGGGTAGTCCAACACATGTGCTGAAAGGAGATGCTGATAAGTTGGAATCACATACAGAAGTTCACTTGTTTGTGGGTTATCCTAAAGGGACGAAAGGTGGTTTATTTTATAGTCCCAAAGATCAGAAGGTCATTGTTAGCACCAATGCCCAATTTTTAGAAGAGGATTATGTAATGAACCACAAGCCCATGAGTAAAATTATTCTTAAGGAAATAAGAGAGGACACATCTAATTTAGTACCAATGGTACAAGATGAGATACCACAAGAAACAGCAACACGTGTCACAAATGATGCACAATTACAGGTAGTGCCTCGTCGTAGTGGGAGGGTTGTTCGGCAACCTGATAGATTCATGTTTTGGGAGAGTCTTCGGACTTAATCCCTGATGAACATGAACCTGATCCCTACACATATGATGAAGCACTCCAAGATAAAGATGCAGCATCTTGGCAAAGTGCAATGAACTCTGAAATAGAATCTATGTATTCTAATCAGGTCTGGAAGCTTGTATGACCACCAAATGGTGTAAAAGCCATTGGGTGTAAATGGGTCTACAAAAGAAAAAGAGGGGTAGATGGGAAAGTGGAAACCTTCAAAGCAAGGCTTGTAGCAAAAGGGTATACTCAGAAAAAGGGAATCGATTATGAGGAAACCTTTTCGTCAGTAGTCATGCTTAAGTCTATCCGGATTCTTTTATCTATTGCCGCTCATATGGATTATGAGATTTGGAAAATGAATGTCAAGACAGCTTTCCTTAATGGAAGTCTTGAAGAAAATATCCATATGAAGCAACTAGAGGGATTCATTGCAAAGCGCAAACAACATCTTGTATGTAATCTCAATCGGTCTATTTATGGACTAAAGCAAGCTTCAAGATATTGGAACATCCAATTTAATGAAGTGATCCAGTCTTTTAGATTTATTTAGTGTCCGGATGAGTCTTGTGTATACAAGAAGAGTGACGGAAACGTGGTGGTATTTCTTGTACGATACGTAGATGATATTTTGCTTATTGCCAACAATGTCAAAGTGTTGTCAGACGTAAGGGGATGGTTGTCCAAGCAGTTTGATATGAAGGACTTGGGAGAATGTGGGCATATTCTTGGGATCAAAGTAATAAGGAATCAGAAGAAAAGGATGTTGTGTTTATCCCAAGCTTCATACATCGATATTATCCTAGCTCATTTTAGCATGCAAAACTCCAAGAAAAGTTTTCTACCTTTTCGGCATGGAGTACCTTTATCTAAAAGAGATGTGTCTTAAAACATCAAAGGAGATAGAGGAGATGAATGCAGTTCCTTATGCTTCAGTTGTAGGAAGCCTAATGTATGAGATGCTATGTACAAGACCGGATATCTGTTTTGCCGTAGGCATGGTTAGCATATATCAAAGTAACCAGGACAGGGTCATTTGACTGCCATAAAGCATATATTAAAGTACCTAAGGAGAACTAGAAATTATATGCTGGTTTACCAGGCAGATGATTTGCTCCCTGTGGGTTACACGGATTCTAACTTCCAATCAGATAGGGGCAATAGTAAGTCAACCTCAGGGTATGTGTTTACTTTAGGAGGTGGAGCTATAACATGGAGGAGTGTTAAGCATAAATGCATTTCGGACTCCACCATGGAAGCTGAGTATGTGGCAACCTCTGAGGCAGCCAAAGAAGTTGTATGGCTCAGAAACTTCTTGATGGACTTAGATGTGATTCCTGGTTTACCCAAAGTTATCACAATTTATTGTGACAACAATGGTGCAGTAGCAAACTCGAAGGAACCATGAGCCCATAAGGCAAGTAAACACATTGAGTGCAAGTACCATCTGATACGAGACATCGTAAAGCGAGAAGAAGTTGTTGTCACCAAGATTGCATCAGCAGATAACCTGGCAGATCCTTTCACTAAGGCCCTTCCGGCGAGAGCCTTTGATGGGCATGTTGAGGAGATGGGAATCAGATGTATGGCAGCATTTATGGCAGCATAGTCTTTTAGTATAAGTGGGAGATTGTTGGGATGTATACTATAAGCCTAGCTTTTGTACGAACTTCTGTTTTTGAGATATTTTGAAATGAGAATCACTTTGGTCAAATGATTGCATTTTATATTTATATATATGTCAATGCAGTTGTCCATTTAATTTATATTATAGATAATATGGTGTGTGGTACCACACAGAAGATCATGTTATCGGTTCCTTATAAATTATAAATAATAGCTCACAACTAAGATGGATTGGGGCAAACCATTGGAACGATTGTAGTGTAATTTGGTATTAGTCTGTCTTGACTATAAAATTACACTAGTACACTATGTGTGTATTGAGCAGGACCATTTGAGGTTGTTCGATTTATACTGACTATATAAAAGAACAGAACCTCTGTTATTATGGATGTGTGTCATATTAATCCATATATAATAACAAGCGCGTATACTTAGTATTTATTCCTTTAACTTATCAATGGGTGAGATTTATTCGTTAAATCAATAGATCCGATGAGTTGGGAGATAGTATTATTTATATGGTGTGTTGTTGATTATAGAAGGAATCTGTGTCCTAATTATTTAGACTGATGATGTCCCCTTGAGGAGCTCATAAGGATTATCATGTAAACCCTGCAGGTGTACTTAGTCCGGCGTGATAATAAAGTTGAGTGGTACTACTCTTGGAATTAGATGTTAATAAATTAAGTTGTCAGTAACTCATTTAATTAACGGGCATACAATATCTTAAACACGGGGAGTTTAATGCACTCATGATAAGAAGGAGCCCATATTGTAATATGGGATTGGTGCGGTAGTTCGATAATAACCCTTTAGTGGTATGGGTTATTATTGATGGACTTGGGATGGGTGATCGGGTCGAACATAGGAAGCCCAAGCCCATCAGGAAGCCTAAACCAATTCCTCCTCTAGGTCCCTGTTGTAAACTCTATATAAAGCCTCGCATCCATCCATCCATAACTTGGTTTGGTTTAACTTAACTTGGTTTGGTTTAATTTAACATGGTTTGGTTTAACTTAACTTGGTTTGGTTTAACTTAACTTGGTTATAGAAAGAGAGATTTTTTTCTAAACAGAATTCTGTTATAGAAAGAGAGATTTTTTCTAAACAAAATTCTGTTATTTTTTCTTTCTTTGTAACCAACGGTAAGCCTATAAAAAGGAGTAGGTGGTGGCCTCTAAAACCTAACTTTCTAATTTTCTAATTTCTCTCTTCTCCTCCTTGTGGTCGGTGCCCCTCTTCCCTTGATAGGGCCGGCCACATCTCCACCTAGGGTCGGCCACATCTCTTCCTTATGGTCGGCGCCCCTCCTCCTCCACAAGGAGGGCTGGCGCCCCTCCTCCTCCACAAGGAGGGTCGGTGCTCCCCTCCTCCTTGCTTAGGGTCGGCGCCCCTTCTCCCTTGGTGGGCGGCTGCTTGAAGAAAAGGAAGAAGAGGAAGAAGAAGAGAAGGAAGAAGATTAGAAGGTGCCCCATCCTAGAGCCTCCTTTTGTAGCCGGCGGTTTGGAAATTGAAAAGAGAAGGAGGGTAGTGTTGTCTTGGTAGATCGTCGCCCACACAACGTCCAAGAAGAGGAGAGGAATGTTAGTAATTATCCCTAAGAGCCAATCATGAGATGATTAGGCCTTTTGGTTACTAATTGAGTTAGACTCAAATGAACCCACTCATTGGATTGAGTCCAATCTGAATTAGACACATTGGATTAATCGGTTAGACTCAATGGGTTAGACTTATTGGGTTATTAGATTAATGGTTAATCCAATATAATAAATCCAACCCATTAAGAGGAATATAAAGAGACAAACCCCCTTGGTATTTATTAGATGAATATAAATAGGTTTTTGTCATTTATTTTTCATAAGATGAATAAGATGAGAATGTGAAAAGAAAGGGTGACTCTTGATCTCCCCTCTCCTTCCTCCTCCTTCCTTCTTGGCTGATTCTTGGAGTTTTGGCCGAATCATTCTTCTTGCTAGCACAAGAAAATGGTTCTTCTCCAAAGGCTTCATTCATGCGACGAACGAAGGATATGTTCGTGTGGATACCATAGAGGCGCAAACGCTTGAACGCGCTGAGATCTGGATCCAAAGAAAAGATTGCTGTCGAGATTACGAAGGGCACGCAACAAAGGTATAATCCTATCATGTAACTTAGTATAGATTGTTTGTATGTAATATTTTTCCCTTCGCATGGATCTGCTGGATAAGAGGATCTAGTTAATTTCCGCTACGCTTTCACGTGTTTAGCGCCAAGATCCCAACAAGGAATACGGTAGAAGATCAAGAGGTCTTTAGCTATGAAGAAATGTACAACTGTTGGTTGCTACTCGGAATATCATCCTAGTTCCCCTGTACAAAAATTTGTACAAGCATAGAACTATCCTAGCTACCCATGTGTCTACTAAAGTTAAATTTGGATTGCAAACGATACTTAACATTATTAATCCAAATTTCCCTTTAGAAGTTAAACTTGGATTGGGAACAAAATTTAACATTCTTACTCCAAGTTCAACCGATGTGATCTTCCTAAGTTAAACCATATTATAGAAGTTTTCAAATATCTATTTCTAAGATCGGCTTCCAGGTCAAACCTTTGAATCCTACTCAAGTTAATATGACCTACCTTATATGACAAAGATATGTTTGGTTCATTTCCAAAGGTTGCTTTCTCTTATTAAAATTAGAAGATGTGTTATTAATTTCCATTTGTTGCATCGTGGGAGTATTGCGTAACAAAACAGATAACTTTCCTATTTTACTTGATAACAACTTTGTTATCAAAAGAGACAGAATATCCATCCTTAAATAGTTTTAGAAACTGAAATCAAGTTCTTTCTAAAACTTGGTACGTAAAGACAATCAATGTTTTATTCCTATCAAAGGATAAACATCTCTTACTGCAACAGCTACTACTTTTGCAGCAGTGCCCATATAGACGGTGTTTTCCCCTTCATATAGTTGTCGGATTTCTTGGAACCCCTACAAGGAATTGCAGACATGATCAGTGGCTCCCGTATCTACACATCAGGTATCGGTAGATAATACCACTAAACATGTTTCAACAACTAATGAATAAAATACACCTTTATTGTTCTCATTTCTGAGAGGACAGTCCACCTTAGTGTCCAAGTTTTGTTTCCAATCATTATAATTGGGACTAGTAAGTGTAATCTCTAATATCTAGGTGATTGAAAAACATTTGAAATCCTATGAATCATAAAAATATTTGGTCAAAACCAACACCTCGAAATCCCCGTGAATTTTGTATGTCATGTTAGTGTGGACGTATACAAATTCAAACATTTGTAAAAGAAGATTTTATCCATTAATTTTATTGTCTTGTCAATCTATCTTTATGACAAATAAAATTAATAGTTGGTCTGTCTTTGATCAAATATTTGGTCAAAACTTTAGAATTTAAAATAATATTGATTCCTCAAAACAATATCATTTAAATTCACCAACACTTCAACCACCGTGAATTTTGTATGCCACATTAGTGTGGACGTATACAAATTCAAACATTTGTAAGAGAAGGGTCTTACCCATTAATTATCTTGTCAACCTTAAATTATCTCAAACACCATGAATTTTGTATGCCACGATAGTGTGGACGTATACAAATTCAATCATTTGTAAGAGGAGGTTTTACCCATTAATTTTATTTTGTCAACCTAACTTTATGATAGATAAAATTACCTCAAATGCCATGAATTTTATATGCCACGATAGTGTGGACGTATACAAATTCAAACATTTGTAAGAGGGGGTTTTACCTAGCTTTATGACAAATTAATAGTTGGTTTTTCTTCGATCACACAAATAATAGTAGTGACTCTGATGGGGAGGATACTATTAAATGTGTCTAAGTGTATATCATTACTTGATACTAAGTCCACTAAATAGAATTGTGCCCCTTCAGTTGGAGAAGATCACACACATCCTAAATAATTTTCTATAATCATCCATTAAGGAAGTTTGATCTAGTGATCTGCAAACAAACTCATCCGATGTGGAGGGAGGCACTCAGAGCCAACGCGCAAGTTTGTTGCATCACTTACAAACCATTAATGGAGACCATGGAATTTATTTATAAATCCCTCTCCCACTTAGTTATTTAAGATGAGGATTTTATCATGCACACACACACATACATCACAGCAAATAAAAGCAATAAATATGGAAAAACAATTTTCCAACCATTATGGTCTTTTTCCATCGCTGTCCTCCATGTGTTGCCACCCCTAGCTGCTGCCATCTTTAGCCACCGCAATCGGGTCTAGTCGTCGCATTTATCTTGCCAAATTTTTTGCTGCACCTCTGGTGCTCAAATAGTACCACACCTCGCAAGGATACGATCCGCGACTAAAATAAAATTTTACATATATCGATCCTGTATTCCACAAAGGAATGTACATAGAGTCTAGATCGAACAATAATGTAAAATCCTAAAACTAATACAGCTCTTGCTGTATTTAATACATACAATCATGCACACATATAAAATGCCCTCGACATGTCCGAGGGTCCAATCACACACAATCACAATAGACCATTGATCCCGTCCGGAAGCTGAGTCGGATGGAGGCCGGTCGCGGTGGACTGGGCGTTGACGGAAAGTCGCGGCCGGTGCAGGCTCCCCACGGGTGGCTGATGCGGCTGCAGGACCCTGCGCACACTCAGACGATCCCCCCCCCTCTCACGTTAGAGACCAAAACCCAGGGAAAAAGTCCCCGGATCAGGCCCTCCGACGCTCAAGTCAGGTCCTTTTTCTCCAGAAAAAAGCAGACAGAAGAAGAAAAGGAAAACAGTTGTGGAAAAAAGTGACGAGGGAGTGTGTGCGCGTACCTACGTACGAGGGATTTCTCCCCTTTTATGCGTCCTCCTGCTAGAACCTGCCCCCCTGTCAGAAAACGTTAGACGCCCGGCTTTGTCCTCTAGTCCTGGACACTTGTCGCGCTGCTATTTGTTGTGAAAGCATCTTTCTGTTTAGGAACCTTCGCCTTCGCACTTGGGTTTTGTCCTGTAATGAGGACAGCTGGCAGGCTACTACTGGCTATGAGGGCATCTTTTCGTTTCAGGAACCTTCGCCTTCGCCCGCATCGTTGATATGTAATGATTACCCCTGACGGCCCGTTTAGATTCCCCGCACCCGCCCTACTTAACTTCTCCGATCCATTGTGACCTGCACCAGCCTCGCCTCTTCTGATCGGCTCTAGACTCTACGTGTTACCCGCCAGACGGGCTGACTCTGCTCAGCTCTGCCGATCCCGACCTACTTCTGCGCTTTGTATTTCCCGGCCCTTCCGCGTAGCCCTGCAGATCGGGCTGATTCTGTTCAGCTCTGCCGATCCCCACCTGCTCCTGTGCTCTGTATTTCCTGGCCCTCTACTGCAGGCCTGTGGATCGAGTTGACTCCGCTCAGCTCTGCCGATCCCAACCCGCTTCTGCCTATGCTGAGCCCTGACTACCCTGTCAGCCCGCCTTTTTGACCGCCAAGTCGCCATGACTATTGACCGCCACCTCCTCGTGACTTTTGACCGCCACATAGCCTGGACTTTTCTAATCCTTTCCTCTTGGGCCCCTCCATCACTAACCGTATCACAAGTCCTTCCGCGTAGCCCTGCAGATCGGACTGATTCTGCTCAGCTCTGCCGATCCCGACCTACTTCTGCGCTTTGTATTTCCCGGCCCTTCTGCGTAGCCCTGCAGATCGGGCTGATTCTGTTCAGTTCTGCCGATCCCAACCTACTTCTGCGCTTTGTATTTCCCGGCCCTTCCGCGTAGCCCTACAGATCGGGCTGATTCTGTTCAGCTCTGTCGATCCCAACCTGCTCCTGTGCTCTGTATTTCCTGGCCCTCTACTGCAGGCCTGTGGATCGAGCTGACTCTACTCAGCTCTGCCGATCCCAACCCGCTTCTTCCTATGCTGAGCCCTGACTGCCCTGTCAGCCCGCCTTTTTGACCGCCAAGTCGCCATGACTATTGACCGCCACCTCCTCGTGACTTTTGACCGCCACATAGCCTGGACTTTTCTAATCCTTTCCTCTTGGGCCCCTCCATCACTAACCGTATCACAAGCCTCCCCTACAAGTCTAGTCGAAGGAGGACGACAGTCTGACTGACTAGACCTCTGCACATTTCTGCGACTTCGGCCTATCTTTGTGATTTCAGCAAATCTCTGTGTATCTACCTCAGCGTATCTCTATGATCTCAGCATATCTCTGCGCACCCTGCTTCCTGCGTCACGCATCAGCTTTTGTGTCGTGTTGCTTGGGATACCATGCCTCCTTCATTACGTCGCCAGTTGCTTGGGGTGTCGCGCCCATGCCTTTGCTTTGACTTGGCCACCCGCCTTCTTTATAAAGAGCCTCACGGTCACTTCTTCGCTCCATCCTTCTTCATTCCTGCTTCCCTACTATCGCTTGCTCACCCGCGCTTTACCTGCTTCTTTCCCCCGAGATGCATTCTCCTTCCTTTGACGAAGTTGATCAACTACCTTCCCAAATGCGGATAGATCAGCTCACCTCGCAACTTGCCGAGAAAGAGCGCGAACTGGAGCGCCTGTCCAGGGATCGAGCTCGTCTGCTGGCTGCCTTGCATGACATGGACGCCCTGTATCGTCTTACAAAATCTCGCGTGCATGCAGAAAAGGCGATGAAAGACGAATACCAGTTTGATCTGTAGCACCAAATTAGCCGCCAAGACCGTTTGCAACGAGAGCATGAGACAGAGTTATTTCTCCTCCGTGCGGTTCTTGAGGACAAACAAGACACGCTCGCCCGGCAACAAACAGTCATCGACTCCCTTCACGCGGAGCTGGCCCGGGCTTTGAACGCCCCTGAGTCTCCCGACAGGTCATCACGCGGAAGTGCTCATTCCCCATGTCCAATTCCTTCCCCGAGTCAAAGCTGGCCTGGGGAATAGTTGTCGCGGTGACTCCTTTGTCAGGAGGCGTTTCTGCCTGTGGCCTTGTCTGTATCCCTCCCTTGCTGAACGGCGTTGCTACGCTCGTCGATCCGTCCCCTTTTGGCCCAGTTTCTCCTGCTCAATTTTCATCTAGCAAACATGTTTTTAGAAATAGGCCCTTGTGTAAGAGCCTAGAGTCGCTTCATGATTTCTTTTCATGCATGTATTTTTGATAATAAAGTCAATGTAGTGCTTAAAAATTGCAACTGTGATGAACGTGTAAAACCTGATTTCGTAGTTAATATTGGAGCTGTAGGAGTAGGGTAGATGGCGCTCCACATCCCTTGCCCTGCGTATTGGCTGCATGTTTGAAATTTACGTAAAGTAAAACTAGATGTAGCTGACCTGATTATGGAAAACGCTCAGCTCAAGGTGAGGCACATCTCTCAGAAAGGTAGTTAGGCATAGGCACCGAGCTCGCTTATGATTTTCAAAGAGTGGCTGATTTTCGATTCCCGCATGGGGGCCGACCTAAAAAGGTCGTTGGTCGTGAGAGCAGAGCTCACTTATAACTCGCACTGGGGCGAGAGTCTGGGACTACCGACCTAAAAGGTCGTTGGGCGTGAGCACAGGGCCCACTTTTAATTCTCGCATGGGAGCCGACCTAAAAAGGTCGTTGGGCGTGAGGACAGAGCTCACTTATAACTCGCACTGGGGCGAGAGTCTGGGACTACCGACCTAAAAGGTCGTTGGGCGTGAGCACGGGGCTCACTTTTAATTCTCGCATGGGAGCCGACCTAAAAAGGTCGTTGGGCGTAAGGACAGAGCTCACTTATAACTCACACTGGGACGAGAGTCTGGGACTACCGACCTGAAAGGTCGTTGGGCGTGAGCACGGGGCTCACTTTTAATTCTCGCATGGGAGCCAACCTAAAAAGGTCGTTGGGCGTGAGGACAGAGCTCACTTATAACTCGCACTAGGGCGAGAGTCTGGGACTACCGACCTGAAAGGTCGTTGGGCGTGAGCACGGGGCTCACTTTTAATTCTCGCATGGGAGCCGACCTAAAAAGGTCGTTGGGCGTGAGGACAGAGCTCACTTATAACTCGCACTGGGGCGAGAGTCTGGGACTACCGACCTAAAAGGTCGTTGGGTGTGAGCACGGGGCTCACTTTTAATTCTCGCATGGGAGCCGACCTAAAAAGGTCGTTGGGCGTGAGGACAGAGCTCACTTATAACTCGCACTGGGGCGAGAGTAATGATACTCCGGTCCGAGACCGGTGGCGATGGCGCTGGTCCGAGACCAGTAATGATACTCCGGTCCGAGACCGGTGGCGATGGCGCTGGTCCGAGACCAGTAATGATACTCCGGTCCGAGACCGGTGGTGATGACGCTGGTCCGAGACCTGCTGGACCCTCCTCGCCAGTAGCACAGATGTGATGCTCTCTTCAGCCTCCATCTGCCTCATCTGAACCGCCTTAATTACTTCTACCGGGTTGGGCGTTATTCGCCAGTTTTGCGCTCGTTCTGCCGCATCCCTCATCTTCCTGCAAGCATATCATGCATAGTATAGGATGTGGGTGGGAGAGAGGGAACATGAACCTTATTCGGCCCTGGGCACGCAACGCTCTTCTAGCTTGTGGGAGGGCACGCAGCGCTCTTCTAGCTTGTGGGAGCTTCGCTGCCTTTGCATGCTGGTGTGGTTAACGAACCAGCCTGGGGGCTGTCTCCACCGAGATGCTTGCCTAGCTACTCCGAGTAAGCAGCTCCCCTGACTGCCAACCCGTGCCTTCCTAACCTCCGCTGATCAGCCCTGTCCCCTGC
The DNA here is from genome assembly GCF_018446385.1 of Zingiber officinale. Taxonomy (NCBI): domain Eukaryota; kingdom Viridiplantae; phylum Streptophyta; class Magnoliopsida; order Zingiberales; family Zingiberaceae; genus Zingiber; species Zingiber officinale. The sequence continues at coordinate 55,404,019 of NC_056004.1, read as the reverse complement.
GCGACCCCTACTGGATTGCCTGGCCCTTGCAGCTCTGTAAAATCTCTCGCTCGACCTTACCGAGGGATGCCTCTTTTTTAGAGCCACACCTTGTCATGATTACCCCGCCGCGCCTATCTTTAATAGGTTTATTCTTATGCTGACACCTGTCCGTTGCATTTATGGTCCACGCTTCCTGACGTCAGTTTCCATACCTTTTTCGCACGCCTCCATGCTTACTTCCCTTTAGACGGCGCGGGGCGGGTTACCCAAAAAAATACTCGGCCCGATTCTCGATGCTTCTTAGGCATGAATGGGCTTTATAAACCCTAAAGGTCATCTGCCGCTTTCTTTCCAACGCTTCGTTCTCCTCCTCTCCTCCTCCGTGCTCGTCCTTGTTAGTGCAACTTGCCATCTTCCGGCCTGAGCTCGCGACCCCTCTGCCCTTCTGATCGTTCCTGGCTTGTGATCCTTCTCGCCTCCAACCTTCTTGCTCGCTTCTTCCTCGCGACGATGGATGGTAAGGACCTCCCCTGGTATTCATGCTATCTTTCGGATTTGGACCACCGTGACTTGTCGATATTACAATCCCTTCTGCAATTGGATTCCTCATATGAGCTTCGACTCCCATCACCCAATGAACATCCTTCGTCTCCTCCTGAAGGTTGTATCAATGTCTTTAGAGATCAGATTATGGGCGGTCTTCGCTTTCCTTTGCACCCCTTTATTTCAGACTTGTGCCAGTATTGCGGCATCGGCGTCTCCCAGTTTGCTCCCAATGTATTTCGAGCTATCTGTGGAACCGTCATCTTATGCCGTATCTATCGAATTTCCTTGACGCCTCACCTATTCCAGCACTTCTATTCTTTCCGGCGAGCCGAGGCGGGGATATTCAACGTTCAGGCCAAGCCGGGCTTTAAGTTCTTTGACGGCCTACCTTCTTCCAATAAGGGCTGGAGGTCCCGCTTTTTCTTTCTTAAACCGCCTTCCCCCTTAGCCGGGTCTTCTCAGTGGCGCCCCCTCCCGGCTTCGGCTTTCCCCCCACATGTTCATGAATCTGCCTGCTTTGCAGCTGCGGACAAGTTGACCGGTGTTCTTGTTCGCTTGTCTGTGTTGATGCTGGAAGGCATTTTATACACCTTCGGTCTTAGTCCCGTCCCTGCAGAAATCGGAGCTCCCTTTGGTAAGTTGTCTATTCTTGCACGCCGCTCTTCGCTAACTGAGGTGCCTTTTCTTTTTTATTCTTGTAGCGGCTGCTATCCTCCGTTCCTTCGCCTGCCAAGAGACGCCCGCAGTTGTTGTCCTGGAAGCCCTGCATCAGGAGCTGACACCAGGCCTGCCTTCTGATCCAGCTGCTGCCTTCGATCCTCAACTTCCAGCACCCCCGACCTCTGATGTTGTGATTGCCCCGCCGCTCGCAGTGCTACCTTCTCCCAGCGCTGCAGACCCAGCATTGTCCCACACCTCCGATCAACCTGCGACTTCTTCTTCACCCACTAGACAGGCTCCTCCTCTCCGTCCTACTCTGCGGCTGCGTGTGACGCGCAATAGCAAACGGACGGGCACGAGCTGGGCTCAGGAGACAAGTTTGGGCCAGGCACAGGCCTATGACCTGGAGGTGGCAGGCCCGCCGTCAGACCGACTTACTACGGTGCCACTCCAGAGCGTGCTACCTGCCCCGCCTTCACCTTCTGGTGGCCAACCCCTGGATTCGTTTACTCCTCCAGCCTCCTCCCCTCTGATACCAACGAGCTCGGCCGTGCCTATTTCTGAACCGCCCTCCCCGGACAGGGCCTTTAGGGCACTCTGGAGGCTTCCTTCGGCGACTGACCCGGCGAACGTATCGGCTGCTACCTCATCCCCTTTTTTTGGCAGGGTCGACTTCCACGGGGCCTTGGCCAACTCCTGGCAATCGGCTCATCGGCAGTTCTGGGAAAGCGAATACCCTCTGGAAGAGCTCGATCAGGTTGCTTGTTCTCTGGTCGCGGTGAGTCCCTTCTTCCCTTCTTTCCTTCTTCTGGGCGTGCGTGTGTGTTTCCATAACCTCCTTTCCCCCTCCTATGGGCACTTGCAGACCTGCTCGGCGAGTCTGAGCGTAGTCCAACGAGCGGCCGAGCTAGAACGGGAGAATGTGGCACTCAAGGCTCGTCTCCGGGAACTGGAACCCTCTTCATCTTCCACAGCTCCTTCTGAGCCCTCCCTGGAAGGCCTGAACTCCTGTCTGCATGCCACCGGGGAATCAGCGGCCTCCGCCCGGGCCCTTTCTGACGCCGCATTCAACAAACTGCGGGCATTGGAGGTGGCCTTAAAGGCGAGCGAGTCCTCTCTGGCCTCTGAAGTGGAACGCCGTCAAGCGGCGACCTCTGAACTGAAAAATCGAGAGGCAGAGTTGCTTGCCCAGTCTAAGGAATTGGCCCTGCTGAAGCAAGGTCGGGATCTCCTACAAACGGGGCTGGCTGAAGCCCAAACCGTGGCCAATGCTGCTGTGGGTCGGGAAACCACCCTGCGAGCTCAGTGGGAAGCTTGTCAGGCCCAGCTTCAATCTTTGCAGGCGGAGCTTTCATGGGCCCAGGAGGCGGTGTCTCAGGGCCAGAGTGACCTGGCTGCAGCTCGCGCGGAGGCTACCCAGGACAAGGATGCCATGGCAGAGTACCTGGCGGGAGAGCTCGGGCGGCTGAAGGCCTACCGCTTGGCCTATGTTCGTTCTTCCTTTTTCCTTCAGAAGCTGGGGCGCTGGATGGTCGTGCTGCTAAGTTACGGGGCTGCTGGCGGGGTGAGACAAGCCTTCGAGCAAGGTTATTTGCGCGCAGCGCCCCCCGCCACTTTCTTGGATACTGCTCGCCTGGCCCGGGAATTGCCGCAGGACACCTTCCCCTCCTTCGAGGCGGATGACGGGCTCTTCTTCCAGGCTGCTCCTCCTCCTGCTACCGCTCCAACCCCCATAGAGGTGTCTCCCCAGGATCTTCCTGCCGCCATCCCCGAAGCTTCTGAAGCCCTTGCCCCTCCTCCTGCTGAACCAGCCGACCCGGCTTCCCCTCGGTTGGCTCCTGATAACCCGTCTCCTCCTCCGAATGTAGTGTAACTAGAATTATGTTATGCCGCTTGATTTTTGATGCGTTGCTACCGGCTCTTCTTTGGTGGTATTTGTGTAATCGTACTGACCTCGGCCTACTTATCTCCGATTTCCCCTGCGATCCGACAACTGTGTCGCGTCCCCCCCCCCCTCGCGTACTTGTAGCTTGTTTTCTTTAGGCAGTTGTTCGTTGGTCTCGGCCGAGCTCTGATGATCAGATTTCCCTTGTCTACTTTCCTTCGCTACGTGGCTTCTCCCCCCATCGCTGCCCTTCTACTGAGCCGGCCTGGGCCAAAGGCTACCTCGCGTGTCCGTGCAGCTCGCTGATTTGACTTATCCGCCTTCTGGTGACCCCTCCGTACACTTTTGTCCTGTTTAAAACAATTTCCTAGGGGGGCGCTTTGTATATCGAGCCCTTGTCTTTCCCTTAATGCCCCCTGGCTATCTTCTCGAAGCTCATCACAGAGCGTTCCTCGTCTACTCCAGACCCGGCATCTACCATCCATTGTTAACTTACGAAAATGTCCTCCGCCCACCATACCTATAAGTATCATCTGACTCTTTCTTTCACCATCACAGTAGAGCACTCAAACGTCGCTGCCGCCGACTAATTTCCTCTGAAACCCTGCGGCTATCCGTCCCTTCCCCTTCGGCGCTTCTTTGCGGTTGTCCTCTCCACCTTCTAAGGCGCTATCTTCTGCCATGGCCTCTCCTTCCTGGGTCTCTCTGTTGGCGGAGCATTTTCCAGGCGTTTCGAACTTCGCCGAGTTAGATTGGGATGACCTACGGTACACTTATGAAATCCCTGTTGGCTTCCGCCCTATCATCCCTACTGTTGCAAACCTTTACTTCGATCCTCCGCCGGGTTCGTGTACTTTCTTCACTGAGCAATTTGTGTCTGGCCTTCGTCTACCTCCACATCCTTTCCTATCTGGAGTGTGCCGCTACTTCAACATCCCCTTAGGTCAGTTAACTCCCAACTCCATAAAGATTTTATGTGGCTTCGTGATACTCTGTGAGGTTTGCGAAGTTTCCTGGTCTGCTCCCCTCTTTCACTGCTTCTTCGCCCTCGCTCGGCGTGCCGATGGTCTTTTTGACTTTCAAGCTCGCAGTCAAACTGCCTTCTTCTCCCGTCTTCCTTCTCCTCACGCCAACTGGAGGAAAAAATTCTTTTTTCTCCGGTTTCCCGAAGAGACAGGCTGGCCTATGCGTTGGCAGCCTGAACTTCCTCCGCCCCCGGCGTTGGAAGAGTTTCACATGGACTTCTCCTATGCTGCAGCGGCGACAAGAATGGAGCTTTGGCGCCTGGATCTGACGAGACTGCTATCTGAAGACATGCTTTCTTTTTTCCGGCTGAATCCCTCCTTCTCCGGGGCGCCGCGCTCATTAGGTAAATCCGCGCTTGGCTCTTCTCTCCTGCTTACGCTTGTTTTCTCTGTAAGGATAACCTTCCGTGTCGACGCCTACAGCGGAGGCCTTGTATCGTGCCTCAGAGGTTCTGCCCCTGCCCCTAGACGATCTGGAAATAATGCGACGTGGTCGAGTAATCTTGGAGAGGAGGCTACTCCCTTATCCCGGCCCCGTTTCCCCCGGGGCAGCAGTCCAACCCGTTTCCGACCCCACTGCGCATGAAGCTCCTCCTCCATAGGTCGCCCCCCGCGGGGATCGAGGTCACGCTCAGGCTAGCCATCGAGCTAGGAGGGTCTTCCGAGGAGCCCCCCGGGCCTCCCGACGGGGTCGCGCGGCTCTTCATCGTGCGGGTCGAAACTTGTCTGGTCAAGGCGCTGCGGGTGGCAATGCCACGGCCCCCTCCCAGGGTCTACCTCGTTCTGACGATTCTGGCTCTGATGGTCAGCCCCAACTTCAAAGACGGCGCCGAAGACCAGGTCTGACTTCTCGCAGACTCGATGATGTTCCCTTATCACCGCAGTGTTCCCCGCCGTCATCATGGATGGCTCTAACATCAATTCCTCTTGTTATTGTTGCGTTATTTCCCTGGCAGCCTCCCCCAACCCCTACAGGGGAAGACCCTCTGCGTCTCGTTCTGCCCCCCTTCCTCAGGAGGGGGACAGCCCCGGTGAGCAACGTGGCACGGCATCAGGCGAGCCCACTCCCGAGCCGCCTCCTGCTCCTCCCGGCTCGGACGCAGGCCCTTCTCAACCCGCCGGCCCTTCTCAACCTGCCCGCCATTGTTATAGGACCACTATCCCCTCTGAAGCAGCTCAGGCTCGACGACATGATGTCTCTACTAGCGTCTTGGCGATGAAAGGCTGCCTTGGCAGCTTGTGGGCAGAGAGCATGAATCAAATGGGTAGCTTGTCGCCCTTAGCTCAAATGGATAGGTTCTCGAAGTCTTGGGCTAAAGTAAGTGCCTTGTTCCTTCTCCTGAATGCGAGTTTGCTTTAACTGAGGGCTGTTATTCTTGGTCCAGACTCACGCAGAGTCCCTGGTGCTGAACCAATCCTTCCACACCCTCTATCATGAAAGCAAAGACCTCCGGGACAAAGTCTCTGAACTAGAGCTACAACTGAATGATCCTGATCAAGCCAGCCACGCCTTGCGAGCCGAGATTCGAGCTCTAACCAACCAGATTGAGCGGCAAAAAGGGTCCCTGACGCAGGTCAGAGACGAGCTCCGAGCTGTGCATGAAGAAAGAGCCGCACAAGAGGCGGGACATCAGCAACAGCTCGCCCGTCAGGTTGGGGAGACTCAGTCCAGAGATACCCTGCTACGGGAGAAGGACAATAAGCTGGAGGTTTAGGCAGCTAAGTTGGCAGCCCAGGAAGCAAAGCTGCAGGCCTTGAGGGAGGAACTGTCTCAGTCTCGGGCGGCCCTGACGGGAGTGTCTACCGCCTTGTCAGCCTATCAAGAGGGAGAAGAAGCTCGTTGCCTGCGAAGCCGAATGTCGTATCTGACTTCTCCTGAATTTCTATCCCAGGCTGGGGCACGCTTTGCTATGACCGTGCCATATACGGCGGCTGGAGTTATCAGGCAACTGAATGCGCAGGGCTTCTTGAGCTCCATCCCCGCAGCAGACTTCTTGAATCACAACCTAATCATTCAAGGCTTTCCGGATGAGATTTTTGCTCCTTTCAAATGATCTGTACTAGCCACTTAAACTGGGAAACCGTTACATGTACATATGTCTTTTCGAGTTTTCACTTGACTATCCTACTGCCTCCATGCCCCTCGTCTGACCCGGCCTACGTCCACAGAGTCAGCCCCCTCAAACTCGATAGGGCCGTAGGTAGTTGGCACTCCAAGGTCGATCCAACTTCCTTCCTTGAGCGTCTTGTAAATAATAGGCTCCCGATGCCAATCTCTTGATAACCTTGTACGGTCCATCCCATTGAGGAGCCAACTTCGTCACTTCCCCTAAGGGCTTTATCTGCTTCCAGACCAGGTCACCTTCCCCGAAGAACCGAGGGATCACCTTCCTATTATAGTTCTGTCTCATCCTCTGTCTATAGGCTTCCAACCTGGCAGCTATTTGCTCACGAATTTCGCTGATGAAATCCAGTTCAGCCAGCCGCCGCTCGGTGTTCTCTCCGTCGTACATCATCCTTCTTACAGAAGGTATCCCGACCTCCAGAGGAACCACCGCTTCATTACCATAGACCAGATGGAAGGGTGTCAGACCTGTGCTCTCTCGGGGCGTCGTACGGTAGGCCCACAAAATGCCTGGGAGCTCGTCCACCCAGCTGCCCCCCATGTGATCCAGCTTGACTTTAAGCCCGCGTACTATCTCCCGATTGACTACCTCGGTCTGACCATTACTTTGAGGATGAGCCACTGAGGTGAAGGCCTGAGTTATGCCGAACCCCTTGCACCAATTCTGTATCCTGTGCCCCTGAAATTGTCTACCATTGTCTGACACCAACTTATGGGGTAAGCCAAATCTGCAAAAGATATTTTTCCATATGAACTGGATCACCGCATCTTCAGTGATTCTGGCTAGGGCTTCTGCTTCTACCCACTTGGAGAAGTAGTCTACTGCTACCAACAAGAAGCGCCTCTGCCCGGTAGCCATCGGGAAAGGCACCACGATATCCATACCCCATTGGTCGAAAGGGCAGGATACTGTAGAAGTTCTCAGCAGCTCTGTAGGTCTGTGCGTCAGGCTCTGGTACTTCTTGTTGGTTGCTACTCGGAAAGCCTAGAGGTTCCACTGTACAAAAATTTTGTACAAAGGTCTGAACCTTTTCCTAGCTACCATGTGTTCTTTTAAATTAAATTTTGGATCGCCTGCGGAACTTAACACGTTTGATCCAAAACTTAATCTATTTGTTCTTTTAGGTTTTGATTTGGATCTCCTGCGGAACTTAACACGTTCGACCCAAATCACCTTAAGTTATTAATTCCATTAAATATTAATTTCCATAATTGGTTCCCAGTACTGACGTGGCGAGGCACATGGCCTTCTTGGATATGGGAGCAACCACCACCGACTAGACAAAACCTTTTATAGAAATCTAATATTTAATTTCCTAAAATAACTTTAGGTTAACCGAAAAGAACAATCAAATCACAAGGAAAAATAAAACAAAAGAACACAACTTCGAAAAACATATTCGAAATACTAGAATCGTAAGCCTCTTTTATTTGGTATTATTTCCAAAAATAACTAGTATGATGCGGAAAGAAAAAATACTAGTTATACCTTTTAGAAAGACCTCTTGATCTTCTACCGTATTCCTCTTCTAACCTCGGACGTTGTGTGGGCAACGATCTTCCGAGATGAGAATCCACCAAAGCACCTTCTTCTCCTTTCTTCAAGTCTCGGCCAAGCACAAAGCTTCCAAAAGATGAAGATCTTTTTCCACCAACCAAGCTCCAAGGGATACAAGCTTTCTCTCCTTCTTCTTCTTCTTCTCCAAGTAGTATCCGGCCACCACAAGAGCTCCAAGCAAATAGAGGGGTTCGGCCACCACCAAGAGGAAGAGAAGAAGAGAGGTTGGCTGGCCACAACACCAAGGAAAAGAGGGAGAGAAATAATAGAGGTTGTTCACCATGAAGCCTTCTCTACCCCCTCTTTTATAATCCTTGGTCTTGGCAAATAAGGAAATTTAATTAAAAACTTCCTTAATTCTTTTGCCATGAAAAGGAAAAATTTATTTAATTAAAAACAATTTTCCTTTTCTCAATTTACATGGCCGGCCACACCAAAGCTACAAACAAGGAGAGTTTTAATTAATTAAAACTTCCTAATTTGTCTCCAGAAATTTATAAAATTTCTCCAATAATTTAATCCCTTCATGATTGGTTTATAAAATAGAAATTTAATAAATTAAAATCTTTCTTTTAAACATGTGGATAAAAATAAAGTTATCTCTAAAAATTAAAATCTCTTTTAATCTACAAATAAGGAAAGATATCAAATCTTTTCTCAATCTTTTGTAGAAACTAATAAAAGAGAATTATTAATTTTAAACTTTTCTTTTAAATCATGAACATGGTTAAAAAGGAAAGTTTTCTTAAAATTTAAAATCCTCCTTTAATCAACAAATAAGGAAAGATTTCAAATTTTAAACTCTCTTTTAAACATGTAGATGATTTACAAATAAGGAAAGTTTTTACCAAAAATTAAAACAATCCTTTTAATCTACAAATAAGGAAAGAGATTAATCTCTTCTCTTAATCTTTTGTAGAAAGTTATAAAAGGAAATTTTTAATTTTTAAACTCTCTTTTAAAATCATGATATCCACATAAGAAATAATTTTAATAAAAATCCTTTTAATATTCTAGTGGCCGGCCACCTAAGCTTGGGACCCAAGCTTTGGCCGGCCACCTACATGACTCATCCACTTGATCTTGGCTGGCCCTAGCTTGGGTTCCAAGCTAGCTTGGCCGGCCCCATTGGATGGGTAAGAAGGTGGGTATGCGGTGGGTATAAATCTCTATATACTAGAGGCTACGATAGGGACCGAGAGGAGGAATTGGTTTTGGTCTCCCGATGAAATTAAGCATCCCGTGTTCGCCCCGAACACATAACTTAATTTCATCAATAATAATTCATTCCACTAAAGAACTATTATTGAACTACCGCACCAATCCCAAATTACATTTTGGGCTCCTTCTTATTATGAGCGTGTTAGTCTCCCTGTGTTTAAGATATCGAATGTCCACTAATTAAGTGAGTTACTGACAACTCATTTAATTAATATCTAAGTCCAAGAGTAGTACCACTCAACCTTATTATCATGTCGGACTAAGTCCACCTGCAGGGTTTAACATGACAATCCTTATGAGCTCCTCTTGAGGACATTATCAACCTAGTATCTCTAGGACACAGTTTCCTTCTATAATCAACAACACACACTATAAGTGATACCATTTCCCAACTTATCGGGTTTATTGATTTATCGAACTAAATCTCACCCATTGATAAATTAAAGAAATAAATATCAAATATATGTGCTTGTTATTATATTAGGATTAAGAGCACACACTTCCATAATAACTGAGGTCTTTATTCTTTTATAAAGTCAGTATAAAAGGAACGACCTCAAATGGTCCTACTCAATACACTCTAAGTGTACTAGTGTAATCATATAGTTAAGATAAACTAATACCTAATTACACTACGACCTTCCAATGGTTTGTTCCTTTCCATCTTGGTCGTGAGCTACTGTTTATAATTTATAAGGAACCGATAACATGATCTTCTGTATGTGACACCACACACCATGTTATCTACAATATAAATTAATTGAGCAACTACATTTATCATAAATGTAGACATTTGACCAATGCGATTCTTATTTCTAGATTAATGTTTATACCAAAAGCTAGGCTTTTAGTATACACTCTAACACTTCTGGCATGATAGACAAGTATTCACCAACCTCTGTGCGTCCTTCTGCAAGGTAGGCCAGAAATAACCAGCCAGCAATACCTTCCGAGCCAGCGTTCTTCCCCCAGCGTGATTACCACAGCACCCCGAATGTATCTCTCGCAAGGCCTGGTCCGCTTCCTCCATATTCAGGCACTTGAGTAGAGATCTGGAGAAAGACCTTTTGTACAGCTGATCCCCAATCATTGCATAAGAGTGGGCTTGCCTCCTGATCATACGCGCTTCCTCGGGGTTGGTGGGTATGGCTCCTTGTTGAAGAAAGCTCATTATGGGCGCTCTCCAATCAATTACTTCTCCCGCGTTATTCTGTAAATCTATCTGGGCTACAAGGAAGGTCTGCGCTATAGATCGGTCGAGCGTCCATGTACTCAGGGAACTAGCCATTTTAGCCAACTCATCCGCTCTTTCATTTTCAGCTCTAGGAATCTTCGTGACTGTGACCTCCTTGAATTCTCCCTTCATCTTTTCATAAGCCTCCTTATAAACTTGCATCCTCTCGCTATTCACCCCAAATTGCCCGGTTGTCTGCTGCGTTACCAGCTAGGAATCAGAATATATGATGACTCGGCTCGCCCCCACATGCCGAGCTGCTTGCAGGCCTGTTAGTAGAGCTTCATATTCTGCCTCATTGTTGGTGGCTCTGAAATTTAACCGCACGACCAACTGCATGATATCTCCCTGTGGGGATATGAGCAGTGCTCCTACACCACTCCCCCGATGGGTAGCCGACCCGTCCACGTAGATTTTCCAGACCTCTTCTGAGTCCGCTGGGTATACTTCTGTCAGGAAATCTGCCAGAGCCTGTGCTTTGATTGCGGTTCGAGGCTGATATTGTATGTCATACTCCCCTAGCTCAGTTGCCCACTTGATAAGCCGACCCGCCACTTCCACCTTGGTGAGAGCTCGGCCCATTGTACTGTTCGTCAAGACGGTAATGGGGTGCGCTAAGAAATACGGTCGGAGACGCCGAGCCATGAGAACAAGTCCATAGACCAACTTTTCCAGGGCCGTATACCGAGACTCGACCCCCTTCAATAAATGACTGAAAAAATACACCGGTCGTTGTACATTATCCTGCTCCTTAACTAGCACGGCCCCCACGGCCTCGGGGGTGGCTGACAAGTAGACCCAAAGGGGCTCTCCCACAACAGGCTTGAACAGTGATGGCAAAGACTCCAGGTACTGCTTCAGCTCTTCAAAGGCCTGTGTGCATTCTTCCATCCACTGAAACTTGGCCACTTTTCTGAGCACTTTGAAGAAGGGTGCCGCTCTATCTGTAGATTTGGAGATAAATCGGGACAGGGCTGTTATCCTGCCGACCAGCTTCTGCGTCTCCTTTAGATTCTGAGGGATCTGCATGTTCCGAAGTGCTTGCACCTTCTCAGGGTTGGCCTCTATCCCTCGTTCGGTCACCAGATAGCCCAGAAACTTCCCTCCTTTGGCCCCGAACAGACATTTCAAGGGATTCAACTTCACCCCATATTGCCTCAGAGTCCCACAGGTTTCTTCTACATCTTTTATCAGACTGGACGCCAGAGGGGACTTGATCAGGATGTCATCAACATAAACCTCTACGTTCCGCCCAATCTGAGCCCGAAAGACTTTGTCCATCATCCTTTGGTAGGTAGCCCCAGCGTTCCTGAGTCCGAATGGCATGACGGTATAGCAGAAAGTACCGTCAGCCGTTATGAAGCTAACCTTCTCCTGGTCTTCCTGGGCTAAGGGTATTTGATGATATCCCTGATAAGCGTCCATCATGCATATCCTTTCACAACCAGTCGTTGAGTCCACCACCTGATCGATACGCGGGAGAGGATAACAGTCTTTGGGAGTGGCTTTGTTGAGGTCGCGAAAGTCTATGCACACCCTCCACTTGTTGTTTGGCTTCTTTACCAACACGACGTTAGAGAGCCAAGACGGGAATTGCACCTCTCGAACGTGTCCAGCCTTCAGGAGCTGCTCTACTTCAGCTCGGATAATTTTATTCTGCTCGACAGAGAAGTTTCTCTTCTTCTGCTTGACTGGCTTAGCCTCGGGTATAATATGCAATTTGTGCTCGGCTACTTCTGGTCTGACCCCGGGCAGCTCCTCTGGCGACCAAGCAAAGACGTCTCGGTTGCGGCTCAGACACTGTATCAGCTCCGCTTTAAGCTCCGGAGGTAAGTCACTGGCGATGCGAGTGATGCTCTCCGATCTGTCGGGGTGTAGCTGGACCTCCTCCCAAGAGATCGGTTCTTCAGTAATAGGTAGCGGTTCCTCTTGGATAGCATGTACTCCCCCATCTTGCATCCTCCGGCTTTTGCGCGCCTCTACTCGGACCATGTCTATGTAGCAGCTACGAGACACTTTCTGCTCCCCCTTGACCTCTCCGACCTGCTCGCCGACCGGGAACTTGATCTTCTGGTGAAAGGTGGAGACGGCAGCCCAGAACTCATGTAGGGCTGGCCTTCCCAGGATAACGTTGTAGGAGGAAGGCGAATCCACCACAATGAAAGTGCTCCTCCGCGTGCGCACCAATGGCTCAGTGCCCATGGAAATGGCCAGCTTGATCTGACCCATGGGTTTGACTTCATTACCTGTAAATCCGTACAAGGAAGTGGTTACAGGTTGGAGCTCAGCGGCGTCAATATGCATCTCCTCAAACGCAGCCCTGAATAAAATGTTGACCGAGCTCCCGGTATCCACAAAGACCCGAGTCACTCGGCTATTAGCAATAATGGCCCTGATTATGAGGGCATCATCATGGGGCAGCTCTAAACCCTCCAAGTCTTGGGGCCCGAAGCTGAGGACAGGGCCAGATGCCTGCTCGTAGCTGCATCCCACGGCCCCCACATATAGTCGCCGGCTATGTGCTTTACGAGCCCGGCCTGAATCCCCGTCAGTGGGCCCTCCTGAAATCATACCAATCTCTCGCACAGCCACGTTGCCCCGATTATCGAGTTCTCCGACGTCTCTTCGGTCTTCGCAGGGGCCAGCTTGGTTAGATGGGCCAGCTAGGTCGGGCTGGGCCTGCCGAGCACGTCCAGCTGCAGCCCGTTCTTCCTCCATTCTCTGTATTTGGGGCGCCAGCGCCGGGGGAGGCAAGCCTTGCTCCACAGCTCGCCTGGAATCCCGGGCGAATTGGAAGCAGTTGCTGAGATCGTGCGTCCTGGACCGATGATATGTGCAATATGGTGCTCCCCTTGGTCCAGGCCTGGGCGCTTGTATGGTGGCGACTCGCGGAGCTGGCCTGGCTCCCTGAGCGGGCTGGGGGGCAGGCCTGGGTTGAATGCGCTGGAAGGGCTGGGCTGGCTGTGGTGCTCTTCTTTCAGGTCGGTTGCCTGGTGCCACCGTCTTCTCGGCTTTCCGCCTGGCGGCCTGCGCTTCTTCCACTTTGATGTAGCACGAAGCTTTCTCTACCATATCGTCAAAACTCCGGGCGGGGTTTTTGATGAGATCCCTGAAGAATTCCCCTTCTCGCAATCCGTGGGAGAAGGCGCTCATCAGTATCTCAGAGGTGGCAGAGGGGACGTCGTTGGCTACTTGACTGAATCGATTGATGTAGCTTCGCAGGGGCTCAGTTGACTCCTGCTTGAGAGCAAAAAGACAGTGGTCGGTTTTTTGGTACTTACGACTGCTGGCGAAACGGCGCAGGAAGGCCGTTTTGAAGTCCCTGAAGCGGCTGATGGATTCTGGGGGCAATCCATCGAACCACTTTTGCGCCGATCCAGACAGAGTGTGCAGGAAGACTCGGCATTTGACGACATCGCTATATTGATACAATATAGCCGCGTTCTTGAACTTTCTCAGATGCTCTTCTGGGTCCTTGCTCCCATCATATTCTCCAATGTTTGGGGCTCGGTAACCCCTCGGCAGGCTTTCTTTCAAGATCTGGGCAGAGAAAGGTACCTTATCGTCAGGATCTTCGGGCAGATCTTCAGCCAGGATCACGACCTTCCCCTTTCCTGAATCCCGAGGCGGGTGTAGAGAGATTTCCGCCACTGAGGCTGGCGGCTCCTCCTTCTTTGGACTACGCCCGCGAGGTCCGGACCGATGATAATCGCGGCGGGGCTCTCGGAATGAAGCACGCGGAAGTTCTTCCGGCTGCTTCCTCTTTGAGCTCCTGTTGGAAGTGGGAGCGAGTTCTTTGGATGCCTCAGGGGCTAGGCGAGGTCGTGAAACTGTGCCTTGTCTTTCGGAGGCGGCCTGCTTCCTAACCTCCTTAAAAAGCTCACACACCCCCGCAGTTATAGTTATGTTGATCCTCTGGCTAGAGCTTCGACCGGAGTCCTCCATCTTCACGCTCTGGAACAGGTTCTTGTGTTCCCACAGACGGCGCCATATTTGATCCCGTCCGGAAGCTGAGTCGGATGGAGGCCGGTCGCGGTGGACTGGGCGTTGACGGAAAGTCGCGGGCGGTGCAGGCTCCCCACGGGTGGCTGATGCGGCTGCAGGACGCTGCGCACACTCAGACGATCCCCCCCCTCTCACGTTAGAGACCAAAACCCAGGGAAAAAGTCCCCGGATCAGGCCCTCCGACGCTCAAGTCAGGTCCTTTTTCCACAGAAAAAAGCAGACAGAAGAAGAAAAGGAAAACAGTTGTGGAAAAAAGTGACGAGGGAGTGTGTGCGTGTACCTGCGTACGAGGGATTTCTCCCCTTTTATGCGTCCTCCTGCTAGAACCTGCCCCCCCTATCAGAAAACGTTAGACGCCCGGCTTTGTCCTCTAGTCCTGGACACCTGTCGCGCTGCTATTTGTTGTGAAAACATCTTTCTGTTTAGGAACCTTCGCCTTCGCACTTGGGTTTTGTCCTGTAATGAGGGACAGCTGGCAGGCTACTACTGGCTATGAGGGCATCTTTTCGTTTCAGGAACCTTCGCCTTCGCCCACATCGTTGATATGTAATGATTACCCCTGACGGCCCGTTTAGATTCCCCGCACCCGCCCTACTTAACTTCTCCGATCCATTGTGACCTGCACCAGCCTCGCCTCTTCTGATTGGCTCTAGACTCTACGTGTTACCCGCCAGACGGGCTGACTCTGCTCAGCTCTGCCGATCCCGACCTACTTCTGCGCTTTGTATTTCCCGGCCCTTCCGCGTAGCCCTGTAGATCGGGTTGATTCTGTTCAGCTCTGTCGATCCCCACCTGCTCCTGTGCTCTGTATTTCCTGGCCCTCTACTGCAGGCCTGTGGATCGAGTTGACTCCGCTCAGCTCTGCTGATCCCAACCCGCTTCTGCCTATGCTGAGCCCTGACTGCCCTGTCAGCCCGCCTTTTTGACCGCCAAGTCGCCATGACTATTGACCACCACCTCCTCGTGACTTTTGACCGCCACATAGCCTGGACTTTTCTAATCCTTTCCTCTTGGGCCCCTCCATCACTAACCGTATCACAAGTCCTTTCGCGTAGCCCTGCAGATCAGGCTGATTCTGCTCAGCTCTGCCGATCCTGATCTACTTCTGCGCTTTGTATTTCCCGGCCCTTCCGCGTAGCCCTGCAGATCGGGTTGATTCTGTTCAGCTCTGCCGATCCCAACCTACTTCTGCGCTTTGTATTTCCCGGCCCTTCCGCGTAGCCCTGCAGATCGGGCTGATTCTGTTCAGCTCTGCCGATCCCAACCTGCTCCTGTGCTCTGTATTTCCTGGCCCTCTACTGCAGGCCTGTGGATCGAGCTGACTCCGCTCAGCTCTGCCGATCCCAACCCGCTTCTGCCTATGCTGAGCCCTGACTGCCCTGTCAGCCTGCCTTTTTGACCGCCAAGTCGCCATGACTATTGACCGCCACCTCCTCGTGACTTTTGACCACCACATAGCCTGGACTTTTCTAATCCTTTCCTCTTGGGCCCCTCCATCACTAACCGTATCAACCATAATAGTTGGAGCCAGCAGCCACAGCGTTAATCTATTTGCACATCCTACTATTATCCTACCTAAAATATGTATGACATGTGCATAATTAAACTAAAACCAAACACACAGAGGTTAAAACCTAGCTCTGATACTAATTGTTGGTTGTTACTTGGAATATCATCCTAGTTCCCCTGTACAAAAATTTGTACAAGCATAGAACTATCCTAGCTACCCATATGCTCTACTAAAGTTAAATTTGGATTGCAAACGATGCTTAACATTATTAATCCAAATTTCCCTTTAGAAGTTAAACTTGGATTGGGAACGAAACTTAACATTCTTACTCCGAGTTCAACCGATGTGATCTTCCTAAGTTAAACCATATTACAGAAGTTATCAAATATCTTTTTCTAAGATCGGCTTCCAGGTTAAACATGGCGAGGCACTAGGTCTTCTTAGGTATGGGATCATCCACCACTTCCTAGACAAAGCCTCACAGAGAAATTGGATATTTAACTTCTTACAGTAAACTAGGTTTAACTATAGAGACCTCAATAGAAACACATTATCGAAACATGAAATCGAAAAATAAAATCGATAACAAAGATAATAACTTAAAACCGATAACTGCAGGATCGAAAAGAATTTAGATATCTCCACAATAGCATGATATTGTCCACTTTGGGCCTAAGCCCTCATGGTTTTGCTCTTGGCCTCTCCCCAAAAGGCCTCAAGCCAATGGAGATATCTTTTCTCTTATAAACCCATGATCTTTCCCATGTGTTTCCAATATGGGACTATGTTTGCAACTCCAACAATCCCCCCCTCAAACAAAGGACCATAGGCTTCACACGTCCGATCCTCGACCCACCAGGTCTTCCTGCCCCTCGGTCCACCCGACCTACTAGGACTTCCTTGCCTAGTCGCAACTAGGACTTCCTGCTTGGTGTCTGGTCCTCTTGATCCGAATATAGGAGCCCCCACTTTCTTTGTTCGAGGTCAATATTGTACCCACATGGCTCAATCAAACCATAGCTCTTGTGCACAGTCGGCGGTTAAACCTTCTGATAGTCCGGGCTCTGATACCAATTGTTGGATCGAGACGTGCTAGAGGGGGGTGAATAGCACTCGTGGCTTTCACTCAGTTCGGAATCGTAAATCGTTCGATTAAACACTTGAGTAACACAGCGGAATAAAAGAGAAAAATAACACAAACACGAGGGTATTTACTTCGTTCGGAGCCGAGCTCGACTCCTACTCGAAGGCCCGCGATCCTTGATCGCTTACCGTGGGCAACAACTAATAACTCGAATAGAATTACAAGTGAAGTACAATAATCAATAAGAAATTATTAAATTATACCGACGACAATATGAATAACTGAAGATTCAGAGCTCCGGGTCGTCGGGGGGTCGTCGCAGCACTTCGAGATCGTGTCGTTAGCAGCTAGTCGTAGAAGGATTGCTTCGAATGAGTTGTTCTGAGCTGCTGGTCGAGACCCTCTTATAAAGGGTGTTCAAGGCGCCTTGAAAGCCATCCAAGGCGCCTTGAAAGCCATCCAAGGCGCCTCCATGCTGGCCGAGTCACACGCTGAGATAAGGACTGAACTGGTCGAACCTTATCAGGTTCAAGGCGCCTTCTTTTCTCTCCAAGGTGCCTTCATCCACCCGTCAAAGGTGCCTTGAGCTTCCTTCAAGGCGCCTCCAAGCCTGCTTCATAGCCAGCTCATCTTTTGCACCCGAGGCTCCTCCATGCTCCATGGAGGCGCCTCGGACACTGTTTATCCGAGGCTTAACCTTGTTCTTTCGTACCTGCAAGACATGTTAGATCCAAAACACAAACATATCCTGCAAAAAAAAATTTAGCACATATAATATCATAAATATGAATGAATATGAAAGTTTGACAGTCTCAGGACTGTCCGGGTCTGACTTCGGATTTCCAACCGGAAACCCTAGGTCGACCCGACGCCTACTGTTCCCTCTACGGGGAACGCATCCTCACCTACTCCACTCAGGAGATTTACCTGATGCCAGCGCGATCCTCCAGATCGACTGGACTTTTGCTCGGTGCTCGATGCTTCCGGACTTTCTGCTGGACTTCCGCTTCCCGGCTGGTCCAGTCTTTCACCTGGTTCCCGACACCAGGACTTTCCACCTAGGGTTACCCCCCCTAGGACTTTTTCCTGAAGCACTCGACCCACCAAGACTTTCCGCATAGGGTTACCGCCCCCCATGACCTAGGGTTACCACCCCCTAGGGTTTTCACCTTGCCTATCCACAGTTAGGGGTTTTGCCTAAGTACACTTAGGACTTTCCTGCAATCTCATTCAGACCGTTAGATCACCACACATCTTAACTTTGAATCCTTTTCCATTATCAAAACTTAGGTTCGATCGTCGGATGCTTCCCGCACCAACAATCTCCCCCTTTTTTATTATGGCAATCGAAATTCAAAGTTAAGTAAAACAAATGCATAAAAATACTTAAAAAGTGTAAGTGAGCAAGCTTAAGTATATAAGTTCAAATACAAGAATAACTTAAGCTAACACTTAAACTTTTGTGAAGCTCCCCCTTAATACAGGGCTTGCTTTTTGAAGTAGATTTTTACTTTTAAATTTTCCCTACTCTCCCCCTTTGCCATTTATCAAAAAAATAGTTGAAAGTAAGTTTTAAGTGTTTAGAAAAAAGATATAGACTTTGAAAGAAGGAAAAAAATGCCTAACTAAATTTTGAAAGTTACTATATAACTCACTTTAGCTAAGCCTTTTGCAAATATTGAATTTTGAAACTGTAGTTTCAGTTTAAAAAAGGTACTTAGCTTAATTTAAAAACTTTAATTTTGAAAAAATAGTAGTAAGAATTTTAGGACGAAGAGGGAGTAACTAAATATTTAATTTAGGTTGTTTATTCAGTTGGTCCTTAAGTCCAAGCTTGAGTCAAGTTAAATAGCAATCAAATTATCTAATTAGTTTTGATCAGGTATCAGAGCCCTAAAGTACAAGCATGCTTAATCTTAATATTTCCATTTCCTTCACCAACTATCTAACCTTTAGCTACTTGCTGATTGCCTAGAGGGCAGCAGCTTTCACTTGGTTAGTCAAGTTAAGTCATTTAATCCAGTTAGATTTGACTAAGGCTGGAAGACTTGACTTGATTGCTGTTAATAAAGTATTTAATGCCCAGACTCATAATGATGCACAGAAATAAGCATTCTTGAGTCCAGGCTATACCCTATGCATCTCACACCATTCTATGTTTTTCAAACACAAGCAAGGTATACCTAGGTGTTTGTGAGATGCTCTGGCTTACATCTAGGGGAATAGGATTTCGAGGGGGAAAGCCTAGGCTAAGTCCAATTTTTGAAAAATTCTAAGAAATTGGGATTTTGAAATCATTATTTTTCCTAAAATTTTTTAAGAACAATTTAAAAGTGGTTTTGAAATTATACTCACAATTTTGAAAAAGGGACAAATAAGTACTGAATTAATACATAAGTCAGCTAAACATAAGATAACCAACTCCAAGATACAACCAAAAGGTGAGTAAGATATTCAGGTCCAAAAAGTGAGTGACATATCCAGACAATCTAAAAAGATAGAGTCAAGCAAGCGGATCGTCAGCTGGAGGATCGGCTAGAGGCTGCTCGGGTGCCGGCTGAGGCTGTCCCTGACGCCGTATCTCACCTCGGAGAGACTCGAAACCTACAGCTATCTCGGATCGGAGAGATCAGAGGAAGTACTAAGTTGCATCCACAAGGAGATGGTCCATTTCAAGTCATTATCGAATCAATGATAATGCATACAAGCATGACTTACCAGGTGAGTATAATGTGAGTGCTACATTTAATGTTTCTGATCTTTCTCCCTTTGATGTAGGTGATCAAGATTCAAGGATGAATCCTTTTGGGGAAAGGGGGAATGATGGAGTCAAAGAAAGAGAACAACATGTTTCCCTACAAGCTAACGATATGGATGATGCTCAACCCACCCTAGATATTAATGATGATCCATTATGCATCAATAGAGACCCAATTACATGGGCTAAGGCTTGAAAGATGAAGGAAGCACTTAATGTGCTAATTGAAGATGTGAAGGCCAAAGCTACCATTGAAGAAGGTTTGACCAAGAGCAAGTCATCCAGCTTAGTCAACCTAAGTTAAGCCTTAGATGAGCTTAATTAGCACTTAAGTCATATGTCTATGTAGTAGGGATATGTAAGCTCAATTTAAACTCAATTTCTACATTTATTTAGGTTGTAATAATGTCATAAGCTTAAAATGGATAAGTAGTCTACATCGGCTTTTACTAAATGGACTTTCTTTTGGCTTTTTAGGATTTTTTTTTTGGTCATCCTATTGTTATAAATAAAGTGGGTGACAGCCACACATGTATCTTTTGACATATTTTCAATCTAAAACACGGTGAGGCTCTCACTTGTTGGTTCTTCATTGAACTAGAACTTATCAAGACATTCTCTTGTGGCATTCAAAGACTTATCAACCTCCATCCCATGGTTGTGGCATCTTCCATCTTCCTATACCAAGGTTCGTGCTTTTCTAAGCATTGGGTCAAGGTTCTTTTCATCAATCTTATCGATTTAGATCTTTCTTTCTTTCTTCTTCAATTCATTATGGGTTCTTGAGATATCTTTCTCATTGGGTCCCCATCAATGCACATGCATTGGGCATATCCCAACAGTGGTATCAAAGCCTGATCATATTTCACATGATCGTAAAATAGTTTTACGATTCGTAATTAGTGTTGTAATTAATTTTAAAATTTTTTCTAGAATTATTAAGATTTTTTTATTTTTAGAAGTTTCCTAAATATTTAGAAAATTCTATTTTTAGAAAGTTTTTGATATAATTTTCAAAAATTAAATTTATAAATATTCTGTTAATTTAGAAATTATCATTTTGAAATTTTCTAAAATTTTAAGAAATATTCAATTTTAAAAAAAAAATTTGTTAGGTGATACCAAATATGGAAAGATTCTGAAATTATAAAAAAAATCAAATCTGAGATATTCTAAATTAAATTATATAATTAATTTTTTCTGAATTTTTTGTATTTATTAAAATATTTTGTTTTTGAAATGTTGTCTAAATTGTTAGAAAATATCGAATTTAGAAAGATTTAAAAAATCATTAAAAATCCAGATTTGACTTATTCTAAATTAAATTATAGTATTAATATTTTCTAGAATTTTTAGATTTATTAAAATATGCTATTTTTGGAAAGTTTCATAAATTGTTAGGAAATACCAAATTTAGAAAAATTTAAAAAATCATGAAAAAAATTTAGATTTAAATTATTCTGTAATAAATTAAGAAATATTAATTATTTATTTCTTAAATTATTAGGAAATTAATTTGGAATTTTTTTTCTAAAATAATTAAAGATTCTTGATTAATAGAAAGATTTTAGATGAAATATGTTAATTAAATTCGAAAATTAGTTTATTAATTTGATTAGATAAATCTTTTTTTATTAAAATCATATTTATAACATATTTTTTTTCTAAAATAGAATTAGAAAATATGTAAATTTATGTCATGTTCATATCATATTGTATGTCATGTAGATGCAGTAATTATGACATGATTAGATTTTACCATACTTGTAATGTGATTAGATCTTACCATATGTCATGCCCCCAAAGGAGTGCCTGCTAGACAAAAATATGGCAGTATCTCCCTTGTACCGGTGATAATATAAAACATACATACAAAATACATCACCCACATACGGCTGGAATATATACACAACCACGCAGTTATATAATCAGCCCACTCGGTTGGAATAAGAATAAACACAACCACGCAGTTATACATATATGAAACAGCCCACACGGCTGAAATTAAAACACAGGGAAATCATAAATAACAATCACAAAACCACAATACAACCAACTGTGAGCCAGCTCGGCTTGACACATAATCAACACATCAAATACAAGACAAACTCTATATAAAATATACAAATACGAGAACAACTACAAAACCAAATATGCGAATGAAAACATTAACGGTAGGAGTAGCTCGGTGTGACACGAGACTGCGGACAGGATCTCCAGGTGACTCCATAAATCCATTACCTCCTACCTGGCGAAATAACCAGTTTATGGGGTGGTAAGTATAAAGACTCAGCGGGTAATAGATAGATAGTGCATGAGTATAGTAAAGAACTAGAGATACGAAGGTATACAGTCTCGTAGGGAATATAGCAGATACTAAAATGATATCATAGTAAATACCCATACCTGAAACCATATCCTAGGCTAGTAAGGTCGGGAATAGTATAGACCTGCTACGGTACTGCTCATAACTACAAGAGTATCATGTGAAGTATACTACCAATAAGCAACCAGCGTCTAAATAGATACCTTAGGTATATATCTCAACCTATGTGAGCATATCAGCATAAGGAAGCAACAGTAGCATAAGTAAAGAATAGCAGTATAAGTAAGCAATCAGTAGATATAATAATAACAGTGTATGCACGGATGGTCACTCCCTATAATGCCCGAAAATTCTCAAATCAATTTTAGAAATATTCTATGATTTTTCTGGAATTTTAGAATATTTTTATGGAATTTTTAGAGTAGTGGAAGTAGCAAAAATAAATAGAAACGCAAAATAGCCTAAGCGGGAATTGAACCCGAGACCTATAGGACTCTAAGTCTTATAGATAACTCTAGTAACCAAGTGAACCCAGCAGGGCCATGCTGAAAGAAAAGGGAATCAATTATATTTATGTTAGAATTGGGCCGAATTACCCACTTAATATAAATAGGAAAAATTGTTAAGTGGGGGATGGGTTTTAACGCAACTTTCTCTTCCTCAAACCCTCACCGCCGACGCCACTTCTCTCTTCCTCACCCTCTCAGCACACTAAGCCAAGGAAAGGCTAGGGTTTCATCTCTAGGGTCATAAGGGCTCCTTCCGGCAACAACTCCGACACGAGGACGCTCCTCTCCGCGAGAAGAACACGTAGACGCAAGGAGATCGTCGAAAAGATCTTCTTCACCGGAAAACTAGCGATTAGAATCGTAAGAAAACTAGCGCAAGAGGTAAGAAACCCCTCACCTGCTGTATAAGTAGCTCTTCGTACGTTTTATGCATTAGTTTGGGCATATGCAGAATTTTCAGTATATAGGGTGTGAATTAGCGCACACCAAGTGTTTGCTTTAATGCTTAGTTCAGTAAAATGCCACCATAGGCATTTCCATAGTTTAGATAAATGCAAAAGAAGCATTTTATAGCACATTTAGTCTTGCTATAGCTTAAATGGGACTACGGTCCAATGGGTGGGCTCCCACAGTCGCCTCTAGGTTCAGATAACCTAGCTCTAGGTTCAGATAACCTAGTAATAGCAAGATAAGATAATTTAGCTATAACCAGTATTTTATTTTCAGCAGTGGCACTGTACTGGACTAGATGTCCATTGGGTTGGGCTCCTATAGTCGTCCCTAGGTTTGGATAACCTAGTAAACCCTACTAGATTCGGAATTTGTAACCCCAGGTTTAGTTAGGGATGCGCGCACAACAAGTACAGTTGCCGGGCCCATCAGCAGCATGATTATGTATTTTCATCGATTTATGATAAATAGCTTTCAAAAACTTCACAACATAGTTTATGTGAATACGGAGCAGCTTAGCATCAGTTAGCAGTAGTATAGCTTAGTTTTTATTCCAGTTTAGTTCTTATGGATCCATATGATGGTTTTATGCTCAGCTATGATTACCATGTATCGTATGTGATTATGCCATGTTTTAGAATCCATGTTTAGCAATGTCAGCATATATTTCAAATAGCATATTTTAAAAGCATAAATTACATCGTATGCATGTTTTGTGAGGTAGATGGTTTCTTACTAAGCTCTTGAGTTTACAGATACTTCTTTTCCTTATACTGCAGATAAAGGTAAAGGAAGGATGGATTAGCGGAGGCTGTAGGACAATGCAAGGAAGATGTGTGTGGATGGAACTTGGAATAAAGATCTTGGAGAAACTAGCAAAATTAGAAACCTTTAGCATTTTCTTAAGTTATTACGTTTCCGCACTTCTAGTTATTTTAATGTTTGGAATCATGAAAGACCTGTTTAGATTAATAGTGATCATGCTTAGAATGTCAGTTAATTGTTATTGGTATGTTTATAGCCATGTTAGAACTTATGTGTGTGAATTTAGCATGAAACAGTGCTGAAATCAGACTCCTGATATGAAATCAGAAACCCCGATCGATCAGCCGATCAATTGGGGGTCTTCAGTTGATCAGTTGATCGATTGAGGAGTTTGTATCGCAAACAGTAATCTCCGGGATCGATCCGCCGATCGATCCAGACACGTTCTGTCACGAACAAAATGCCCTGGAATCGATCACTGGATTGATTGGCAAGTCTGGATCGATCAGTCGATCGATCCAGAATATTACCCCCGTGCACAGTAGCGCGCTGAATCGATCAATGGATCGATTAGTCAGGATGGATCGATCAGCTGATCAATCCAGAATCTTGTCCTTGCACAGTAGCACGCTGAATCGATCAGCGGATCGATCAGATGACTCCAATCAATCAACTGATCGATTGGAGTGTCGGATTTCAGCTGGAAGGGTCTCATTTCAGTCTTTCGATCAAATCGAAGGTTCGGGTTCCTTCCCTAGTGTATGAATGTCAATGGAAAGGTCTTTGAACCTAGTCCTACAGATTGTAATAGTCATTAGCAGAGTAAGATTTTAATTAGTACGGTTTTCCGCACCTTATAACTTAGCACAGCATAATGTGACGGTCCGGCCTTTCAGCTTAGTGTCAGTAGGAGGCGGGGCGTTACAGAGTGGTATCAGAGCAAAAGTTTCATACTTCCTACACACACATCAGCATTGAACATGCAACTTCTAAGTAAGAACATGTCTCACTTCATTTATGTTTTGTTTGTTTTCATGTTCCTAGATAACTAAAGCATGTTTGTTTATGATAGTATTTAACATGATAACGGTGATTACGCAATTATGATTGTATTAGTTATGTATGTCCTCTATTTCTTTAGAAAATGGTACGAGGACGGCCAGCTAGAAAGACACCAACTACTGAGCCCCAGCATGAGGCAGGCAGCTCAGTGCCTCCTCCAGACCTTACAGCAGTAGTGGCTCAGTTACAGCAGCAATTAGCTGAACAGCAATAGGAAATAGCCACTTTAAGGGCTAATCAGCAGAACACTCCCACTGTCACTCCAGAGCCTAACTTGGCAACTCCAGTAGTGATAGAGGTTCCACCAGTCCAACCTGTAGCACCAGTGGCCCCAGCAGTGGGGACACAGAGAGAAGCCTATATGATCCAGTGGCAGAAAGTTAAGCCGGAGAATTTCTCAGGCACCAGTGAACCATGGGATGCTCAAGCCTGGTTCAAAACACTGGAGAGTACGATAGAGCTTCTGGACTAGCCAGAGCATGAGAAGGTGAAGTGCGCCTCTTTCTGTCTGACAGGAGACGCACGTATGTGGTGGGAGAAAGTTAAAGCGAAGCGCCCAGTGAATCAGATGACATGGGCTGACTTCGAAAAGGAATTCTTCGAGGAGTTCTTTCACATGCGGGTCACAAACCGCCACTACGACGAGTTCACTGAGTTTCGTCAGGGCAACCTTTCAGTTGAGGAGACTATGAGGAAATTCAACAGACTGGCTCGTATATGCCCAGAACTAGTCAGCACTGAAAGGAAACGAGTCCGGTTGATGCTCAATATGTTAAGGCCGGAAATAGCAATGAACGTGGCCAGCGGTGTCCGTAGGCCGCAAACCACAGAAGAACTAGTGAGCAGTGCTTTAACCATTGAGCATTACCAGAACAGTATCAAGCAGCAGAAGCAAGTCCTCTCAGAGTCGAAAGGCCAAGGAGGCTCAGGTACTCAGAAACACCAGGGCCACTGCTCCCACGGCTCTAACTGGAAAGGGAACTCCAGCAACAAACGCAAACCAGGGAGTTACCCAAAAGGAGGACCAGCTAGTAAACAGCCCAGCTATCCCAAGTGTTCCACTTGTGGAAAATTTCACCCAGGAGTTTGTCGCAAGGGCACTCGAGGATGTTTCGAATGTGGCCAGGAAGGGCATATGGCTAAACAATGCCCAAACAAGACCAGCTTGCCCCCACCACAGCCGATTCAGTACAAAGTCAAGCCAGCATAGTTGCATCAGATACAGGCTGCTTTAGACGGTCCACACATCAGCTAGGGCAGATTAGAAGCCCCCTCAGCCACGACGAACGCAAGGATCTATTCACTCACCAGAGAGGATGTAGCGAATGCCTCGACAGTTGTTACAGGTCAGATTAGTATTTTACAACAAAGTGCAACTATCTTATTCGATACTGGGCAACCCATTCTTATATATCCAGGGCATTCGCCGAAAAGTTAGCAGTACCCCCAGAGGTATTCAGTGGTCAGTTTCTGACAACACTACCTTTGGGAGAAATTATGGCATCCAAGCACTGGCTCAGAGCAGTGTCAATCATTATAGCAGACAGAGAACTCTTTTGTGATCTGATAGTGCTAGATATGACTAATTACGATGTCATTTTTGGAATGGACTTTCTGATGAAGTACGGCGCCTCTATAGCGTGCCGTAAACAGAGAATTGTATTCCAACCCGAAGCAGGAGTGCAGTTTGGGTTCGTCGGAGAACCAAAGAGAAAGGCCAAGAAGTTTCTCTCAGCTCTGAAGGCACAGAAACTACTAGATTCAGGATGTACGGGATTCTTAGCACATGTAGTCAGTAGCAGCCAGGACAAGGACCGAAAGCTAGAGGAGGTCCGAGTCATATGTGACTACCCAGCAGTCTTTCATGAAGAGTTACTAGGCCTAGCACCAGACAGGGAGATTGAATTCGAGATAGAACTCATTCCCAGTACAAATCCCATCTCCAAAGCACCCTACCTCATGGCTCCAGCAGAACTGAAGGAACTTCAGGAGCAACTACAGGAGCTGCTTGACAAGGGCTTCATACGTCCTAGTCACTCACCATGGGGAGTGCCTGTATTGTTCGTGAAGAAGAAGGAAGGGAGCATGCGCCTGTGTATAGATTACAGAGCACTTAATCAAGTCACGATCAAGAACAGGTATCCTCTTCCGAGAATAGATGACCTGTTTGATCAGTTAAAGGGAGCAGCAGTGTTCTCTAAAATAGACCTCAGATTGTGATATCACCAGGTGAAATTTAAAGAAGGTGATATACCCAAGACGGCTTTCAGGACCAGATACGGACATTATGAGTTCGTAGTCATGTCCTTTGGCATGACGAATGCTCTAGCTACTTTTATGGACCTCATGAACAGAATATTCAGGAAATACTTAGATAAGTTTGTTATCGTGTTCATCGACAACATTCTTATCTATTCCAGAACTCAGGAAGAACACGCAGAGCACCTGAAGATAGTATTGCAGACTCTTCAGCAGAATCAGCTGTTTGCCAAGTTCACAAAGTGTGAATTATGGCTAGATCAGGTAGCCTTTTTGGGTCACATCATCTCCAAGGATAGTGTTATGGTAGACCCCAGTAAGATAGAAGCTATGAGTAACTGGAAAAGACCCAAGAACGCCAATGAAATCAGAAGCTTTTTGGGACTAGCAGGTTATTACAGAAAATTCGTAGAGGACTTCTCCAAGATAGCCTCCCCACTGACAGCTCTTACCAGAAAGAACAGAAAATTTCAGTGGACAGAGGACTGTGAGAACAGCTTCAGCGAGCTAAAGAGGAGATTGACCAGTGCTCCCATTCTGGCTCTACCAGAAAACACAGACAGCTTTGACATTTATAGTGATGCCTCTAAGTTGGGACTAGGAGCAATACTGATGCAAAATGGCAAGGTGATCACCTACGCCTCCAGACAACTCAAAGATTATGAGAGGAACTATCCTACTCATGACCTTGAGCTTGCAGCAGTCGTCTTCGCTCTCAAAATTTGGAGACATTACTTGTATAGAACTCAGTGTAGAGTGTATACCGATCATCAGAGTCTGAAGTACTTCTTCACTCAGAAGGATCTGAATATGCCACAGCGCAGATGGCTTTAACTGGTCAAGGACTACGATATAGATATCCTCTACCATCCAAGAAAAGCCAATAAGGTGGTAGATGCACTTAGCAGGAAGTCCAGTGCTACCTTACTATCCCTAGCAGCCATGTCACTGCCCCTACAGAGGGAGATCACAGATTTCAGTCTCGAACTTATAGTGGGACAGCTCTCTACTATGACATTAGAATCACCTTGGTTGGTGACATCCGGACAGCTCAGGAACAGGACCCTGAAATTCAAAAAATCAAGCAAGGGTTAGCAGAATCAGGAAGTGGAGAGTTCAGAGTGTCCAAAAGTGGGGTACTACATTTTGGTGACAGACTTTGTGTTCCCGATCAGGAGGAACTACGGAGGAAGATCCTAGACGAGGCTCACAGGACTCCTTATGCGATGCATCCTGGCTCCACCAAGATGTATCAAGACCTAAAGAAACATTTTTGGTGGCCAGGGATGAAAAGAAACATCGCTAGATATGTTAGTACATGTCTGACCTGTCAGAGGGTCAAGGCAGAACATCAGAGACCAGGAGGAGTTCTGCAGCCTATCCAGATCCCAGAATGGAAGTGGGAGGATATTTCTATGGATTTCATAGTGGGACTACCCAGAACCACGAATGGTTTTTGTAACGCCCGCCCTCCCTGCTACCCTAAGGGACGGGGCTACGATACTCTACGTATAAATTTTTCTTTTTAAAACAGCGGAAGACTTAAAATAATGTTCATAGTTTTAATAAAAACTTTTCTTTTAAATTTCTTTTGAACTATACTATCACATGGCATCAAAATCATAACATCAAATCCAGTGGAACCATAATGTCAAGCCACACATGTTTAGGTATCACAAGTCATAAAATACCAATGCACAGTTCTTTAAAGAAACTTTAAGCAGGTTCTTATTTATTTGGTTGCCTAGCCACTGCCACACACATCTTCGTTGCCCCTCCTGTTGCTCCTCTAACTCATCCAGCTTTTTCCTTTATCTGTGGTACAAGGAAAGTAAGCTATGAGCACTCATGGCTCAGTAAGTTCCTTTCCTACTCACTAAAACCAACAATCAGCACATAATCAAGAATGCATCAACAAGTCATAATCTCAACTAATCATGGCATAACATAGCATTCTATTCAAGCATATCATGCATCATAATATAATCACAACTAGTCATAGCATATCAAGCATCACCATGGCCGAAAACATATACATAGTGCATTGCATAAAACATAGCTAGACATGGCATAACAAACAAGTATCATGGTATATCAAAGCATGGCCGAAACATGTATATCAAAGCATCATACTATGGCCGAAACATGTACATCAAGGCATCATCATATCCATGGCCGAAATCTATATATCAAGCATCAACAAATCCATGGCCGAAACATGTCTATAAGGTATAGCATGAACATAACATAATCATACTTTATCATGGCATATCATAATCAAGAGCATAACATGAAACATAGCATAATCATAAGGTGTATGCAATATGATTTTGGAAAACATGTATCCGAAAAACATGTGTATGTCTCATGATCTTTAAAACCATTTTCTTTTACATATATACTTGAAAGTAATCTCAACATAAGGGGGATCCCGGCTATGTACCACTTACATATTGCGCGCAACCTTGTAGGTCCAAGGTAGCAAGTCTTGAACCCTACGAGGCAAACATACTAGGCCCTTAGTCCTAGGGGCACTTAGGAGCCCATCCCTAACGAGGTCCTTAGTCCCTGGGGCGCTTATGGAGCCCACCCTTGGTACAAGCCACTCACATATAAAGTAAAGTACATGTCATACATATCATGTATCATAAAAGCATGCATCACTTAGGCACACATCATATCATAAAAGTATGCATCACTTAGGCATACATCATGTCATAAAAGTATGCATCACTTAGGCATACATCATATCATAAAGGTATGCATCACTTAGGCATACATCATGTCATAAAGGTATGCATCACTTAGGCATACATCATGTCATAACAATATGCATCACTTAGGCATAGATCATAAAAACATGCATATCTTAAGCATAAAGCATATCATTAAGCATGCATGATTTAACCACATAGCATATCATGAAAGCATGCATATTTTAAGCACTAAACATGGCATCAAAGCATGCATAATTTAACCACATATCATAACATAAGCATGCATATTTTAAGCACAAAGCATATCATATCATAAAAGCATGCATATCATATCATAAGTCATAAATCACAAGCATACATATTAAGCATAAGGGTGTATCTTGTGATTATCCTATCATAGGAAACATGGTATCATATTTATCTTGGTTTTAAGCTTCCTAAACCCTTGTGGCCGAAACCCTTTAGAGCTCAATTTAGGTTAAACACAACATCCAAGCATGTGGCACCTAAATTATCATCATAACATTTTCATAGGAAGCATTATAAACATGATTAACTTAGTTTCTAAGTTCCTCAAGTCCCTAATTTCATATGGCCGAAACCTTAAGGTGTGAAACAAGGTTCCATATGATATAAAAGCATGGAAAACTTTAAATCATATTTATAACATTTTTACCAAGGAACAAGGTAAACACATTTGACACATTTGAATTAGTTCCTAAGTTCTTTAAGCCCTTAACATATGTCATGGCCGAAATTTAACAAGTTCTCATTAGGGCTATAAACAAGCATACAAGCATGTGAACTTGGACTAACATTATGTATAAATTCATACAAGGCATCATACAATAGTTATGGCCGAAACATACCCTAGCATCATTTTAGGTCATAAAACAACATATAGCAATTGAACCTTGGCTTTCTACTTATCATATTTCATGTAGAGTGACATGAGAATATTTAATTTAAGTCCTAGGGTTTCTAGGGCATCTATTCCTTCATGACCGAAACATTCAAGGGTTCATTTAGGTCATGGAAAAATTATACAAGCATGTGAAACAATCAACACATTATCCTATTTTCATAAGAAGTACTTTTAACACATTTGGTTTCATTTCTAAGGCCTCTAGGTCTTTTAAACCCTACTTGGCTGAAACTCACAGAATATAAACTTGCTTCAAATAGCCTAAAATCATGAGAATTTATACAAGTTTCATAGCATGTATAAGGACAAGCATAATGAGTATACATATGAATTGTGTCTTAGGCTTTCTAGGTTTCTTTTTCTCTTTTTCTTTTATTTTTTTCTCATGGCCGAAACCTACCATTCCTTAGCTAGGTTTTTAAGTGGCCTAAAGCATGAAAAACCTAAGTAAGTTTCATGGCAAAAGTTACTAAGAAACATATATACAAATTGGTTCATGAATAAACTAGGACCCCTTGTGGTCATACATATTATATGTCATGCAACTAATTTTTCTACACCCTAATTAAGCATGAGGGCATTAAACAACTTTCATATCTAAATAGCACAGAGGTCTTGAGCATATTAAAATTGTGTTTAAGCTTTTCTAAGCTATCCATCTCATCATGGCCGAAAACCCCTAAGAAGGAGTTCATGAAATTCTAGCAATATTCAAGTATACAAATCCTTTAAGATCTTTGTATTCTATCACATGAGCATGGTTATTTAAATTTAAAGGTCTTCCTAACCCTAAACCCTTTCTTGACCGAATCATATGAGTGGGTTTTCTTTTAGTTTCAATATCTTCTAAGGAAGGAAAACTAATACATGATCCTTAATATTTCATAGGGAGAACCTTGTACTAGTTGGGTAAAACAATAAATTTCCCTAGCCTCTTAAGAATATTTTTGGCCGAAATTCTAGGGTTCAGTACTCCTCTGATCAAGCATCATATAGGTATAAAAGCATGAAGAAGAACCCCCTTTCATAGCATAGAAAAATCTATCATGTAGTGAAGACTAGTTTAAACACCATTAGATTTTGAAAGCTCTTCTTGGCCGAATTTTCTCAAACTTGTTTCTAGGTTTTAAAATCCTCATAAAATCCGAAAAGCACATAAAAGCCTTGTACCACAGGTGAGGGGAAGCTTACATCCTTTTCGCTTGTGGATCTAAGGTATGGTGAAGAAGAAGTAGCCTCTTCTTCTAGTTCCTTTCCCTTGATTCCCTTGCTAAGTCCTCCTTGTATCTTAGGTTTTCTTAGGAGAAAACCTTGGCTTGGGGCCGAAAATGGAGGAGAGGGGGAACTGAGGTTTCGGTGAGGGAGAGGAGAGAATGAGAAAAATGAGAGAAAATAGAATTTTCCCTTTACATATTCTCTTTTATGTTAAGGGGGAAGAGGTAGCAAACTTAGTTTTTGCTTTCCTTCTCCCTTGGCTTTTTTTTTCTATTTTATTTTTATTTTTATTTGTTTATTTATCTTCATCATTCATGGTGAAATAAGGGGGAATGAATCCCCTTAATTCCTCTTTAAACATTTCGGCAAAACCAAAGAGGAAGAAGGAGAGAAAGGGAGGAAGGCAAGTTGCCTTTCTCTTGCTCCTTTCTTGTTTTCTTTTGGCTAGCTTTTACTCTTACCTTTATCATGAGTTTCCCTCCTTTGCTATCAATATCTTCTCTCTATCCCAATTGGTTTCTACTATTTAATTCTATGAATTATAATATAAGAGGTTCAAGGTTCAATCCTTGACCTTCACTTCTTTTTATTTCATTTTATTTCTTTTTGCTTCAACTCACTTCCTATTATTTTTCTAAGGCAAAATCCTACATTCATATATTTATCTTACAAGCTTAGTGGGTATTACAGTTTTGATGCCATCTGGGTAATAGTCGACAGATTGACTAAATCAGCCCACTTCTTAGCTATCAGGATATCCTACTCCATGGAGCGGCTAGCTCAGTTGTATCTCAAGGAGATTGTTAGATTACATGGAGTCCCACGGACCATCATTTCAGACAGAGACAGCAGATTCACATCACACTTCTGGGAGTGTGTACAATCAGCATTAGGCACTAAGTTAAAATTTAGCACAGCTTTCTATCCTCAGACAGATGGTCAGACGGAGCGAGTAAATCAAGTACTCGAAGATATGCTCCGAGCGTGTGCCCTAGACTTCCAGGGAAGTTGGTGCAATTATCTGAGTTTAGCAAAATTTACATACAACAATAGCTATCAAGCCACTATCGGTATGGCACCCTACGAGGCTCTCTATGGGCGGAGGTGTAGATCTCCAATCTGCTGGTACGAGAGTGGTGAACAGAAAGAACTAGAACTTCAGATAGATCTAGTAGCAGATACCACGGCAGCTATACAGCAGATCCGCCAGAGGATAGAGACAGCTCAGAGCCGCTAGAAAAGCTATGCTGATACACGGCATAGACCCTTAGAGTTTTCAGTTGGGGATACAGTATTTCTCCGAGTGGCTCTCATGAAAGGAGTAATGCATTTTGGGAAGAAGGGCAAGCTAAGTCCCAGATATGTGGGACCATACCTTATTACCAGAAGAGTTGGCAAGGTAGCCTATGAGTTAGAACTACCCCAGGAGATGTCAGCTATCCATAACGTATTTCATATCTCTATGCTGAAGAAGCATGTCCCAGATGCCACCCAGGTGATTGAGCCCCAGTCGGTACAAGTCCGCGAAGACCTCAACTATAACAGTCGGCCTATTCAGATAATAGACCGAGCAGTTAAGAAATTGCGGAACAAAGAAGTACCATTAGTAAAAGTTATTTGGCAAAGTCACACAGCAGAAGAGGCAACTTGGGAGATAGAAGCTAGTATGAGACAGAAGTACACAGAGTTATTCTAAGTTCGAGGATGAACTTTTTATAAGGTATGTGGGATTGTAACGCCCGAAAATTCTCAAATCAATTTTAAAAATATTCTATGATTTTTCTGGAATTTTAGAATATTTTTATGGAATTTTTAGAGTAGTGGAAGTAGCAAAAATAAATAGAAACGCAAAATAGCCTAAGCGGGAATTGAACCCGAGACCTATAGGACTCTAAGTCTTATAGATAACTCTAGTAACCAAGTGAACCCAGCAGGGCCGTGCTAAAAGAAAAGGGAATCAATTATATTTATGTTAGAGTTGGGCCGAATTACCCACTTAATATAAATAGGAAAAATTGTTAAGTGGGGGATGGGTTTTAACGCAACTTTCTCTTCCTTAAACCCTCACCACCGACGCCACTTCTCTCTTCCTCACCCTCTCAGCACACTAAGCCAAGGAAAGGCTAGGGTTTCATCTCTAGGGCCATAAGGGCTCCTTCCGGCAACAACTCCAACACGAGGACGCTCTTCTCCGCAAGAAGAACGCGTAGACGCAAGGAGATCGTCGAAAAGATCTTCTTCACTGGAAAACTAGCGATTAGAATCGTAAGAAAACTAGCGCAAGAGGTAAAAACCCCTCACCTGCAGTATAAGTAGCTCTTCGTACGTTTTATGCATTAGTTTGGGCATATGCAGAATTTTCAGTATATAGGGTGTGAATTAGCGCACACCAAGTGTTTGCTTTAATGCTTAGTTCAGTAAAATGCCACCATAGGCATTTCCATAGTTTAGATAAATGCAAAAGAAGCATTTTATAGCACATTTAGTCTTGCTACAGCTTATATAGGACTACAGTCCAATGGGTGGGCTCCCACAGTCGCCTTTAGGTTCAGATAACCTAGCTCTAGCTTCAGATAACCTAGAAATAGCAAGATAAGATAATTCAGCTATAACCAGTATTTTATTTTCAGCAGTGGCACTATATTGGACTAGATGTCCATTGGGTTGGGCTCCCATAGTCGTCCCTAGGTTTAGATAACCTAGTAAACCCTACTAGATTCAGAATTTGTAACCCCGGGTTTAGTTAGGGATGCGCGCACAACAAGTATAGTTGTCGGGCCCATCAGCAGCATGATTATGTATTTTCATCTATTTATGATAAATAGCTTTCAAAAACTTCACAACATAGTTTATGTGAATACGGAGCAGCTTAGCACCAGTTAGCAGTAGTATAGCTTAGTTTTTATTCCAGTTTAGTTCTTATGGATCCACATGATGGTTTTATACTCAGCTATGATTGTCATGTATCGTATGTGATTATGCCATGTTTTAGAATCCATGTTTAGCAATGTCAGCATATATTTCAAATAGCATGTTTTAAAAGAATAAATTGCATCGTATGCATGTTTTGTGAGTTAGATGGTTTCTTACTAAGCTCTTGAGCTTACAGATACTTCTTTTCCTTATACTGCAGATAAAGGTAAAGGAAGGATGGATTAGCGGAGGCTGGAGGACAATGCAAGGAAGATGTGTGTGGATGGAACTTGGAATAAAGATCTTGGAGAAACTAGCAAAATTAGAAACCTTTAGCATTTTCTTAAGTTATTACGTTTCCACACTTCTAGTTATTTTAATGTTTGGAATCATGAAATACCTGTTTAGATTGATAGTGATCATGCTTAGAATGTCAGTTAATTGTTATTGGTATGTTTATAGCCATGTTAGAACTTATGTGTGTGAATTGGCACGAAATAGTGCTGAAATCATACTCCTGATATGAAATCAGAAACCCCGATCGATCAGCCGATCAATTGGGGGTCTTCAGTCGATCAGTTGATCGATTGAGGATTTTGTATCGCGAACAGTAAGCTTCGGGATCGATCTGCCGATCGATCTGGACGCATTCTGTCGCGAACAGAAGGCCCTGGAATCGATCACTGGATCGATTGGCAAGTCTAGATCGATCAGTCGATCGATCCAGAATATTACCCCCGTGCACAGTAGCGCGCTGAATCGATCAATGGATCGATTAGTCAGGACGAATCGATCAGGTGATTGATCCAGAATCTTGTCCGTGCACAGTAGCACGCTGAATCGATCAGCGGATCGATCAAATGACTCCAATCGATCAACTGATCGATTGGAGTGTCAGATTTGAGCTGGAAGGGTCTCATTTCAGTCTTTCGATCAAATCGAAGGTTCGGGTTCCTTCCCTAGTGTATGAATGTCAATGGAAAGGTCTTTGAACCTAGTCCTACAGATTGTAATAGTCATTAGCAGAGTAAGATTTTAATTAGTACGGTTTTCCGCACCTTATAGCTTAGCACAGCATAATGTGACGGTCTGGCCTCGCAGCTTAGTGTCAGTAGGAGGCGGGGCGTTACACTCCCGCCCACCCCTCTACACCATGACCCATGTTTGGTCGAGAGGCTGGGATAATGACAGACTGTACACCACTCCAGCTACCACTACTCTCGAGTGGCCGAGGGGACAGTTGCATAGTAGCTGAATAGCCATGTCTGCGATGGGGGTCCCTATTGCCCGCGACTCCAGCTATCACTATCCGTGAGTGTGCGAGTGGGGGCACGACAGGACAAGCGGCACGCTCTAGCTACCACTACCCATGAGTGGCCGAGTGTACGGCCCTGGCCAACGACCCTCTTAACCACAAGGGAGACATGGTCGCCGGCATGCATGCAATGACATGATGCGTAGCATGCAGCAGTCATCATATATATATATAAACAGAAAACATGTATGCTATATGAAGCCAACATGCTCAGTAAGGTATGTAAACATACATCATCCAAAACATGTAAACATAGTATCCAGTATCTATATATCCAACATTTAATATCTAGTATCTAGTATCTGGTAACTGGTATCTGCTAAATATCATAAATAGCAATGAGAGACTGTATAGATACAGACACGAGTAGCTCAAAGATTGAGTGGAAGTATCAAACGTAGGAAAAATACGAGTGGAGTCAAGATAAATACAAGAACTATCTGGAGGTATAGCTCATACACTAAGAACAATGTACTAAAGAGACAAAGCAAGAAGTACCTGCCTCTAACTATAGATCATGCCAAACAATCTCACGTTGAGATGCTCGTCTCAAATCAATGTCCTACATAATCATATAATATATAGTTTATCTAGTGACATAAGCTACAACTAGTTAAACCCAAAGATCCAAACCCATAGATAAAACCCTAATCATAACAATCATTAATTATCCTTAATTAATGATCAGTTTCAATTACTCTCATCCATGAAATATTCTAGTACAAATTAATCCCATTCTAAAATCAATTAGCTCATCATTTAATCCATTGTATCAACTACAAACATGGTGAACCCATAGGGTGATAATCAATCACCTCTACTTTGGATTTAAGTATCCTTATGCATTCCACCACTATAATGGATTAAACAATCATAATCATTCCACCATCCAATCTGTAGCTCAATTCAAATCAATAAATCCACTTATTATCCATAACAACTGGTTAACAACTACATCATTCCAATTTGAATCTACATTCATGTGTGAATCAAACCATAACTTAACCAAATGTGAGTATCCTTTTTGTTAGAGTGTATACTGCAAGCCTAAGCTTTTGTAGACATTTATTTTGAATAAAGAATCACATTTGGTCAAATTATCTACATTTGTTTGTAGTTGTTCAATTAATTTATATTGTAGATAACGTAGTATGTGGTGTCGCATACAGAAGATAATGTTATCAGAACCTTATAAATTATAAACAGTAGCTCACGACCAAGATGGAAAGGAACAAACCATTGAAAGGTCGTAGTGTAATTAGGTATTAGTTTATCTTAACTATATAATTACACTAGTACACTTAGAGTGTATTGAGTAGGACCATTTGAGGTCATTTCTTTTATACTGACATTATAAAGGAACAAAGACTTCAGTTATTATGGAAGTGCGTGCTCTTAATCCTAATATAATAACAAGCACATATATTTGATATTTATTTCTTTAATTTATCAATGGGTGAGATTTAGTTCGATAAATCAATAAGTCTGATAAGTTGAGAAATGATATCACTTATAGTGTGTGTTGTTGATTATAGAAGGAAATTGTGTCCTAGTGATCTAGGTTGATAATGTCCCCAAGAGAAGCTCATAAGGATTGTCATGTTAAACCCTGCAGGTGGACTTAGTCCGACATGACGATAAGGTTGAGTAGTACTATGAGTTGTCAGTAACTCACTTAATTAATGGGCATTCGACATCTTAAACACAGGGAGACTAACACACTCATAATAAGAAGGAGCCCAAAAATGTAATTTGGGATTGGTGCAGTAGTTTAATAATAGTTCTCTAGTGGAATGAATTATTATTGATAAAATTGAGTTGTGTGTTCGGGGTGAACACGGGATGCTTAATTTTATCGGGAGACCAAAATCAATTCCTCCTCTCGGTCCCTATCGTAGCCTCTTAGTTATAGAGTACTATACCCACCTATACCCACCTTCATACCTATGTTGTAGGGGCCGGCCAAGCTAGCTTGGGGACCAAGCTAGGGTCGGCCAAGCCTTGGTCCATGGGTGGCCGGCCCTAGCTTGAACCCAAGCTTAGGTGGTCGGCCCTATTAAAATAGAAAAGAATTTTAATTTTAAATTTTCTTATGTGGAAGATATAATTTAAAAGAGAGATTAAAAAATTAAAATATCTCTTTTATAAGTTTCTACAAAAGATTAAGAAAAGAGATTAAAATATCTTTCCTTATTTGTAGATTAAAAGGATATTTTATTTTTCTTCTTTGTAAATTATCCACATGTTGAAAAATAAAATTATAGAAATTTTTTTTTATCAATCATGAAGGGATTTTAAAGATAAATTTTATTTTTTAAAATTTCCTGAAACAAATAAGGAATTTTAATTGGTTGATTGAAAATTACCTTATTTGCTCTTCCATGAGGTGGCCGACCATGACATGGGTTATTAGGAAATTTTATTTAATTTTTCTTAATTAATTCATGTCAAGGAAAGTTAAGAAAATTTTATTGTAATTAAATTTCCTTACTTGCCAAAGCTAAGGATTATAAAAGAGGGGGTTTGGGTGCCTTCAAAGGTGAACAACCTCTATTCTATTTCTCCCTCTTTTCTTCCTTGGTGTGACCGGCCTCTCCCTTTTCTCTTCTCTCCATCTTTGTAGCCGAACCTCTTCTTCCTCTTGGAGATCAAGTGGTGGCCGGATCTTAGCTTGGAGAAGAAGGAGAGAAAGCTTGCATCCCTTGGAGCTTGGTTGGTGGAAAAGGTTCTTTATCCTTTGGAGGTTTTGTGCTTGGCCGAAACTTGAAGGAAGGAGAAGAAGGTGCTAGGTGGTTCTCGTCTCGGAAGATCGTTGCCCACACAACGTCCGAGACTAGAAGAGGAATACGGTAGAAGATCAAGAGGTTTATTCACAAAGAAAGGTATAACTAATAATTATTTTCCATATCATGTTAGTTTTGTTTCTTTGTAAAAATACCAAATACAAGAGGCATGCGATTCTAGTTTTTCGAATTAGTTTTTGAAGTTGTGTTCTTTTATTTTTTTTTTCTTTTCCTTGTGATTTGATTGTTCTTAGTGGTTAACCTAGGGTTACTATGGGAAGATTAAATATTTAATTTCCTTAAAAGGCTTTATCTAGTCGGTGGTGGTTGATCTCATATCCAAGAAGGTCATGTGCCTCGCCATGCAGTACTGGAAGCTAATTTTGGAAATAGATATTTAATTATCTTCGTGACCTAGGTGATTTGGATTGAACGTGTTAAGTTCCGCAGGAGATCCAAGTCTAACCCTAAAAGAACAAATAAATTAAACTTAGGATCAAACGTGTTAAGTTCCGCAGGTGATCCAAGTTTAATTTAAAAGAACACATGGTAGCTAGGAAAAGGTTCAGACCTTTGTACAAAATTTTTGTACAGTGGAACCATTAGGTTTTCTGAGTAGCAACCAACACTTTTATCACCTCGCAGCCGG
This sequence comes from Zingiber officinale, assembly GCF_018446385.1. Classification (NCBI taxonomy): domain Eukaryota; kingdom Viridiplantae; phylum Streptophyta; class Magnoliopsida; order Zingiberales; family Zingiberaceae; genus Zingiber; species Zingiber officinale. The sequence continues at coordinate 55,364,538 of NC_056004.1, read as the reverse complement.
AGAAGTGGTTGTCGGAAAATCCTAGTCGGAGCAACCATGGAGCTACTGCCCTCTATGTAAATCATCCACAATCTGCACCTAGTAAGGTTCCTACATTCCAATCAAACCAAAATTAACAACTAAGTGTAGATCAATCACCCATAACTCTGATCAGCTTTAGGTTATACCCAAGGTAACAGTACCTAGCTCTTCCGGTGATAGCACACAGCGGTCGACGAGGCCACCGAGTTAAAATTCAGGTGACACGTGTTCTGACTGCCGATAAAGACCATAGCCATATCTAGCCATGATGGAGATCAGAACCAGGGCTCGGGAAGGTGGAACCTGCGGCTAGCCGACACATCTGTCAACCTCTAGTCTAGACCATCGTTGAGGGAGGAGTGGCCAACGGCGATGGGTCAAGGACGGCAGCATCTAACCAATCGAAGCTAGAGCTTGGGTCCTTACTCCTGGCCAATACCACCAGCCCGTGCAAAAGCAATGACCCAGATCTGGAAGAAGGAGCGGCAAGAAAAACTTGTTGGTACGGGAAGCATCCGACGATCGAACCAGCGTTTTGATTATGTCAAAGGGTTTAAACTAAGTTGGTTTGTTATCTAATGTATGTGAATGAGGTTACAGAAAAGTCATAACTACGGTTAGGCAGGTGGAAAACCCTAGGGGGTGGTAACACTAGGTCCTAGGGGGTGGTAACCCTAGGTGGTGGAAAACCCTAAGGGACGGTAACCTTAGGTCCTAGGGGGTGGTAACCCTAGGTGGAGGAAAACCCTAAGGGGCGGCAACCTAGGGGGTGGTAACCCTAGGTGGAGGAAAACCCTAAGGGGCGGCAACCTTAGGTCCTAGGGAGTGGTAACCCTAGGTGGTGGAAATCCTAAGGGTGGGTAACCTTAGGTCCTAGGGGGAGGTAACTCTAGGTGGCGAAAAACCCTAGGGGTGGTAACCCTAGGTCCTAGGGCGTGGTAACCCTAGGCAGAAAGTCCAGTCGGTCTGGAGGACCAGATTGGCAACAGGTATACTCTCCTGAGTGGAGTAGGTGAGGGGTGCATTCCCCGCGGAGGGAACAATAGGCGTCGGTTCGACCAGGATTTTCGGTCGGAAATCCGAAGTCAAAATCGGACAGCCCGAAAGCTGTCAACTTATTTGTTTTATTTGCTATTTGTCTAACTTTGCTTTGCAAGAAACTAACATTTCTGCAGGGTCAGACTTAGCCATGATCAGTCGATCAAACGGCCTGATTGGTTGACCGAACCACAACACAAAAGGACCAGATTTCCATATTGTAGCCCGGGTTCAGTCGAGGGATCGGTCGACCGAACCTGGGGATCAGTCGATCAAACCAAGGATCGGAGTTGACCAAATCGAAGACGGGGGGATCAGATGCGGAGGTCATCTAATCGGTCGACCAAACCTTGGGATCGGTCGACCGAACCAAGGATAGGACTTGACCAGATCGAAGCGGAGTGAGTGGATCGGATGAGGAGGAGATCATCTGATCGGTCGACCGAACGTGGGGATCGATCGGCCGATTCGCTTCGGGTCAAACCTGATCCCGAGCTTTGAGGATCTGGATCAGTCCTGTAGAGGCTATAAAAGGAGCCTCAAGAAGCAGCTTCGAGAGAACGAAAACTGAACAACCTGTGCTCTTGTATGTTGCTCTGAACGCTCCAACTACACTCTACTACTCCGACACTCCAACAACTGACGACGACTACGAACCAATTGTTGGCCCTAAAAAATATAAGGATGATTATGTACTTGCAAGTTGTATCATACTAGCAGCTATGACTCCTGAACTATAGAAACAACATGAGCATTTGGATGCTTATGATATTGTCTATCATCTTTGTGAGCTATTTGATGAGCAAGCTAGATCTGAAAGGTTCGAGGTCTCTAAGATTCTCTTTTCTTAAAGATGCAAGAGGGTTCTCCACAGTAAAATATGTACTAAAGATGAACGGCTGCACAGAGCATTTAGCATCACTCGATTTTACAATGGATCATGAGTTAAGTATTGACTTAATTCTACATAGTTTACCGAAAAATCATTCACAATTTGTGATGAACTATCGGATGAACAATTTAGAATTGACCATTCCTGAGATGATTAATATGCTCAACACTGTAGCACCTTCTGTTAAAGGTGAATAGAAAATTATGATGTTAGTAGACTCCTCCAAAAAAGGTTCTAAGAGGAAATCAAAACATCAGGCTACAGGGAAGAGCAAAAAGGCCAAGAGAGTAAAACCGACACAAAAGGGTCTATGCCATTATTATGGCAAGATAGGACACTTGAGAAGAAACTACAAGATCTATCTTGAATCCATGAAGAAGAATAAGGCATCCGATGGCCCATCCTCTTCAGATATTTTTATTATTGATTGTCATGTTATTTCCTTAGACACTTGGATATTGGATATTGGATATTGGATGCGTCTCACATATATGTAATTACATACAAGGGCTAAGAAATAGCAGAAGACTCGTCAAGGGAGAAACAAGTCTGTGAGTTGGGAATGGAGCAAAGGTTGTTGTAGCCGCGATCGGAACATACTTGTTACAGCTTCCTAGTGGCATCGGAACATACTTGCTCGTCATATAACAATTGTTGTTATATAACATTGAATGGTATTCTTTATGGCACTGGAACTTTATGCAATGACATCTACGCGTTAGATACAGCTAGTGACGCATTCAATATTGATACGAGAAATAAACATGCCTAATTAGATAATCAATTAACCTCTTACTCGTGGCATTATTGCCTTGGCCATATAAGCAAGAAACGTACGTTCGAATTACAAAAGATTGCAGTTCTCAAATTATTTGGATTAGATACATTTAATAAATGTGATTCATGTTTAAAAGGAAAAATGACAGTTACTTTTTTCTTGGGCTCGTACATACCGATGCATGTGAACCAATGTCAACTCATGCACTAGGAGGTTATAGCTACTTCATTACTTTTATTGATGATCACTCTCGTTATGGGTATGTGTATATAATAAAATACAAGTATGAAGCCTTTGAAAAGTTTAGAGAATTCAAAAATGAAGTAGAGAAACAACTTAGTAAAAATATCAAAATACTTTAATCCAATTGAGGTGTTGAGTATTTAAGCCAAGAGTTTCAATATTATCTAAGGGGCAATGGTATATTATCTAATGGAAATCTGCTCAAGGATGTGTATATGATACAGCTCGAAGGTTTCACATCTGTTGACAAAACAAAGTATGCAAGTTTCAACGGTCCATTTATGGACTAAAGCAAGCATCTAGGAGTTGGAATATTTATTTTGATGAGATAATTAAAGAATTTAATTTTTCACAAAATCTAGACCATCCTTATGTGTATCAAAAGGTTAGTGAGAGTGTGGTCGTATTCCTGATATTATATGTTGATGACATATTGCTCATAGGAAGCGACATGCCAGTTTTACAATCAGTTAAAGTTTGATTGTCCAAAAGATTCTCCATGAAAGACATGGGAGAAGCAACTTACATCCTCGGGATAAAAATATATAGAGATCGATCGAAAAGGTTGTTTGGTCTTTCACAGTCAACATATATAGACAGAGTGCTAAAACAGTTTAGCACATCTGAATCCAAGAAAGGTTTCGTACCTATGAGGTATGGAATTCACCTTTCGAAGTCTATATGCCCATGCACAGAAGACGAGAGGATTTGCATGGATAAAATACCTTATGTGTCCACAATATGATCTATCATGTATGTTATGTACAAGGTCTGATGTATCGTATACTCTAAGTGTTACAAGCAGATACCAATCTGATCTAGGAATGGATCACTGGATTGCTATCAAGACGATCCTTAAGTACTTGAGAAGAACTAAGAATATGTTCTTGGTATATGGAGATGGTGATATTATCGTACGCGGATATACATATGTAAGTTTCCAGACAGACAAGGAGACTCCAAGTCCCAGCCTGGATTCATATTCATATTAAATGGAGACGCAGTTAGTTGGAAAAGTTCCAAGCAAGACACTGTTGTAGATTCTACCTGTGAGGCGAAATACATTGCAACTTCGGAAGCAGTAAAGGAAGTAGTTTGGATCAAGAAGTTCGTTGCCAAACTTGGAGTAGTTACGTCCGTTATTGAAGCATTACCTATTTACTATGACAACACCGAAGCCATTACGCAAGCAAAGGAACCTAGGTTTCACCAGCGATCAAAACACATGCTTCACCGCTATCATCTGATCAAGGAGATCATTAGTAGGAAAGAAATACAGCTTAAGAAAATTTCCACTGAAAGGAATCTAGTGGATCCTTTGACAAAGGCTCTACACAAAACAAGTTTGAGAGTCGCATCCATACTTACGGTTTAGGACACCATGGCGATTGGCATTAGGCCAAGTGGGAGTATTAGATTTTGAGGAATGCCCTAAGACAATCGCCTTATGATTTTTACTAAATATAGATTCTCTATTTGAGTACATATTATATGTTTGATTGACTTAAACTCATTTATTAAATGTCCGCAATATAATTCATAGCATAAGAAAAATTATAATTAGATCACAATTAGTGATTATCTCTACATGTGCAATTATGAACATATTAGAATTTCCCTAGTCATCGAATTGATGCATTAGGAAATCATCAATTCTGTAAGACTAGCATGGGCTATACTCCTTGGTTTGCCAAGCAGCTGTTTTCTCACTAGCTGGAGACATTGGGATGTCGAGAGTTAAACGTGGATGCTACTTATGATAACTAGTTCATTAGAGTGACTCATTGTAAGACTTCATATGATTATCTATATATATATGGATAGGTTTGTGAAGCTCTTACTGCAACTCGAGTGTAAGTTTCCTTCGATTTGAGGTATACAAGTCATCTTGGTCATGAAGACTTATACTTTAACATCTTAAGCAACCACCTCATTGAGGTGTGAACCCGGGATGATTAAGTATAAGTCGAAATACCTAAGGATGTTTGAATAGCTTACAAAGGATTCACCGCTCCTTGGGATGAGACGTATACCCTATGACCACTTATTAGAATTATTACAAGAAATCTTTGGACAAAGCATCACATGTTAAGAGTGTGAAACTCTTAGACACATGTACGAGTAATTTGAATTCATAGAACAAGAAAGTATTATTTGGGCTAGGTGTGACGTAGACAATCTAGTGGGGACACACACATAGACCATGTCCTGAACCAAGTGGGTATAAGACGAGTGAAAGGAATAAGGCACGGATTACTATAGCTGCTGAAGGATTTAGAATTAGTTCTAAGATCAACTATGATTTTTCGACTAATTAGGGATCATGATGTACTACTAAGTGTCACTCATGATCGTCATATAATTAAGTAGTTAATTATGGATGGCCAAGATAAACTTAAAACCTATTGGGTCACATGCACTAACGAATCTCTAAAAGACGTAAAATAAGTTAAAGAATAGGATTCTTAGATCAAGAGATAAATGTTTGGTTGGATCATACATAAGACAAATATGAAAATATTTGTCATAGTGGAAGCACGGATGGGTTACATCTCTTATGGTAGAGTTGAACCATGTTTGGTTTAATCATGAATTAGTCATGAACTAACTTAATTTAGTTGTGAACTAAACCAAAGGGTTAATAGGCTAATTTTTGGTTAAGGGATAATAGGTTGGATTTGGGCTTTATAATCCAATTTATTAAAGAGGATTATACATAGATGTAATTAAGAGAAAATTAGTAACAAATTTCATTATTTAGTTGATTGACTTTTGAAAATCTAATCCTCCTCTCCCTCTCCTCTCTCTCCCGCCGCTATCAAGAGGGTGCTCCCTCTTGTTGTCGTGACCACCACAAGGGAGAAAAACTCTCCCTTATGTGCTTCTCTTCTTCTTCCTCTTGATCTCTCTTCTTCGCTCGTGGCTAGTAGCTTCCGAAGGAGAGACTTGTACTCAAGGAGTTGTCTTGAGGAGCTCAGCATGGATACGAATAGAGGTGAGGTTTGACAACATCACTATGGTTGATGTCCTTCTCGTTGCAGGTCATCCGTAAGGTATACCTAGTAAAAAATTATTTTATGTAAAATTTTAATTATACGATCATGTTTAACATGTTGTATCCTTGTATGCGTGTGATGTGTATAATGTAATAATTAGGAATTATTATTGTTTTATTTTCTGCTGCACATGTTTACGAAACATGTTCTAGCACGCACCCGCATCGGGTATATCCCAATATCCATGAGGTCAGATCCTCTAGTCCAAGATCTTCTAGACTAGGAGAGGCCCTACAAGCTCATTAGTAGGATGAGTTAGACTCCACCTATTTAACAGGTAGGTTATAGTACACTCCATCAATGAATGGGCAAAGGGTCCAAGACTAGTCCAAAAATCCTAGACCAGGAGATCCTTGCCCCCAGGAGGTCAGATCCTCTAGTCCAAGATTTTTGAACCAGGGGAGGCATTGCAAGCATATTAATAGAATAAGCTAGACCCTACCTGTTTAATAGATAAGATATAATCCATCCCACTGATAAATAGACAGATCCAGGATTGATATAAGATTCCTGGATCCCTGTCCAAATTCCAGGGTTTGAAGCACCAACTGGAAAGTGGGCATAGCATTTGACCAGCTGACATCGACCTACCGGGCCAGTAAAATCCGAACACAAAAATACAGCAGTCTCATTTTTCACAATAATTCGTCAACATACAAATAGCCCTGTTTACTTAGAAGAGTAAGCAAGATATATATCACAAATATGATATAATCAAGTGATATGAAAGAAAAACATAAAATAAGAACAATTACAATGCTTTCGTTATTTGATGGCCATTACCATCATAAAACTTAGCAACACTTGAGTACATATAGGCCGGTTCCATGATGAATGTGCAATATGCGCCACAATCTTTACAAATTACCAACTTTTCCACAGCAGCTACGGGTACACAAGGAATTGGTTGGTTGCATGACGACACCAGAAGACTGATAGACGCTCGTGTTCTACCAGGATTGCAGGTCAATCAGGCCAAATATCTGAAGATATTTGGGTTGTCCTTGTCCCACTCCTAGTAATCCCTAGTGATCAGATCTTCAATCCGCTTCTTAATTGCTTTGAAATCAGGCTGCACAAGTAATACATGGGCGGCACAAAATAAAGAGAAATACTAAAAGAATATTTGAATTTTTCTATTCAGATATTAAGAGACTGGTGTAAGGATCCTGATCCAGAAGATCCTACCTCCATCCTGCCTCCTGGAGACAGAGATTTTCTGATCCAGGATCTTCTAGACTTCTAGACAAGGAAAGGTCCTGTAAGCTCATTAGTGGGAACTAGACCCACCTGTTTAACAGGTAAAATATAATTCATCCCACTAATAAATAGACAGGGTCCGGACTCTGGACTGGTACAGAGATCTGGACCAGAAAATCCCTGCCCAAATTCCAGAGTTTGAAGCACCAACTGGAAAGTGGGCATAGCGTTTGACCAGCTGACATCGACCTAACGGGCCAGTAAAATCCGAACACAAAAATACAGCAGTCTCATTTTTCACAACAATTCGTCAACATACAAATAGCTCTGTTTACTTAGAAGAGTAAGCAAGATATATATAACAAATAAGATATAATCAAGTGATATGAAAAAAAAATAGAAAATAAGAACAATTACAATGGTTTCGTTATTTGATGAAACTATTAAATCCCATTACCATCATAAAACTTAGCAACACTTGAGTGCATATAGGCTGGTTCCATGATGAATGCGCAATATGCGCCACAATCTTTACAAATTGTCAACTTTTCCACAGCAACTACGGGTACACAAGGAATTGGCTGGTTGCATGACGACACCTGAGACTGATAGACGTGCGTTCTACCAGGATTGCAGGTCAATCAGGCCAAATATCTGAAGATATTTGGGTTGTCCTTGTCCCTCTCCAAGTAATCCCTAGTGATCAGATCTTCAATCCGCTTCTTAATTGCTTTGAAATCAGGCTGAACAAGTAATACATAGGCAGCACAAAATAAAGAGAAATACTAAAAGAATATTTAAATTTTTTCTATTCAGATATTAAGAGATTGGTTCCGTCAAATTCAGTGAGTAGCGATATATGCTGGCTGAAGCTTTGTTCCCAGCCTCAAAGTACTATCACAAAAGTACAGATATGACAACCAAATCAAATTTATGTATCATCTATTTAAGCCAATTATAGATAGATAACAAACTATGCATGTCAATTTTTCAATGCAACTGGACAAATAATCGCCATTGGTTCATCCATTCAAAATTTTCCCCTCTGAATTCGCAAACTTTAAAACATAATGGATCTTAGAAAGAGGGAACTACATTAATGTTGTATTGCCTATCAAAGGAAGTTCACATTGGCAATTTCTTCCTGAATCATTTTGCTACTATGGAACATGCAAGCATGATAGAGGTGAAGAAAACAAGAGGGACTACTTGTTTTCAGATGCTTCAAGAATGATGATTTTGAGTAGGTTTGGTTGTGCCTTGGAAGGCAAAACTGTCCACATACAAGTATAGGGCAGAGCATTGGAAGGTTGCTTAAAGCAAGGTTTAAAATTTTGAACTATGCCAAAGTTTCAATATTTGACCGGAATGATACGATTCCAATATCATATCATGCCATAATGGTACAATTTCAGTACTTATTAATTGGACAATTAATAATAACAATTAACTGTTATAATTAATTAGTTAATAATTAATTAGATTGCCAATATATTTGTATTTTTATATTTATATTTGTTAATTAATTTGATCATCTTACTCTTCAGATTAAATACGTTTGCAACCAATAAAGGTTAACTTTAGTTATTTGTAAATTATTATTTCTTTCATTTAATAGTAATTTACACTTATAATTTATATAATTTTTTGCAGGCAACACTAGAATGAGCAACAAGATAAAAATATTTTATTTTCCAAATTTTATAGCATTGATATTTTGTAAAGACTGAGAAACTTTTATTCTTTTATTGTTAAAGATACAATCTTGTTAAATGAATGAATGTCTTTATCACTTTATATAATTGTATTTAAAATTTATTTATTACCATTTAATCAAAAATCCCATTAATATCATTTTATTTCATGTATTTGAGCATTAAATTTTTAATTCAGTTTTGTTTATTTCACGTAATTATAAGTATTAGAGTAAACAAAAAATTAAATGACAATTTTTCAAATTTCAAAATATTATATTTTTAGACTTAAATTAGATTTCAAATTTTATAATTAAATTTATTAAAGGCCAAAAATTAAAAGAGCACCCCTTTTATTGGAATCATCAAAAGGGCACTCCTTTTGTCAGTGTCGGAGTTGTCTCGGTGTCAATGGCAAAACAGTAAGTTTTGTTGGTGCTGACTGGCTCAGCTTAGCACCATAAACCTTGGTTTAAAAAACCAACTAAAGTGACCTCCAGTCATGTATTGAAACATAGTGATATCATCTGGATTCATACAGACCATACCAAGAGCAAAACTTCAGTGGTAATTGATAAAAGATTCAAATTCATAACTTCAGAGCAGGCAGATCTGTCCTTGGAGTGAATTGGGTAGAGATTGATTGTCTTCAAAACAGAAAGATCTAAGCAAGCAGAGGGTACAGGTGAGTAGTCAAGAGAAAATTTTGGCTTCTTGATAAAAGCAAGATGAGTGTTTGTGGACCTGGTAAGGATGTTTTCTCTGTGGTGGGAGAGGGTACTTTGCTTGATTAGTAGAGGAAAGCTATGTGTAAATTTGGTGACCTACAATGTCCAAAGAGATGATGATGACAACCTCAATGAGGAAGAGGGAAGATCCATGTAGATGATGTACGGGACTACGGCTGGCCAGATATGAGATCAGTGAAGAAGTGGCAACTCCATGGCATCCAGTTGAAGTATAAAAATTAAGGAATAAAATGAAATAGAGAACGATGGGCATGAGCTAAGAAGAAAATTTGATAGAGCTAGCATGAAGGCCCACTTAATTATAATAAATTTAATAGCACTTAAAAATTAAAATAAATTTAGTAGTGCTTGCAATATAATTTAATAGGACATAAAATACAATTTAGTACCACCTAAAATTCAACTTAGTAGTGCACATAGTACAATTTGGCAGTGTAGCACAATTTGGTAGCACCGATAATACAATTTCATAACACCTACAGCAAAATTCGATAGCATCTAAAATATAATTTGGTAGCATCTATTAAGTACGGTCCAATCTTATGTCTGCTTATTGTTCCTACACAGGATCTTAGTGTTAAGAACACTTAATTAGAATATAATTCACATTCAAAAACAATCCACATTTGTTATTAAGTACGGTCCAATCTTATGTCTGCTTATTGTTCCTACACAGGATCTTAGTGTTAAGAACATTAATTAGAATATAATTCACATTCAAAAACAATCCACATTTATTAAAACAAATAATTTTTCTATAACACATCGTTTGAAAATGTTTTCAATTACATACAATTCTTTTTGACTTCTAAGAGAGAGAATTTTATTTAATTATTATCATTCATCTCTATTATCTATATATATTAGTTACCATATTTGTATATATTAGTTACTATATATGTATATAATAATTACCATATTATTGGTACAAATTAGTTAATATATATGTATTAATTAGGTTAATTTGTAAATTAGCCTAATTATAGTTTCCTAATATGATTCCTAGTTTGTATATAAATGTCTTACTTTTCAATAAGAAATATAATCTTTTATCCCTAATTACATGGTATCAAAGCTATGGTGAGTTAAAATTTAGGGTATTTGCTATTCTTTTAACGTCGCCTGTTCATGAATGTTCTCCTCTGCCATCTCTAGTTTCTGCCGACCGCCTTCTTCCACCTCTCACCTATTCACACGCTCCCGACGACAGACGAGCGCATAGCCCCGAACTCGCAACCCGACGACGTCACCTCTCCTCGCATGTTCTCAGCTGCGAGTTTGTCCCACCGCCGTCCTCCAGCAGCACGCGCATGACATCATGCATCCTCACGGTTCCTCGTCAACGCACACGGGGACGTGTTCCTCTCCAGCACCCATCGACATGACTCGAAGTCACCTTCCGAAGCGCAGAGTAGTGCGACACGTCTTCCACCCTTGTGATCTAGCAGGTCAGCCTCTTCATCCTTCCCTCAAATTGCGATCTGCATACAGATCAAACGGTCAACGCCATGGATTAGGGTTCGTGAACAGAGCGAGCATAACATCCTTGTGCTTCTCAATACCGCACCTCTGTGTAGGCAACGTCTGCTATAGCTCCATCCTTCGATATTTCTATGTTATCTCTGTTTGCTTTGCTTTGCTTTGCTTTGCTGGCAGTAGCCACATCTTGGTCTTCTTTTTATACAAAATAGAGAAGTTGGTCTTCCTTCCGCCCTAGCTCCTTCCTTTGGCTTTTATTTCACAAACTTGGGGATAAAAGCTTATGGCTGAGAATAAACCCTATCTTGTGACGGATGTAGTACCCGTGATGTCAATGGTTCGAACAATTTGGATTGGAGTAAGACGGTTCGTCTTTATCTACGAAGTATTGAAAAAAATGGTCATTTAACTCCTAAAGATGATTCAAATAGACATCGCTAAAAAAGGATGCTTGCTTGTTTCTTCAGATTCAAAATTGTATTGATAGTGAGGTAATTGGTTTGATCAATCATTGCAAATTTGTTAAAAAACTAATGGATTATCTAGAATTTTTGTACTCTGGAAAAGGAAATCTCTCTCGCATGTATGAGGTTTGCAAAGCCTTTTACGGTGTAGAAAAACAAGATCAGCCTTTGATCAATTATTTTATGACGTTCAAAAAGACATATGAAGCCCTGATGTGAAGGTTCAACAAATCTAACGAGAGCAAATGGCGATTATGAGATTCCTTGCTAGTCTACCTCCTGACTTTGAGTCTGGTAAGTCACAAGTTCTCTTTGGTTCTGAGATATCTTCTCTACAAGATGTATTTAGTCGCATTCTCCGTACAGAAAGTACTACACCCACTCTGCTTAATGCTGCTCTAGTAACTCGCAATACTAATTATATGTCCGGAAGATCAACTAGTCACAATGAAAATAAAGGGGGAAGTTCCCAGACTTTCAAACTCGAACGCCTAATTCTGGTGGTATTGTGTGCAATTACTATCGTAAGCCAGGGCATACAGCAAAAACACCTGGCCCATATTGCATCCACTAATGATGCCTCTAATAGGTCTTTATATCTGCAGATGAATTTGCCAAGTTCTCAAAATACCAAGAATCATCCAAGTCATCATCTTCTGTCACCGCTATTGCCGATTCAGGTAAACAAACCACGTCTTCTTTCTTCATCCTCCAAATGGGTCATTAATTCTAGTGCCACGGATCATATGATAGGCAATGCTAGTCTCTTTTCTACTTTTCAGTTCAAAGCTAGCACTCATACTGTTACTTTAGCTGATGGGTCTCCATCTTGTGTTCTTGGGTCCGGCAATATTAATCCTACTCCTTAATTTCCTCTGTCTTCTATTTTACATTTACCTAATTTATCATTTAATTTGCTCTCTCAGTCAACTAACTCGTAATCTTAACTGTTGCATCTCATTTTTCTAATCATTGCTTATTTCAGGATCTTTTGACGAAGAAGATTGGTAAAGGATGAGTCCGGAGGCCTTTACATTCTTGACACACCACTCCCAAATTCTTTTGTTTACTCAAGTGTCACTTCCCATTCAAGGATCATTGTAGATTGGGACATCCATCTTTATCTTTGCTCAAAAAGCTTTGTTCACAATATGGTAAAGTGTCTTCATTAGATTGTGAGTCGTGTTAGTTTCAAAACATCACCGTCTTAGTTCAAGTCCTAAAGTAAATAAACGTGCTACTATTCCTTTTGAATTAGTTTATTCCGATATTTGGGGTCCTTGTCTTGCTTTATCTAATCCTGGTTTTAGGTATTTTGTTACTTTTATTGATGATTACTCCCGTGTAACCTAGTTATATTTAATAAAACATCGCTCCGAGTTATTCTCTCTGTTTTGTGCCTTTTGTGCTTAAATTAAAACTCAGTTTAATACATCCATCCGTATTTTGCGAAATGATAATGCTAAGGAATATATGTCCGATTTATTCCAGTCGTACATGGGTCAGAATGGCATGCTTCATGAAACATCTTGTGTTGACACCCCATCCCAAAATGGTGTAGTTGAACAAAAAAATAGGCATCTTCCTAGCCCTTCTATTTCAAATGAATGTTCCCAAATCTTTTTGAGCTGATACAGTTTCTACATCATGTTTTCTCATTAACCGCATGTCATCCACTATCCTTCATGGTGAAATCCTTTACAAAATCCTTTTTCCCAATAAGTCATTATTTCCTATTAACCCTAGGATATTTAATAGCACTTATTTTGTTCGGGATGTTCGTCCACATATCACTAAATTAAATCACAAGTCTTTGAAATGTATTTTCCTTGGTTATTCTCGTCTTCAAAAAGGTTATAGGTGTTATTGCCTCAGTATTAACAAATATTTTACCTCAATTGATGTTACCTTCATGGAAGACAAACCTTATTTCCCATCCTCACCTATTCCGACTCATCAAAAGGAGGATGATTTGTTGATGTATTCTATCATACCCTCCACACTTGATCTGAAACCAGCTCCTATCAAATCTCCTATTATTCAAACCTACTCCAACCGTCACTATTTAGATTCATATCCAACACCTTCTATTTCATCATAAGATCCGGTCCACGATCTTCCTATTGCATTAAGCAAAGGTAAACGACAATGTACTTATCCTACTTCTTTTGTATCGTATAAGAGCTTGTCGTCTTCCTCTTGTTCTTTTATTGCTTCACTTAATTCCATCTCTATTCCTAAGACTATGCATGAGGTCATATCACATCCCGGTTGGAAAGATGCAATGATAGAGGAGATGAATGCTTTAGATGACAATGACACTTGGGACTTGGTCGATTTACCTTCAGGGAAACGGGCTATTGGATGCAAATGGGTATTTGCAGTTAAAGTCAATTCGGATAGGTCGGTTGTCGATTAAAAGCTCGTTTTGTTGCTAAAAGCTATGCTCGGACCTCTGGGCTAGATTATTCGACACTTTTCTCCAATCACAAAGTCGACATCTGTTCGATTATTTATTTCAATGGTCGCTACCCATCATTGGCCTTTACATCAACTTGATATCAAGAATGCTTTTCTTCATGGTGATCTTCAAGAGGAGGTGTATATGGAGCAACTTCCTGGTTTTGTTGCTCGGGGAGTTAGGGCAAGTTTGTCGTCTTCGAAAAACTTTGTATGGGTTAAAACAGAGTCCTCATGCTTGGTTTGGAAAGTTTAGTCAAATTGTTGAAAGATTTGGTATGACGAAAAGCAACTCAGATCATTTTGTGTTCTACAAAACTAGTATCATTCCATTAGTTGTATATGTAGATGATATTGTTATCACTAAAAGTGATACTACAGGGATCTCATCTCTTAAATCTTTCATTCATATTCAGTTTCATACGAAAGATCTGGGATGTCGAAGTATTTCTTGGGTGTTGAAGTTATGAGTAAAAAAATATATTTCTATCTCAATGAAAATATATCCTTGATTTATTAACTGAGACAGGAAAATTGGGGGCAAAGCTTTGTAGTGCTCCAATGACTCAGAACATGTATCTCACAGGAGATGGAGAACTATTTAAACATCTTGAGAGATATCGAAGGTTAGTTGGAAAGTTAAATTACCTTACCGTAACTCATCCATATATTTCATATTCAATAAGTATTGTCAGTCAGTTTATGTCATCTCCAACCGTTCATCATTGGAGAGCATTAGAATAAATTTTATGTTACTTGAAGGGAACACCCGGAAAGGATATCGTATATAAAAATCATGGGCACAAACATATTGAATGTTTTTCAAATGCAGATTGGATAGGTTCTAAAATGGATAGAAGATCTACTTCAGGTTATTGCATCTGGTTCTTGTATCTTTGTTGGAGAAAATTTAGTTTCATGGAAGAGTAAGAAGCAAAATATTGTGTCACAATTCAGTGCAGAGTTAGAATATAGGGCTATGGCACAGTCTGTGTGTGAAATAATATGGATATATCAACTCTTGGCTAAAGTAGGACTTAAAATTTCAGTACCAGCTAAACTGTGGTGTGATAATCAAGCTGCTTTTCATATTGCATCGAATCCTGTGTTTCATGAAAGAACTAAGCACATTGAAATTGATTGTCATTTTGTTCGTAAGAAAATTCAACAAAACATAATTTCTACCGGATATGTGAAGACTGGAGAACAACTTGAGGACATCTTCATAAAAGCTTTAAATGGGGTTCGTGTTGATTATCTTTGTAACAAGTTGGGTATAATTAATATCTATGCTCCAACTTGAGGGGGAGTATTATGTATATACATTAGTTACCATATTTATATGTATTAGTTACTATATATGTATATAATAATTACCATATTATTGGTATAAATTAGTTAATATATATGTATTAATTAGGCTAATTTGTAAATTAGCCTAATTATAGTTTCCTAATATGGTTCTGTATATAAATGTCTTACTCTTCAGAAAGAAATATAATCTTTTATCTCTAATTACAATCACAAACTATTGTTATATTCATCATCTTATTCATATTATAAAATTACTACTAGATATATAAAGGAATACTTTTGCATTCTTAAGACATTTATTGTATCAATAGTTTTATTTATGCTTCATGATATTAAAATGATAATATTTAAAATATTTATATAGTCAATACATGCGGCAAATGTGGTTTTAAAATATTCATATTAAATTATGGTAAGATATTACAATCCCATGATCCGAATATATGGGTTATTGGCATTCCTAGGTAGGATCTTGAACTTAACAGCATTGTTAAAGTCGCCCTATCAACCTAGACATTAAGTATTCTCAGTATAAAGACGCACTGAAATTTGGACAAAAAAGCTATGTCAAAACTAATTTAGGGACATTTATAATTTTAAAAAAAAAAAGAAATGTAGAAAATAATTAATTTGGTTTATTTGCCCAAAAGATTCAAGTTTCCTTACTCTTTGGTATATTGGCAATGTGAATGAATGCATTGATAATTTTAAAACATTATAATTCATAAGAAATGCTTAAAGTTAAAATGGAAAATAATGATAAATAAATCAATTCTACCAGCTAACAAAATACGTAGATAAATAAAATCATTGTAATTTGGCATACAACTAATAATAAAATATATTACTTTAGGATCAGATATGGCATTAAAGAGAGGTGAACAGCACAGTGAAAAAATTAACTTAAAACAATTTAACTGCAATGATATATAAATAATTAATCAAATTAATCAATAGCAGTAGAAATGTAGTAACTGATGAAAGCAACATAACATGTGGTTCAAAACCTCATGTTCCACTCCAAGCCATATGAATTCATAAACTAAGCCTCGAAAACCACTAACTTTCTTCTTGATGAAAACTTCCGGAATTTGAGAAATCGTTTTACAAAGCTTTTACAAAAGATAAGAAAGACTTACAATAATAATAGAGCTTGAAGGTGAAGATAAAGACCTTAAGTCCAAACGAAAGCAAATAAAAATAAAGACATAAAACAATTTATTGTGGAGAATCAAGAATGAGCTGTGTCAGAGAATTGTTGTTTTTTGCTCCCCATGCACCTCATTTTATAGCCCTCCACAGAGTCATGGATAAGCACTCCCAGTTCTTCTACATTAATGTCAGTCAACTATTTTAAACCATTGGTTGGATGACTAGAGCTTGATTTGCGCAAAACCTATCTTATTGATTACTATCTTCAGTTAACTCAAAACCTTTCATGTCAATTGTTGTCCACGCCAATTGATTCCGACACTATTGATAGTTGACTACTCTGCATAAGAACGCAACTTGACTTACAGACAGCCATGATGCAGTCAACACAATAATCCTCATCAGTCCACTTTGAGTTGCTCTTAATCAACTCCAAATCATGCAGTTAACTCATTATGAATAAGTTATTGTTCAAAGGTAAAATATTTTGAATTGACTATTAAGCCTAGTCAACTGAGTCAACTTCAATTGAACTCCGTTATAAACAAAAACATGTGTTTTTAGAGCAGAGTCTTAGTTGACTGCTATGTTGACTAAACTAGCATTAGTCGATTGACATGAGATTTAGTCAACTCATCTTGGAACAAAGACCCACTTGTTTGCTAGAAATGAATTTCTAGTCAACTATATGGTCAATTGTCATTCAATTGACTCAGACTGGAATAGAACCATCTATTTATGAGTAATCTATCTTAAGTTGACTTCATGGTCGACTAAACATATCAATTGACTAAGTGTTGAGATTTCGCCAATCTACCTAACCACCCAAAATGTACGTCGCTCAGTCTCTCACAACTCATATGTCAAGCAATCTTTACCTCTAAGACTTCTCATATGTTACCTCAACCCCAAGAGTACTCACCTCAAGTCTTCCTCATCTTCCAAGAGATTTTACCACCAGGTCTTCTTTTGCAAAGAAGTCTCGCTTTCAAGTCTTCCATTTCTGCAAAAAGGTCTGACCTCCAAGCCTTTCTCTACCAAGAAGCATCTCTTCCGGATCTTCCTCGTCAATGAACAGTTGCTGCTAGGCTTCTCTGACAAATATTCAATCCTCAATCTACATCATTTGTCAAGGCTTTCCTTTTTTTATCGCCCATTATTGGACTTCTCATATGCTAAATGTTTGGTTAACCTCAATCCACTTAGACTTCATCTATTACACTTGCAATGTCCACATTTAACACACAACATTGGTAACAACAATGTAAATCTAACTTAATCCCTTTGTCAAACACACCAAAACAAACATAATTTTAGAATTTCTTATAAATTTCCAAAAATAGTTAGCATCAAAATATACAATATAGTTATAAATAATATAGCAAACAAAAATAGTTTGTAATTGTTGATAAATAGATATTCATATTAGATATTACAATCTAATTTGATTATTTAAGAGACTAAATAAAACAATAAAACCATCCTTTAACAAATTCTTTCCTTTTTTAAACTATTACAATTTATTTTTATTGTATGATACATTAATAAAAAAATGTTTTCTCTTTTCTTAATTCAAAATTTTTTCCCCATGTTGATCCAACCAATTCAATAAGGCCAATATTAAATTTTCCTAATTAGTTGATGTTGATACCACAAATTCTACGAATTATGGTTCCACAATAACCTTAGTTATGTAGATGAAGAGGCAGAAAAACCTTAGTTATGTAGATGAAAAGGCAACACTATCAACAACCAAATGGAGCAACTAAACCTCCTCTTTTCCCATCCCTTATGCATCCTATCCCCTTTATTTTATTTCATCCACACATCCAAAACACTGGATTTGTACCAAATTTTGACAAAGCCTCTGATTCTCCTTCATACTTTCTTAATTTATGCTGATTCAAGTTTATTATTATTATTATTATTAGCCAAACCCAGTTCAATGGATTTTGTGTTTGCTTCAACCTATATCCTAGAGAAATATGGGGCGTGCCATTGTTAGTGTTCTAAATTGGCTGATCAAAATCAGAATCAACCAATTTTGAAAAGCATGTGTTCGAAACATGAAATGCACAGAAAACTGAAGGCATATTATGTCATCTGTATCATTGACATACATATTGTTCACTACCAAGACAATGTGAAAGAAACCTAGTACCTTAAACATACGACCAAGTTGCTCAACGCATTCCATCACCAACTGTTGATGGCCTAGAACTTTCCTGCTTTTCATAATGCGCACAATGGAGGCATCAATGGCATACCTTCTGTCCTTGTCAACATCTTCTATTACTTTCTTCTTCTCATCCACTGGAGGAAGAGGTATCTGAAGTTGATGACAAGACAATGAACCCACATAAAAGTGTGATTAAATAAATGTAAGAAACAACCACAAGTAGAGAAAAAAATCCTCAATCTTCCAAATTTACGCACAGACCTTGATCCTTCTCATTTTGTCATTGAATTTGTTATTAAACTCAAATACATCAGTTGAAGAAATGGTTTTGGTATTTGGCTCCTTATTAAGAATTTTGTATTTGGCGCATGAAAGGGAGTGGAGCAATCTGATTACATCGTCATCCGTCAAGTTAAGCTGAGTCATGATCTCTGAATAGCTCAATCTATCAGAGGCATTAAACAGAAGAAGAGCAGCAGCCTGTACACAACTCACAAGAATGCTTGTAGTTAGCATACAAGATAATTTTAAATAACTAAAATTGATTGTGATTAAATAGACACCTGATATGTTGTTACAATAAGCTCAATGGTTTTGTGCTCAAATTTTGCATTGATGTTACAGGTCCCTAACGAATATATCCAAGTAAGCTTTCTGTGTTTAGTTTTTGTTTGATAAAATTCTCTGAAGACCTCCACGCATTTAACCTGAAATCAGATACTAAAATTAGATATTTCTTCATGAACAAGATACTCTCATAAAGAATTTTCTTTTCATAACAAATCTTTGAATTTGTAAATGAACTCCACAAATATGTATTGTTGCCTTTATATTTAATGCATCTTTCCTATTGTCCAAACCATTCATTTCAATTGAATTTAGCAAAGCCTAGGTATGTTTGTTTTAGATTAGAATGAAAAGAAAAAGAATAGGGTTTCTGTGTCACTTTTTTATTCTTAATTTCCATATCCCAAGGTAGAAAATGGCATTTAACATGATTGAATAAATTTCAGCCAGGAAACACAAGTATATGGAAGCAAATGAGAGCGGGAGGAATTTGGCAATGTCATATTTCCACCAATCAAATTGTATTAAGGTGGGTTCATGATATTTGTTTTCCAAAAATTAAATATATTAGTTAAGGATCAACATAAGATCATCCATAACCCAAAAGATGTAATCCAACAGATTGGCCAATCAGATAATCCAACATATTGGCCAATCAGATACCCAAAAAGAGAGGAGGATTTTGTAAAGTAACAAATTATTGATGCTCCATTAACCTTCCAAAATATATTGGTAAAATTATCCTGGCAAAGTACCCTCATAAAGCATTTAACTGCACTGGTTAGACTGTATCCATTAGATAGTGTCCATTTGTGAGGATTACCACTAGCAAAATTTGACAAGACTAATCACATAATACAACTAAGAATTCAGACCAATAATTCATAGGGTTCGGATAACTGTAATGATATTCTTGAAAGCAAATTGACCTACATTTATCTGTTCAAGTATGATTGTATTCATTTTTAATCAGATACTCTCTTAGGAAAAAAAAAAAAGGGAAGAAGGCAAGAGTTGACCTAGTGTCAACAACTCTAGCTTTTCCAAGCCATGTTGGCACATCACTATCTTCACTATCAACTTCTATTTGAGAAATGGGATCTACTGCATCTTAGATAAATTCCAAATGGCATAAGTCTTGGAAAGTTGACAACTATTCTAGGATAATTGATCATGAAAATCCCTTAATACAAGGAATCTCTTATTATGGAAATCTCTTGATATAGGGAATCCTTTGATGGGAATCTCTTATAAGGAAAAACTCTTGATACGGGACCAAATTTAGGAATAAAATATTTTAATTTATTCTTTTTTTTTTGGGTTTCTATATATATATATATATATTGGTAATGCAGGTATCTAACTCTTCAAACCGACTAATTCAAGAGGTGACTATCCAACCCCACGGAAGTTTTCCACCAGCGGCCACCAGGATAAATAGGGAAGCATTCAAAGGCTCATCCAGATAGCCAACATTCTTAGGCCCACTTCTCCTGCAATGCGCCACAACTGAGACTCGAACCTTAGATCCCTTGGTTATCCATTGGAGGGTCTAACCATTGCACTATTGCCTTGGGGTTTCTATACATTTGATTATACAATGTGTGTGTATATATATGTATACTCATTATTGTGCATAATGAAAAGAGTAAGAGAGAATTTCATTCCACATTTCTTAACAATAAGGAGTCAAGCTAATAGCAATTTCATTGCTCTTGAAATTTGTGGATGCCACCGATACTAATCTGGATTGTAGACAAGATTGGAAGTGCTTAAAATAAGTTGCCAAGAAATAAATACCCTCACATAGAAAGTGAGAAATATAGAGAATATGAAGAAGCAAAGCCAAAAACATGATAAGACAAAAAAGATCAAACAAGAGAAGAGGCACTTTTTGGAGGGGTTGACAAGATTGCCTACATCCATCACCAGTGAAACCTTACCCATTTTTTTCATATTGAAATTAAATTTACATTGACATTTTAAGACAGATACTAGTAAATCAATGTGGAAACAAATGTCAAATGGGAAGTAATTCAACTAACCATCTCGACAGGAAGGTTGAGATCAAATGATTTGTAACTTGGCCAGAATCCGGTCGTAAGAACAGTAACAGTAAGATCAATCCCTGGATTTGCATGAGCATTATTGTTGAGATAATCCTCAAAACCAGATTGGTTTTCCCTTGCAAGGGTAAGATCTGTAACCTGAAAACAAAGCAAAAAAATAAGGCCACTATTGTATATCTAACCAAGCAAGTCAAAATGTGGATACAGACCATGCCCTCCATCTTTGAAGTAAACTGCCCTCCGCATTGTTGTTTCAGCTTTGTCAAAATGCTCCTCTCATGGTCATCATTGGCACTTTTGTCAAAGAGCAACCTCCTAGCAAGCTTCTTCCTATGAATTTAAAACTTTGAGTTCGGCCAAGGTATAAAATAGCAGAAAAGGAAAACAAAGTCAATATCATAATTGGCATAAGTTGTTAAATAGCCCACAGATAGAAGGCTATATACCTATAGAACTCGGCAAACAGATCTTTGTCACTAATATAAGCAAGCAACTTTACGACCTACAAAATATAGGACAATTGTTCAATCCCAACCCAAGAACCCAGGGAAAGAGGAATCTGAATGGCGAAATAGGAACAAAATAAAAGATGAAGGATGAGTTATGGCAATAAGGAGCAATGATACATAAACACACATAATTCACCTTCTCAAGTGTCTCTTCGATTGCTTCATCACTGAGTTTTTCACTTCCACCTTTCTTAAGGATATTGTCACAAAAAGTAGCCAATAACTCAGCACTTGAGCTTCCTGCAACACCCTTGTTGCAGAAAACCTCAAATGCCTCTTTGAGTGCCTAAACCAAAGAGACAAACTTAGACAAGTCATAAAAAATGCAACGCAAATAGTTACCCATAACAGTACAGACCTTGTGAAAAAGGGAGTGATTCTGGAAGCAATCATTCACATATGCCAAGTACTTGTCATGTAGTTCGATAACTTTTCTAACAAAAACCTGCAAACCCCAGGGTGTTAAGTTATATTACTCAGATGACTAAACAATTATCTTATAAATAAGTAAAACAAGAAATGACCAATCTGTACCTGCTCTTGTAGGCCAACAACATCCCTTTTCTCAGCCTGAAAATTTCCAGTGTAAGAGCGTTAGTGCTGACAAGAAAGCAAGTTCAGGGAAGTTAATTAGACATGCTCTTCAGGGACGAGAAACTTGTGAAGACTTCACAAAATATAGTGAGCCCAAATCCAATGATTCATAGTTCACTAAGTCACTCTAATGCTACAGATGTCTTAAACAATACAATATAATAAAGGCAATTCATTGCAAATTTACTTTGTAGTTTAGTCTGATGCAAATATTATTACATCTTAAAAAATTGCTGAAATGTAAACAACAAATTTCAAAATTTTAAGAGCTTGTAAGCGAAGAATTATCTGAGTTTGATTGATATCAAAGCATGAGGAAAAAAAATACAAATTTATTGCACATAGAATTCCATGTTATCAATTTAGACACTTCGCAACTGTTCTTTTTTTCATTTTTCCTCTATTGGTGAGTGTATGGTGCCTTGGGTGCCCTGGAATCTCAAACCTAGCAATTGATTAGATTAGAAACTATCTTTTTCTGAAAACAAAACTATCAAGTTTACCTTTTTGTTACTTGCAGAGTCTTCTGCCTGTTTGACTAGAGCAGTGCCCTCAATAGTCACATGCTGAGAGTAAAAAAACAGAAAGTTAAGGAATGTTTAACATGAAGCACCAGAAAGTGAGACGTTACAATATCAGAGATAAACCTGCTTAAATATTTGAGAAACAGGATCTAAGCCACGTTGTATTCTACAAAAGAGTCTGTACATCCGCGAGAGATCATCCACCTATAAAGCATTTCAGATGATAGTTGTTAAATCATAATAAATTTAACAAGTGAAACCTCATTTAGTAAGGATCAACTAGGATACCAATACCTTATCATCTCGAAGTAATCCATGACATCCAGAATGTTCTTTTTCGAGAAGTTGGCTAGCATTGACATATAGTAGCTCATGTTGCACTTTCTAGGAGACAAGAAAACAAAATGAATATCATTGTAGTTAAATATGGAGTAAGAGCGTAACTAATATTAGTGGCATTGCAACATTAGACAATATCAAAACCAAGTTTAAAATTTCAAGCCATGTTGGAATTTCGATTTATGAGCAGTATCATGATACTTTTAAAATATAAAATATGTTAATTAAAAAATATTTTATTAATATTTTATTGCTATAGATACTTTCTATTGAGCTAAACTTGATATTATCTCATAAAACATTTGATACTTATCAAATAAAAATTTATTTAGGATTAACTGAAGTTCACCAAGCAACCATGACATGATTAAGTAGGTTTAAACTAAATTCAATTTGAATTTATTTTGATCAATTTAATAAAGGGCAGCCCGGTGCACGAAGCTCCCGTTATGCGAAGTCCCGGAGAAGGATTCATTGTATTCAGCCTTATCCTGCTTTTGCAAGAGGTTGTTTCTAGGATTCGAACCTGTCATCTTTTGATCATAGAGCAACAACTTTACCGTTGCGCCAAGGCTCCCCTTCATTTTGATAAATTTAATATTAAACTAAATTTATATTAAAAAATAATTTAATTTATGGATAGTAGTATATTTTAGAAGGTTAGAAATTATATTTTTTTTTATGTTTTTATTTTTTTTAATAATCTGTACACATGCTCCCTATGAGTGATCCTTTACCGTTTGGTGAATCATTCAAAATGGGTACACCAAGCATCAAATAGAAACAAAATATTCACAACCAATGAGTCTGATTGGTGTATAATTCAACAAAGTTTAAAATCATGAACACAACCTTTAAGAAAAGCATAATTAAGGTGCTAATTACTTCTGCTAAATATATAACAAGAAAAGACAAATCATACCTCTAACAACTTCTGTTCACTGCTAGAGTGCAGGTAATGAGCAACCCTGTCCTTCTCACGCTTTAAACACTCCTCTGCCTAGAAAACAGCATAGGACATAAAGCTTTTTGACAGAAAATTATATGTGATATACAGTACCTTTAACATGTAATCAGGGCATGAATCTTCTAGAATCCAGTTTGAAGCTTTCCTAGAATAATAGGCAGCAGTGTCTTTAAGCAAATGTGCTTCAAAGTCATTTTCGTAACACTCCATATTACCCAATCCAATTTCAACGAAAATGTCCAAGACATTCTTTAATAAAGCCCTATCAATTTGTTCCCCCTCACGTTCTCGATCAATCTGATTAAAAAATGCATAATGATAGGGTGTATCGAAGATGAATATATTATGTTGTCTCAAAGTAAGGCTTACCAAGGAGATGACAGCATCTTTGACTTTATCCTTGACTTCCTGATAGACCTAATAAAAAATAATAATAGAAAGCAACAGCTTGACCAGACTCAGATTCATCCTACTTCAATGAAATGTAGAGAATGACATTGAACATAGCAGAAAAGTAGCAAAAGAAGGAAGTTATTATACCAGGTCACGGAAGCAGGTAAGCCCAACTTCATTTAGTGGAGGAAGTGACCTCCGTGTGATAAAGTAGCGATCAAGGTAATGAAAGAAACGTGAAAGCCACCTGACCATAACTTTATGATTTAGCCATCTCTTAACTAGCTCCCTCAACATAAATTCATCATGCTTCACTCTCAAAGAAGGAAGTACCTGAAAGAATTGGATTGGTCTAATAAATCTAAGACAAACCAGTATTGAGTGTATGCTTGTGGTGCTAAGGAACAACAAAAAGAAGCCTTGAATAAATTTAAAAATTTCAATGAAAGAATGACGAGATAATCAAATGTGTATTCAATTTGCAGCATTTGGTACCTCATTAGTTATACTTTCCCCGCCATGTATATGTTTTAATTTCACCTAAGAGTTGTGACCATAGGACATGCAAGGCATGAGAATTCTAAGCTTAGCTTTTTCCTTAGTTTTGATCTTCTTAAAATGATGAAAAAGCATCGAATGATATATTCAGTCGTCACAATCATGGTCTTAAAATGAGGCCTCCAGGATGATTTAGAACAGACCAAGTGGCATATTGGACATATGGTTCTCATTAGGCAATTAAAACTGGTTTAGAGCAGACCTGACAAATGTGGCCACATATGGCATATGAGGCCGTATATGCATTTGTAGTAAACACTATTTAGTTCACTAAAACTAGTTTAGATTGAACCAAACTGAATCAAAAAAATAAGAATAGAAAGGGGGCAGGTTTTTCCAAACACTGCTATGCAGGTAACCTCTATATGTGGGGAAGGTGCAATCATGTAAGCTCTTCATGGACATGATGATTTAGTTAGAGAGGAGTCAAGTCCCGGTTTGGTCGAGTACCCACAAGAAGCAGCGGGGTAGGTATCAGTTTGGATACATCAAGCAGGTAGGGTATAGGTAATAAAAACTTGCAAGTACCCTACCAATTGAAGCCCCTACTTAAAACCCTTAGCTACAGTATCTGGAGCCTCAACTTAATAATTGTTTGAAAATATACCACTTAAAAAATTAATTATATGGATCTATGATCAATGCTACACTGTTGAATCATATTATGTGATCAATGTTGTACTGTTGAATTATAGAATGTTAAATTTCATGTATTTTGTGTTGTATGATTAGCATATGATTTTTACATGTGGAAGTATGACTGCATGTAACTAAATAATTGTTTTGCAAATATAAAAACTTTAAATATTAATTAGGTATCTTCATATAGATCTTACTTAGGTAAATGATCAATTTTATATTGGTGAATAATATTCTTTATATTTCATGTCGCTTGCAAATGTAGTATTGGCATCTTTTTCCATGTGGAAATATAATCTGAATGTGTTGATTAATATACTTTATTGAAAATATTTTAGTCATTTTCATCAATAAAAAATATCATTTAGCATTTTCAAAACTAACTGCATATGTCACCCACATGGTGCATATGCAGTTAGGGTATGGAAGTTTATAACTTTTAAGACTTAACTTAGAATTATTTTGGCAATATCAACACTTTAAATATTAATTATATGAATTATTTATGTATATGATCCATGCTATATTTCATGTATTTTGTATTGTATGAATGGCATGTACTTTTTTATACATGGAAGCATGAATTGAATGCCCTTTATTGGAAGTATATTAGTGTTTCACAGTATAAAATATTATTTAGCATTTTAAAAACTAACCGTGTAAGCCAAGATATTGCAGATGTGCTACTTGGGTTATGGCAGTGGACACCCCGATAATCGGGTATCCATGCGTATCAATCCGTACAAGTTGGGTTTGAGTACCTATTTTATTCTTAATGCTTAATAATAGAATCCAAGTTGAGTTCAAGTTTTCTTAAAATCACCAGTACCACACTATTTTGCTCAACTAAGCTGAGCACCTGTGGGTACCCCGTGAGTTCGAAAACTCATTTGCCACCCAAAGCAGGTAGCCATTTAGTCGGCCGGACTCAGGTGGTAGGATTATTAGTCAATTTCGGGTTCAAGTAATGCACAAAAAAAGTTAAATAGTCAACCCATTGTGAATCTATATTTGAAACTTTGGTGAGTTTGGTCACAGTTTATAAATAGTAATTCTATCTAGACTTACCAAGTATTGCATCTACTAATTATTGTCACAAACACACAATTGCATGCTTAAATGCCTGAGCACTTTGCTCACAACTAAATATTTCAGCATGTTTCCAAGGAGTTCAAGCTAAAGATCAGCCCTTTTCTTCTTCAATGAATCAAATTACAAACAACATTCTTAATAAATATTGAGACAACTGCAATACTTAGAATTTTGTCCAAGGCAAATTGCATTAAAAAAGGAAAAAATTACGATAGAAAATGACAATGTTGGCATCTGCTACTAAATTATGTTTTAGATATCATAGAGATGGTGTATATCTTAATTATTCTAATTAGACATTTCTTTTGCTTCTACTCTCATTTGCTTTATGATGATCCAACAAAAAATCAATTGAATGGAGAAGATCATGAGGTTGTTATGGTTCTAATAAAAGAAACAGCTAGAA
Source organism: Zingiber officinale (assembly GCF_018446385.1). Taxonomy (NCBI): domain Eukaryota; kingdom Viridiplantae; phylum Streptophyta; class Magnoliopsida; order Zingiberales; family Zingiberaceae; genus Zingiber; species Zingiber officinale. The sequence goes on along the minus strand of NC_056004.1, from coordinate 55,337,162 downwards.
GTGTAAAAAATTGTAAAAGATCTAGAACACAAAACTTTCACAAAATATTTTCTTTCTTACCAAAAAATAAAATGAAACAAAAAGTTATCCTACAAGGAAATCAAATAACTTCTATTATTTACTAAATATCAAACTATAAAACATGGCTGGCAAATTTCATTATGGGAAAAGACTAAGTCATATTTACCCTAGAAATCTCCTTTAAGTGTATGCATGCACATCGTAGCCTGATTACAGCACTGGAGCTTCAACACCATTGCAAATGTTGGCTAACTTAACTACATTGAATTTCTCCACTGTTACAGTTAATCATTCTCCTTAATCCTTTTTTTCCTGTCCCTCTTTACATCTCTTCTAAGTGCACAAAGTTGAGCATCATAACTATTCTTACAATGACCACTCCCTTCTAATGTATTTTATAAAATGGTTCAACTCGAATCACTTTATTTATAAATGCTAATGATCCTAGCCTATGTGGTCATGTCTACGGAAATAGGCATATGTGGTGAAGGGGTATCGTGAGCAGCTCCTTGATGGCATGTGCATCTACTACGTATTTTGTTCAGTTGTACGGTGTTTTAGAGTTCTATAACATCCAAACTTTAAAAGGTACTGAAAAAAATTTGCAATTGCCAAATGACAATAAGATGTGAGTAGATATAACTGTAAGACACTAAGATGTGCATACATATACTTGCTAGCTGAGCCAGATCAAAATAGTAACTACATAATGACTTGGTGCTTGGTTTTAGTTTATTTATACATGAAGTATTGGAGTCTCAGACTCCGGCTAACTCTCTCATACCCATGTGAGATATAGCACTCTGACTGGGACAATCTGAGTCAAATACTAACACCCACATCCACATTCATGTTAGATACCATGAGTCCGAATGATATACATGTTACCTTATCTTATTCTCATGAAACCTATAAAATTCTTTGCTAAAGCAAATGTAAAGCAAACAGTAGAAGAACCAAAGGACACCATTCAATTTTGGTTCTTAGATGCTAGTGGGTTTCAAAAGAACATTTGATGAATTATTGAAATATGATCAATAAGTTAATATGTTGCCGAATGCAGGTGTCATAAATCTGCATTGGCCATAATATGAAATGTTCAGTGTTCATCATGAATCCGAATTTGCACAGAATCACTACCATGTGCACGCACAAAAGACTTGATTTGATTCACAAAAAGAAACACAGACTACATCATCATCAGGTATGAGAAAGATCAAATGGACAATGCCCTCCTTCAGTATGTAAGTTCATGCATGAAGGACAAAGAACAGCTGAATGCTAACAAAAAGTTATTGAGCAAAAACTGAAACTATGCAGCCATTTCTAGGTATTAATTTTATGAGCGGAAGCTCTCGGACAAAAATCAAATGATGTGATTATATACTTTATTTCCAAGTCCTGGTGGTTAGGAATTAAGGTAACGAACCACCTGGATGAATTTTTATTTTGACAATAAATAATAGAAAGCAGTAACTGAAATAAGAAATTTTAGAACCGATAAATTAGGCAATCAGACACATGAAAACAATCAAATAGTAATTCCACCAATGTGACTATGTTTAAAAAAATAAAATGAACGCGAATTTGGGGGAAAAAAAAAACATTCTAGGGTCGAATACCAACTCAAATTATGAATGTATACGACCAGAGACAAAATTAGTCATGCTCACCATCGACGTGATGTATTCCTCAAATGACTCGCGGTATTTGTCATACAGCTGCTGCGAGTAATCATGCGGGGGTTTCTGGGTGCACATGTTGTAGATAGTCCTGATCCAACAAGGGAACCAACCAATCCATAAAAAATTGGGAAAAAAAACGAAAAAAAACGTTAAAATTGAGAAGGCACGACCGGAAGACTTACGTATAGAGCATCATGTAGTCCTCCGAGCTGAACTGCGACTCCGGGAGCCCTTCCAATATGTTCTTCAGCTTGGTGATGCCCTTCTGCATGAACTCCCATCCCTGCTCCAGATCGATCGTCTTCCTCTCGTGCATAGACATCCTGATCAGGGATCAATACCCCGCTAAATCAAGGAATCAAGATCGTCTCCTTGGCCGCGACGAACAGCTTGGAACAAAGCAAGGCCAATGAATCGAACCCTAACAAGGAGCTTGGAGCCCCCAAACGGAGATTCGGGGGACTCAGCAAAAGGATTGGGGTTATTCATCAAGGAAAACGTGATCAGGACCCTTAAAACGATATATGTGGATTAAAACAATCATTATCCAATAAGGGAAAAAACAATAAAAAATTCTTTAAACAAAAACCATTTACCTACTATTTAGTACCTATTATATTATTATAACATATTAAAGTAAATTATTTATATTTTATTTTATTTTATTTTAATATAACATATGATATATATATATATAACACTTTTGTATACAAAAATTAATAATTTAATTGAAAATATTAAAATCTCATTAAAATTACTTCAACGTAATTAAAAAATTAAAATTATTTTAGCAATTAGTAACTATTTAATGGGAGAAGATCTCATGATAAAAAAACAAAAACGTGGACTAGGAGATGGTCCACTTTCAATTACGATCAGATCATAATTATGATTCAATCATAATTAGTTGTGATTTTTTTATGGATTTATCATCCTCACTAAGTTATATTCTGGGTCAGAACGGACGATCGGAGGTTGTCCGGAAGTCGCCAGAAGTGGGCAAGTGTCCATATTACTGGGTGTTGAGCAAGGAGTGGCCTCCGGACGTTCGTTCTGACCCAAAGTATAATCTAGAGGGACGGTGAACTTATGAAGAGATCATAATCAATTGCGATTGGATCGCAATTATGATCCGCCTCTATTTTACTTTTTTTTAATAGACCAAAAGACATGTTTTGCTATTTAATAGTTGAGGAGATCTGTCTTGTTATTTAATAGTTGTTATATTATTGTAGTACAAGTAATTAGTACAATAATTTTAATTACATTGAAATGATTTTAATAAGTTAAAATAATTTTAATTAAATTGATAAAAAATAATAATATAAAATTATTTTATGTATAATATTTTTTGATTAAATTTAATTAATTTATCTTAATACATAGAATTTATTTTTTTTAAATGTTATAATAGTGTAAGAATAAAAGTATTTTTAGAATAAAAAATATAATGGAAAGTTGTTTTAATTTTAGATAATTTTAATAATTATATGCCATCTTTTTAATTTTTTTCTTCAAAAATATGATTTAATAGACTTAAACGTGGCAATTCTAAAATTTATTAAAATATTATTAAATTTTGACTTATCCAAGCGGTTAGATTTTCATTTTTACATACTTAGCCTTTGGTTAGGGATGATAAATTTTACCTGATATTAAAACATAATCCGAAATGAATATGAAAAAATCAAGTTAAGGATAGATTTTATTAGATTCAGATCAAATTTAGATCGATCTGATTAATACGATTAATAAATAAGTCGGATTCGGATCAACCTGAAATGACTTGATTATAATCCGTGAATTCGTTTATAAATATTTTCGGGTCTAGGTTCGAATCGGATTCTATTTGAGTTCAGATTAAAATAAGCATATTTTAATATAATGGGTCTTTTCAGGTCAGGTTCAGATTGAGTTTGAGTTAAGATGAACATGTTTTTATAAATGGATCATTTCAAGTCAGGTCAAGTTTGGATTAGATTCAAATTATGGGTCATTTTATGTGGGATTTAAGTCAAATATAGATCGAATAATTTGATCTGAAATATTAATCATATTCAAATTTTGATATTCCAACTCATCAATCCACCAATCTAAATTCGATCCGAATTACCTCCCCTATCATTAGTCAATCTTTTCATCAATTCGAGTCTTTGACAATTTTACTAGCGTCTTCATGTTCATAACATGTATGTCATTCATTGATGTCAAAGTTAAACTTTCTATTTTAGGCATAAAATAATCCAACTCTCAATTTAATTAGGAAATCTAAATAGATTTTTTCTTAGTCAAATTAATTAATCCCCTTAAATATATCATACATACTCAGTTAAATCCTAAAAATTTCTAAAAATTCTCAAAAAATCTAATAAAATTATTTCTCCAATAATACTTATTATTTAATTTGTCGTATTTTACATTCTCCCCTACTAATAAAAATTTAGTCCCTAAATTTACCGCTTCAACTCAAAGATCTTCATTTAAGGGTAACAACTAAGCAACATACTCATAAAATACTCCATCATAGTATCATGAACAAATCTCTAACCGTGAGGGATTAAGAGTTCCCTCATAGAACTACAAGATGATCCACTCCCAAGTAGATGGTAATGACTCTGTGGGTTATGAGCTAACCATGCTTTCCCTACTCCCACATTACTATCTAGTCAATCATGGGTAAAATGTCCTAGATATAAATGGTCTTCACAACTACCTCCAAAATCCAAAATGCTCGTTATTATGTTGATCCTCTAACATCTGTATAGTGCATTCAAACTGTCCATCTGTTTGAGGGTGGAAAGTTATATTAAAACAGAGCTCTATACTCATAATCTACTATAAAATCTACCAGAATCATAATATGAATTGTGGATCTTCATCCGATACAATACTCAAAGATATACCATAAGGTTTGGTAATCTCTCTACAATATAACTTGCTAATCGATCCAAAGAATCCGTCCTACGGATCGATAAAAAGTGAACAAATTTAGTCAACCTATCAATGATTACCCAAATCGCATTATATCCTCTCCATGACCTGGGTAATCTCACAACTAAGTCCATCGTAACATGCTCTTATTTTCATTCCAATATATAAATCTACTGAAACAATCTCATTAGTCTATGATATTCAACTTCCACTTGTTGATGCACTAGACATCAAGATACAAAAATCGTGATGTCTATCTTCACGTCATTCCACCAATAGGTATGCTTCAACTCTCTACACATCTGGAACCACCCGAATATAGCACAAATCCAAATTGATATGTTCCCTATAGTAAGTCCTTCTGGACAAGACGTGACTCAGGAACACACAATCTATCATGGTAATAAAGAGTCTCATTCTCATCACACAAGAACTCTGTCTGTTGTCCAGAGACTACTCCTCTACCTAAAAATTGAAGATACTGATCACTAGCTTGAGCCCTCTAAATCCACTCAACGATAGATGACTCAGCAACCATGAACTCCAGAGTCCCTCACTCTATTTGTCTCTGCTCTACCAATCCCAACTCATAATCTCTACACTAATCCTGTAATCATAACTCGATGATAACCTAAAACTCCTCGGGATTTCCTACTCAAAGCACATTAGCTTTCCCTAGAGGGTAGCTAACTCCAAATCATGAACAAGATAATTCTTCTTACGATCTTTCAATTATTGACAAGCATATGGAACTACCCGACTATACTGCTTCAGAATTATACCTAACTCCTGGTATAGTTATTCTGTGTAGAGTACAAATCTATCTATACTAGAAGGTAAAACTAAAATGAGTGCAGTTATTAACTTTTCATTTCAGCTTTGAAACTAGTCTCATAAGCCTCTATCCAAGTAAATTTCATTCCTTTCCTAGTCAGTCGAGTGATCATGATACAGAATGGGTATGTATATTTATTATGTCATGGGCGATCATGATCTTATGCGTTAGATTCAAATTGATGATAGAGTTTCTAGTGATAGATCTGGTCATGCTAGAATTGATGGTAGAAGAAGGATGAATGATTATGTTGATAGAAACTTAGGAAATATCAAGATAAAGATTCCTTCATTTCAAGGCAAAAGTGATCCAAACATATATTTGGAGTGGGAAAGGAAAGTGGGATTAGTGTTTGATTGTCACAACTACTCTGAAGAGAAGAAGGTAAAACTTGTCGCTATCTATTATGAGAAAGAGGTTTGTTCCATCACATTACTATCGAGATTTGTACCAATGACAACAAAGTCTAAAAGGACTTTGACCATGCTTGATTGAACCCTTCCTTTTGAGTTGTCTTTCAACTTTCATGGACATATGCACCATATCTTCCAACTCCACATAATGTTGCAACTCTACTATGTTTGCAATTTCTGAATTCAAACCTTGTAAAAATTTTGCCATGGTTGCTTCTCGGTCCTCCTCCACATTTTTCGAATCATGGCAATCTTCATCTCCTTATGATATTCCTCCATAGTCTTGGATCCTAAGGTTAGGTTGTGTAGTCGTTGGTACAAATCTCGATAGTAATGTGATGGAAAGAACCTCTTTCTCATAATTGATTTCATCTCTTTCCAAGTGCCAACGGATCTCTCATGGTTTCTTCTCCTATTTAGAATACTTTAATCCCACCAAATAATAACATAATCAATAAATTCAACAACAACAAGTTTTACTTTCTTCTCTTCAAAGTAGTTGTGATAATCAAACACTAATTCCACTTTCTTTCCCACTCTAAATATACGTCTGGATCACTTTTGCCTTAAAATGAAGGAATTTTCATCTTGATATTTCCCAAGTTTCTATCAACATAATCATTCATCCTTCTTCTACCATCAATTCTAGCATGACCAGATCTGCCACTAGAAACTCTATCATCAATGCCCTCAGATACGCCATCATCATCATCATCATCGTCATCATTATCATCACGATTATATCATCTTGAATTTCGTGAGGAACTCTACCAGCTTGGATATTTTACAATCCAGAAATTACAGCATCTTATCTCTCTAATCTGTCGAGGATTTGATTAAATCTGATTTCCATTCATTCCAAGTGTTGTCTCAAAGCACGTTATTCAAGTGTTTCTCTAGGTCTTGCTTCCTCTCTACTTGTTGCCATTAATGCAATCTGTTGTCACTCAATCACTCAACTCACTAATGTTAGCTCTTTAAAGAACTTAGAATTGTACCTAACAAATTAACGATATGGATTATGCTCAACCCTCTCTAGATATTAATGATAATCCATTATGCATCAATGGAGGCTCAATTACAAGGGTTAAGGCTAGAAAGATGAAGGAAGCACTTAATGTGCTAATTGAAGATGTGAATGTCAAAGCTACCATTGAAGAAGATTTGACCAAGAGCAAGTCATCCAGCTTAGTCAACATAATTCAAGCCTTAGATGAGCTTAATTAGCACCTAATCTCATGTCTATGTGGTAGGGATATGTAGACTTAATTTAGACTCAGTTTCTACTTTTATTTGAGTGGTAATAATGCCATAAGCTTAAAATGGCTAAGTAGTCTATATAGGCCTTTACTAAATGGGCTTTCTTTTGACCTTTTAGGATTTTTGGTCATGCTATAGCTATAAATAAAGGGGGTGATAGCCACACATGTATCTTTTGACATATTTTCAATCTAAATCATGGTGAGACTCTCACTTGTTGGTTATTCATTGAACTAAAACTTATCAAGGCATTCCCTTATGGCGTTCGAAGACTTATCAACCACCATCTCAAGGTTGTGGCGTCTTTCATCTTCTATACCTAGGTTCGTGCTTTTCTAAGCATTGGGTCGAGATTCTTTTCATCAATATTATCGATTTAGACCTTTCTTTCTTTCTTTCTTCTTCAATTCATTGTTGGTTCTTGAGATATCATTGGGTTCATATCATATAGACTATGCACTATCTTGTCTATTACCTGCTGAGTGACCCGCACTCACCACTATATTTGTGTATTTTCTTTTTTCTCAGATAACAGGTAGATGATTGTGGAGTCGCTTGGAGTATCTTGTCTGTCAGTCTCACGTCACATCAAAAGATGGTCTTTACTTTGCTCTCGCCTTCTTACATATGTTCTTTATAGTATTGAAATTGCATTGGTGTTTAACCATGTGTCTATTTTATCGTTTTGATAGTTTGTTGTGTTTAAGTCATGTCAGTACATATTGTATCTTTTTGGTTTGTGTGGCTTTCCTATGTCTTCTTATATATTTTTGGTACAGTTGTGTGAGCTGCTTATTATACAACCGCATGGTTATATCCTTTTATTCTAGCAGTGTGAGATGTGTATATAACTGCGTAATTGTGTATGCTCCAGCCATATGGGTCATTGATAGTTTAGAATAGCCTTGTAGCCTTGTATACATGTTTCATATTGTCACCGTTACAGGGGAGATGTTGTCCGTTTGTCGCGGGGACTCCTATAAGGCATAACAATTTATTTATTGAATTTACAAGGCTTATCGTGTAATTATTTGGCATTTATTTGATGCACTTCTTCTAAATGGGGACCTGTATAGTGAGGTTTGTTATATCATCATTCTATTAGTATTTGTCTAGTTGTATGTAGCATGTATGACATGTGTATGTTGGCCACTGTTGATGTCTATTAGATCCTATTGGAGATCAGAGATTACAGTCTCAGGGGATTCCTTCTACCATACCATCAATATTACTAGTTTCTGTTACTATTAGTTGAGTGAGAGTTAGAGTCACATACCAACCCCCCGACTATTATTAGCTGGATAGTGAATAGTATATGCATACTCATGTTAATTCGGTCAGTAGAGTACTGATTTACCCTAGTTAGTTTGGTCAGTAGAGGACTGATTTACCCTTGTTGACTTGGTTAGTAGAGGATTGATCTATTCTTGTTGGTTCGATCATTAGGATATCGACTTACTCTATACCATGGAGATTCTGACCCATAGGTTACTTCTATTTTGTTAGATAACTTGGAAGGTATATTTGAGTACATGACTTGTACCGATGTAGAAAGGATTGAATTGGATGTATACCATTGTCGGTTCGATCAGTTTTAGAGGATCGATGTATCCAATTCCATGGAGACTTTGACCATGGACTATAGGTACTTGATTAGATAATATAGAAGGTATATTTAGGTAGACGCTACCGCTGTTATGGAAAAGTGTAGAGCTAGTTGCTTAACACTTACGTAATACAACCGTTACTTGGGTGTATAACTTGGAGAGTATATTCGAATATATGACTTGTATTGATAAACAGATAGATGATGTTAGCTGTATATCATTTACGTGACCAGACACCACGTGAAGGAAGATGCGTAAGATGAATTTTAGAAACAAGGCATTACTTGGTGATTACTTTGAGGTGTTTTCGAGCGAGAGTACATCTCTCCTCCTTTGGTAGCATAATGGTATAGTCGACTCGCCTAAAGCTGTTCTATGAGAGATCTTGACTCATGAACCGATCAGATATGGATGGATATCCTTGATGATACTTAGAGATGTACAACCCGTAATTATGTAGAGAATGTAGTGTTAGTTGATTAACACCTATGAGCCGTTATCGAGTGAAAATTTAAGAAGATGATCTTCGAGGAGCAGAGCGTCGATTGACAGTTATTTCGACAAATTATTTTGGTGATAGTGACCCTCTACCCTTGTGTGTATTACTTGTCACTAGAGGTTACTGAACCTCAGGTGGAGCAATCGTAGTATGATGGGTTATAAGACAATGGTTAGTCGACTTAACTAACATTGTCTTCATCAAGTAGCTCAAGATCTTGACCATATGACCATTTATTCAATGTCTTGAAGTTTATATGTCAGATCAGAGTGTTTGACCTTTTGTCGATATTTTTGGAGGATATTTAGGGGCACGATTATGAGAGTTGTGGAGATACCCTCTTAACGGGTAAACTCTCAGTTAAGAGGATGAGTGATACTTTGGACTTTGGATTGTCATTCCTTTACTATGGATATTTAAGTATTTAAAAAGATGAGATTTGATATACTCTTTGGACATTTTTAGATAAAATTAGTAGAGTTTTTATACTCATATCTCATGGATTGACCGTATCTCTATCATTTGGAGAGTTGTTGATTATCAATCAAGAAGTCCAAGGGATATCTCTTGACTTCTTGAGTCACACACTTTTGGTAGGATGGTGATATATTTCTACATCTTGATAAGACACCATTATGAGAGCAGATCATTGGGAAGTTAAATTTGTTAGCACATGACTTGTCTGTTTCACTAAAAAAATATACAATAATAAACTTCAATATATTCTCGGTAGTAGTACAACATAGACATGCAATGTTTAACTAAGGTAAATGTAAAGTCTGAAATCACTTATTTAATTAAGAATATTTATTGGATTAAATTATAATTTAATTAGAATTCAGATTTATTTAATTAAGAAGATTTATTGGATTAATTGAAATTTAATTAGATTTTAAATTTATTTAATTATAATTTAATTAGAATTCAGATTTATTTAATTAAGGGGATTTATTGGATTAATTGTAATTTAATTAAAATTAAAATTTATTTAATTGTAATTTAATTAGAATTCAAATTTATTTAATTAGATTTTGAATTTATTTAATTATAATTTAATTAAAATTCAGATTAATCAAGAATTTATTGATTTAATAGATGGATTTAGTTAGATTTAATTAAGTTAGCTTACATTTATGGAATTGAAATTAATCAATTAAGAAAAGCGGTTGAATATAAATAAAATTTATTTTAAAAACTAAATATATAAAAATTTATATAATTCATGTGTATAAATTTTTATATTAAAATGCATATGACTTAATAAATATATATAAAAAATTATAGGACTTAGTATGCATATTAAAATTTATATAACCATAGATATAGATTTTTTTATTATTTATAAAATTTATAAAGACATAGTATGTATATAAGAATTAATATAACATATAGATATAAATTTTTATATAGAAATTATACATGAATTAGTATTTTGTACAAATTATCCATCTAATCATAAATGAAATATAAATAATGCATACTATATATGATATAAATTATAACGTGTATATAAAAAAACTATAATATGTGGATAAAATTTAGTATATAGGAATTAAAAGACTTAAAGAGATAAAAATTAGTATGTATAAATGGGTAGAGATTATTCATCTAATTAATATAGAAATAAAATAATATATTACGTAACATATAAGGTATAATATAAATTACAAATAATAAATAGAATTAAATATGGAAAATATAGGATGAATATATGTTAAGTATACTTAGTAACCAATTAAGAAATTATAGTATTATAAATTATATATTATGTATCATGGATAAAATTTATATGACTAAGTAAAATATATATGAAATTATATAACCATGGATATAAGTTTCTATCTAGACTTAGTAATAAGTTTTATAAAAATAATATATATGACTTAACATTTATAAAATTTATAAGAATTAAAACTTAGACCAAGTCCTAAGCCTCTCTTCTATTTAAACCCTCACCTAGAACTCCCCCTTACCTTCTTGTTGCCACTGACCCTAAGGAGATTTCCCTCTCCCTTTTGTTTCTCCACTGGTGCTAGAGTTTCAAGGGAAGACAAGAGTTAATAGCTAAGTACTTAAGGCATGTTCTCAACCATGTTATTGTTTTAATTAGCCTCTATGTCTTGTGTAGTTTCGGATTTTTGTGGCTTGTAAGGTTTTGGTTTGTTTTCTTGCTAAGGATATCATGGTTCGGCCCATACAAATGGTGCATGTTTTCAACTATGTTAATGCTTTAAATTAGCTTCTATGTCTTGTGAATTTCAGATACTTAGATTGAGTGTTTGACTTGTCTTTCTTGCTAATGATATGTTTCGACCTATATAAATTGTGTATGTTGTTGGTACCTTAGGATAGTTCTGATGTGATTAGGTCCTATTGTGTTTAACCTTGTGTCTAAGTGTACAAGAACTTAGGAGCATAGGGCGTCGAACAAAAGACACAGCTAGCGAGAATGATAGCATGGGAGAGAGCTGACGACCTCGGTGCGTTGAGGGACGAGGTATTGCGGAAGAGTACGCGAGCGGACGAGAAGTTGGGTTCGAACGAACCCTATTTCGGATGGCCGAAATCACCCAAGCGAGCGGAGTCAGAGTGGAAAACCCGGACCGAAGCAAGCAGAGCTGAAGCTAGAGGCCTAGAGAGAAAGTCAACAAAAGGTTGACTTCCATCTTCATGGCCCCTGAAACCATTTTGGGCACCTGGAGTAGTCCGGGGTGCCCGGAACCATTTCGGGCGCCCGGAGCAGTCTGGGGTGCCCGGAACCATTTCGGGGTCCCAGAGCAGTTCGAGGTGCCAGGAACCCTTCCGAGCGCTTAGAACCCAAAAGTTAGCTAAATTCGATGTGGCATGTACCATTGCGTCGGTGATAAAATATTATCTCATTCTAGGAGCCTGGAACCCTTCCAAGCATCCCGAGCAAAGCTATATAAGCAACCCTGCTCCCAGAAGCTAAGTAACAACAAGAAATGTTTTAATTAAGTTATTTGTTCGAGAAAGGTTTTTCGTTTGCTTAATTTGTGCAATTCACTCCCTCTAGTCGGCCACCAAGGGTCCCAACAAGTGGTATCATAGCCAGGACACTTCAGGAGGACTAACCACCAAATGAGGAGCGCCACATCCCCAGCATCTATCTCTTCGACTTTCGGACAGGATCACAGGTATTCTTTAAAACCGATTTTGAATTGCTTTTAATAATGAAATTCGGTTTTGTAGCACCCGAAGGTAAGGAAGAATACTAGTGGACGAAGAAGAAGCAGGCCGACTTCGTGGCAAATGGCAAAGTAGAGTTCTATCTGCTGAGCGCCCTACCACCACAAGAAGTCAATCGAATCGGCGCCTACAACTCAATAAAAGAGTTTTGGGAGAAATTCCTTGAGCTACACGAAGGGGCGTCCGAAGCCAAGCTCGCGAGACGGGATCTACTAAGGAACCAGCTGAGTAACATAAAATTGGAAGCAGAAAAAATCGTTGCACATCTTCACTCAAGAATGAAGGAACTAATCACCAAACTCACAAATCTCGAAGAAAAAGTAAGCAACCGAGATTCGCTAAGGTATGTGCTTAATGCATTTCCTAGAACTATTGAGTGGGCATCATTAGTAGATGCTTACTATATATCTTAAGATTTAGAATCTGTCACCTTAGAAGAAATATTTTCAACATTTGAAGTCTATGAAACGAGATGTGCAGATTCGAAGAAGGAGCCGAAGCATAATATTACCCTCAAGTTGAAGATGGATGAACAAGATTCAGAATCCTCTCTTGATAATGACGAAACAGTAATGATAGTAAGGCGATTTAAAAAACTATTTAAAACTAGAAAAACTAACCATCTATAAGGTAGAAAGAAAAGAACAATCAGATGCTACCACTACAACGAAGAAGGGCATATTAAAGATAACTGCCCTAAGTTAAAGATTAAGGACAAAGGAAAGAACAAAAAACCTGTCCAATCAAACAAGTATAAGACGTTAAAGATGACGTTGTTGGTTAGTCCTAGGAAAATCGTACTGGTTCCACTGTACAAAAATTTTGTACAAGCGTCGAACCTTTCCTAAACAACCTATTGTGTTCTTTAGAAGTTAAATTAGGAATCGCAAACGGAACTTAACATCATTGATTCCAAATTTAACTTATCTGTTCTTAATGGTTTAGACTTGGATCGCAAGCGGAACTTAACATTATTGATCTAAATCCACCTACGTTATAAATTTAATTAAATATTAATTTCCAAAATTGGCTTTCAGGACTGCATGGCGAGGCACATGACCTTCTTGGTATGGGAGCATCCACCACCATCTAGACAAAACCTTTTAAGGAAAGCTAATATTTAATTTCCTTATATAACTCTAGGTTTAATAAAAAAAACAATCGAATCACAAATTTGAAAAATAAAGAAAAACACAAACACGAATTACTAATTCGAAAAACTAGATCTAATGTCTCTTGTGTTTGGAATTCTTACAAAGAAAAATAACTAGTATAATGCGGAAGAAAAATACTAGTTATACCTTCTCTTTGTATGCTAATGACCTCGAGAACTTCTGCCGTATTCCTCGCCTCGCCTTGGACATCGTGTGGGCGATGATCCTCCAAGATGAACACCACTCAAAAGCTTTCTTCCTCTTCTTCTAAAATCCGGCCACCACCACCACCAAGGAGAAGAGAGCAAAGGGAAAAGAAGAGGGGAGAGGGAGGGCCGACCACCAAGAGAGACTCCACCAAAAGAATAAGAATTGATGTCTCATGAGGCCTCCTCACCCCTTCTTTTATATTACTTGCCCAAGGCAAATAAGGAAAGACTTTTTACAAAAGTTAAAATCTTCCTCATGGTTTTCCTTTTCCCTTTTAATTTTTCCTTTTCTTTCCTCTTGATTGAATCAATCACCAAATATCAATTGGATGATGATTTATAATTATTTATTTTGGTCGGCCCCTTGCTTGGGCACCAAGCAAGGTGGCCGACCACCTCATCAAGAAAGAAAAAATATTTTTTATAAAATTTTATAATCCCTTATAAAATTTTACAAGCTCTCTTTTAATTTCCTAAAGTAGGAGTTAAAAAAAGGAAAGTTTTAAAAATTAAAACCATGTTTTAAAATTTAAAACTTCTCTTATAAAATTTCCTTTGTTAACATGGTGATAGAAAATTTAAATTTTAAAACTTCTCTTCCTTTTTTTTCTAAACCATGAGGATGGTTAAAAAGGAAAGTTTTAAAACTTTTAAATCAAATAAGAAAAGTTTTATATTTTAAAATCTCTCTTTTAAAAAAAACTTGTAGTTTTCTACAAAAAGATGATTTTAAAAATTCAAAATACCCCTCCTTGTTTGAATTATTGTGGTCGGTCCCTACATGCTTGGGCACCAAGCAAAGGGCTGACCCTTTAAGAGGAGATGTGGTCGGCCATTGCTTGGTCACCAAGCAATGGACCGGCCCCCTTCTTGGACACCAATATGGGCCTTTCTTTAGATGGACTTGAGGCTTTAATGAGGCTACGACAAGGACCTAGAGGAGAAATTGGTTTTGGCCTTCCGATGAGCTTGAGTATCCCGTGTTCGCCCCGAACACACAACTCAAGTTCATCGATAATAACTCATTCCACTAGAGAGTTATTATCTCACTACCGCACCAATCCCAAATTATATTATGGGTTCCTTCTTATCATGAGTGTGTTAATCTCCCTGTGTTTAAGATTACGAATGTCCACTAATTAAGTAAGTTACTGACAACTCACTTAATTAATATCTAGCTCAAAGAGTAGTACCACTCAACTTCATTGTCATGTCGGACTAAGTCTACCTGCAGGGTTTAACATGACAATCCTTATGAGCTCCTCTTGGGGATATTCTCAACTTAGATAACTAGGACACAATTTCCTTCTATAATCAACAACACACACTATAAGTAATATCATTTTCTAACTTATCGGGCCTATTGATTTATCAAGCTAAATCTCACCCTTTGATAAGTTAAATAAATAAATACTAAATATATATGCTTGTTATTATATTAGGATTAAGAGTACACACTTCCATAATAACTAAGGTCTAGTTCTTTTATTAAATCAGTATAAAAATAACTTACCTAAAATGGTCCTACTCAATGTTGGACCATAATCGTTCGATAGAGTGAATATCAATTACGAAAAATTCTTTCGAAAAGAGTAAACGCAGCGGAAAAATAAAACAATGCAATGCTAACACAAGAACCAATTTTACTTGGTTCGGAGCCTTTGGCGACTCCTACTCCAAGGCCCGCATACAAGGGTGCTTTCGTTGGACAATTCACTAGCAATACGAAGAATGTTACAATAAAGAATTATAGGAATGCTAATAAAAAAATTAATACCGACAAACTGAAAAGAAGTAAACTGAAGACAGCGCTTTGTCGGAGTAGCCTCGAGGCGTCACAGGAGCACAGTAGAGCAGTCTGAGAGTTCTGAGTTGTTGTTCTGAGCTTCACCTTTGACCCTCCTTATATAGGAGGCTCGGGGCGCCCCGGATCCCTTCCGGGCGCCCTGGTGTGACGTGGCAGACCCAACCAGCGAGTTCCACGTGTCAAAACCACGAAATGGATAATATTTGCCTCCGGGCGCCTGGACCCCTTCCGGGCGCCCGGACCTCCTTTCTCCAGAAAATCCTTCTCCTGCAAGACAAGGTTAGTCCGAGGCAAATATATAATGTGTAACCTGCAAAATAAAGTGTTAGCACAGTTTATAAGTTTAACAAAAAGAGTATAACTTAGATTCTGTCTTTCCGAGACCGGAATCTAGTCACGATCTCGACTTAGATATCCGAAATGGATCTAAGCCGGATCGACGCCTAATGTTCCCTTCTCGGGAACGCGTCCTCACAGTCACTTCCTTCTAGTGACTTACCTTTACTCACCTGCCAGACGTCTGGTCAGGCCTTCGACCCGTCTAGACTTCTCGCCAGCTATCCGGTCAGCCCTTCGACCTAGTTGGACTTCGTTCCAAGCATCCGGTCAGCCCGTCTACCGGCCTAGACTTCGTGCCA
Organism: Zingiber officinale; assembly: GCF_018446385.1. Taxonomy (NCBI): domain Eukaryota; kingdom Viridiplantae; phylum Streptophyta; class Magnoliopsida; order Zingiberales; family Zingiberaceae; genus Zingiber; species Zingiber officinale. Next base: position 55,320,896 of record NC_056004.1, on the reverse strand, counting down.
AATGTTCGGTCAGCCCGTAGACCCATTTGGACTTCGTGCCAAGCGTCCGTCAACCCATCGACCCGCTTGGACTTCGCCTGCACACTCGGTCAGAGTGTTAGATAATGACAAACCTAACTTAACCTAATTTGTCATTCATCAAAACCTGAGTTAGATCGTTAGTGCTAACCGCACTAACAATCTCCCCCTTTTTGATGGAATGACAACCTGGTTAAGTTAGTGAAAAAATATGCAAGTAACAAAACCAGCATGATTTTTAAGGTTTAAGTTAGTTTTTAATTTTGACATTTTGTTTGCTCTAACTTAACCACCTATCCCTCCCCCTTTGGCATTCATCAAATAAGGACAAAAGTCAAGCAATCAAAAAAGACAAAGTAAAAGTTGAAGAAATGATGTCAAGTCAACTTGGGGGAGTTTTAAATGTCACCATATAGTAACTTAACTTTTGTAACATAACTAGGTTTTGAAAAATACTTAATTTAGCAATCTAACTTAGTATATTTTGAGTAATTCTTAAAGATGGAATTTGCCAACTCAAAGAGAAAGTTTTTAAAAGCGAATAGTCAAGTATAAGTTTAGGGAAGTTAAGTTTAAGTTTCAAACATAAGTGTTTAAGTTTCAAATTTTAAGAAATTAAATTTTCAAGCATGAGTTTTTAAAACCAAGGTTTCAAGATCAAGGTTTAAATTTTCAAAATGAGTTTCAACTTTGAAACACTTTTCAAACATAAGTTTTCAAAATCAAAATTTCAAAGCTAAGTTTTAAAAATCTACTTTTTCAAAACTAATTAAAAATTTTTAAAATAAGTTTGTAAAAGAATCAGTTTTCAAAACCTTAGTTTCAAACTCAAAACTGAAAAAATTTGAGAAAAGACATTATTTTTAAAGTGAAGAAAATAATTTTGGTGCTAAAAGTAGGTTGATTTAATCCTCCCCCTAAACCTGACATTCAAAATAGCTGTCTAACCAATTAGGTACTTACTGACTATCAGAAGATAGCAGCTTTCACTTGGTTAGTCAAGTTAAGTGCATTGTAATCAATTAGTGTTTGACTAAACTGAATAACTTAACTTGATCATAGATCGGAGACCTCCTGTCGCACCTCTCGTCGTAGGTCGGAGACCTCTCGCCGTATGTCTCGGTGAAACTCGGAGGACTCCTATTGGAGGCTCAACATAGCTCTCTCTAGTCCGGATAATCGATCGGCTAGAGTGCGAGGAGCGGGACGTGGTGCTCGAGCTGGTGGTGGGGCAGGAGCGGCCTCGTTAGGAAACAGTGCGAGAAAAAACTCATCCTGCTCTGCCTCCTCCTACTGGGCATCTGGGTCGGGCTGGTGCTGTGCCCCCCTCTGCCAAGACATGATACCCTCATCATCTATATGAACACTAGCTAGGGAAAAGTTCCTAGCTCCTATAACGTCAAACTCGGTCACAAGGCGAATGTCACCTCTGGTGACATCAATGTCCAAAGAGGACATATATGCTGTCAGAATGTGATAGTAGGGCATATGAACTCGTCCACTAGTCAAGTATTTGGCCGAGTAGATAATGGTGGAAAAGATATGTAGGCTGATGTCAATATCTAACCTATGACACAGAGCATAGAGAAGAAAAGAGTGGAATGGACGCATCACCGCGATATCGCGAGTGCTCAGTGGTAGAATGCAAAAGACTAAGACTCTATAAAGAGCGTAGTCTTGGACTCAATGGGCAACTGACCTAAACTGGGTCACAGTGGGTACTCGCAGGCCCAAAAAAAAAATACGAATAAATCGTATCAAGAGTAATATGTGAGTAGGGATCTCCAAATGGTAGATCCCTAGGAGGATAGCACTGAAAGGGACAGGTAAATGGTCGTATCTCCAAAAAGTCCCGGATGATAGTAGGGGATAGCGTGATATCAGTGCCAACTGCCCTAGTAGTGTAGGTAAGGTCGTCTACTTTCACTAGTTTGTTATAAAATTCCGCACACAAACTTATGTTTACTGGACTAGTACATTCAACAAGGTTTCGCAAGTTATAGTGGTTTAAGTAAAAAAAAATTTAAGTTTAATTTTTAAAATAATTTTTTAAGTAAAAAAAAATTAAATTAAATTTGTAAAATAAATTTTTAAGTAAAAAAAAGTTTAATTTTTTAAATAAATATTTAAGTTAAAAAAATTTAATTTTAATTTTCAAAATAAATTTTTAAGTTAAAAAAATTTTAAGTTTAATTTTTAAAATAAATTTTTAAGTTAAAAAATTTAAGTTTAATTTTTAAAATAAATTTTTAAGTTAAAAAATTTAATTTTAATTTTAAAATAAATTTTTAAGTAAAAAAAATTTTAAGTTTAATTTTAAAATAAATTTTAAGTTAAAAATTTAAGTTTAATTTTTAAAATAAATTTTAAGAAAAAAATTTTAAGTTTAATTTTTAAAGTAAATTTTTAAGTTAAAAAAATTAAGTTTAATTTTTAAAATAAATTTTTAAGTTAAAAAAATTAAATTTTTAAGTAAAAAAAAATTAAGTTTAATTTTTAAAATAAATTTTTAAGTTAAAAAAATTTAAGTTTAATTTTTAAAATAAATTTTTAAGTTAAAAAAAATTTAATATTAATTTTTAAAATAATTTTTTTTAAAAAAATTTAAGTTTAATTTAATATGTTAATTTAAATGATTTAATTAATTAATTTAATTTAACTTAATTTAATTTTAAGTTAATTTAATTTAATTTTGATTTATTTTAATTTTAAGTTAAGTCCTTAGTCATCTCACCTGATTTATGTTTTCAATCAGGGAATCCTATAATTTTGCGAGATGAATTAGATTCAATTTTAGGGTTTGTTTTTAACTTGTGTTAGATTCAGGTTTAGCTTTGGGTTCAACAAATAGGCGTTCTCTGGATAAACTTCTGAGCTATGGTGAGTCACTTGGACATCATTAGAGTAACCATGCCTTCGAGGTTTTCCAAATAGTCCTATCCACTGGACTTAGTACAAAACCTTGGTTTAACTGGTTAGGATCCATAAAATGTAGCTTCGGTCAGTTCCACTTAGCCAAATGCACCAGGTCGAAGTCATATCTTCCTAGACATGCATAGACTAAGCTTCCCTAACGTACTATCATCCAAAACTTCACCAGTACCATTTTTCAAGTTAAACTTGAACCCTTTTTAACTAGTCTTAATTACCCTGTCGGGTAGGTTGGTTAGAGTTACCCTGCCGGGTAGGTTAGTTTTAGATGTGCCAGCTATTCTGGAGCCTCCTCCTGAATTAATGGTTGTTAATTTAATTTTTGGTTCTAGGTTTATGTCTATTTCTTTTATAATTATACTTTACTTGGTGATAGTTTAAATTTTGGTGAGTTCTAACATTTTTAGATTTTAAGTTTTTTGGTTTAGGTTTGTATTCTGGTTTTTGATTTGGTTTATTTGACTTTACGTAATATATTTTATCTTTAGGGATATAATATTGGTTAGGTCCTATTTGCGTGGTCAAACACGCTTTCGGAACCCAGGCTTTATTCGTTGGTTTGTATTGGGTTATTAATGATTTAAAAGTTTTATTTGAGTTCGACTTATATCCTAGTCCGGTTTTATTATAACATGTTTTTTGATTATTTAGGATTAAGTCTAAATTTTTTGATCTGGTAGTAAATTTTTCTAACATATTTTTTAAATTATTAATTTCTAATTTTAATGATGAATTCTCCTCCTCAAGTGTTAGATCTTGAGTTGGTTTATTATTTACAACTTGTTCCTTGAGGATTTGATTTTCCTCGAGGAGCAATTTGTTTTCA